>NC_064835.1:80585606-81785606 GCF_024166365.1 Elephas maximus indicus | reverse complement strand
ACAGTTGTTGCACACAAGTTGAATGAATTTCCAAAGAATTATGCTGTGTGACAAAATCCAATCCCCAAAAGTTACATATTATAAAATCCCATTTATACAACTTTTTGAAAAATGATAAAATTATAGAAAAGGAGAACAAATGAGTAGTTGTCAGGCATTCAGGGTAAAGGACAGCGGCAGTGACTGTGCTTATAGAAAGACAACATAATGGATTCTCCTGGTGATGGAACTGTTCTATACCTTGGCTGTGAAAATCTTGGTTGGGATGTTTTACACACGGTTTGCAAGGTGTTACCATTCAGTGAGCTTGCTAAAGGGTACATAGAATATCTCTGTAGAAATTGTTATAATTACATGTGAATGAATTTATGATAATCCCAAAATCAAAGCTTTCATTAAAAAATGTCTGCTTTAGTGTTTAGTAAAATACTTCTGCATATCAAATTGCAGTACAATAATTGTTGACATGCTTGGTCACTTAAACCATGTCTTCCAGGACCACGGGAACCTCGCAGCACAGTGGCTAAGTGTTTGGTTGCTAACCAAAAGTTCAACAGTTCAAATCTACCAGTCACGCCTTGGAAACTTTATGCGAAATTTCAACTGTGTCTTATACGGTTGCTATGAGTTAGAATCGACTCAATGGCAACAAGTTTGGGTGTTTTGGTTACCAGAGCCATTGGTAACTCAGCGTCCACTGGAAATGATTCTTTGACAATTAACTTAAATGTACTTTCTAACTAGTTTAGTGCCTGTATATGTCATATTTGGGAGGAATATTTGTATGTGTGTGAATTACTTGTGAAGATTCTGTTAATGGTATGTCACACAAAAATAATCTTTCTGATATCATGATGTTATATGGTCATTGCTTATGCTACACTTTCACAGGAGGGGATTACAATGTCTGGGCGTTTAGAATGTCTGTGCCACTATAGAACACTTTTTTAAATTATTTATTTCTGATGTCTCTGTTACTGTGTGGACAAGCTGTAGGTTATTGAAGTAGCTAACATGTAATTAATACTTACTTTAAAGCACCAGCTAGTGTAGGTTCAGTTTTCCATTTTATCTCCACCCCAGTCCTCAATAATAATGAAGTGGGCATTATTATTCCCATTTGGAAATTGAGACCAACCAAGTTGAATTTTTTGCTCTAGTTCGCTAAGAAGCGTAAAAGCTAGAATTTCAAATTCTATTCTCTTTCAATATTTTAGACTGTCTCTCATATGATGGAAACAATAACCAGGATATTGAAAGTACAGTATATTTATTATTTTTAAATCACATGAATTTTTAGCCCTAGTTATATATACAGAACAAATCTTAGAACATTAAAAATGTGTAGGTTGTTCTTTCATGCAATCGGATGAACTCAGATACTAAAAATGTATTGGTATTTCCCATACTCATTCTTGATCAGCATCATCTGAAATATTACCTAAAATAGGCACCCCTCTTTTTCTAATTTTTTTTTTCTCAATACTGACCTTATTTGGTGGCTGTTGCTGAAAATACTCCTCCAGTCATTCTTCTGTCCCCCTAAAAAGCTTGGTTCTAACATGTCACTAGTGATTTATAGCTACTCAGTACTTGGCATTATCAAGGGGATAGAATACATATTTGCCCTCAGGGTATCAAAAGGAAACATAAATAAAAATTGCATGGTTGATTGACCTGTTTCTGGTGAGGTAGGCCACTCTTAATAGAAATCACTTTTTTTCCCCCTTTCTTTTTCCAGCTTGCTCTATCACTAAAATAAATGAAATTTTTATCTGGATGCTTTCCGTCACTCCACTGTTAAAATATAATGAAGTGTTAGATTAAGTGATGTGGACACAAAGTACTGAAGCAGTCTAAATGAGGAGAAGCCCACTTAGGTCTTGTGTGGTCAGCAAAGACAAGATGAGAAAATGTCTCCCGGTCAGGGCAAGTGTAGACCACTCCACTCCTGGCAGGGAAATGGATGGGTTGAGCACAGCCACCACTCCTATACATACGAGGTATGAAAAGGAAATGGTACTGGCCAGAACAGAGGTAACAGGCTGAGGGGAAAAAGAAAAGAGGATTAGTTAAATAAGCTGGAATATATAGGGCATGATTTAGAAATATCCAAAATGCTGCAGTATAAATGAATATGCATGGCTGAGATTATAGCCTCAAATTATTCTACTGAACATCATGAATTCAAAACAGCTTTTCTGTTGCTGAAGATCTGTTGGTAACAGTTTCTTACCTTTCTGAAATGCCTTAAGTTTTCAAGGTGCTTCTCTTACATTTCTGCATTTGATGCCCTTGAGCAACACTCTGAAGTAGAGGAAGCCAGGGTTCTACATCTATTTGCAGATTGCAAACCTCAAGCTCAGAACAGTTAAGGATCTTGTCCACTCAGTTCCAGGGAGAGCTGCCAACTCTTAGTTTCTTAAATGCTCCATGGTGCTTTGTGGTGGAGAAATTCAGGCTACGTGTGTTCTGTCATCTACCCCCACAATCCCACCATGGTGAAAATTTTCCATGTTGCAAAAACAAATAAACTTCTCATTTTCATTGCCTCCTTGAGGGAGGCTAGATGGAAGGAAGAGAAAAAGTAATTATTGTATTGTATGGAGAAGCTACTACTTCCATCACAAAACTTACGTGTATGACATTATATTCATTTTATGCAAACGCAACACACGCACATACACGTACATACACATTCACAGTGATAAGGCTAAAAGAGCTTAAATAACATCCCTGGGTTTTTAATATCACACAGCCAGGCAGTGGAAGCTAAATGGTGGAGGCTAAACTATTATGCTTTCCCAGACTCTTATGCGTTAAGTTGTATTCTCCTCCCAAAATATGTTCAAGTCCTAGCCCTTTGTACCTGTTTATATGACCTTGTTTGGAAATAAGGCTTTTGAGAAATAATCAGTTAACATGAGGTCATACTAGAGTATTGTGGGACCTAATCCAATGAGTGGTGTCCTAATGAAAAGAGGCACAGAGACAGAAACACAGGGAAGAGCGCCATGTGATGATGGAGGAAGAGATTACGATAATACATTTACAAGCCAAGGGGTGCCAAGAATTGTCAGTAACCACCAGAAGCTAGGAAAGGAGCATTGAACAGACTACTCCTCAGAGCCCTTCAGAAGGAACCAGCCTTGCCAATATCTTGACTTTAGACTTCTGGCCTCCAGATCCAGGAGAGAATAAATTTCTGATTTTTTAAGGCACCCAGTTTGTGGTACTGCATTTCTGCTGCCCTGGGAAACTAATGCAGAACCTGTTTTTTTCCAAAAGTATTGGTACACAGCTGTCTTATATAGGAATATTGTGAGGGAAGCAAAATAGTTTATTAGCATTTAATCCGCCTAACACGTACATAAAAATAGTATTAAGGAAAATCTCAAGCTCGGAGAAATCATGTTACCTGCCCATGGAGACAGAGCTAACAAATGGCAGCATTAACAGGCAAAGGTTAACTAGCAAATCGTTGGTAAGATATCAGATGCTGATGCCAGTGCTCTTTTACATTATTCAACACTATCTAAAGCTCATGAGTTGACATCTGAGAATCACCCTTCAAACGTTTGCTAAAACATTAGTCTTAAGGGGATTAGTCATTTGCATTTGCCTAAATAGCTAATTTTATTAGATGATACCCATTAAGTTCTTACAAAATCACATGAACATCTTAAACAAGTATTTTATCAGAGACTATCAAAAAATTTGACTTCCTCTCACATACTTTGGACATGTTATCAGGAGGGACCAGTCCCTGGAGAAGGACACCATGCTTGGTAGAGTGGAGGGTCAGCGAAAAAGAGGAAGACCCTCAACAAAATGAATTGGCACAGTGGCTGCGACAATGGGTTCAAGCATAGTAACAATCATGGGGATGGGGCAGGACCAGGCAGTGCTTCTTTCTGTTGTATATAATGTCTCTATGAGTCGGAACAGACTCAGTGGCGCCTAACAACAACATCAAAGAATTTATAGCATTTGTAGGCATTAAATATTTATCAACTTTAATAAGTTACCTGCCATGTAGTAGGATTTTATGTATTTTTTCTTTTTATTTTTTAATTTTTTTTAATTGTACTTTAGATGAAAGTTTACAAAACAAACTAGTTTCTCATCAAACAGTTGGTACACACATTGTTCTATGACACTGGTTAACAACCCCACAGTGTGTCAACTCTCTCCCTTCTCAACCCTCGTTCCCTATTACTAGCTCTCCTGTTCCCACCTGCCTTCCAGCACACAGTAGGATTTTAATAAATAGCCGTTTTTGTGGCACAGGAGGCGGTGGTGATAGAGGTGATTGTAATTTAGATTCTAATTGAAGTTATCTACATTCAGGAGAGGAAGCTGTGCTCCCTCCTAGAAAATCAGGTGTTGGGGTCATAAGAGGAAAAAAACGACACTAAAAACTACCTTTAGTTTCCAGTTAGGTTTCAATTAAATTTTTTACATGTATCTCCTCAGCGTGGTAGTATCAGGTAGTTTGTTGAGAGAAATAATTATCGGTCAATGTAATAACAAACAAAACAGAAGTTGCTTTCAGGTCAATTCCAGCTCGTGGGGAATGGAGTGTGTCAGGATAGATCTGTGCTTCATACGGTTTTCAGCGGCTGGTTTTTCAGAAGCAGATCTTCAGGCCTTTCTTACAAGGAGCCTCTGGATGGATTCAAACCATCAACCTTCTGGTTAGTAGCTGAGAACTTAACCATTTTCACCACCCAGGGACTCTTAAATCATCATTTAAACTTCTCAGTAAATGCCATGGATTGAACTGTGCTCCCTAAAAATTTCTTTCAGCTTGGCTAGGCCATGATTCCCAGTATTGTGTGATTGTCTACCATTTTGTCATCTGATGTGATTTTCCATGTGTTGTAAATCCTCCCTCTGTGATGTTAATGAGGCATAACTCAATCTACAAAATTATGTTGTGTTTTAAGGCAATGTCTTTTGAGATACAAAAGAGAGAAGTGAGCAGAGAGATAGGAGGACCTCACATCATCAAGAAACAAGAGCCAGGAGAATAGTGTGCCCTTTGGACCTCGGGTCCCTGTGCTGAGAAACTCCTCAACCAGGGAAGATTGATGACCAGGGCCTTCCCCCAGAGCCAACAGAGAGAGATAGCCTTCCCTTGGAGCTGGCACCCTGAATTCGAGACTTCTAGCCTTTTAGACAGTGAGAAAGTAAATTTCTCTGTTAAAGTCACCCACCTGTGATATTTCTTTTATAGCAGCATTAGATGACTAAGACAATAATGTTATAGATTTTCAAGACCAAAAACAAAATTTCAGAAAGCAGTCCACTTATCTTTGTTAATGTCCTGTATATGGAAAGAAGTAAAGAGATTATAAAAAGTTACCTTTGACAATATTGATTCCCTGGGAAGTCTCTACACATTCCATTCCTAAGCCATCAAATCCAGTTACACAAGTAATTTGCAGAGCCAAGATGGACATCTTCTCTTTCTTCCTTTTTCCTTCTCCCCAAGCTGTTCTTCCTTCTTTTCCCTCTTTTTTTCCCTATCAACTACCTTATTTTCCATCATTTTGCCGTATATGTGACACTTCCTTTTCTATTGACAAAATCGTCATCTGCCTCTCCTCCAACCAAAGATGCCAGAGCCTTGCTGGAGAGAAAATGGGACTTGTACACAAAGTTTGATCAGCATGCCTGCCTAAAATCAAGGTCTTATCCACAAGATGTATCCAGAAGGCACCCAGAACTCTTCTGCTTCTGTTGCTCTATTTTTCTGGTTGCTGTTGTTCTTGTGCAACTGGACTTTTACGGAGCCCTGGTGGCACAGTGATTAAGAGCTTGACTGCTAACCAAAAGGTAGGCAGTTTAAATCCACCAGCCCTCCCTGGAAACCCTATAGGACCATCCTATTCTGTCCTATAAGATCGCTGTGAGTTGGAATCAACTCGATGACAGTTGATTTGGTTCGGTTTTTTGTTTGGACTTTTAAAATCTTTGGTGTCACTAATCTAAAATAAGAAAATAAAAATAGCATCCACCGTATCTATAAGTACAGGTTTTTGAGTTATAGACCTGGGTGAATTTCTGGGTTTAGTATTCACTAGCTATATGACTTTTGGCAAGTTATTTATACTCTGTAAGTCTCTATCCATAAATGGCATGCAATGATGCCATCTATCTCATAGAGTTAGTATAAGGATTCAATGAAAAATTGCACTTCAAGTACTTAACAGAAACTACTGTATGTAAATACTCAAGAAATGTGAACTGTAATTGTTCTTCTTATGATTTAGTTAATGTTAATAAGATATAATCATTATTACTAATAGCTAAAATTGTAGGTTGAAAATTATCTTATTTTTATTACTATTATTTATATAGTGTGAAATAATTTCTTTCTCACACACACATAGACATAATAGTAGGAAAATGTTTTGGTAGCAAGATTAACTAGGCAAATCAAAAAGATGAAATCTGAAAATAATCTAAAGTAACTTGATCTGATCTAAATTCTATCCATCAATGATTCCTACTTTCAGAGACCCTTATCCTTTAATTCTTGGTGCACATGACTAAAAAAAAAAAAATGTAAAGACGCATTTTAAATATTTTAAACTACTAAAAAAAAAAAGAAATTACTATCAAGTCAAATCCGACTCATAACGACCCTATAGGACACAGTAAAGCTGCCCTATAGCATTTCCAAGGTTGTAAATCTTTATGGAAGCAGACTGCCACATCTTTCTCCCATGGTGCGGCTGGTGGCTTTGAAGATCCTACGTTTTGGTTGGTTAGCAGCCAAGAGTTTAACCACTGGGCCACCATGACGCCTTTATTTTCAACTAAAAATTGTTAACTATTCTTTGTTTTACTTTGTCTCCTAGAGACAATTAACCCTCATTCATTTGCCAACCCAGCACAGCCAGGGTTTTATTCATACAACTCCATTAGAAAAATGCTCTTGCTAATATCTCATACTCAACAAGTCTATAACTAAAATTATCTTGTTTCCCACTTCTAAAACAAAATCCTACAAAACAAAGGATAACCTTTTAACTGTCCTATATTCACAATTTTGAGAATTTCTCTTAGTCTCTCAAATTGTGAATTTAAAAAATTTCTTCAACCAGTTTTTCTCTCTCACTGTTCTTCTTAGTTGTCATCAAGTTAGTTTCAGCTCATGGTGAACCCATGTGCAACAGAATAAAATGCTGCCAGGTCTTGTATACTCTTCATGATCATCGGTATGGCGGAGTCTATTGTTGCAGCCCCTGTCCTGTGTATTTTGAGTGCCTTTTTTTTTCCAACCTAGGGAGTTAATCTCCCAGAACTATATCAGACAATATTCTATTGTGATCCATAAGATTTTCATGACTAAGTTTTAAAAGTAGATCACCAGGCTTTTCTTCCTAGTATTTCTTAGTCTGGAAGCTCCTCAGAAAGCCCTCCACCATGGGTTTCCCTGCTGATATTTGAAACACTGGTGCCATAGGTCCAGCATCATAGCAACCTGTAAGCCACCACAGGACAACAAAATTGACAGAAGAGTGGTGAACTTAGAGGTATTTTATCATAGAAAAGTTATCTTGATTCTGACCCACCCTTGCTTTCTTCACCTTCCCTTGCTTGAACGAGCACTTTAAACATTTTACTGGTGCTTCAGCTGTCAGTCTCTGTTCTCTTCTGTTCACCAAGACTGCTGCCATGCTCATCATTCCAAACACATAATATTGACCTTGCTTAACAACGTTAGATTATGATGGAGGGTGTTGAAGCTTGAGCAGCTAAGAATAGCAACCTCTGTTCACCAAGACTGCTGCCATGCTCATCATTCCAAACACATAATATTGACCTTGCTTAACAACGTTAGATTATGATGGAGGGTGTTGAAGCTTGAGCAGCTAAGAATAGCAACCTCATGGTAGGGAAGAAGTGGTGGCAGTAAACCACATATAAGTGTCAGAGCAGGGTAAGGAGGAAAGTGGCAATACCTGAGTTAGATAGAGAGGAATAGAACAAATAATTCAGTACACTGAGGATAATTGGAGCAGTTTCCTCACTGATTGAGAAGGAATTTACATATATAGAAAGGCAAAAACTAGAATAAACCCTGTTTTGTTGGGTTGGAAGGAAGGTATCAGTATTTATTTTCAATATAGATAAATAATTATAGATGCATGTATGTAGATATGGTACAATGTTCCTTAGAAGTGAGGATGATGAGACTTCACCTTGCTTGCTTTAAACACATCATCAGGAAAAACCCACCACTAGGGAAGGACATCATGGTTGATAAAGCAGTAAGTCAGCAAAAATGAGGAAAACCCTCAATGAGATGGGTTAACACAGTAGCCAGGACAATGGGCTCAAACATACCAAAAATCATGGATATGGCATGAGACCAGGTAATGTCTCCTTCTGTTATTCATAAATTTGCCATGAGTGGGAGCCAACTTCATGGCAACTAACAACCAACAACAACATACAGATACATGCGAGTGAGTGTGTGTCTATATGCACATACATTTTCTGTCCTGTTACAGGACCTGGAAGAAGTGTCACCCCAAGAATAATTTCCATGTCTAGCACTTAGATCTTGGTTCGTAAATATCATTCTCCACTAAAGAGAGCCAAGGCTCCTTGAAGTAATGACTGAATCCATTGCTGGGGCAGGAGAAGGGCAATATGAACTTGCAACATCTTATTGTTCCAGTTATCAAAGAATTGTTCAAACATGATTGGGACATGTCAAAAGAAAACAGAAGCTGTCTTGAAAGGTTTCTCACTGGCCAAATATAGTGCAGTTTATTGTAATAAATTATAGCACTTTTATTAAATTAAGAATCCATGAGTCCACGTGAATATAAATAACTTAATAAATTGAAACTTTGATGGGAAATTAGATATTTACATGTTTTTAAGTTACCTTCCCATAAAATGCATATTAAATTTCACAGGGAAAAGAGTTACTTAACACTGAAGTGGTCTGTCAGACAATATTTTAATCCAGTGATCAGTAATAACATCAGCAGTAATGGGACAAACTGAAATTGAGTGCAACCTGATAGAATGCATTCAGACAGCTGCATCACTTCTGTGATATACCTGCCAAAGTTGCACAACCTGGATCTAAACAAGAAGAAACCCAAACTGAAGACATGCTACAAAATAACTGGCCTGTAACCTTTGAAATTGTTAAGTTCATGAAAGTAAAGGAAAGGGTGAGGAAATAGTCTAGATTAAAGGAAACTAAAGAACATGACAACTGAGTGCAGCATTTTTTCTAGATTTGATCCTTTTCCTAAAAGGACCATTTTCTGGGCAACTGGCCAAAGTTGAATGTAGTTGTTAGGTGTTGTTGAGTCAGTTTTGACTCATAGTGGCCCTATGCACAACAGAACGGAACACTGCCCGGTCCTGCACCATCCTCACAATTGTTGCTATGCTTGAGCCCATTATTGCAGCCACTGGTTAGTTCATCTCATTGAGGGCCTTCCTGTTTTTCACTGACCCTCCACTTTACCAAGCACGATGTCCTTTTCCAGGGACTGATCCTTCCTAATAACATGTCCAAAGTATGTGAGACATAGTCTCTCCATCCTTGCTTCTAAGGAGCATTCTGGTTGTACTTCTTCCAAGACAGATTTGTTCTTTCTTTTCGCGCTCCATGGTATATTGAATATTCTTCTCCAATATCACAATTCAAAGGCGTCAATTTTTTTTCTGTCTTCCTTATTTGGTGTCCAGTTTTCACAAGCATAGGCGGGGATTGAAAACACCACAGGCTGGGTCAGGGGCACCTTAATCTTCAAGGTGATATCTTCACATTTCAACATTTCGCACAGGTCTTTTGCAGCAGATTTGCCCAATGCAATGCATCTTTTGACTTCTTGACTGCTGCTTCAATGAGTGTTGATTGGGGATCCAAGTAAAATGAAATCCTTGATGACTTCAATCTTTTCTCCATTTATCATGATGTTGCTTATCGGTCCAGTTGTAAGGATTTTTGTTGTCTTTATGTTGAGGGGTGGCACGGTGGTTAACCATTTGACTGCTAACCAAAAGGTCAGTAGTTCAAATCCACCGGCTGCTCGTTGGTTTGAAATTTTGGAAACCCTGGTGGCGTAGTGGTTAAGTGCTACGGCTGCTAACCAAATGGTCAGCAGTTCAAATCCACCAGGCACTCCTTGGAAACTCTATGGGGGCAGTTCTACCTTGTCCTGTAGGGTCACTATGAGTCAGAATCGACTCAATGGCAATGGGGTTTTTATGTTGAGGTGTAATCCATACTGAAGATTGTGATCTTTGATCTTCATCAATAAGTGCTTCAAGTCCTCTTCACTTTCAGCAAGCAAGGTTATGTCATTTGCATAGCACAGGTTGTTAATGAGTCTTCCTCCAATCCTGAGGCCTCATTCTTCTTCATATAGTCCAGCTTCTCAGATTATCTGTTCAGCATATAGATTGAATACGTATGGTGAAAGGATACAACCATGATGCACACTCTTCCTGACTTGAAACCATGCAGTATCTCCTTGTTCTGTTCCAATGACTGCCTGTTGATCTATGCACAAGTTCCTCATGAGCATAATTAAGTGTTCTGGAATTCCCATTCTTTGCAACGTTATCCACAATTTTGTTATGATCCACACAGTCGAATGCCTTTGCATAGTTAATAAAACACAGGTAAACATCCTTCTGGTGTTCTCTGCTTTCAGCCAGGATCCATCTGACATCAGCAATGATATCTCTGGTTCCGCGTCTCTTCTGACTTTGGCCTGAATTTCTGGCAGTTCCCTGTCGGTATGCTGCTGCAGCTGCTTTTGAATGATCTTCAGCAGAATTTTACTTGCATGTGAAATCAGTGATATTGTCCGATAATTTCCACATTCGGTTGGATCACCTTTCTTTGCAATAGGTGGCCAGGAAGCTGTCTTCTAAATTTCTTGGCATAGACGAGTGAACACTTCCAGCAGTGCATCCCTTTGTTGAAGCATCTCAATTGGTATTCTGTCAATTCCCAGAGCCTTATTTTTCACTATTCCTTCAGTGCAGCTTGAACTTCTCCCTTCAGTAGCGTCAGTTCTTGGTCACAAGCTAACTCCTGAAATGGTTGAACATCGAGCAATTCTTTTTGGTATAGTGACTCTGTATTCCATCTTCTTTAGAATGGAGACTACCAATTAAATGCTAACAACATCAATGTTAATTTCCTGCTTTTGATGAAGGTATTGTGGTTATGTGGGAGAATGTCTTATTTGTGATAAATATACACTAAAAAGTCAGCAGTAATGAGGCATCATGTCAGCAATTTACCCTCAATATTGTTCTTTGTACTGTACTTGCAATTTTAGTGTATGTTTGAGATTGTTTCAAAGTAAAAGATTTCAAAAATGTTTCATGACTTCCTAATGCTCATGGACATAATTCAAATGCATTAAAATGCCATTTTCATTCAGTTCTTGCCTACTATTTTCTCTCTGAAATATTTGATTTCCCTTCATTTATATTGGCTTTTATTGAGCTTCTAAAATGAACACTTTGGTGTAGAGATCTCAATTTTTCCATGGCCTTAGAGGAAAAATAACTTGGTGAAATATTAATCAGGCAATATTAGAAAGAGGTGTAGATGACTCTCCCAAAATAAATATGAAAGTTTTTTAAAAAACTGTAACTGGAAAATCTTTCCCTGGGACAGAAAAAGTTTGTGGCTGACTACTGTTTCTCATAACTACCACATTGCCACATTCCCTAAGCTTCAGCTTAATAGAACACCATTCCTTTGTCTAAACATGCTGTGTTCCTTGTGACTTTGTGTTTTCATTCATGGTATCCAGGTACCTAGATGGTCCTTGCCTGCTCTCCCCTCTGCTGTTCTCTTAATAGAGACTGAGAATCTTTGAACATCATCAGCCTCCTTTCCATGGCAGAGTTACAAAGTTTCTTTCTAGTGCTCCCATTGTGCTTTGTGCATAACTCTCATAACCTCATGCGGCAGTGCAATTGTTCCTTTACCTGTATGTCTCGTGTGAGTTTCTGGGAGACAGGGATTAAGTCATATGCATTCTTGTAGCCCCGCAGTGGTCATTACAGTGCCACCCCATTGTAAACATTTATTGATATTTGTTAACTATCTAAATGAATGAATGTGCTAAATCATGAATGAACAAATGAGTGAGTGAATGAATGAAAACACCAGAGCTTGGGTTATAGTGAAAAATCTGTTAACTAGTTTTAACACTTTTGGCAAAAGTGTAATTTGATGGATATGGAGCCCTGGTGGCACAGTGGTTAAGCTTTAGGCTGCTAACCAGAAGGTCAGCAGTTTGAATCCACCAGGCACTCCTTGGAAACCCTATGGGGCAGTTCTACTCTGTCCTATAGAGTCTCCATGAGTTGGAATCGACTCAATAGCAACAAGTGTATTTTTCCTTTTGTTGTGGGGGGTGGGGAGAGAGGATTTGTGATAGAGCATCCATATCGAGTTTTTGTGTATTTTTGCAACGGTGACAACGGTTTGTTGTTTGTATGAACTTTCACTTATTTACATACAGTTCCATTTTTAGTATTTGAACAAAAAAAAATTGCATCTGGTGGGGAAGTGATGATAACAGTGTGAAATCAATGAGAAACAGTGAGATTGGAATATACAGTGCTATTAAAGCTTGAGAAACTAAAATCGAAATCAAGCCCATAGAACCTATAACTGTCAGGCCTGTCATACCTCTCCGACTTTCACCCCTCTGCATTTATAGTAACACTTATCATTCGATGGCTCTTATAGCACCACGAGGGAAACTGCAGAGTGTTGGCCTTTCCCTAATTTGGGAGAAAAGAGGTAGCCACTACAGGTTTATGCATTTTTGCTAATTGTGACCCCCTCAAAAAATTGTGAAGGATTTGCAAATTTATAATTAGTTTGTAATTATATACAAAATCATCTTAAGAGATATTTTCAGTGCTTAGGGAAATAGTTTATACCTTTCCTAAGAACTTTATGAAGACAGAATTTTGTATGTTCTCAGCTCTAAATCAATAAATAACTTTGGATAATTATGATTAAAATACATTTCTTAAAGATAAGTTTCCTACTTTTAAAAATAACCTAAAGAACTTCCTAAGCTCTTTCATTATAAGATTGAATATTATTCGTATTTGTATGTACATATATCCCTCTGGGAAACCCTGGTAGTATAGTGGTTAAGAGCTACGGCTGCTAACCAAAAGGTCAGCAGTTCGAATCCACCAGCTGCTGCTTGGAAACCGTACAGGGCAGTTCTACTCTGTTCTATGGGGTCGCTATGAGTCGGAATTGACTTGACGGCAACGGGTTTGATTTTTTTTATATCCCTTTTCTCCAGATACCGCATTTTGCATATACTAATCACTTATTCTTGAGTGAATAAGTAAAAACTATTAACGGTAACAGCCAAGGGTCTTAGTTAATGATCTTTATATAAATTTGACTACCTTTTCATGTTCTGTAAAATCCCATTTCTCCACTATATTTGTGCTATAGGCATTCTGTACAGAAATGTGGGAAACATATTTTGATTCCCAGGGTGGATTATTTATATGAAATTAGATGATAGTTAATTGTCAAATGTGTATGTGAAGAAGAACCCTTTAGATTTCTTTTTCTCTCTATTTAATCTAAACCAGGTTCTAGGTATTACTGCGAGGTTTTTTCATCAGAAAAATGATATGTACCCAAACCTTTGCAGTGAAGGCATCCAAGTCAAGTTTAGGTGCCCCCAAACCACAACGTGATGATGAAATCAAATAGAAGCTTTATACTCATGTAGACTCTCTACCAAAGCTTTGAAAAACCTTTAATACACATTTTCTCATTAATCCGTTTACGAGGCCAAGCTGTAGAAAGTAGAGATGGTAAACCAATAACCCTAACAAAATAAAGAGAAAATCTATTTTATAAGAAACCTATCTTCTTCTTTATTTATTTATTTATTTATTTTGGAATTTGTACTAATTAAATGTCAGCTCTATAAAGGTTATTATTAAGTGGTGAAGGGTGAGTTAAGCAGAGTTTGAAGACATGGGTCCAAGTCTCAACTGTCTGTTTTGTAGAGAGTAAGAAAGCCTGAGCTGACCACCTCGTAGGGTTATTATAAAGATCAAACACACTCAAAAGTTCTCTGCAAATTCAAAATTGCTTTGAAAAAGCAGCTGAAAACAGTTCAGCAAAACAGAGAAATATTTTTATGCAAGCTGCTAATCAGTGCTCAGCAATAATTTGGAGGATTTGTGATTAGGTTCTGGCAATCACTCATATGGCTTTCCCACACCCACTCTTGAGCCTTTCAATCATTCTTCCTACCACAGCAGAGAAGCGTGACCATCCCCACCTTAAAAGGCCTTAAGGGTTTTCCATCTCTCTTTCAATTAAGACCAGTATATTGAAAAAGTATGTCCAAGGACTTGCGCAGTCTGGCCTTACCTACCATTGAAGCTGTATTCACTCTGCTTCTCCTCCCTCTCTGAACTCCAGTCCCACCTGCCTTCTTCCAGGTCCTCAGAGGCTTTCCCCCTGCAAGGCCTCCATGTGTGCTGCTCCCAAGCCTAATTGATTCTCCCTGAACATCTCCTGCAGAACAAATGCCCATCTGCATGCGTGCACACACACACACACACACACACACACCGCTCCCCCTAGTTAATCCCGACTCATCTTGAGGATCTCTTACTTGGTCGCGTAGTTCTTCATGCACATCTGGACCAGGTTTAACATCCTTTCTCCTTTATTAAATTCATAGCACCATCTATTTTCCCCAGGATAGCACTTTTAAAAGCATATGTCTACTTGTAATTATATGATTATTTGATTTAGATCTGTTTTCACTTCTGCCTTGTAACCTCTATGTGAACAATTGTTTTGTTTTTGCTCATTATACTTCTCCAGTTACAGGTACCATCACCTGTCACTAAATAGATTTTAGTCGAACAATGTATTTGAGACCAAGTGGGGTCCCCGAAGTGTATAACACATTTAAAAGTGTTCTCAGGTAAACTCACAATCTAAAGTTGAGGCAGGGTTGCTATTATTTGCTTCTGGGTGGGCTGAAGTACCCAGAAAAATAAAGAATATGACACTTTACATGTTGCTTTGGTTTGGAGAATTTAAGTTAGGGAATGACAAGAGATAATCAAGCTAATTTATTGTTTTTCCCAAAAGTATGTTTTTCTTTATATATACATTTCCTTTTTTTTAAATTGAACTTCAGATGAAGGTTTACAGAATAAGTTAGTTTCTCATCAAACAGTACACACATTGTTGTATGACATTGGTTAACAACCCCAGGACATGTCAACATTCTCCTTTCTCAATCCTGGGTTCTCTATTACCAGCTTTCCCATTCCCTCCTGCGTTCCAGTCCCTTCCCCATGTTTTGTTCCATGGGCCTGTTCAATCTTTGGCTGAAGGGTGAACCTCAGGAGTGACTTCATTACTGAGCTGAAAGCATCCAGGGGCCTTACTCTCAGTGTTCAAATGTATGTTTTTCTGATATGTGGATCGTTTCCTCTCTGACATAAAGAGTGAGAGAAGACTTTCACAACAATATAATTTTATTTTGCAAATGGAGAAAGTGAGGAAGAAACAGATAAGTAAATTAAAGTTATGTTATAAACTTTTTTTCTCTCAGAAAATTAGTCCAATAAAGTGGCATTTTCAATCAACTCCTGTTGATATGTGATAATGGAAAGAAATAATAAACAATAATGAAATAATAAGCAATCTTCAGATGGTATAAATTTTTTTCATCCTTGAAATTTAGAATGGTTGTTTCAGAAACTTCAGAAATCATTCCTTTTTTTGTATGTGTGTTGTTTTGATTAAAATCAGTTTAGATATTCTGTTCATACACCAACTAATGTTAGTTGATAATGCATAGTGGCATTGGAAAAACCTGAAAATTAAAAATTTACCTCAGAAAACATTATATCGTGCTTTGTGGAGACCCAAGACACTTATTATATCAGAGAGAGCAATAGAAACCTACATTCTGCCACTATTTAACCATTGAGAAGATGACCTTGCCTACTTGCGCCACCATTTCTTCATCTGTACTCTATGATTTCCCAATGTGTCCCTCAGCTTGTCGTACTGTGGGGGCTTGCATGTTGCTGTGATGCTGGAAGTTATGCTACTGGTATTCAGATACAAGCTGGGCCACCCATGGCAGACAGGTTTCAGCTGACTTCCAGACTAAGACTAGGAAGAAGGACCAGGCAATCTACTTCTGAAAAGAATTAACCAGTGAAAACCTTATGAATAACAGGAGAACGCTGTCTGATATAGCACTGGAAAACGGGCCCCCCCCCCCCAGGTTGGAAGTCACTCAAAGGATGACTGGAAAATGTTTAGATTTTAAGATCTATCCTGAAGTACAACACTGTCAGTGATAGAATAATATCCATATGCTTACAAGGAAGACCAGTTAATACAGCTATTATTCAAATTTATGCACCAACCATTAAGGCCAAAAATGAAGAAACTGAAGATTTTTTACCAGCTTCTGCAGTCTGAAATTGTTTGAATGTGGAATCAGGATGCATTGATAATTACTGGTGGTTGGAATGTGAAAGTTGGAAACAAGTAAGAAGGATCAGTAGTTGGAAACAAAGAAGAAGGATTGGTAGTTGGAAAATAAGGCCTTGTTGATAGAAACGATGCCAGAGATCACATGATAGAATTTTGCAACACCAACAACTTCTTCACTGAAAATACATTTTTTTCACCCACATAAAAGGCAACTATACACATAGACCTCTCCAGATGGAATACACTGGAATAAAATTGACTACATCTGTGGAAGGAGACGATGGAAAAGCTCAATATCATCAGTCAGAACAAGGCCAGGGGCCAACTGTGGAAAAGACCATCAATTATGCATATGCAAATTCAGGTTGAAATTGAAGAAAATTAGAACAGATCCATGAGAGTCAAAGTACAACCTCAAGTATGTCCCACCTGAATTTAGAGACCACCTAAAGAACAGATTTGATGCGTTGAACACTAATGACCGAAGACCAGACGAGTTGTAGAATGTTATCAAGGGCATCATACATGAAGAAAGCAAGAGGTCATAAAAAGACAGGAAAGAAAGAAAAGACCAAAAGGGGTGTCAGAAGAGATTCTGCAATTTGCTCCTGAATGTCGAGCAAAACAAAGAAACGATGAAGTAAAAGAACTGAACAGGAGATTTCAAAGGGTGGCTCGGGAAGACAAAGTAAACTATTATAATGACATGTGCAAAGAGCTGGAGTTAGAAAACCAAAAGGGAAGAACATGCTCAGAATTTCTCAAGCTGAGAGAATTGAAGAACAACTTCAAGACTCGAGTTGCAATAGTGACGGATTCTATGGGGAAAACATTAAATGCAGGAAGCATCAAAAGAAGATGGAAGAAACACACAGAGTCATTATACCAAAAAGAACTGATCCAAGTTCAACCATTTCGAAAGGTGGCATATGATCAGGAACTAATGGTACTGAAAGAAGACACCCAAGCTGCACTGAAGGAAGTGGTGAAAAACAAGGTTCCAGGAATTGGCAGAATATCAATTGAGATGTTTCAACAAACAGATGCAGCACTGGAAGTGCTTATTGGTCTATGCCAAGAAATTTGGAAGACAGCAACCTGGCCAACTGACTGAAAGAGATCCATATTTGTGCCTATTCCCAAGAAAGGTGATTCAACTGAATGTGGAAATTATCAAACAATTACCATTAATATCACACGCAAGTTAAATTTTGCTGAAGATCTTTCAAAAGTGGCTGCAGCAGTAGATCGACAGGCAACTGCCACAAATTCAGGCTGGATTCAGAAGACATCAGATGGCTCTTGGCTGAAAGCAGATAATAACAGAAAGATGTTTACCTGTATTTTATTGACTATGCAAAGGCATTCAACTGCGTGGATCGTAACAAATTGTGGATAACATTGCAAAAAAATTGGAATCCAGAACACTTAATTGTGCTCATGAGGAACCTGTACATAGATGAAGAGGGAGTCTTTTGAACAGAACAAGGAGATACTGCATGGTTTAAAGTCAGGAAAGGTGTGCGTCAGGGTTGTACCCTTTCATCATACCTATTTAATTCTGTATGCTGAGCAAATAATCCGAGAAGCTGGACTATATGAAGAAGAACAGGGCATCAGGATTGGAGGGAGGCTCATGAGCAACCCGTGTTATGCAGGTGACACAACCTTGCTTGCTGAAAGTGAAGAGGACTTGAAGCCTTTACTGGTGAAGATCAAAGACCACAGCCTTCAGTATGGATCACACCTCAACATAAAGAAAACAAAAATCCTCACAACTGGACCAATAAGCAACATCATGATAAACGGAGAAAAGATTGAAGTTGTCAAGGATTTCATTTTCCTTGGATCCACTATCAACACCCATGGAAGCAGCAGTCAAGAAATCAGACATATTACATTGGGCAAATCTGCTGCAAAGAATCTCTTTAAAGTGTTGAAAAGCAAAGATGTCACCTTGAAGACTAAGGTGCACCTGACCTAATTCATGATGTTTTCAATCACATGCACGCGAAAGCAGGACAATGAATAAGGAAGATGGAAGAAGAATTGATGCCTTTGAATTGTGCTTTTGAAGAAGAATATTGAGTATACTATGAACTGCCAAAAGAATGAACAAATATGTGTTGGAAGTACAACCAGAATGCTCCTTAGAAGCAAGGATGGCGAGACTGTGTTTTACATACTTTGGACGTATTATCAGAGGGATCAGTCGCTGGAGAAGGACACCGTCCTTGGTTAAGTAGAGTCAGTGAAAAAGACGAAGATCCTCAGTGAGATGGATTGACACAGTGGCTGCAACAATGGGCTTAAGCATAACAACGACTGCAAGAATGATGCAGGGCCCGCAGTGTTTCATTCTGTGGTGCAAAGGGTGGGTATGAGTCGGAGCCAACTTGACGGCACCTAACAACAGCAACAACGGCTCTATGATTGTGTGAACCATTAGGTTGTGGTAATAAAAACCCACCAAACCCAAACTTAGGTAAAAAAAAAAAGGAATATTCTAAATATCCGTCTTAGTCTTACTGCATATGTTAGGGAGGAAATTATCACTCAGAGTTCCCACTGATTTTACTTTTAAAAAAGAAAAGTCTATTGTGACAGATCGTGTACATCTTTCCAGATCTGATTTATTTTATTTTCCCCAAGCTTCAGTTTCACATATTCACTCAGATCTGATCCAATCCCCAAGGAACTACCTCATTTTAGTCTCTGACGAGATTAGATCAGCCCCTGCAGGACCCCTTTTCAGTGAAGCAGAAGATAAGTGTGCTTGATTTTCCCTAGTTGGCTGCCAGTAGACGTTTGGAAATATTTCAAACAAGGATTCTGATAAACCTAAACCTACAGAGACCAAAAAAAAAAAAAAAACTGCCTTGTTTGCAAATTATATGTTGTTGTTGTTAGGTGCAGTCTAGTCGGTTCCAACTCGAAGCAACCCTGTGTATAATAGAACGAAGCACCGTCCAGTCCCGCGCCATCCTCACTTATTGTTGTTAGGCTTGAGCCCATTGTTGTGGCCACCAGGTCAGTCCATCTTGTAGAGGGTCTTCCTCTTTTTTGCTGACAATTCCACTCTACCAAGCATGATTTATATATTACACTGTTGAGAAGACACCTGATATCATGAACTTACTGATAATTACTATGAATATCAATTTCTAAAATTTTTAAAATTGTTTAGAAATTTCTTTAAGAAAAAATACTATATCAATTTTAATAAATACATCCAGGCTCACTAATATGGGTAAAGCTGAGTTTCTCTTCATTTCCTTAAGCATTAATTTAAACAAGTGTTCCAAAATTTCTATCCCTAACAATGAGAGGAACTCAGCTATTTCAGATAGGTAAGTCACATGTGTATTTATGTTTGCTTTTTTTTTTAGCAAAGAATCAGATGAAATAAATGAAATGCTAAATCTGGATAATAACGGGGCCATAGTAGTCATTCCTTAGGACACATTCAGAAACCTTAGTATATTTAGGCATACTTCCTATCTTGAATTAAACCTCATTTTTTTTTTTTTTTTTTTTACTAATAACTAAAAACAAGCACACCACTTCTGGAAAGCAAGTTCATTTGTGTGTCCCTTTGGATGCAGGAGGATTTTTGAGCTTTTGGAAATTGTAAAACGCATAGAACTACAGCATCGTGTATTTTAATAGGAAAACAAAAAAGGTATATGCTCTGAGTTTCAGTATGAAACCCAATACGGTTTCTTTTAATCAAGTTTCTTAATATTAATAGGACTAAAAATAGTCATAAAGGGGATACAATGAGGCTTCATTTTTGTTTGTTTATTTAATATAACCATAGCCAAAGGACATTACTGCCTGGGCTCTTTGTTACCCGACTGTTTCTGCCATCTAAGGAAGTGACTCATTAAGTTTTGTTGGTGCCGTTGGTCAATGACTGAGCATGGAGTCCTAGGGAAGGGAGCTCTGAGGCTGCTTAGGGACAGTACTTTCGGTGCAGGTGGAGTGTCCCCTGCTCTTTCTTATTCCAACTACATGGGATTTCATATTCCAGTTGGCAAAAAAAAAAAAAAAGTCTTATTACATGTTGTTTACAGTTCCGTTGCATTAGTCAGTTTCTTTTATTAAACCAGATACAAGTTGTGACATGCTGTTAATTCAATCACTAATAACTAGCTCAAACTGCAAATCTATGTCAGCAGGTTGGTGTTGATTAAGCTGTAGCCGCCACTAGCATATTGTTTTAAATGCTTGATAAGTTTTATTTTCTGCGGTGATAGACTGCTTGGTTCGTATTTTTTTTCTCTTCCCTCTCTAAGCCAGAAGAATCGCACAAATGTCCCTCTGTGAGTCCTCTCCAAGCCCGTTTTCTCTTTGCTGCAAGGCCGGCTGCTAACCACTAGAGGGGGGGAGACAGCCGGCTTTATTGAAGGCTTCACCACAGAGACTGCTGGGTGGAGAAGCTGTCAGAGGACTGGGTGCCAAGTGCAATAGTTTAAATAGATTATAAAGTTTAGTAAAAATTAAGAAAAAAAAAAAAAAGACTTCTTAAGCTCTGCCAGAAATTTGCTTCTAATAAATGAGAACTCACTGGCAAGGCAGTTGGACTGTTGGAAGGTGCTTGCCTGTTAACCCATAGTCCCAGGCATTAGTAAGACGATCTATGAAACCGGCGTTAACCCTTATGAAAACAAATGCTTCTCTCCCTTGGACTGGTGGAAATGCACGCACATCAGGAGGGGCAGTGGGGAAGTATGAGGAAGGCAATCAGAGAAACCTTGGCTGTTGGAAGTGAAGTGAAGACTCAGCTTACAGCTCATTTTCTAAAATATTCCAACATCTGCCTCCTGCTTCCAGCATTTTAAATCCCCCCTGCTAAGAGGGGGAATAGAGAAGAAGACATCCCAGAAAGTAAAATATTGATATAGTAAACAAAGACAGAGCAAGATGGAGAGAGAGAGAAGAGAGTGAGAAACTTGGTCTAAGGCTCCTGAACACAGCCAACCACTAATAATTTCACACATGGAACTTAAAGAATAGTCATCCAGGATTAATGAGGGAACTCATATGCCATGTGAACACTAATTTTTTAATTTTTCCTCTCTTGGCCTTTTCGTTTTTTTTTTTTTTTTTTAAGAAAATATAGTTAATATCAGTATTGTTAAAGAGCTATAATGTAGAACTGGAGGTTGTTCCGTATACTCTCCTGAGTGTAATTGCACTAAAATCATTCAGTTTCCATTTGGAAAGCCAGTGGCAATTACTGGAATACAATGTATCATGCATTTGCTCACTGGATATAAAACGTATATACTAATTCGCAATAAAATGTAACAGCTGTCAGTGCATTTTCTGCTCTGTTACTTCAATAAATTGGAACTCTGACTAGAAAATGGGAATATTGCATTTTTACACACTCTGTAATGTGTTTGCTTTTTGCAAATACAATTTATTTTTTTCATGACAAAAATTGTGGTTTGTTATTACTGCTAGTGGATAAATATTCCTATATCAGAATGAATTACATATGGTATCTGTAAAGAAGTAGTCATATTTTCTGCTTTTTATTGTAGCCTGTCTCCAGTAAACAAAATACACTTCACCTACTTCTGTCGAGCCCTGAGTGTATTTCGTCGTCGTTGTTGTTGTTGTTTTAACGGCTGTGTGGGGGGGTAGGGAAAGGAAGTAGATGCTTATTTTTTAATCCAACCTTCCCAGGTGTCGAGGTGATGATTAAGGTTTATTTCCAGATACCATCATTTCCTTCAGAGCTTATTTGTGTTTAAGTTTCAAATCTTTCTCCTTTTTTTTCATATATTGGCTAATCAAGTTTCTTCAGAAAATGAAGGAGTGACTCTGAGTTTTATTTAAAATAAAATGCCTGCACATTTCTGTAATTTTGTGACTTGAGGTCAGACTTTTCACAGATAATTAGCCTTTTACACACTGTGAAATCAACCTGCATTGGTTATTTGGCTAGACTCTTTGCTTCTGTTCTTTATTTCCCAGAAGGTTAACGTGCTGAAAATCTAGCTTCAAGCTCAGAGTACTGTCTCTTTGTGTTGCTAATTATCCCGCTGTATAATTATTAATATGAGGAGCAGGAAGAGGAAACAAGCACACCAAATAGTCGTGAATGCTGGTGTTCTGGCAGGAAGCGAGGCCTGCATTAATAAAATGTGCCTTTGCCAGTATCACAGGAGATAGGAGCGTTCCTTGTTAAGGATCATTTATTAACTGAGATCATCTTTTAGTTCGCCTTGGGGTAATGACTAATGTCAATGGCAAATTTCACAGTTGTCTAGAGAAATGAATTAAATTTGTAATAAAAAGCCCTTCGGCTTGTTGTACATGTTCATTTATTGGAGTAGTTGAACTAGGAGAACTGTAAGGCAACCAAGAACATCGGCTTAATTTTCCTTACACATAATAGTGACCTTTAGCTCCAGATTGAAAAAGTTACCTATTATGGACTGGTAAATTAAATGAGAAGTTCCTCTAATGCAAAATAAACTAGATGACTGAGCTAAGTTAAACGGCCTTTGAGCCTGTAAGATTGTTCATAGGAAAATAGTCTCTCCTTTTTAATATGACTCTTGTATGTAAGCCGTTGTAAAAGAAGTCACTCAACATATAAGCAAGAGAAGAGGGTAATTCAAAGGGAGATTTCTTGAAGAGTTCCACCTATTTATATTACTGCGAGTTTAGGGGGGTAGTTTCACTTTGTGCTATGATGCAATTTCAAAAAGTGCTGTTTTTAACACTCTTAATTCTAAATATACAGAGCGTTTTTTATTTACTTGGCATAGCATGTTGTTACTATAATTATTTATAGAAGTTGTTTTTGTTGCTTCATGTAGTTATGAAAAAGCGTATTTCCCAGAAGGAAGAACAATTATGCCACTGTCTCATTTTCTGTTTTAGAAAGACTAAGGACTAATTCCGGTTTCCTTTTCTAAGAGTGAACTGGACTTGGAAAACAATAGTAACTTTTAAAACAAGGACCATGACCAAGCCTAGAATTCTCATAGTTGAAACTCTAGAGAACAACCGGTCTCCTTGTGCAATCTGCTATCTATATATGCCATGGTGCACTTGAAACAAATTATCCTAATCAAGGCTCCAGGCCAGCTAACAATGGCAAGTGAAAAATGGACATTATTTTCCGCCAGCAATGACAATTGCAATTTTTACGTAAATTGAAATGTACTATTCCTTTCAGAGAGGTAAACTTCCATCAGGTTTTAAAACTTGCAAATAATATCTCAATATCACCTTTAAACCGTTATTAGTAAAACATATTCTGGTTATAGGAAAGCTTCACTGCCGTTTGTAATGGGACAGACTGGACTCAGAAAAATACACCTGCACCACACAGCACTGCCATATAGAGATGCGTTGCTAACGACACATTAAAAAAATAACTAAAGAACCCATGGGAAATACAAATAAAAATAAGAGGAAACAATTGGAAATATAATTGATTTCAGTCGACTTCCTTTTTGAAAATGCTTGCTTGGAGCCTATTCCTTTCAAAATTCCAGGTTTCTGGAACTAATACAAATGCTTAATTTCTCTCCATTTGAATTCTTTTTCCAACTGCTTACCTCCACGTGCCCCCTTTTAACCGAGCAGTCTCTGTAGGTTATACCAGTCATTGTGCGGTGTGGAAATGGGTGGGGTTGCCCAAATATTGTTTTGTCTCCCTAGCTGGTGGGGTATGCTCTGCAGTATACTTGATGCTTCTTACTGACTCAGGAGAACCTCAGAAATTTGGATTTTTTCCCCCTTAAGGCAGATACTCACAGCATTTCTAAGAAGACCAGGAAAAGAGTTGACAGTCCCCTTTTACCCATTCTCTCACCTCAGCCCTTTTCAGCACGTAACCTTATTCTCTGAGAGATTACTTGGATGCAAAACAATTAGGGAGCGGCTCACAGTATAAATGCGTACAGGTCACTCCAGACCGCACACTGCCCATGCCAACTTATCATAGAGTATAGCATGCGTCAATGGTTCAAATATTAGAGTGAGAAGGAAATGGGCACACAAGATTGAGAAAAGACTCTGAAGGCCAAATCAGAACTAATAAAATATATAACTAAAAATATGGACTTCTTCCCATCCCACCTGCCATTCCCCTCCAGTTGTGTGTGTGTGTGTGTGTGTGTGTGTGTGTGTGTGTGTTATTCTTTGTAGAGATATGCCCACAGGCCTCCTGAAGTCCTTTCTCCTTTGCTAATCCTCCCACAATGGTCCACATGAGTTTCTGAGGGGTCGTTCAGGCCCTCATTCTATGACTGTCAATTTCTGTCTAATAAACCAGTCTCCCTCCCTGCCTCTTCCAGAGGGGCTCATTCTCAAGCTGGGAGGGGATAGCCTTCTCAGAGGCCAGCACAGCTCTAAGAACCCCTGAATGGGCAGATCAGTGTTCAGCAATCACGCTTTTCAGCATGCTTCTTGGAATAGGTGCCCTAAAGAACACGGAGGGGTGAAAGATGTACAAAGATCCTCGAGTCAGGGCTTTGTGAACGTGGTTTGGGAGGCTAACTTCAAACCATGAAGAGAGAAATTACAGCCAAAGTTAATGGCTAATGTTAGACTCTGATTGATAGGGAGACGGGAATCAGCTGTCAAGCTTTCCTGAGGTAGCTGGAAGGGAGAATATCATTCATTTAAACTCCATATAAATCCTCTAGGTTCTCTCTCTCCCTCTTTCTCGGTCCCTTTCTCTCTCCTTACATTATGGAGAATAATAACATATTGATAGTTTCCAAGCTAAAAACATTAAAGTTACACCAATACCTGTTTTAGTTACATATTCAAACCATCCTGCTACCCCTCGGGTCTGACCACCAAATAATTTTACCTGTGCTGAGTTCTTCTTATGGTTCTACCAGATCAAAGAAATCTTCCTTGGACTTTACAGTACGTAAAAGTTCAAGAAATCTTCTTTGGATTTTGCCTTATGTTCCCATTAAAGTAAGCTCAAAATTCTCTATAAAAGGTATAGAGTTAAATGAGTCATTGTGCGTAATTAATCACTGTAATTATTTACTCTCTTATTTAGCCATTTTTGGAAAGTTTAAGGATCCATAAATTGGGGACTTTGGAAAGGTTGTTAGAAAGTTATTGAAAATCTACAGGCTATTCACAGAGGATCAATGTGATCTGTCTTTACTTTATTTTGTTTTTTCTCCCTTCCAGTTTCCAGCTGTGGCCCCATTTGACATTCATCACTATTCTAACTTTTCACTGAATTAAAATCCTTGGATCTTTTGTCAATTGAAAACTGGGGAACTGAAAGCAATATACTTGTTCTCTCCATGCACCGCAGTATTAAAATGGCATTCATAAGTGTTCTTACAATTTAGTGCCTACCAAATTCTTATTTTTGACTTTTTTTGATGGCATGTGTTTTCAGTATTGGAATGCATGCTTACTAATTGAGAGTGTTTAAATTTTTGGTTGGCGATATGGATTTTGAGAAATATGATCTGGTGATATAAGCCACCAATGGGGTGAGTGACGCTTTGGTGCCACCGATATATGATACAACAATATATCAATAAGAACTAAAGAGAGAATTTATTGCAGACACTTTTGCATTAAGTTACCTGGAGACCCTCTGGTTTTCCAAATATAACACAGAAAAACCAAAACAAACCCATCAGAGCTCCCTAACTGTCACAAAAGAATGCCATCATTATGCTTGCAAGCCTTATCTTACAGAAGTAAAGGGAAAAGAAAAGGCAAAAGTTTACAAAACTAACACATCCAGGAAGCTTCACCTAATAGAATGCTCAGCCTATACAACAATGAGGCTCCAGCTCCAGTCTGCTGAGCTTCACACATTTCAAAAGGGACCCATCTAGATGCTAAATGCATTAGAACCAGAATTACATACTTCCTACAAAGTCCAGAGGTATAAAAAGTGGCTGGTATACTGCTGTACCAATGGGAATGAAAGGCTTAAATGGAAAGCTGTCTGAAAACAGAGCTATTCTTATAAGGTCACATTTCATGAAACTAGAGTTTCCTGACCAGAAGAAAACTTATAAAGGCAATTCTGGATTTATAGAGATACACTACACATTTCTTTTTGTGCTGTTTCTCAACTTCATGTTTTCCCCTTTCTATTCTTCAGAAACAGCCCTCTGACCACTGTCTAGAATACAGCTTGTGAAGTACCTGACTCTAGAATCGGGTTATCTGGACTCCTATCTCTACCTGACCATTAACTCTCTGTGTGACCTTGGGCAGTTTTCTGAACTTCTCTCTACCTTAGGAAATAAAGGTAGTTTCTAAAACATAAAGTAGTTCTAAGACTTAACTGGAAGTGTTCTAGCAGTCCCAGGCACAAAATAAGTACTTGATAAATGTCAGCTATTGTTGTAGAGGTCCCAGGGTGGAGCAAATTGTTGGCGTACAACTACTAACCTAAATGTTGGCAGTTCAAACCCACCCAACAGTCCTGTGGAAGAAGGGCCTGACAATTTGGTTCTGTAAAGGTTACAGCAAGAATACCTAGGGTACAGTTCTACTCTGTGACACATGGGATCACCAGGAGTTGGAATCAACTCATAAGCAATGGACCTCGTTTTGGTTTATTGTTGTTGTTAACAATATAGAAGCAAGGCAAAGACGCCCACTGTTGTCATTTAAACTTTTGTGTTAAGCTATATCCAAAGAAAAAATACAATAAAAATATATGAATTCTATAGTTACAAAGGAGTTCCTGGGTGGTACAAATGCTTAAGCTCTTGACTACTAGCCAAAAGTTTGATGGTTTGAATCCACCCAGCGACATCTCAGAAGACAGGCCTGGCGATCTGCTTCCAAAAGGTCACAGCCATGAAAACACTATGGAGCAGTTCTATTCTGCACACATGGGGCACATGGGGTTACCTTGAGTCAGAATTGACTTGTCAGCAAATAACAACAATGTATTAAAAGAGAAGAAAAGGCTTATTGATTATCTGTATTTAAATACATGATTATTTTGAGTACCTAAGCAAATCAAGTGGATAATATAAAATCAATTAATAATTTACTGAGGTAGAAATGATGCTAAAAACACAAAAACTTGACTTTTGTAATCCAGCAGTGAAGTGTAAAAACATATAGTGTTAATGGAGTAAAAAGTTCACATTCACAAACAACAACACATACAGAAACATATTTTAAAAGATATACTGGTCCTACATGAAAAGAGGAAACCCTGATGGCGTAGTGGTTAAGAGTTTGGCTGCTAAGCAAAAGGTCAGCAGTGCAAATCCACCAGGTGCTCCTTGGAAACCCTATGGGGCAGTTCTACTCTGTCTTATAGGGTTGCCATGAATTGAAATTGACTCAACACCATTTTTTTTTTTTTTTTTTAATACAACGAGAACTAAAAACATTGTCAGGGAAATCAAAGAAGACTTAAAAAAATGGATAAATATAGTCCATTTCTTGTTGTACATGACCGAGCTTGTAAACATGTTCAATTATCTCAAAATTAACCTGCAAGTATAATAAAACTTCAACAACAAAACAACAATAATAACACCAGTGTTTTCAGCTTAACGAAAAATGCTAAAATTTATTTGGGAGAGTAATATGGAGAACAGGATACAAAATTTTAAACTGAAGAATCACTATGAGGGACTAACATTGTCAGCTACAAAAATATGTTATAAAGCTATAATTAATAAATCAGTGTGGTAATAAATAGACCAAAGATCAATAAAACAAGAAGAAAAGCTCAGAAACAGCTAAAAATGCATGTATTCAAATTAAATATTGTTAAAATTAATATGGACAAAAGAGGTTACACCCACTCCTCACTGATCCACATGGTTAGGTTCCAAAGACCAGGCCATTACACAAAAATGCAAGATGACCACATCAGATCACAAAATAGAGGATGACTACATCATTATATAACTGCTAAGTTACATCCTTACATAACTGTCAAACCACTGAGAATCATGGCCCAGCTAAGTCAACACATGACTTCAACCATCACAGCCAGCATTAACTCTTGTCTCACACCTTGGCATCCTTTATTGCCAGATGTATGTCATTAATGCTCAAAATAGATAGTACATTTTTCACTATTGTCATAAATGCAAAATGTCAGATAATGAGATAGTCGATAAATAAGGAATGGGTGCATTCAATAGCTATCATTGGGTAATTAATTTATTTCCTACAGGAATATGGACAAACAATATGAACAATTTCCAATGAAGAATTCAATGGTCAAGAACATGCAAAATAAAGCAGCAATATGTAGATTATTTATACGAAAATTAAAAGTTTGTAACACCAAACAAAAAGTTTTTAGGTAGGTGAGAATATAAAGAAATAAGGTATCTCATACAACTCTGCTGTGAATGTAAATTAATAAATTGTCTTTGTAGGACAACTCAACAATATGTATCAGCAGCCTTAAAAATATTCATACCATTTGGCCAAGTGTTTGCATTTTTAAGTATTTATTCTGAGACAATCATGAGAAAGAGAAACTTTTTATTATTTATGAGTATTCACCCCAGAATTACATCTAATAATTAAAAATTATGAAAATAACCTAAATTATTAGCAATCAGATTTTTAAAGGGATGGTATATGCTTAAGTTACTACCATTAAAAAAAAAAGTATAACTGTAGAATGTTTAATAACGGGCATTATTCACAGTAAATTGACAATTCTAAACATCAAATTTTGAACAAATATAGAGACAGATCTCAATTCTTTAAAAGTAAAAGGCACATATGAATAGAGGTAACATACCAGAAGATTAGAATGTAATTTTTTTTTTTTACATTCAAGGTATTAATGATTATTTTGCTTCTAGTGCTTTTCTGAATTTTGCCAATTTTCTACAATAAACATCCTTTATATTTAGGAGATGTTTAAAAGAAACCTAGGGGCATAGTGGTTAAGAGCTATTGCTGCCAATCAAAAGGTGGGCAGTTCAAATCCACCAGGCACTCTTTGGAACCCTATGGGGCAGTTCTACTCTGTACTATAGGGTTGCTCAACAGCAATGGGTTTGGTTTTGGTTTTTTGGTTATAATGTTCCGGTTTTGGCAATAACAAGGGCTGTGGAGTTTTACAATTCTGGAATACTTGCTCTTCTATTTACTAATCTCTGTCCATTTCCATGCCTTGGAGTCTTTGCGTAGTCTGTCCCCTTTGCTGGGAAAATATTTATGTATCTCCCTCCACTCTCATCATGCCTGGGCTTTTAACGTCCTTTGTGCTTCCGTTTACGTGGGACCTCCTGAGAGAGGCCCATTCTCCCCTCTCTATCCAATCAGGACCTATCTAGTAAGGTCCCCAACTTGATTCAATTCCTTTACAAACTGACGCATGAATTACACACTGGTATGTCTCCTTGTATATAGTTTGTATTTTACATTGGACTATTGGTTCTATTCAGGCATAGTCACTGCAAGTTTGATCATCACCGTGCACCCAATAACTATACCAGAACTGACCCCAAAATAGTCAGATTCAGGAAAGACTAAGCCAGCTGTGAGACCGTGCACAAACTCTTATTAATGCTATACCTCAGTACTTTCAGAATTATAGTACTATCTGACTCACGGGGCTGTTGTAAAGACAAATTGAAATCAACATTTATAAAGATAATAATATTTACAAAGTCCCTAGCCAAAGTGGTTGCTGATATTGAGATTATTACATTACATATTAATATATAATAATGATAATAATAAAGGAAAGCAGAATAGAGAATTTGTGAATTTTAAAAGTGGAAAAGCTATAAATATGAGGAGTAGTTCAGAGTTATTGGCCCCTGGAAGAAAAATCCAGGCAAATTGGACCACTCCCCAATTTCTCCTGACCCATATCCATTACATAGATTTTTTTTTTAAATATATATATTTAGGAAAGTTTTAAGTTTACAAAAAAGTTATAAAGATGGTACAGAATTACCATATATTCCACCTAGCTTCCCTTAGTATTAATATCTTAAATTAGTAAGGTACGTTTGTCATAATGAATGACCAATACTGATACACTATTAAAAACTAATGTCAATATTTTAATTCAATTTTTCTTAATTTTCACCTTAAGTCCTTTTTCTGTTCCAGGATCCCATTCCAGATACTGCATTGACTTTAGTCATCGTGTCTCCTTAGGCTCTTCTTGGTGGTGACAGTTTCTCAGCCTTTCCTTGATTTTGATGACCTTGACAGTTTTGAGGAGTAATATTCAAGTATTTTGTCGAATTCTCTATAACTGGGGTTTATCGGATGTTTTTCTCTTGATTATACTGGCATTATGTGTTTTTGATAGGAAGATCACAGAAGTAAAGTGCGATTTACATCACGTCCTAACAGAGGTACTTATTGTCAACCTAACTTACCACTGTTGATGTCGACCTTGATATCTGACTGAAGTAATCTTTGTCAGGTGTCTCCATTATAAAGTTACTATTTTCCTCCCTTTCCTTATTTTGCCTTTGGAAAAACTTGGTATATACAGCCCACTTATATGTGGGGAGTTATGCAGCACATGATCGAGGGAGTATCTACATAAATTATTCATAATTCTTCTATACTAGAGATTTGTCTGTTCTCTCCATTTATGTATTAATTCAATCATTTGTTTATATCTTTTTAGATTCGTGGATATTTATTTTATATTTTATAAGCCATAGAATCATTTATTTTGTTGCTTAAATTGTTCCAGCCTAGGGCACTGGGATCTCTTTCAATTTACCCTTTGTCCTTTTGATATTCATTGAGGGGTTTTTTTTTTTTTTTGGAGAACTTCCATACTTTCTACCACTACAAAGTTCTTTTTCTGCTCATCTTGCATAATTTCTGCCTTAGTTCTTGAATCAGTCATTTCTCCAAGGAGCCCTGGTTCCCTTTACTGAAGAGTAGTATTAGAAACCAAGTTCTGGGGACTTGGGTATGATCATTGCAACCGGGGTGTCATTGTTTCTAGGACTCCTCAGCAACAGACCAAGGAAATATATGTGTGTGTATACTGACCTAAGAGCCCTGGTGGTACAGTGGTTAAGAGCTACAGCAAGCTACTGCTGCTAACCAAAAGGTCTCCAGATCAAATCCGCCAGCTGCTCCTTGGAAACCCTAGTGGACAGTTCTACTCTGTCGTATAGGGTCACTATGAGTCAGAATCGATTCAAGGGCAATGGGTTTGGTTTTGGTTATATTAACCTATGTATATACACATATCTGTAAATATTTCTATGTGTAGACATTTGTATCTGTATTAAGATAAACTTGAGCGCATACTGATGTCTCCAACTCTAATCCATGACCACATGATTAGTCCAGCCTCCCTCTCTTGTTTAACTTCATCCTCTCACTCCAACAGTGAGAACCTTAGATCCCGCTATTCTCCATTTACTTAATTGTTCAATTCCAGTATACGTGTATAGTAGAATCAGGATCATTAACCCACATACCAACAGAGGCAGGGACGTTATCCACTAAAAAACAGTGTTTATGTATATTTCCTTTTGTCTTTAGTCTGTCTTACAGACCCTACTTGTTTCCACAGTTACTTAGGTAGAACCCTTTCCCTCCATGACCTTCAGTGAGGTTGCTTCCTACTTTTGTAAGGCAGTTATGGTCTTCTGAAAAATTCTGCATATCATCCTGAGATCCCCCAAACTCCTAAATGACTTTTTTAAAAATTGTGTACATTATGGTTCACTCTTTGTGTTGTAAAGTTCCACGAGTTTTGAGCAGTTCATAGTGCCATACATTCACCCTTACATTATCATGCAGAATAATTCCTTCACCCTAAAAATTCTTTGTGCTTCATTTATTCAACTTTCCCCCTGAACCACTATACCCCTGGTAACCACTGATCTCTTTACCGTCACTCTAGTTTTTCCTTTCCAGAATGTTACGTCGTTGGAGTCATAGAGTATACAGCATTTTCAGACTGGCTTCTTTCACTTAGTGATACGCATTAAAGATTCATCAATGTCTTGTTTTTAATTAATGAGTGTGGCTTTTTTCTGTTTTCTTACATGCTGCTAGTAAGTAATTTAGATAATCTAGGATGCTAATAATCAACGTCCACCCTTTGAAACAACACACAGCAAATAGACTCAGAGTTGCGTTCCAGCTCCAGCTCTTAGAGCAGGGAAGGGAAGATCAGCCCACAGGCTCCAAAGCTTTAGACATATTATTCAGACTTCCGAGCCCCACCACAGCTTCAACAGTGTTTGGCACATTAAAAAAAAAAAAAGCTGCTGTGGATCCATTCATAAGCATGGTGACCCCACCTGTGTCAGAGTAGAACTGGGTTTTCTTTCTTTTTTTTTTTTTTCCATCTTTTCTTCTTTTTTTTTTTTTTAACCCATGTCTTTCTTATGGCTTGATAGCACATTTCTTTTTAATGTTAAATAGTTCCATTGTATGAATCTACCACAGATCACAGATTGTCCATTCACCTACTGAAGAGCACCTTGGTTGCTTCTAGTTTTGGGTAATTATGAATAAAACTGCTATAAACATTCACAGGCATATTTTCAAGTCAGTTGTATAATACCCAGAAATTTGATTACTGGATAGTTTGGAAAGACTATGCTTCGCTTAGAAAAAAACTGCCAAGTCATCTTCTAAAGTGGCTTTATGATCTTCCGTTTCCCACCAGCAATGCATGCGAGTTTTGCGTTGCTTTGTGTCCATGCCAGCATTTGGTATTGTCAAGTTTTCAGATTACAGCCATTCTAATATGTGTGCAGTGGTATCTCATTGTTATTTTAATTTTCAATTCTCTGATGTCAAATGATCTTGAGCATTTTTTCATGTGTATATTTGCCACCTGTATATCTTTGGTGAAGTGTCTGATCATATCATTTGCCCATCTTTTTATTGAGTTGTTTTCTTATTGTTGAGTGACAAGAGATCTTTGTATGTTTTATATATAAGTCCTTTATGAGTACGTGTTTTGCAAATATTTTCTGAACAATGACTTTCACAAAGCAGTATTTTATTTTCAGTAAAGTCCAACTTATTAATTTTTTTTTTTTAATTCATAGATGGTCCTTTTGTTGTTGTAACTAAAAAATTATCACCAAACAGAAGGTCATCTAGATTTTTATCTATGTTTTCTTCTAGATGTTTTATGGCTTTGGATTTTGTTTTTAGTTCTATGTTATGTTTTAAATTAATTTTTGTGAAAGGCATAAGGGCTGTGCCTAGGTTAATTTTTTTTTTTTTTTAATATGGACTAGGAAATTGTCCCAGCACCATTTATTAAAAATAAATGTTTTGTCTCCTCTGCCAAAGATAAGTTGAATATATTTGTCTGGACTCTGTTTTATCACACTGGTCCATGTGTCTACTCTTTTGTCAATACCGTGCTATCTTGGTTTGTATAGCTTTTTAGTAAGTCTTGAAATCAGGTAATGCAAATCCTCCAACTTTGTTCTTCTTCAGTATTGTATTGGCTATTCTGAGTCTTTGACCTTCTTACGTAAGTTTTAAAATGAGTTTCTTCATATCTATAAAACTGTTTATTGGGATTTTGATTGAGACTATGTTGAATGTGGAGATCAAGCTGGGGGAATTGTTATCTTAAAAATACCGAGTTTTAACACACAGACATGGATTATCTCATCCTTTATTTAGATCTTTGATTTCTTTAATCAGAATTGTGTAATTTTCTGCATATGGGTCCTATACAGCTTTTTCTTAGATCTATAACTATGTATTGGGGTGTGCATGTGTTCCATTGTAAGTTTTTTTTTTTTTTAATCACAAATTACAACCATTTTCTGCTGGAATATAGAAAAGCAATGGACTTTTTTATATTAACCTTGCATTCTGCAACTTTACAATACTCATTATTAGGTACAGGATTTTCTGTATGTTTTTGTTTTTATTCTTCAGGATTTTCTGTATATGTAGTGGTCTGTGAACACAGACTTATTTTTCCTTTTAATCTGTAAATCTTTTCTTTCCTTTTCTTGTGTTATTGCACTAATTAGGACTTCTGCACAGTGTTGAATAGAAGTAGTGAGAGAGGACATCATTGTCTGTTCCTGGTGTTCAGGGAAACCTCCAGTTTCTCACCTCGAAGCATCATGTTAGCTGTGAGCTTTTGGTAGATGTTCAGTACCACATTAAGGAAGTTCTCTTCTGTTCCTTGTTGCTGACAGTTGTTACCATAAACCCAGTGCCGTCGAGTCAGTTCCGACTCGTAGCAATGCTATAGTTGTTACCATAAATGAGTATTAAATTTTTTTCAAATGCTTTTTCTCTGAATACTGTATAAATCTTCTCTAATTTATTTTCTCTTATTAGATAAAAATTAATCAAGGAATCTTCTGAGGCAGCAACTGAACTCTTCTCTGTGGATATTTGCTGGATGTTACCAGTCATTACTATTTTGAATTAATTGATTAATTATTTTGTTTTTTACACCTCATTTTCTAGGAGAGCTTTAGCCCCCTTCTCCATAATATGGTAAATACATTTAGCTCACAATGTTGCAATAAGATGTAAAAGAAGTGCCTGATGCAGAGAAACTGATTTGTAGCTATTTCTTATTATTATTACTGTAATTATACAGGCAGTCGCTGGGTTATGCATGAGATCTCTTCTTAACTGTGCCTTTCATTCAAAGTTGTAAATCAGTAACAGTTGCATAGGCTCTTATTCAGCCTTACTTTAGTGCAAGGAAAGCCTTACAGCCTTTTCCATGGCCTAAAAGCTGCACATGCAGCAAGTGAAACTGACTCTGATGACAGATTTGGGGTGAGTAGGGCTTGGTTTGGAAACCCTGGTGACATAGTGGTTAAGTGCTACGGCTGCTAATCGAAAGACCAGCAGTCGGAATCCAACAGGCGCTCACTGGAAACTCTCTGGGGCAGTTCCACTCTGTCCTATAGGGTGGCTATGAGTCAGTATTGACTTGACTGCAAGGGGTTTAGGGGTTGGTTCAACTGTTTCAAAGTGAGGGCAAATTTACATAACATTAGAGGGCAAGTGGTACAGTGGTTAAATGTTCCGCTGCTAAACCAAAGGTCGCTGGCCGAATACACCAGGCGCGCCTTGGAAACCCTACAGGGCAGTTCTACTCTGTCTTACAGGTTTGCTCTGAGTCGAGCGACTTGACAGCACTGGGTTCATAAGGGGCAAGTACAAATTAGACGTTTGTGATCCAGGGACTGCCTGCATAATAACTGTTATCATTTAGTGAAGTTAGGAATTGTGACATTTTGATAGGTAGTTAACTTCTATGTGGTGGTCTACTCTGAGGAGAAGTGCAGTGTTGGAAAATATAAAAATAGCGAGTCTATGAGGCACAGACTAGGGACCTGAAAGGATGACCAAGAAGAACGAAATATTTCAAAACCTTGCCCAAGTTTATCTCTGAAGATGGGAAGTCTCCACCTAATTCTTGCTCCACTAGATCCCTGCTGCCAGATCCTAAACCACAAATGAATGCCATTAATATTTACCTTCTGTCACATCATAACATGCTGTAGCCATCGATTCCAACTGCCCTCTGTTATATTGTTTCCCTTGGAATGAAAATGAGCTCCATGTTCAAAGCAAATGTGTGGAGCATGAACTTTCTGTAAGTTAAAGACCAAGGGCAAGGAAATGAAAGTAAGCCTTGTCCTACAACGCCTGGCCCACTGAATGTCAAACAAAACAAGTATTACACATTAGGCCTCAGTATTCTTGTTCATGTGGCTTCCTCTCATGTTGTGTTACGGTCTGGTTTTACGTGATTATGTTTGTTCATTTTGTGCTTCTGGATGCACTCTGTAGTGAATTAGATGCATCCAGGAACAGTCTCTTAGGCTTACAACACAGTGAGCCAAACAAGCGTGTAACAGAAATCTAAGGGTAGGCTGGGATAGTAAATGTGGGAGGGGTATTTTTAAATTCTGAGGAGCAAGTCAGATTTTGGCAGAGTTAATTTTTTTTTTTTTTTGCAAGCTATTTTTAAAATATATTTCAGTTTTTTTTTTTAATCTTCTGTGCTCAAATTAGAGTCTTCCCATATTTCAGGTTCTTCCATTAAGTAAATTCCCTGATTTCTAAAGTAAGGAAATGAAGAATGACTTTCTGAAGAGAAGCCGCTGTCTGCAGTCCAGCTATATTTTGTCCTGCATGTTATTGCCCTATACTAATACTTATAATAGCCTTTCTATTTTCTAATTGCTGTAGACATTAAACAAAGCAAAAGAAGCAACCAAAGCTGTGTCCATCAAGTTGATTCTGACTCATAGCGACCCTATAGGACAGAGTAGAACTGCCCCATTGGGTTTCCAAGGAGTAGCTGGTAGATTTCAATCGCCAACCTTTTGGTTAACAGCCGTAGCTCTTAACCACTGCACCACCAGGCCTCTCAAAGCAAAGCAAAGCAGGCTACAAGGTATAAATGAAAGAAAAAAAAATTTAAGGTGGCTAATTTTTTTTATTATAAAAGAACCAGGGATATAGTTTTATAGACATTTTTGCACAAATTCTTAATTATCTTTATAAATGAAAAGGAGGAATATTATCAACTGATCCTCTCTTCTTCCCAGCATTTCATTCAGTCAGCCATTTCCAAGTACATTCTGCTAAAAAGCGAAAGGATGGGATTTGGAACCTCTCATTTTACCATATCACAGAATTACTACACAGTATCGTAATTAAAAGATGGGGAAAAGCAAAAAGAAAAGGTTACATAACATGCCCCAAAATCTATAATATTCATGTATGATTTTGAAATCTTAATTAGTTAAAATGTTCATAAATGTCAAGTTTCTCTTATTGGTTGAGGTGATAATAATATTAGCCAGTCGAAATGGTTAACATAGCTGTTAATTCGCCTTGCCTGAATTTGAATGTTTTCTCCACTTAGTTGCTGCGTGATCTTGAAAAAAGCCTACAACTTCTCCGAGTCTTAATTTCATTATTTTTAACCCTGGGACAAATAACACATGTTGTAGAATTATTGTAATAATTAAGTGAAATAATTCACAGAGTACTTAGAACCATAGCTTCTATACAGTAAGCCCTCGTTAGAGTTTTTTTTTAAGATAGAATCAAATTTTGCCTCCTAAAGCTTCATAATATGCTCCATGTCCCGAATTCTCTCACTGAAGACTCAGCAGAAAGCTTAGTTTGTTTTTCTTCCTGAATTCCTGCATGAAGCTCATTTTCTTTTCAGAGCAAATTAGGATCTGTTTGGTAGAGAGCCATACAGCCATCAGATGGGTTTGCTTTGGATCAACTGAACCTTCATGTGTAGTAGCCTTCGTTCTGAATATAATAATAAAATGTGAAGAGTTATGTTCAAGTGGAAGTAGGAGAGAGCTGCCTTTTAGGGATAGAAAAATAACATAAAATGCTCCAGTTTCCTTTCTGCTCTTATGGAGGCAGGTTGAAGCCTCAAAAATATTCATCTCAGATCATTTGAAAAACACCAACTCTTTAAAGAAGATGGACAATACCATGCACATGGTTTTTCTTCCCAAATCATAGACAACGCTGAATGAATCCACTCCAGGTTTCCTAAGCTTGGTTTTATTTTATTCCATCAAGTCATGTACCCAGCACACAACTGATTGATTCTGATGTTGTTTTTGCTCTTCATAAGATAGTTTCAAGAGACATGTGAATGCCTGTCTTTATGCCTCTCTTGACATGCATTAGGAATTCTGTAATAAAAATAAAATGTCTTGAAATATTTTACAATTCACTCTTGCCCACTAATTAGTAAGTGATTTATACAAGCACATGATTATTTTTACTTCACTTAAATCTGGATAACTAAAAAAAAAAAAAAATCAAGATCATATTATTTTTATAGATGGTGATGATGTTCAGAGTTATATATGCCAAACTACTTTCCTGTACTGTTTGCATAAGCTAGACACACTACCAAAAGATAGAGCATGTTGATAATATACAAGGAATGATACAGATTTTTGTGTTTAGTAACACAATAAAATAACATATAGAAACAAAGGAGAAAAGAGTCAGGCATTCAACCTAAATTAATGATGTGTGTGACTGGGTATATTTGGGCACGTGGTGCTGTGCACGTGAATACACACACATACACACACAAACTTATCTACATTCTCCAGAAGACAGAAAGCCTACTAGCACATAAAAAAAAAAAAAAAAAATTATTTAATGAACTTTTTTTTTTTTAATGCAGTGCATACAATTGTTATTGGTATTATGTTTAGGATTTCCGTAAGCACCAACGTCTTGCTCTGAGCCAGACAAAATGACGGGACAGTACATCACATCTGCCCTGTAGGTGCACAATCTGACAAATATGCTAAGCCTGGGGAAAGGGGGAGAAAGACGAGTAGTAGTCTTGGGTGGAGATTAGGAATACATAACACCACAGAATCAGTTTCAATCATCACAGGCCTTTATTAGGATTTACCATTAGTCTTACACAAAAGAAATGTATCATTAATAGACACTTAAGAAAAACAGAAAAATGAGTGGAAGGAAAAAATGCCTCATTATGTAATTATTTTAACATTTTTAACAGCAAAACACATATATAAAATTAATACGAATATAGATGTTCGATAAATGAATGCAAATGGCACATTATATTCAAAATAGAAAGTTAAAGTAGGAACAATGTAATCAAGGGAGACCTGGGAATATGTCTGAAAGATTAGAGGGAATATATATTTTCTTTTGAGAGTCAACAGGAGTAGTTTTAAAAGGTACTTCTTATATATATGTTTACACATGTATCTAAAGATCTTTTTAGTATGCTCCTGAAATTTTATGACTCTGTGGAAAGATGGTCTATCTTGATCAATTGGAGGTATATCTGTGTTCTTCTTACCTCAGACTAACATAAATAAATATATTCAAAATATCCTGAGGCCGTTGTATCTGCTCCCCACACCTTTTTATTTAAGTAATCGTTGCATGTGGTAATGTTCTTCCCCTGCTCTCCTGATGCTCAATTATATTAAAGCAGAAAAATAATTGTTTTTGTTCAACATGGGTCATAGACATGCTTTTTGTTAGAAAAGAATTTATATTTTTTGAAAGGGTGGGTTGTAACCTGAATGCACATTCAAATGGTTGTCATGTCTATCCCTGTATTCTCTCATGACAATTATATTTTCTTTTCTTTATTTTCAAAGAGAAAAAAACTAAAGCATCAGCCAAAAAATAAAAAACATAGGGCATTTTTGCTAATCATTAGCATGAGACCGACTCAAACATTATTCAATATAAATCACTTTAGTCCATTTTGAGTCAATAAAATTCCTTGATTGTCCACTGTTCTAGGTGCTGTGGGGAGTATCAGGAAGCAAATTGTTTAAAGATCTAACAAGTCAGAGTTTAGTGCGGTTGACAGAGGCCAGGCTGATAGTAGCTAAGAATTACTTCAGTGATTAAGAGTCTGTTGGGGTGTGGAATAAGGCAACGCCACTGCGGCTGAGAGAAAATCAGTGAGGCCTCTGGTGGGGCAAGTAAAATTCATCCATCGCTGCTATTACAACTTCCAGCCAGCCTGATCCCTGGCAGGCAGTCACTGCTGCTGTTTTAAGATCATCAGAGCAATGGCCAGCCTCCAAGGCCCTTGTCTCCTTGGTTGCTCAAGGCCAAAAAGTCAGATCCTCATCTTTTTTAAAAAAAAGAACTGGAATCCTATATAAATAAGGTTGAGGGAAACATGTGAAAAAAATTATTTTAAGCTACTTGGATAAACCATATTCTACATGTCTTTGTAGCATCTAGAATTTTTTCAGGAAAAAGGAGAGCTATAAAAAATTAAGTTATCTTCGTATCACCTAAAGCACCCTCCGCAATGTTAGTATTTATTATGAGCTCAACAAATGCATGTTAAATAAATGAAAAGTACCAAGAATGGCTTGTTGATCTACACAAAGTTTCCATTACCTGATTGGCACTCTTTTTGCAACTTGGTACTGCTTCCTATGCAGGCAAACTTTCTCCTCTTATTTTTCCCCCCAAAGTTATGATAATTCACAAAGTTATCAACAACAACAGTTCTATTTATTACTCTTATTAAATGACAAGTTTTCTCAATTAAAGAGAATATTTGAATATTTTTCCCCATTCTAATTAAATGGTAAAATTTGAAGCTTTCAATAATGGTGGAGACAACTGATTGAAAATCTTTGTTCCTATCTAAAATTAAAAGCAGATAAAATAAATCAATATGAAATTATTGATTACTAAATTTCATAAAATCTTATTTTACACAGTCTTATAACCCTTTCATTAGTAATAAGGTATACCTTCACCAACCTACATTTTCTGACTCTCAGGTTTCTTGGGAAGTTGCTTTTCCTCTTTCAGTACTTGTTACCATCGGGTGAAGACCTGTAAAACTGATCGAAATGGAAAAAAGGGGCATGTGCCACAAATTGCTGTTTTTATAGAGTATTGCATGAGGTGTTACATCCTGGAGATGTGATTGTGCAAAACTTTTGTCTCTTCTGGCTTTTGTACATCAAAATCAGCCTTGCAAATATATTTCCGGGTTCTGTGTGCTATTTGAAAATTGCATTTCCATGATGATTCAATGTTTGAATTAATACCACATTTTCAGATGCCATAGATGGTACACATCTGTCAAGGGACTTCAAAAGTGATGTAGAGTCCAGAGGGATATATGTGTCCCACATAATATGTATTAAAATCCACATTTCATAGTGAGATTTAAGAAATGCTCCTTGATTCAGCATGTCTTCCATTAATGAAAACACATGGCATCAACAAAAAAATTTTTTTTAATTAATCCATACATAAAAAGAGTAAAGCTTTTTTTTTTTTTTTAATTATAGGACAACATAAAAATTGAAGGAAAATATTTGTTCAGAGGTTCCTTTTGTTTTTCTTTATCTAAAATGGCTTAATATTAAATTAATTGAATTGTAATATTTTGAGATTCATGGAGTATCATCAACATCCTTGAATCTATTTTATTTTTCTGTAACTTTGGCATATACAATGTTAAATTACTTGTGTTTTAAAAATGCACAATATTCAGCAAAAGCTTTTGAACAATTTAAATATGACTAAATAATCTATTCACTATTTTATTATGTTTGCTGAATTTATTTCCTTAAATTTTTACCTGTTAGTGTTTATCTTAGTTTAGAAAAATGAATTTAGAATTCTACACATGAAATTCGTAATAATCCAGCTCATCCTGGGGTAGATTGAAATTCAACCAATGTCTTACTAAGGGTTTATTTTACAAAATAAGTGGAATTCACTGGTAATCTTCAGAGTGTTTCTCTATACTGTTAATCAGCTAAACATAACCATCAATTATAAATGCAAATTTTCAGGGTTAAATTGAGTGTTCAGATGCTCTAATGTAGCTTTTATTGGCTGTACATTGCCAAGTCTACAAAACACAAAATAAAGTGTTGGGTCAATATTTATTTTTGAATTGGTGCTCTACAGACAGCTAATGGGGGTAATTCAGGTCAAAGAAAAAAAGAAAAGAAGGTGTTAAAAATGCAATAAGAGTTTTGTTTTGTTTTTTTAATTTGTGTATTCTTTGCATGAATTATCTGGACTTTGTCAACTGTGTAGACGTCTTTCTAGAAGCAGGTTCTGGAAAGTTTATTCAAATACCGACATTTGCAAGAAGTACTCAAATGAAGAGAGCACAGAAATCAGGGAAACAAATTTTTACATATTAAAAACAGGGGGAAAAACCTGGAAGTTTTAGATTGTTTTTCTTATAGCCATTCCTTGTCCACAATTTTCTGATGATTGTGTAATTAATCATCAATTTTCCTATCGAAATTTTATAAAGAAAAATAGAGTAGAATCATACAGCCCAATTTCTTTTTTTTTTCTTTTAAATCAACGCCTCTAGAATAAGAACCATTTGTAAGCTTTACCAGCAGTATACCATAGTGTCAGGCTTCCAAACAAGGAGAAATAATTTATTAGCTCACAGTGTTGTTCCAGCCTCCCTCCTCTATCCCACCCTGAGGTGGTGTATAGGTTGTGCAATGAATAAATTAAGTATGTTTTCTGCCTTGTGCTTGGCATAAATCATTACTTTTCCAGGACCAAAGCGTGAGTGACTATTTGCAAGACCCTTTTGAGTTACATAAGCTTCGTGATCAAATAAGAATGGGAAATTTGCTTTATTTATTTTTGCAAAATATTTATTTGAAAGATAGCTGTTATGATTAAAATCGCATTTTCTATTGTTAAAGAAAACATGTCACCATAAAAAGAGAAAGATAATTAATCGACACAAAATCAAATTGGTTTACTGAGTTTTAACTTAATGTAAACATTTTTCTCCCTTTGGTTATAATTACAGCTTTTACATGAAACATAAGATATCCTTAATGTTCTTTTTGCTATAATTATTGCATCTAGTGATATCACAACTTACAAGAAAATTTTCTCCACAAAGATAGTTATGAACATATAAAATGTATCTTACTTTATAATATGCTGTTTCATGTATTCCCAAGGAGACTGACTATTACTGAAGAATATATTTCAATGTGGAAGCATTGAGTAAACGTTTTAAGGGAAGACAATTAAAACACTAGTCAATGATGTATATTTATGCATTACATTTTGTAGCCATTTTCCATCTTAATAAATGAAAACAAATGACATTGTTGTCTTTAACAGAGATTTTAGGGAAAAAATGAAGATTGTAGCCTCATCTATTGCTTCTTTCCTGCTTTAGGCATTACATTTGATTTTCAAATCAGAGCAACAGATGTGAGCAAAGCATTGCTCCACCAGGCAAGGCATTTTGCAGAAAGGATCTAGGACACCTTTTCTTCATCAACCCTAAATCTTGGTTAAATTGGGAATGGAATGATTCTCCAAACTAGAATTCTTGTCAAACGATGAATAATGACCACAAATGATAATAATAATAATAAAACAGACTGATTTAAAGAGAAATTTAAAAATCAAAACATTAATAAAAATTCAATGATGATAAATTTATGAACATGAGAAGGTGATGATAATGTAGTTTCCTGGACAAAGAATGTAAAAAAACAAAACAAAACAGTGTGTGTATTATAAGTAAACTTTCCTAAAACTCCACAGATTTGCAAAAGTAAATCTGGGAGGGGGATGCATAAAAATTTTACCAATACTTATTTCTCAGATTTGAATTATTAATTTCACATACAGTATTTTCTAGTTGCTCTATAACAGCTAGATTAGAATTGCTTCAGTAATAAAAACCAATAGATGACTGAAAATTTGAAGCATGTACTAACTTTAGAATTTTTTTTTCATAGCATAGAGTCAGAAAGATTTTCAAAATTACCAGTAGTGAATAGCAAAACCATCATTTATTTCTGGATAAATTAATTCATTTATTTATTAATTCTGCATGTATGAATGTGCCACTTGCTGTGCCAAGTAACAGAGGTATAATATTGAAGTAGACGGGCATTAGTCACATCCTCATGGAGCTTCAAGTCTAGCTCTGGTTAGGTTGTTATTAGTCTTGCATAATTTTGTAGGCATCATTCTCTATATAATTTTGTAGACTACACACTTGAATATTCCTCTAACATGATATGAGAAACCTTGCCTTGTTAGTGTAGTGTATAGTGTCCTTTGGACCCAAATAATGCTAAGGGAAGAGTGTGTGTGTGTGTGTGTGTGTATTTACTTAATGCATTTTAAAAAATCTATTGTTGTTGTTGAGAATATGCACAGCAAGACATTGACTAATTCAATTTCTACATGTACAATGCATTGACATTGATTACATTCTTCAAGTTGTGAAACCATTCTCACCATCCTTTTCTGAGTTATTCCTTCCCCACTACCATAAACTCATTGCCCCCAAATGTTTCTGTCTAATCTTTCAAGTTGCTGTTGCCCATTTGATCCCATATAGTCCTTAAAAGAGCATAATTCTCAAAGCAGACATTTTTTACTAGTTATGCTAAACAATTGTTTGGTTAGAAGAAGATTTCAGGGGATTTTTTTAAGGCTTAAAGATTATCTCAGGGCAGTAGATTCAGGAGTTCATCTAGCTCCATGGCTCATATTCAATGCATTCTTAAAGGAGGGCAATTAGAGATATGTGCTGGTTAATGTTGTGTGCCAGCTTGGCTGGGCAAAGATTCTCAGTGGTTTAGCAGTTGTGTAATGATGTAGTTTGGCAGTTATGTGATGATGTAATCATCCTCCATTTTATGCTCTGATGTGAGCAGGAATCAATTCAAAAGGGAGTGTCCTTGAGGGTGTGGCCTCCATCCAGTATATTTGGACATCCTGACAAGCTTGCATGCTCTAGATCCTGTATCCGACTTGTCACTCTCTGACCTCCAGTTCTTGGGATGTGAGCTAGCAGCCTGCTGCCTGACCTGCAGATCTTGGGATTCACCAGCTCCCACAACCCCATGAGCCAGCCAGCAGTCTTCCATCCAAACTGCCGATTTTGGGTTCTTCAGCCCTTGCAACCGTGTGAGTCAGAAGAAGCCTCCAGCCTGACACCTGATCCATAGGTTTGGGGCTTACCAACCTCCACAACTGCACGAATATATATATATATTCATTGCTGTTGAGTCTATTCTGACCCATATATACTCAGCAACGAAGTATACACATAGGCATCCCTGGTTTTGCTCCTCTAGAAAACCCAACCTAAGACAAGATATGATAAGGAAATACATAAAGAGGGTTTGCAGATCCAGAAACTTTAAAAAGCTGTTTCACTTAAACTACTCTTAAGATATTACTTCAGAATCCATGAAGAGAAAGATCTAACCTTGAGAAATAAATTGAAAAGCTAGAAACAATCTTAATGTTTTTATATTTCATTTTCTTTATTTGTCAACCAAAGATATTAGTATTCTGTTACAGAGATTTTGTGAAAAAGTGTGAAAATATTTCCAGAGTAATCTTGAACTAGGTATTTTAAGGTCACAGCATAAAACAAAATGTATTGTTATAAGTGCTTAAAACATGAAGAAGATTGTGAGTTTTGTTCTTTTTTTCCATTAACTGATTAAAAAAAAATTTTTTTTTTAATTACTTGACATTCTGTTATTATACCAAAAGATATAAAGAGTTGGATTTCTAAAAAGTTTGTATTTTTTTTTTAAGTTCTATACTGAAAAACCTCCCCATTCAGGGTCCTCTGAAATTTTCCCTTGGGTCATTCAGAAGCGTGCTGAGGTGAATGCACGTAGCTCCTTTTAGTAAGAATGAGGGTTATCCTGGGTGGAACCAGAGTGGCGGCTTGACCGAATTGCGTAGCTGTCAAATCAATGGTCCTCTGCTTATAGCTGTAATCTAACCAGAATATTCAGTTTCGTAAAGTTCATAAAAGAGGATTAGGATAGAATTTTGCTTGCATGTTGTTATTTTTTCCCTTTTTGGAGAAAGTACTTACCACACACATAATAAATATTTACACATCATATAAATGATATAACCCACCTTAGACTAAGGCAGCCTCTTAAACAGCTAAAATAATTTACCTGCCCACATTTTTCTCTTTTTTCCTTTTGCCCCAGAATCATTAGATTGGTTGAGTTTGAATTTACGAGAGAGAGAAGAAAAGTAGTCTTTGTTGCTGAAGGGAGGAGTCAAGTGAAAAATGTGAACTATCTTTGGCATTGTGGAAATTGACTCCAAGTCTCCTGGGATGACTTAAGCAAAGCTCTTGGTGCTTTACGAAAAGCACTGCTTTGTGTAATTTTCTCTTTCATAAGACTTACAAGAGTTAATCTTTTTAACTCCCATGTTTCTAGTTCTAGAATATTACCTAATTAACATCCACTCAATGCGGTCATTTGATGCACTCATGTTCAGTCCTGAACTAGGGCATCATTTAGCATATGGACCATAGTATTTAGGGTATATATATACAAAGCAAAGTTCTGGCTATAACCACTAATTGTCAGTGGTGCTCTTGGGATTAACAGGGCAAACCTAACAACTTCGTATCTCAGTGGGATGAATTTTTCTCTCCATGTTGCTCTATTCTCTTCCCTTTACTGTACCTCTTTCACTTCAGAGAAACTATCACTGAGGAGAGTTAATGGAAGGCCCACTTGATTCCTGGTTCAATGTCAACAAATGATTGAATTTCTTCTTGGGTTCTGCCTCCTGGTCATTCTATTCTTTGTTAAAATACTATTCAGACTAGTGACTTTGGTAGACATAAAGAGTTATTTGCATTCAATGTATGTAAAAAGACACATCACATGTGGTCTAAAATACACTTAAGTCTTATCACAACAACACTAGTCACTTTATGCATATGTATCTTTGTGCTGGAATCCCTGGTGGAGTAGTAGTTAATCACTATGGTTGCAAACCAAAGGGTCGGCAGTTCGAATCCACCAGGCACTCCTTGGAAGCTCTATAGGGCAGTTCTACTCTTTTCTCTAGGGTCACTATGAGCCAGAATCGACTCGATGGCACTGGGTTTGGTTTTTTTTTTTTTTTTTTGGTTTATCTTTGTGCTTGTGGGGATTTTCTCTCTCAATCATAATATAGTGTGTTCGGTGAACTTTGGATGTAAAAGAAAAAAAATAAAAAAGGAAGTAATTCAATATTTTGTCTGTTCTCTCAACTAAAAAGACAGTGTTTTCTTCAATTGTTAACATATATATACTGTTGTTCAACATATTACCATATTTCCAGTGGTTCTCCTTGTCTTGAAACAATGAAGTTTCACAAATGAGTAATAATATAAAGGGAGAAATGGACACATAAAATATTTTAACCAGTACAAAAAGATTTTTCTTTGAAGAGAGCTACTAATTTTATTGCCAAACCAGTGAGATTGAACCATGTAGTAAAAAATGTGGTGAACATCTCAAATACAGGGTATTAGTTTCCCATTTCACATGATTCTAACTGAAAGATACTTTTTGATCTTAGGAAAAATAAAATATGGAATGACCCATTAACTGGAACACAACAACAATCACTATTAAGAATCTGATTGGGTTGGAAATAGGAAATGAGAGTTAAGAGTAGAGGTAAGTGACGGGTTGGAGGATATCTTGTCTGAGTGGGTTCTAGGGCTGGTAGAGTTTTGTGTTTCAGTCACGAAGAACTTTGAAGTAGCTGGTGAGATGAGATAATCCTAGATGGTAGTTAGAAGGAACATGGGAATACAGTTATGGGTTATAAACTGGTATTCTAAACAGAGATTGGGATTCCCTTAAAATAATTTTGATAGTAGAACGAGATATCCCTTAGTTTTTTTTAGCACTTGTGTCCCAGCGTTGGTTCCTTTTGTGCCTAGGGATAGTTAAAGCACTTAGATCTTTTTTTTTTTTTTTTTTTAAACATGCACTATGAACATGTCTTCCATCCCATATGTGTGACATTGACTTTGGGATGAAAATTCAGGGCTTTAATTTTATCATTGCTCAATTTTTATGAGTTGATTTTGAACAAGTTTTCAATACACCCACAAATCCATTGCCATCAAGTCGATTCTGACTCATAGTGATCCTTAGGACAGAATAGAACTGTCCCACAGGGTTTCCAAGGAGTGACTGGTGGATTCGAACTGCCGTCCTTTTGGTTAGCAGCCAAGTTCTTAACCGTTACACCATCAGAACTCCTATATAGTATGGATACATTTTTATTATTGGAAAGGTAATATTTCCTATAGACTAAATTTTAGAAAATACTGGAAACTAAAACGGGGAAAAAATAATAATCCGAAATATCACCACTCAGCAAAAGCAATTGAAGTGATAATATGCTTCTATCCAGTATTTTCCCCTCTGGGTTATATATACTCAGTCACACTGTCTTAGCTTCTTAGTGGTGTTATAACAGAAATACCACAGTGGGCAACTTTAAAGAACAGAAATTTATTTTGTCACAATTCAGGAGGCTAGAAGTCTGAATTCAGAGTGTGGCTTTAGCTAGAGGTCCTTCTTTGTCCATTTCAGCTTCTAGTAGTTGGCAACCCCTAGGTTCTTTGGCAATCTCCATGTGGCATCTGTCTTCCCTCCTTTGTGCTAACTGGTCTTTGAACTTAATCTTCTCTTTTTATATCTCAAAAGTGATTAGGCTTAAGACACACCTTGTATTGACATGACCTCATTACATAACAAAGAATGCCCTATTTCCAAATGGATTACATCCATAGGCATAGGCATTAGGATTTCAACACATATTATAGGGGCAGGGGGTATAGTTCAGTCTATAACACATACATATGTACACATACACATAATTTTATCGTCCTTAAAAAATTATCTTATGGCATTAGTTTTCAAAAACATGATGTATGTAAAATGTCATTTACTGATGATTGTTAAGGTTGTTTTCACTAAGACTGTTTAGAAATATAATTCTGTTACCTGGTATGAGCTGTTGCCTAAGTTTCTCTGCCATCTAAATATTAAACTTGTTGGAATATACATAGGTAAACTTCATTCACTGTATTGGTAATAATTTTGATCAAGGCAGCATTGAAAAGGATATATTGAGGAAAATGACTAGAAATCTAACTCTTTGATTCTTATTAATTAAGTAGTCAAGTCTTGGGAAATTTTTATTTAAATTGCCTTGTATCATACAGTTAACATAGATCCACCCTGTCCACAAAAAGCTCGGACAGTCATTGTTTCCCCTAAAATGCCTGACTGAAATCAAGTTATACGCTGTCTATGGCATTCTCCTCATCTACCACTCATTAACCATATCAAAAATGGAAATGAGTTTAGTTTGGCATAACTCGTAACGTCATTTGGGAAGAAGGCAGAAGGAGCTGTGCCAACATTAATGTGCACTGTGTGAATAATTTACTTTAATTTCAATTAAAGCACCAGGAGAAGATGTGGGAAACCTTTCCTGTCACTGCTCTAAGCTCTGGGATTTAACTTGGTTAGTAGAACAATTTAGATAGCTTAAAAACACCTAAATTTGGAGCCAAGATGGTATGGGTAACTGTACAAAATAAACAGTAGTTATGGCATCTGCAGGGTTCACAACAGGAGAATTAAAAGAAAGGAGGAAAACAACAGGACAATTTGCATAGTTTAGGGTTATAAATTAAGAGCAAACTAGGTCAATGATAGCACTGGAGACAAATGAAATGGAAAATCAGAAGAATCCAAATTTCTGGGAGATGGGATGGTAGGGAAGCACAAGAAAATGTGTATTATTCTTTTGCATAGCAGAGATTTGTGGCTATCTCTGTTTGATCCAGACTCTTTTCTTTGCTGATCATCTGAAACTCTGGACCAGTTTTACATAAAGTCTCCTAGACAATTAGCGACTATATTCTGGGATAACCAAACTGACTAAATCGCTCCTACTCTGCTCTACAGTTTTTCTGTTCCTCCATATGTCTTCCTCTTCTAGCTTTGGCTCTCCACTCAGAAGTATGCAGATGATGAAGTAGATATTTTACCCACAATGCCCATTGGTCAAGATTGACCCAACTTGATTTTGCACAGGTAGCCTCATATCCTCATCTAGCAGAGGGGTTGGCAATCTGTGGCCTGTGGGCCAAATCTGGCCCACCACCTGCTTTTATAAATATGTTTCATTGGAAAATAACAACGGGGATTCCTTACGTATTTTCTATGACTACCTTTGTGCCACTATGGAAGACTTCAGTAGTTGCAACAGAGAACATATGCTGCTACACCTGCTGCACCTCCTTTTATTTCGGCACCTTTACTGCAATGTTCTCCTGACCACTTTACTATAATTTTCAAGCTTGGTCTGAAATTCACGGGCAATTCAAGCATCCAGCCCAAGAATATGTGAACAGGGACCATGTGGCTAATGGTGAATCTATTTTCAAAAATTGCAGTCAGTGCAGAAGTATTCTGTGATTTGCCAAGATACTACACTAAGTAGAAAATGAGCTGGTAATAAAAGCCATAGTTCCTAAGTCACCCCACTACTTTTAGTCCTCAGCCAGTCTACCTGTGTTACTGAATGAACGTACATAACTAAGCCATGGTGTAAACATTACTTAGTTAAGACATACTGTATACAGAATGAATGCTATTGTCTACTTATGAAAGCAGATCAATATTTAATATCCTTGCAAGCCATCTACAGGAGCACTCAATTCAAATTTTATATATCTGTCAATGTAGCCTCATCTATCCATCTAGTACAGGAGTTGGAAAACTACAGCTTGTGGGCCAATCCACTTATTTTTGTAAATAAAGTTTTATTGAAACATACCAATGTGCAGTCTTTACATAATCTCTATGACCACTTTTGTGCTGAAATGGAAGCCTTGAGGAGTTGCAACAAAAAGTATACAGCCCGAAAACATAAAGTATTTGTTTTCTGCCCCTTTACAGAAAAAGTTTGCCCACCCTTGGTCTAACAGTGAGGGGAAATTTCACATACAATCCACAGGAAATAACTGTATTTCTCCATTTGGAATGGTTTGAAGAATAGAAAGGTGTTCCTTCATATAAATGCTACTTAAAAGGGCCTACACAAGAACTTGCACTGTTACGTAGAAATGTTTACCCTTACTATTTACCCTTACTATTTACCCTTACTATTTCAATATTTCCTTATTAGTGTAACTGTCTCTAAGGTGACTCATAACAGTCCTCTTTCCTCCCCAAGGAGCCCTGGTGGGTCAGTGGTTAAGTATCCAACTGCTAACCGAAAGGTCAGTTGTTCGAACCCACCAGCCTCTCCATGGGAGAAAGATGTGGCAGTCTGCTTTCGTAAAGATTACAACCTTGGAAACCCTAGAGGGCAGTTCTAATCCGTCCTATAGGGTCACTGTGAGTCAGAATCAACTTGACAGCAATGGGTTTGATTTTTTTATTGTTCCTTCCCAAAGCATTAATTCTCAAATGCCGAACATATGCCACGTTCTGTGATAAGCTCTAGAAGAATAAAAATAAACAAGATGCTATCTTTTTCTTTGAAGAATAACAACCTTAATAATTACTTTTATCAGAGTTATATTTTGTTATATTTCGTTTAGTAAATAGTGAGCTTCTAAAGGGAATTTAGAAAAATACATTATACATTTTTCAGGTAATACATGTCTGAACAATTTGAATTAATGTTATGGAGAGGATCTTAAATAATAATAGCTAGCGTGCATTATTTAACTTAAAAGAACTGCCAATTCTTGTGAGAAGTGACCTACAATCCACTGATTTTATAGGTCTTTTGTAAACCAAGATGTATGGGGAAAGGAATTAATGCACAGTTGCTGACATCAATCTTCTAGGATTCATCCAACCAGTATTTACAGAATGCCTGTTCTCGCCCTTGGGGGTGAAAGTTACACAATACAGCCAAGATCCTTGCTTTCTTAGGATGGGCCCAATTAAATAAGACAATATTAGGAAAAACCTTGGTAAGAATAAGAAGGGGAAGGGGAAGTATTTTGCTTTGCATGTTCAGAGAAGACAAAAAAATAAGACTCAAAAGACATGAAAGCTATAATGGAGACAGGAAAGCAGCCAATGCCAAGGGCTTATTGTGTCTATTTCCTTTCTGAAGAGGCTAAGCAAGAAGATTGTGGGAAGTGGAAGTATCTTTGTGACAGGAGACCCTAGTGTGGAGATGGCACGGTCTCTAGCCAGCAAAGCAAGGAGACCCAGGATGACCTAATTCTACTCTAGAAATCTAAAGGCTGTCAGTGGTATGCTCTCTAATGCCCTATTTACCTCTCTAACTCTAAAATTCTGTGATACTTTGATCCCATCCAATCATTAAATAAGGAATGCTGTGTTTCACAATTCCAAATGTCGTAGCATTTAAAGAAATCTTCTAATCTCCAAAGACTATACTACCTCGTGCAGGTGATTAGTCGTGGGTGTTTATGGCCTACTGTTTGGATGTGTTTGTTTGCTGTATTTTCATAGAATGTGCTTGTTTAAAGACGGTGGAAATCACTCAGTTATTTTCAAATGGCAAATAAATGTATGGTTTTACCACCTATACTCTTAAATCTCAGTATTCAAAGGTTCCAAAAAATATCTTGAAGAATCCAATTTCATTGCTATTCACTACACTGAATGTACTTTCTCATACAGTTTGCAAAAGTAAATATATGAATAGTAGTGGTAAGTGGCTTCATTTGTTCATTCACATACTCAACAAATACATCTTTAAAAACCTCCCTTTCTTCCCTCTTCAGCCTCCGACAGTAATTTTTCCACTGATTCTTGGAACTTCACCATTAAGAGAGATTAATTCCTCCGAGAACTTCTACTTCATGCCCTCCTCTTTTAAAACGCAATTATTCCTAGGCAAAGAAATGTAATCTTATAAGTGGTTATCAAGCCTCTTAATTGTCTGAAAGGAGAAAATCATGTGGTTTCAGAGCTGGACAGAGGGAATTTAAGAAAGTTATAAAGTACCAAGGTATGAGAAGGAAAAGAGGGCCACAAACAAATTTTATGCCTAACGACAAAAATGCAAAGGTGTTCTAGGCAAGAGATCCTAGAAATCGGTGGTTTATAGAACCAAGGCAATTCGCTCTCAGGCTGCAACCCAGAATGAGAATGTGGCTGCTTTACTCTGCATAGCCATTCGGGGGACTCAAATTTCTTCCATTTCCAATAGTGGCTTGTAAAAATACGGATGACTAGGTAAATGTGGTAACGTGTATTAGATTAGGGATGTAGTTCCCTGCCCCAATTTTCTATACTGTAAAGTTACTATTTTTTTTCCTTTCAAACTCTATTCTTTACAAGTAAATCACTAAGTATAGCCTACCTCCTGGTTAGGTATATCTATAATTATTATTTGTAATTCATAAAGAAATTTAAAATTGTCCTACAAGATAGTAAGGTACATTTGTCCCTTATCCCTATTTTTTAAAAATGTATTCAGTTATTAATTTATATTGTATGTTGTTGATGTTAAGTGCCGTCCAGTCAGTTCCAACTCATAGCGATCCTATGCACAACAGAATGAAACACTGCCCGGTTCTGTGCCATCCTCACAATTGTTGCTATGCTTGACCCCACAGTTACAGCCACTATGTCAATCCATCTTATTGAGGGTCTTCTTTTTCTCTGACACTGTACTTTGCCAAGCATGATGTCCTTCTCCAGGGACTGATCCTTCCTGACAACACGTCCAAAGTATGTGAGACGCAATCTCAACATCCTTGCTTCCAAGGAGCATTCTGGTTGTACTTCTTCCAAGACAGATTTGTTCTTTCTTTTGGCAGTCCATGGTATATTCAATATACTTCACCAGCACCACAATTCAAAGGTATCAATTCTTCTTCTGTCTTCCTTATTTCTTGTCCAGCTTTCACATCCATAGGAGGCCATTGAAAACACCATGGCTTGGGTGAAGCACACCTTAGTCCTCAAGGTGACATCTTTACTTTTTAACACTTTGAAGAGATCTCTTGCAGCCAGTTTACCCAAGGCAATGCATCTTTTGATTTCTTGACTGCTGTTTCCATGGGTTTTGATAGTGGATCCAAGTAAAATGAAATCTTCGACAACCTCAATCTTTTCTCCATTTATAATGATGTTGCTCATTGGTCTAGTTGTGAGGATTTTAGTTTTATGTTGAGGTGTAATCCATACTGACGATTGTGGTCTTTGATCTTCGTCAGTAAGTGCTTCAAGTCCTCTTCACTTTCAGCAAACAAGGTCGTGTCACCTGCATAACACAGGTTGTTAATGAGTCTTCTTCCAATCCTGTTGCCCTGTTTTTCTTCATATAGTCAAGCTTCTTGGATTATTTTCTCAGCACACAGATTGAATAGGTGTGGTGAAAGAATACAACTCTGACACACACTTTTCCTGGCTTTAAACCATGCAATATCCCCTTGTTCTGTCCAGGCAACTGCCTCTTGATCTACAGACAGGTTCCTCATGAGCACAATTAAGTGTTCTGGAATTCCCATTTTCGCAATGTTATCCATAATTTGTTATGATCCACACAGGAAATGCCTTTGCATAGTCAATAAAACACAGGTAAACATCCTTCTGGTATTCTCTGCTTTCAGCTAGGATCCATCTGACATCAGCAATGATATCGCTGGTCCCACGTCCTCTTCTGAATCCAGCCTGAATTTCTGGCAGTTCCCTGTTGATACACTGCTGCAGCCACTTTTGAAGATCTTCAGCAAAATTTTGCTATTGTTCAATAATTTCTGTATTCCACTGGATCGCCTTCCTTGGGAATATTTTATATATATATATATATATATATATATATATATATATATATGTATATATATATGGCCATCCTTGTTTTGGGCGCTATAAACTGTTTTGGTCTCACCTTGTATTTTCCTTACCGCAGCCCTAGAATCAACATTTTCTTCAAGGAGCCTTGGAAAATAGACCCTTTCCTCTGTCAGCGAGCCCTGTTATTGAGAACTACTCCAAGTACTCTTTACTTCACACTCTTTTTTGAACTTATCTGTAATTTGGAGCCAGTGAATACTTCTTCCAGTTTCCCCAGGCTTTCAATGTGCTGGTTAAAAATGCGACTTGGAGATGGATCCTCTTCTCCTGGGTGTAATTAACCCAAACCAAACCAAACCCATTGCTATCGAGAGAATTCCTACTCATACTGACCCTACAGGACAGAGTAGACCTGCCCCCATAGGCTTTCCAAGGCTATAAATCTTTATGGAAGCTGACTGCCATATTTTTCTCCCATGAAGTGGATTGTAGGTGCAAACATCTGACATTTAGGTTAGCAGCTGAGCACTTAACAAATGCACCACTAGGGCTCCTTTTGGGTGTGATTATTTGGTGACAATTTCTGTTATAAGTTCTTAGATCCTACTGGCTATTTTGTTCAAGTCTTCTGTATTCTTTTAGATTTTCTCTGTAGTAGTTGCTAAGAGGAGAAAGTTGAAGTTCCCAGCTATTATTATGGATTTGGCTATTTCTCCTTTTTAACTCTACAACTTTTGCTTACTATATATTGAGACTCTCATTTATTATGCACACATATATGATTATTAAGTCTTCCTGTGAGAGCAATCATTTTATCATTATGTAATGTCTCTGACTCTAGTAATTTGCTTTGCTTTGAAGGATTCTTCAAGGGATATCGATATAGCCACTCATGCTTTGTTATTAATATGTGCATGGTACACCTTTTTCTATCCTTTTATTTTCAAATGACTTGTACTATTAAATTTGAATTACTATTATTATTATTTTTTTTTTTTTGGTAAATTTCATGTAGTTGGATCATGTTTTTGTTTTGTTTTGTTTTTAATCCATTCTGCCAATTTCTGTCTTTGGATTGGTGTATTTAGATAATTTACAATTAAGAAAATTATTGACATATTAATGATAAAGTCTTCCATTTATTTTTTGTTTTTTATTTATTTCCTCTGGTTCTCCTATCTCTATCTCTTCTTGGTTTGTGGTAGTTTATGTGATTATATATATATGTATATATCTTTGTATAGTTTCATTATGGTTGCTTTTGGTGTTAGAATATACATATGTGACTTACTGCAGCCTAAGAATGTTGACAGTTTACCACTCTGAGTGAAGTATGGAAATCTCATTTTCATTGAGTTCCCTTTTCTCTTCTTCATATTTAAATATCACTGTCTTCAGTATCAGATATGTTATAATTTTTGTTTCAATCATCAAATGTAATTTATAAAACTCACAAATAAATACTCTATTGTGCATACACATATTTCTGTTCTCTCTTTTCTTGTTTTTTGTCCTGATGCCTCATGATTCTTTTATCATTTTTTTTCAGTTTGAATAACTTCCTTTAGTTGTATTTAAGGGTATGCTTGGTAACGAAAAAATTATTTTCCTTCATTTTAGAATGTCTTTATTTCCCTTATTTCCTGGAAGATAGTTTTACTGGGTAAAGAACCAGCTGTTGACAATTCTTTTCTTTCAGGAATTAAAAAAGCTGTGCCATTTCCTCCTGGTGTTCATCATTTCAGATGAGAAATCTGCCATCATTACGGTTGATATTCCTTATAGATAAATCATTGTTTCTTTTTGACTCATTCCATGAATTTTCTATTTTTTGTCTTCAGAAACATAATTATGATGTCTCTTGGATTTATCCAGTTGAGGATTTGTACAACTCCTTGTTTGTGTAGGTTGGTATCACTCATCAATTTTGGAAAGTTTTCAGCTGATTTTTTCTTCAAATACTATTTCAGCTCACTTTCTTTCTTCACTCCTTCTTGGATTCTAATAGTAATTTTTCAATTTTTTGTTATTGTTTTTTTAGGTACTAGAATCTTTATTCCTTGTATATTTGTTCTCTGTTGTTCTGATTTGGTGAATTCTATTGATCTGTCCTCTAGTTCACATAATTTTGTTTTCTGTCACCTTCACTCTCCTATTGAGGCCATTCAGAGAGTATTTTTGTTGTTGTATATTTCAGTTTCATAATATCAGTTTGCTTTTTGGTAACATCTATTTCTTTGCTGAGATTTTTTAGCTTTCTATTTGTTTGAAGAGAATTTGAAATTGCCCACTGAAGAATTTTTTGTGATGTTTGTTTTAAAATACTTGTCAGATAATTTCAACAGCCAATTTATCTTGCTTTTGGTATCAGCAGATTGCCTTTTCTCATTCAAGCTATGATTTTCTTGCTTCTTGTTATGACAGGTGACTTTCAGTTGTATCCTGCATATTTTTGTCTATTATGTTAGGATTCTCTGGCTCTTATTTTAATCTTTTATTTTAGCAGGCAATGGCCCTGTTATGTTTAGCACACTGATTCTGGCCTACTTTTGTGGGTTACGGTTCCAATCCAGAAGCTTAATTTTCAGTTTTGTTGGTGTTATTTTGGCCTGCTTTCTTTATCTAGTGCTGCTAAAGTCCCTATTGTTCCCTGATGTTGTTGCCTGAGAGGGTAGAAGGGGCTTCCCTGTCCAGGTTCCAAGGTTTCTCTTAGTGGGGAAGGGGGTGACTCAGGCCTGCCTAGACAAATAGGCTTCTTAAAAAGGAAGCAAATTATGATTGGACACACTAGCCCTGCTGTTTTCTGGAGGGGAAGTAGAGTCTCAGGCCCATGGGGACAAAAGGGCTTCCCTAACCAGGCATTTGTTCTTACACTGTGTCTCCTGCATGAAGGGGACAGGCTGTGCTTTCCAAGCCAAATATTTGTTGTAATGGGACCCTGTGCTCCTCTCGTGTCTCTAGGCTAGGGAAGGAGACTCTCAGTCCTGTGGGCACAAAGGGGGTTCCTTGGCCCATGAGCCTGTTTTTATGGCTGGTAACCTCTTGTTTATTCCGCTCTTCCTCTTCATATCTGTCTCTGGCAAGAGGAGTCTCTGGCTTCATGGGGGAAGGAGAGCATTTTTCTTGGCTGCTTGTTGTTGGGGGAGCTCGATAGATCCCTCTTGCCAGTGGTATCACCTTGCCTGATGCTGTTAGAAGAACTCAGCTCAATCCAAAGGGGGAATGGGACTACCTAGGTCTGAGTCACCTTCTTTGGTTGGTTGGGAGGACATAAGACTCCCTGCCACAGTGCTATTCCCCCAGTCCTGGGGTCCCAAGCCACTTATTCTTATCAACATTTTCCTTTGGCTATCTCTTCTAATATTCGAAGAGTTTATAGCTGTATTTAGTAGGGAGGTCAGGGAGAAGTGGTTCTAAGCTGTCTTATCCAAATCAGAAGTCTGCTGGGCTTTTTATGGGAGATTTGAGGAAATTACAAAGACTATTCTACCATCAGAATTTCACCCTGGCAGAAAGTCCAGATTATGCATACATTGGGAAGATTATTCAGTAGGACTTTTTGAAGATCGATAAGTGGAAAAGGGAGAAATCAGAGAGGATTCAGTTTGGGATTTGCAGAACTGGATGGATAATGACCCATTAATTGACATGGTGAAAAACTGACGGAAGCCATCTAGATTAGGGATAAATTGTGAGTTTTGTTTTTACGTGTTAAATTTTAGATACCTATCTGTCTACGGGAAACCCTGGTGGGATAGTGGTTAAGTGTTACGGCTGCTAACCAAAGGATCGGCAGTTTAAATCCACCAGGAGCTCCTTGGAAACCCTATGGGGCAGTTCTACTCTGTTCTATAGGGTCGCTATGCGTCGGAATCTACTCCACAGCACTGGGTTTGGTTTTTTTTTTTATCTTTCTACAAAGTTGGAGTGAGTCAAATAAGCAGTTTATTATATGAACCTAGATTTTATAGTACAGATCTTAGTTGAATAAATAAATGTAAAAGACAGCATGAACATAGCGGGTATAATACTAAAACAGCAAATATTTCAATATTTGGGTATATGTAGTAGCACTAAGTCAAGTTATTTGATTTTGGTAACCCAAATTTAGAAGCCTATTCAATCACTTGCTGTTGTTTTTAAGTGTCTATTAACCTTTACAAGGATGGAAATGATCAGATCTAATTTTGGAAGCTGAATATAATTGTGTTACTAAGCAATTCTATGAAATCCAGGGAGAAGAGATTAACTTCTTTAGGACTTTAAGACTTCAGAATTTCACCTCTATTCTAAGTCAAAATGACACTGGGTGTCTATTCAAAATGCTAGAAGAGTAAATGAGAAATCAGGAATAGGTTTGCAAAATTACTATTTTATTGTAGAACACAGAAGCCTTCTAGAAACAAGGATGTGACATTGAGCACTGTTGGTGCAGGCATAGGATGAGGCAGTCATGTATTTGTATGGAATCATTAGGGCTTCCTCTAGTCTATAATAATCCATAGCCCTAAAGACCCACTCATTTTACTCATTTGCTATTATAGTAAAATATCTATATAAAACAAAAAGCATAGTTTCTTCTTTTTTGTCTTGAGAAAGAACTTAGCTTTGCGGATTTGGGCCTATCCAATTCTAAGAAAACATGGTTAAAGGTTTTTTGGAAGAAGCTCATGATGAAAGGCAAGTCACTCACAATTTCGGAATAGGCCTTACAGTAACAGAAGTTAATTATCCAATAGTCACTATAAATGGGTTTTTAAAAATTACCCTGTAATTCAAAAAGTAAAAACCAAACACATTGCTGTTGAGTAGATTCCAACTCATAGTGACCCTATAGGACAGAGTAGAACTGTCCCATAGGGTTTCCAAGGAGTAGCTGCTGGGTTTGAACTGCGAAACTTTTGGTTAGCAGCTGATCTCTTAATCACTGCACCACCAGGGCTTCACCCTGTGTTTGGGAATGTGAAATGGTGTGGCCACTGTGGAGAACACCTTGATGGTTCCTCAGAAAGTTAAAAATCAAATTACCATGTCATTGTTAGTCGCTGTTAGTTGCTGCTGAGTCAATTCTAACCTTTAGGAAGTAGGCTGCCAGACCTATTTTTCAAGTTGCCTCTGGGTGGGTTTGAATTTCAAACCTTTGGGGTAGTAGTCCAGCGTTGAACCATTTGCACCACCCAGGGACTCGAATTACTATATGACGCAGCAATTCCACCCTTAGGTACATTTCCAAAAGAATTGAAAACAGGTACTCAGACAGATACTTGTACAATAATGTTCATCACAACACTGAATCTGTGGAATTGGGAGCCTTTAATATTCCCATTTCTCTTTGATACATTGCCTGAAAAAAAAAAAAAACTCATTAAAATTGATGGAAAATCCCTGGTTGTAATATTGCAATGGTATTTTAAACAAAACATATTTACCTCTTATTTTCAGAAAAATGTATTTAGTTTCCTTGAATTGAGCACAATAATCATTTTTTAGATACCTTTCTTCAATCTGTTCAGTCGTTCTGAAATGCCTTTGTGTCATCAATAAAATACTAAAAATTTTCAACTCTCATGAGTCTCCTCCTCAACTTCTTCCCTCTGCTTGTCTCAATATAGGATGTCTGAACATGGTCACTTTACAACCCTATCTCACACTGGGTTATGCTAATAAATACTTCATATCTAAACTGTCTTTGCTGTATTATAAAAGGAAAACAAAAGTTAATCAGCGTTGTTATTGTTATGTTAGTTGTCTTTGAGTCAATTCCTACAATAAAAATATCCACGGATAAATACAGCTATATGTCCAGATCCTCTGTGACCATAAACCACGGTAAACTCCTCTGAGATGGAGTTTACAACATACAGTAGGTCTAAATTTTATAATTAAATTTTGAAGTGAAAGACTATGATTTCCTATAAAACTGTAGTGTCCTTCAGAGTTTTGTCATGTTTGTTTTTGTTGAAAGCAACTTCCTGTTTGATTACTAAAACATTTCATTCCCTGTAAGATATTACACCAAATCAACACAATTTTTCTTTTCCATTTTTTTTTTTTCTTTCTGAGAACAGTCAGGAGAAATTGGGTTTTAAAGTACCCTGAGAACAAGGCCATTGATCTCCAGTTAGAGTTTTATGCCACCTTCCTCTTGTCACTCTCAGCTGTAATTTAAACTATCAGCTTTAAATTATTTAGCATTTTATAGTATAAATAATTCACTAGTCAACAAATAAAGTGACAGCCCACTAATCAGCCTGTGAACATGAACACAGGTGCCATGCTGTTGTCTGTGTCGCACTGAGTCCTGATGAGGTCGACATGCTTAGAGCCACTCTCTTTTCCTTCCTTTTCCTAAAATATGACCCATCTCACGAGCAGGTTGAATTAACTGAAGCCCAAATTTAGAAGTGCATTCAAGAACTCTAGCCTTCAGAGATGAAACTAAACCTCCTAGCAGATGTAGACACAAGGTAGACCTGAGACTGAAGGGTTACAAATGGCGCTATGATACCAATGAAGGGAATGTGTAAAGAAAGTTAATGCTAACATTTCATGAGGAAGTGGTGCTTTCTTAAAAAAAAAAAAAAAAAAAGAATTTATGTTAATGTTGAATGTTTAACTATTTTTATCCTCTTATCTATGCTTTTTTTTATCTATGCAGCTGATTTTTCAGTCTTGGCTAATTATATTTTGAGTATATAAATCCCCTACTTTATCTATTTATTCTAGTGAAAATATGGCAATCATTTTGCACAACCTTTGGCCATTTTGTTTAAAATTCAGGTTACTGATGGAATTTTTTTTTTTTTAAACAATAAGATTAGCCCTTTCCTAAGTCTCTTTTCTACTCTCAGGCCATTGCTTCCACTCCTCCTCCTCCCTGAAACTCTCTTACTGCTACTTTTCTCTTTTATGTATCAGAGTAAATGCCATCTTCTTAGAAAGAACTTCTCTGACTATCCAACAATCGTGGTTTTAGCTATCATTATGTCTTGTCTATTTTTCTTTAGAGGTTTTGGGTTTTGGTTTTTTGGTGGTGCAGTGGTTAAGCACCACTGCTGCTAACCAAAAGGTCAGCAGTTCGAATCCACCAGCAGCTCCTTGAAAATCCTATGGAGCAGTTCTACTCTGTCATACATGGCCACTATGAGTCAGAATTGACTCAATGGTCACCGGCTTGCTTTTTGTTTTTGTTTTTGTTTTTGGTGGTGCAAGGTTTAAATGCTTAGCTGATTAACGAAAGGTTGGTGGTTAGAACCCACCCAGTGCCTCCATGACAGAAAAGACCTAGCAATCTTCTCCTGTAAAGATTACAGCCTAGAAAACCTCATGGGGCAGTTCTACTCTGTCCCATGGGGTCTCTATGAGTCAAAAATTGACTCGATCGCAAATAACAAGAAGTCTCCTCAGCCTAATAAGTACATACATCACCTTTCTATAAAAACAATAACTTAAGTTAGTTCTAAATCCTCTCAAAATTGGCACAGGAGACTGATGAGGAACTGTTGGTGTAAAATCTTAAACTCTCTACAGAACCATAACTGGTAAAAGCCAAATGATTATATAGCTATGCAGGCCATTTTTCAATATTAAGATGGAATAAATAGAACCATAGAAGTCCTGGTGGCACGGTGGTTAAAAACTCTCTGCTGCTTACCAAAAGGTGAGTGGGTCGAACCCTGGAGAAAGATGTGGCAGTGTGCTTCCATAAAGATTTACAGTCTTGGAAACCACATGAGGCAATTCTACTCTGTCCTATAGGGTCACTATGAGTCAGAATCGACTCCATGGCAGTGGGTTTCATTTAGTTTAAACAGAACAATCAGCAGAGTAGATACCTACGTGAACATTCTAATAGCCTCTAACTGCTCCTTGCTTCCAGTCTCTCCCCCATTAACTCTCTGAAGACATAAAGTAAGTCCCAAAGTTTTTTTCTCCCCTACCTTCTCAGGAGGGTGCCTCAACCATGCCTCTGCTGCTGAGGTCGCCATGAGAAGGGATCCGTGTGGGCAAGGACTCTGTCTGCCATCCTGAGTCCTTATGGGCTAGATCTTCACCAAGGTCTCAGAAGCATCTTCCCTTTTCAACTCTGGGCAAAAAAAAAAAATTCTGCGTCCAAACTCTTTCAACGCTATCATGAATTTGGCCCCTTCAGCTTTTGTTTATGAATTCATAGTGTTACCAAACCTAGGAAGGTGGGTCCTTATCTGGCTTGCTCGGACTTGCCACTTATCTGGACACTGGCCTTTGAGAAGGAGAAAGTAACTTTATCACAGCATGCAGAGCAAGGAGCCTGGAGGAATTTCCTCAGATCTGGCTCCCTGAGCTATGGGGAAGCAGGGCTTATCTGTGATTTGGGCAGCAAGATGGTGGCCTCCTAGGGAGGGAAAATTCTAGTAGCCAGGAAACAGGAAGTGATGTGGTTCTTGTTGGGATTCTCGCTTTGGAATAGGACCCAGGTGTTGATTTTTCTTCTGATTCATTTCACCTGTTGCCGCATCTTCTGTTGAAGTCAATTAGTGGTCACAGCAGGCCCTTCTGTGCATGTAAAAAAAAAAAAAATTTTTTTTTTTTTCTGTGCATGTAGGGTAGGCCAAATCTGGCTTGGGCTAGTTTAAGAACTAATGGAAATTTACTGGCATTCGTAGGGTCAGGTTACAACAGGTGCTGGTTTCAAGGTGGTGTCCAAAATTAAGACTGAACTTTTATTTGGATTACTACATCTGCTTCTCTTATTCAAGCAACAGCATGGGACTTCTACATGAGGCATCTCTTCTAAGTCTTCATGCTATAGCATTGTTGCCCTTGCTCAAGAAATTATCACTACAGAGAAGCTCTTTATTTAAGCTCTCCACAGACTCAAATTTTAGTCTAAAAAATTCACCTGTAGTTTTCTTCAGCCATGATAATTCCTTAATTATCTGACAATTGTCTAACCTACACAACTGTCATTTGATAGGGGCTTATTATGTGGCAAGTTAAGAAAATACTTTTGCATGATTGTTTAATATAGATTAGTAAGTAAGCACAAGTCAGTCTGTGCTTATCTTGCTTACTGGGTTATGCCTATATGGCAATAATATTGTATTGATATCTTTGTCTCTTATTGCATGTAGGGTTGCTATCAAGCAGAATCAGCTCGACAGCAACAGATTTTTTGGTAAGTACATATATACATAGTTCCCTATATGGAAGAACTTAGGTATCTGCCATTGTGCCCATTCTTCAAGGATTCATTTTAGAATAGTTTGTTCACATCTCATTCTGAATGAGACCATGTAACATTTTGGTTTCCTGAGTCTCCTGACTCCAAAATGTAGCTCTTGATTCCTGCTGCTCATTTTTCCCTGGACACCTGTTTCTATGGTGTGGATGCTGTTCCCGTAAGATGCCACTATGGATCAGACTTTTCCTAAAAGTCTGTGAATAATGGGAGAAGTGAGTATGAGAAAAGCACAGCACAGACAAGCCAAGTGCGTAAAGTAAACCTAAAAGTTTTTGATACTATAACGTAAGAATTTCTTCGTGGCATAGCTTAGGCTTGTGGTCTTGGCTAAGTTCTTGAGCTACTTCTCTCACTTGATGCTCCTCATATTTTTCTTCTCCCTGAATTTTTGTTCCAATCTCTCTCCATCCCTGGCTGCCCATGGGAACCCTGACCCCATCTATTCTAGTAAACTTGCATATATGATATCTCTTTGTATTGACCTACTCTTTCTCAGCTCTGGCCAGACTGCTTTTTTCAACCAAAAGAGTCCATCCAGGGGCAAACATGTGGTTTCCTATGTAAAATAATATCAGATGAATTATAATTCATTATTTGATGAGTGAATAATTTTTTTTCTTGTGTGTATAGTCAATTTTGGTATATAATTAAGTATAATTTGACTCCTAAGGATATAACTCTAACTAGGCTATACTCTTCTTAAGTCATTTTATACTCATTTTGAAACTCTGCGACAATTCACTGAAATATCAGGCCTGGGCCAAGCAGCAGCGAGTTATATAGGTGTATGCTGCAGTAATTTACTCAGCAAATATCTGTGATCCCCTACTACTCCATAGCCATCACTGAACTGAACACTGAGGATGTAAAGACGAACAAAACACACACATGCTGTTCTTCTCTGTATGGGAAACCTTCCCTTTTCCCTAAGTCCCACCCACACACACTCCAGTTAGCTCCCACCCCTCATTAAAGATTGACCTTAAGCTTCACCTCGTTGACAAGCATTACCATAGGCTTACCTCTATGTCAAGACCTGTACTACCTTTGTTTCTTTATATCTAGTGCCTAGCGCAGCACCTGGCACAGAATTGCCACTCAACCTACTTGTTCAGTTAATTAAAACCATGATTCTATCATTGAGAAGTTTGCTACAGAGAATAACAGCACAACAGTCGTATCTAAAGAAAAAGTAATAGTGGTAAATTATTTCTTGGTGGAAAGAGATGATGCAATCAATCATTAAAAACAAGTTGCCGTCAAGTCGATTCTGATTCGTAGTGACCCTTGGGCAGATCAGACATTGAATATTTTGGCCACTGTTTAAGTCGGTGATTATGCGATTACAGGAAGTATTTCGGTTTGTTCTGTCATTACAATATAAGTCGCAAGTTTATTTTTTTCTTTAATTACTCACTATTATGATAAAACATTCCTCAAATTTGAGAATAGGTGTAAGAGGACATGCTTTTATCAATAAAATAAATGGTAACTGCCCAGAATATGTGGTGCTTGATAATGGGGTAGTTGGTGATAAAACTCTCAACATTTCAGAAAAACCATGAGGAGATTTATAATATACATGAATAAATGTATTCCAAAAAAAAAAAAAAAAGTCAGTTACACGACCAAAACTGAGGCAGCATTCAAAGTAAGGCAAAATGTTATACCCAATAACAAGATAAACATTTGATTAATGTCTTTAATTTTAGGGATTATGGATTTTTCATCCCTATTATTCAAATGGAAACCCTGGTGGCATAGTGGTTAAATGCTATGGCTGCTAATCAAAGAGTAAGCAGCTCGAATCCTTGGAAACTCTATGGGGCAGTTCTACTCTGTTCTCTAGGGTCACTATGAGTCGGAATCGACTCAACAGCACTGGGTTTGGTTTTTTGGTTTTTTGGATTATTCAAATAAACTAAGAATAACCTTTGGAAAATGCATACAATAAAAAAAATAATTTTTGTAAATAAGTGCTAAGGAGGCCTGGAATTTTAATTATCCAACTTTATTGCAAAATGCTTAGAAGTATATAATTTAACTGGGACAGAGTTGACATGGTTCAAATATATTTGAAATGGTGTTTCCAGTAGCCTGAGTTCTTGTACGTTCCACAAACTTCCTAATTCATATTTTGCAAGCAGAAAGAATAACAATTTGTAAGCGATCAAACATTTAATAGGGGTATGACATTCTGCTCTGACCTATAGGGTGACCATGAGTTGGAATCGACTCAATGGTGATGGGTTTTGCATTTTTTCGTCTTTTTTTTTACTGTAGATATATAGGGGCTTCCAGGAATGTCCCACCTCAGTCCTTGTCTGAGTGCTCTGCATGCAGCTCTACATGAAGGCAAGCAATTTTTTTTCAAGGTGAATTTTCTTTTTGACACGTAGTTTTTCTTAATGGTCATTCATGGACTGAATATCTAAATGGAAGATTGTCATAGTTTGAATTATGTCCCCCAGAAAACGTGTGTATCAATTTGGCTAGGCCATGATTCCTGGTATTGTGTGATTGTCCACCATTCTGTTATCTGATGTGATTTGTAAATCCTGCCTCTATAATGTTAATGAGGAGGGACCGGCGGGGCAGTTGTGTTAGTGAGGCAGGGCTCAGCCTACAAGATATAAAAGAGAAGTGAGAGAGACAGGGTAACCTCATACCACCAGGAAACAAGTGCTTGGAGTAAAGTGCATTCTCTGGACCTGGGGTCCCTGCACAGAAGAGCTCCTAGTCCAGGGGAAGATTGATGAGAATGCTGACAGAGACAGAAAGCCGTCCCCAGGAGATGATGCCCTGAATTTGGACTTTTAGTCTGCTTTACTGTGAGAAAATTAAGTTCTCTTTGTTAAAGCCATCCATGTGTGGTATTTCTACTACAGCAGCACTAAATGACTAAGAAAGATTTTCTAGACATTTTTTTCTCCTCCTTTTCAGAGTATTTTCCGTGCCAGTTGGTAGCAGAGAATGGATAAGGACACGAAACTCAGCAAGTCGATTGTGTTTGGTATTAGCACCCAGACATAATAGACATATCAAAAATGTGGAGATTGTCTAGGTGTCTGAGGATAATTCATCATAACTACAGATAATTGAAAACTGATGATGCTATGTAACCCATGTTATAGTCTTATTAATCAGGTGGGTCAGTTTGAAATAGCAAAAACTCTGGTTTATAGGATTTTGAAAAGTAAAGCAATCTCGATCTGCAGAGAACACTGAAGATCAGAAAAATTAGGATACCTGTAGAAGTACAGCCTCAGTTTCCACTCTATAGGACATAGACTCACTTGAACTACTAAGAACATTTTCAATCCATTTCAGTGAAGACGTAAGAGCATTTTTCATTGTTGTTAGATGCCGTCAAGTCAGTTCTGACTCACAGCAACCCTATGGACAACAGAAGGAAACCCTGCCCGGCCTTTTGCCTGTTGTTGCAGACATTGTGCCAATCCATCTTGTCTAGGGTCTTTCTCTTCTTCTCTGACCCCCTGCCTTACCAAGCATGATATCCTTCTCCAGGAACTAGTCCCTCCTGATAACATGACCAAACTACGTGAGATAAAGTCTCACCATTCTAACTTCCAAGGAGCACTCTGGCTGTATTTCTTCCAAAAAGGACTTGTTCATTCTTCTAACAGTCCATAGTATATTCAGTATTCTTCACCAATACCAAAATTCAAAGGCGTCAATTCTTCTTTGGTATTCCTTACTCATTGTCTACATTTTGCATACATATGAGGGGATTGATAATATCATGGCTTGGGTCAGGCACACCTTAGTTCTCAAAGTGACATCTTTGCTTTTCAGCACTTTAGAGAGCATTTACACAAAGATATTTAACTTGCCTTTGAAGTGATCTCAAAGTTTGAATTTAGTACTTACCATTGGTTTTTATTGTTTTTACACCCATTAATTTGCCTCACAATTACGTTTTCTAAACACTCTGATGGGTAAACATCACCAGAGACAGGAAGAATTATCACAAATTCTATGTCATTGGCATCAAATCAATGAAGTTTTGCCAGAGCCATGAAAACATAACTCGTCATGCCATTCAAGTCTTAGAATATATGAAAGTTACTTTTATTCTGTAGAGAAAAAAGCATACGATAAACAAAAAAAGTCCCATGGAATGTACTAAGCAAATCCCCAGGCTAGTACTATCTGTAGAAGTTTATTTTTATTGAGCAAGTTTCATGAGTATTAATGAATTTCTCATTGTTTCACAGGGCAAGATTAGACGGTCTTCCAATAGTACAGCTCCAGATTTTGGTAATGCAATGTAAATGTTGTGATACTGAAATATTAGCATATGAAACCCTGGAACTATGAGAAAAGGTGGAAATGTGCCATGGCTGATTTCTACTTTAGGACTCAGGGTATAGAATATATTTCTCCTGCACTTTTAGAACTTAGATCTTTTATAGGATTCATAACCTTTATGAACCTACTATACAAATTTCATAGCATTTCTATTAGTAGATATTCTCCATATTTTTTAAATTGATAAATGAAATGCAGGATTAAAATAGTCTACATAAGTACCTCAAATCCTACTCGAACAATGTGGAAAGGAAGAAATAACTGTCTATCTACTTACTTGCATACATGCAAGTATACATATGCAAATAAAGAGTTCGAGCAAAGAAGTGTACAAATAAAAATAATTAAAGGACAAATTTGCCAAAAAGTATTGAAGAATACATAAGACACCTAGTGATTTTAGTTCCTGAAAAAAAAATTATAGCATTTACCTTCTTTAGAGCCTACAGGTCACTAAATGCTACAACGTGAAAGTGAACACGGTGTTCTAAGTCAGGAAAGAATTTTGCTTTACACTAAAGCAGAATGTCTTATACTTGGAGGGGTGGGAAGAGAAAAACAAAGAACCATACGTCAAAGTATATGTCTAATATATCAAAACGAATGCCAAAAAAATAAAATCAAACCCATTGCCATCGAGTTAATTCCAGCTGATAGCGCCCCTATTGGACAGAGTATAACTGCTTCACAGGGTTTCCAAAGAGTGCCTGCTGGATTTGGCCCTTTGATTAGCAGCCTTAGCTCTTAACCACTATGCAACCAGGGTTTCCGATCAAAAGGAATGGGGATATAAAAACAATGAATATTTATCATTGAAGTTGTGCTTTCTTTGAGGGTGGATTTTCAAAACCATAAAAACCATTTTCACAAAAGAAATGTTAGCTTACATATTTGCTCTTAGTTCCCATTGAGCCAGCTCCAACTCATGGTGACTATATGTATGACGTAATGAAACATTGACTGGTCTTGCACCATCTTCATGATCATTGGTATGTTTGTGCCTATTATTGTGGCTATTGTGTAGTGCTTTCCAACCTAGAGTGTTCATCTTCCAGCACTTTATGGGCAATATTCTATTGTGATTTGCAGGGCTTTCATTGGCTAATTTTTGGAAATAGTAGGTCTTTTTTTCTAGTCTGTCTCAGCCTGAAAGCTCTACTAAAACCTGTCCACCATGTGTGATTCTGATGGTATTTGAAATAGTGGTGACATAGCTTCCAGCCTCAAAGCAAAGCGTAAGCCACCATAGTGTGACAAACTGCCAGACAGGGGAAGGTAAAATCACAAAGTATTAAGAATAAGTAAAGATGAAATAGTGGCAACGTTACCAAATTCAAATGTTTTTACTGTTGCTATAAAGATACTTTTTGATAGTGAGTAGCCAGAATGAATGTAACAAGGAAAGACAACTAAAATGGGGGGGAAAAAAAAAGAAAAGAAATCCTTACGTATCTGCCACAAACCTTAAGATTGGAGAAGAATAGAATGAACTGTCCTTAATTTAAGTGGAACATCTATTTATTCTGTAAGGAAGTTAAGCTCCTTAGGTGTGTGATTAATTTTAAAAGTACCCGAACATTAATGACGTACTAACATTTTTTTTTAACATTAAAGAGGTTCAGAGAGAAAGAGGTAGAGAGATAGCTAACTACTCTTCCAAAGGGAAAATCTCAGAAGGATAGAACAGTTTCATAAAGCTTACAATGAATTCTTGAAATTCAAGGATCAGCATTGTGGGAAAAGGTGTTGTTAGAGACCAGGAGTGTGGGAGCATAATATTTGAAGAAAACTAATTCACAGAATTTAGAAATCTGTTAGCAAAAACTGAAAAGATGAAGTTATCCTAGTTTTGACCTTCGTGTTTAGACTGGCTGACTGAATAGAGGAGGAAATGTTCTCATGCTGACTTTAGAGGTTATTTCCTTTCTTAATGAAGAACTAATCCTTTGCCATGCTTACGTCTGGTTATTGCCTAAGGTTGCTAGGCTTTTCTTAGAATATACTTTTTTTTTGCAGTCTACCATTTTGAATTCTGGGCAATGTGACTGCATCAAGAATACAATTTTATATCTTAAAATCATCAAATCTTAAAATCAAGAAGTGTCCAAAATTCGTGTTATTTATTGTAGTAGTGTGCAGCAAGAAGTAGCAGTCAAGTTCATGCTGGGATATACTTCTTTGTAAAACAGAGTAGATTCTCCTCCATGAAAAATTCGTAGTTTTTAGTAACTACAAGAAATTTTAAGCACCCCAGAAAATAATGTGTGTGTGCGCACTTGCATGTGTGTGCATGTCTATAAGGAACAACAAGAATTTTGAGACTAATGGATTGATGGTAGGACATTAGTAACTGTGGCCTGTTGTTCTTCAGGAGCTTGTTAGCATAAATTCAAGAAGGCACATATATTCTGTTTGCCATTTGTAAAATTGTGCCCTCCCTACCCCCCAAGATGGAGTCCATGGGTGGTACAAATGGTTAAAAACTTGACTACTAGCTGAAAGATTGGTTGGCAGTTCAAACCCACTCAGAGGCACCTCGAAAGACAGGCCTGGCGATCTGGTTCTGAAAGGTCGCAGCCTTGAAAACTTTATGGAGCACTTCTACTCTGCACACACGGGGCCGCCACGAGTCAGAATCAACTAGACAGCACCTAACAGCAACTACAACCTCCCAGTAAGTTAAATGTATCAGAAATCCCTTTTAATGTCAGACTTTGTTCCTTGCTGTGCTATGGAGGGTAGTAAGGAACTCATGCTATTCCTTCACAAGGAATTCTTTAACTCAGCCCCTTGGATCTGTCTCTGCTAGGGGCAGTGCGTCTACATTGTGGTTCACAGCGGTACTCACATGGTTAAGATACTTCAGACCCACATCAGAGTTTGAGGGAGGCTGCAGGGTTCTTCCTAGAGGCACAGGCTTCCTAAAGTGCTCACTAAAGGTGTACCTCAATGGAATAGTAAACAACGGGAAGAATCCATGTAATTATCCTTGACTCAGTTTTTCACTTCTACCATACCAGCTTCAGATGGACATGGTCACATGTGGAACCTCTTACTCTCTCAGACCACTCCCTACTGCAAAACCTCTGTACCAGCTAGTGTTGCAGCAGAAAATAGGTGGATTAAATGACATGGTTTTATGAAGGTCATTTTGCAAAGGTGTGGGCAAAGTTAAGGGAATGAAGAATGATGAAGCACCCCAGGGCCAGAGACCAACAACAGCAGGAGGCTATTAAAATGCTTAGAGTCCCTGGGTGGTAAAAAGGGTTAATGTGGTTGGCTGCTAACCAAAAGGTTGGAGGTTCTATCCTTCCAGAGGTTCCTAAGAAGAAAGGCCTAACCATCTACGGGTGAAAAAATAAGCCACTGAAAACACTACGGAGCACGGTTCTACTCGGACACGCATAGGATAGCCATGAGGTGGAGATGACCGAAAGGCAACTGGTTTGGTTTTTGTTTTTCATTACCATGTTTATACCTGGAGGCTCAGGGAGAGAAATCATTGTACTTAGAACCCAGAGAAAGCTGACTGAGGAAAAGGGGAAACAAGACAAGAGCTGTAAGAGTAAATTTCAGTAATGGCCAGAACACTGTTGAGCAAGGGTAGGGAGAAAGGAATGAATGAATACCCTTGCCTCTGCTTTCACTATTTAGTCTCCTGCTGGTGTTGTTCATTGGCTAAACCCCAAATATTATATCACTTTCCTCCAGTACTTTTCTATTATCCTTGAAATAAAATCTAAAAACCGAAAATTTTTTCAAGACCCTGCATGGACAAGCTTGTGTTTAAATTTTCTGCTTATGACATCTCACCCCTCCTGTTTGTCACACTACAGCTACATTTGATTTTTGTTGTTTCTGCAACAAACCAAGCATTTTTCATTGAATGTCTTTTGCATAAGCTATATTCTGTGCTTGAAATATGACATTCTAGAACTTAGCATAGTTGGCTTCTTCCCTTCAATCAGGTCTTAGTCCAGACGTCATCTCCTTGGAAAGTGACTCGTGAACACCCAGTCTAAATGGATCTGCCCTAGTTATCCACTGTCACTACACCTGTGTTTTCTTCTTGCTCTAAAATTCTCATTTGTCTGTTTACTTCATTATTGTACTTTTCCCTTCATTAGAATATTACCTCTTTAAGAGCAGAGACTTTGATTATCTTGCCAATTGATATCTCTCCAGATTTTAGATCATGAACTAACAGTGAGGAAGCTTAATAAATACTTGGTTAAATGAATGAACATGTACATAGCCAAAATCATAATTATTCAGACTAATTTACCTAGCTTAGAAATGCCTAAAGCATCCCAAAGGATACACTTTTAAAAATTCTTTCAGACTTTGCCTTTAAATTGTTGTGTCAATTAATTAATTTTTATGTTCCAAATAAAAATGCTAGACTTTGAAGGGATTAAAATGTGTATAACTTAGTTCTTGCACTTAAAGTATTTAAATTTATTAGAAGGATAAGTAATCTATATTTTGTTGTTATTGTTAGGTGCCGTCGAGTCGATTCCTACTCATAGCGAGCAGCCCTATGTATAACAGAACGAAACACTGCCCTGTCCTGCTCCATGCCCACAATCATTATGCTTGAGCCCATTGGTGCAGCTACTGTGTGAGTCCATCTCGTTGAGGGTCTTCCTCTTTTTTGTTGACCCTGTATTTACCAAGCCTGAAGCCCTTCTCCAGGAACTGATCTCTCCTGAAAACATGTCCAGAGTATGTAAGACATGGTCTCACCATTCTTGCTTCTAAGGAGTATTCTGGTTGTATTTCTTCCAAGTAATCTATATATATAATGATAAAAGAAGATAGAATATAAATGCAATAATAGGAATCATATAAGAAAGTTTTGTGATTTAAGAAATGCAAACATGTCATGTGATTAGAAATTTGGGAAAGGGTTTTGGAGGAAGTTTTAAATGAGGTAGACATGAAGGTTGACTAGTGTTTTAATAGAAGGGAATGCAGAGGAGAAGACAGTTCACCATACATTCAAAGATGAAATGCAATACACCATGAAGTTAATATTTATGGGCTGATTATCATGCATCATATATTATATATTTGACTCTCAAAAAATCCTAAAAGATAATTGTCATTGTCGTTACCATGTTATAGATGAAAACTCTGTAAGAGCAGAGAGGTTAATTCACTCACCAAAAGCCATATAATTACTAAGCTGCACAACTGGGATTTTAACCAAAGCAATTTGATTCCAAAGCACTATTAGAAAATGATCTGGAGGGGTAGGTATATTGAGGAGTATCCTTGAATTCTAGGCACCGGATTTGGTTCTTAATCTAGAAACTGAAAGAGAGTTGACCACTTTTTTGAAGAAAATTTTGTGGAAGAAATATAAAATAATATTATATGTATGGAGGAATAGATACACACAATGATATAGCTATAGATAAAGACATAGACTTAGATATAGGTATAGACATTACATGTATATATGGATGTTTACACATACATATGTACACATCTATACACATACGTATGTACATACACACACACACACAAAGGCACTTCAGGGAAGTACACCTGAAAGTTAACAGCATTTATCTATAGGTATATGAATCATGGGAAATCTTTCATCTTCATACATCCTAGAACCTCTCTCTTACATTTTAAGAGTTTCTGCATACATAATTTTAATAATCAGAAATATAAAATTTATACCTTAACTTTTTTTTTGCATTTTTTAAATTATTGTGCTCACTTATTATTTAAGTGAAAGTTTACAGCTCATTAGTTCCTCATACAAAAATTTATATGCACATTGTTATGTGACCCTAGTTGCTAGCCTATTGCTATCCCTATAATATGTTGGCACACTCCTCCTTTTCATCCCAGATTTTCCGTGTCCATTCAACCAGCTTCTGTCCCTTTCTGCCTTCTCATCTTGCCTCTGGACAGGAGCTGCCCATTTAGTCTCATGTATCTACTTGAACTAAGAAGCACACTCTTCATGAGTATCATTTTATGTCTTATAGCCCAGTCTAATTTTTGTCTGAAGAGTTGGCTTCGGGAATGGTTTTAGTTCTGGGTTGACAGAGAGTCTGGCCATGTCTTCAGGGGATCCTCCAGTCTCACTCAGACCATTAAGTGCCTTCTTTTTACTAGAGTTTGAGTTCTGCACCCCACTTTTTTCCTCCTCTGTCAGGGACTCTCTGTTGTGTTCCCTGTAAGGGTAGTCATTAGTGGTAGCTGGGCATCATCTAGTTCTTTTAGTTTCAGGCAGATGGAGTCTCTGGTTTATGTGACCCTTTTGTTTCTTGGGCTAATATTTTCTTTGCTCTTCGGTATTTTTCATTCTCCTTTGCTCCAGGTGGTTTGGGACCAATTGATGCACCTGTGATGGCCACTCACTAGCTTTTAAGACCCCAGACGCCACTCACCAAAGTGGGATGCAGAACATTTTCTTAATAAGCTTTGTTATGCCAATTGACCTAAATGTCCCCTGAAACCGTAGTCTCCAGACCCCTGCCTCTGCTACTCTGTCCCTCAAAGGAAATTTCTTAGCTTTTGGTTTAGTCCAGTTGTGCTGACTTTCCCATATTGTATGTTGTCCTTCCCTTCACCTAAGATAATTCTTGTCTACTATCTAGTTAATGAATACCCCTCTCCCTCCCTACCCTTGTAACCATCAAAGAATGTTTTCTTCTGTGTTTAAACCCTTTCTTGAGTTCTTATAATAGTGGTCTCATACAATATTTGTCCTTTTAAGGCTAATTTCACTCAGGAAACCCTGGTGGCATAATGATTAAGGCTGCTAACCAAAAGGTAGGCAGTTTGAATCCACCAGGTGCTCCTTGGAAACCATACGGGGCAGTTCTCCTCTGTCCTATAGGGTTGCTATGAGTTGGAATCTACTTGACAGCAACAGGTTAGGTTAGGTTAATTTCACTCAGCATGCCTTCCAGATTCATCCATTTTGTGAGATGTTTTACAGATTCATTGTTGTTCTTTATTGTTGCATAGTATTCCATTATGTGAATATACTATAATTTGTTAATCGATTCGTCTGTGGATGGGCACCTACATTGTTTCCATATTTTTGCTTTGGTGAACAGTGCTGCAATGAAAATAGGTGTGCATTTATCTATTTGTGTGATGGCTTTTTTTTCTCTAGGACATATTTCAAGAAGTGGGATTGCTGGATCATATGGTACTTCTGTTTCTAGCTTTTTAAGGAAGCACCAAATTGATTTCCAAAGTGATTGTACCATTATTTTAGCATTGTTTTAACCTGTGTTCTCTAGAGGAGCAAAGCCAGTGAAGTATATACAGATATATAGAGAGACATTTATTTCAAGGAAATGGCTCATGCAATTGTGGAGGCTGGCAAATCCCAAATCCTTGAGTCAGGTGGCAGGCTGAAGTTTTCTCCTGACTCACTAGGTTACAGGGGCTTGTGAATCCAATGTCTGCAGTTCAGGCAGCAGGCTGAAGGCTTCTCACATTCTAAGAACTGGAGGTCAGAAGAGGAGGATGAATGCAAGATCAAGAAAGAGAGAGGGAGAGCTTTGCAGGAACATCCATTTATATATTAGTTGCAGAACACATTCCAAGCAAACTCCTCTTCCAACTGATGGACTGCTCACTTCAGATCATAAAATAGAGGATAATTACATAGAATCTGCCAGACCATTGAGAATCACAGCTTAGTCAAGTTGGCATATAACACTAACCGTCACAAATGTTTATGCCTAGACTAAGGTTAGGATGGTCTATAGTTGGGTAATGTTCATGGTAATTGGAAGAATGTGATAGGCTTCAGAGTAATCATGAAATTCAAGTAAGTAAAAGCAAACTCCTTTGCAGAGAGTGTCAAACAGTCAAGACAAATGATCTGTTTTCTCGGGTAAGTAGGCATAGGGTTCTAATATCCATAGAAAGCAAGTGATAATTCATAAATTTAATAGCTTTGATTTGTTTACTGGAGCTTGAGTTCTATTCTACATCTGAACACATTTCTATTTTTATAAGGAAATTTGGAGAAAAATTAGCATTTCATATACAATTTCTGTACATAGAATTTTGCAAGATTGGATTTATCATGGATATGAAGATATCTCCTTTAAGATATTATTTAGTTTTAGCTTAAACCAAACACCATTAAGTGCTACCAGTACCACAGAGAAGGTCTTCCTCATGTGTAGCGTCATCATCACCAACATCATTATCAGAATCATCTTTATCCAGAAAAATTTACTAAACAAGTGGAATGAAAGCCCTTGATCCCTGCTGTGTGGAATTTATGCCCCTTGCTGTTTAACCATCAGTCTCCTTTTTTTAAAATTATTGATACAATTTTGAAGAGAATAGAACAATACTTGCTCAGTGAGGAAAAATTTGAGAATACTAGAAGAGGAAACTAGAAGGAATAAAATGAATATCTTCAATATTACCACGAATAATCACTGAAACTTTTGTAGTATTCCCTTCTAGTCTTCCTTTAAAGAAACTAGATATTTTGGATAATAAAATATATATAATATTATTTTATGATTTTTAAATTTAATGTGATCATCTTCCATATTAATGACTGAATTAGTTAATAGCTACCTTACATTATACCATTTAGAAGTATCATAATTTGACTATTTCCCTATTATTTAGCACTTACTTGCAATTTTTTTTTATGTATAAGGATACTATTTGCTTCTAATGATATTTGAGAGATAATTTTTGCTAAACTGTATTTTTAGATTACTAAAGTAATGCATGTTCATTACATAAAAGCTAGGTAATATGGAAAAATGAAAAAAACACCAATATACATACCATTGAACCAATGATAACTACTGTCAAGGTTATGCTTCATCTTCGTAGAGTTCATATTTAAAGTGCTCTCTTTACTTTTACAAAAATATATATATTTGCTGCCTTTTAACTGAAGATATTTTTTGAATCACAAAATTTTACAGATTTTTGGTAGTCAAGTTAATGTTTTCATTTATAGATCCACCTTTAGCGATATACTTAGGAAGCCCTTCTTTTCCTTAATATTATATTAAAATTCACCTGTATTTTTAGTTCTTGTAGTTTATTATTGCATTTAAATATTTAACCCATCTGGTCAATCATTTATTTACGTTGCTATAGTTTTGCCTCTTACATTCACTATTTAACATTCCTCAAGTATAGAGAAGAATCTCTTTGGGGGCAAAGGTAAAGCTTGTAGATAACAAAATGACAAGTAAGGCATGACTTTCTTTCAAGAAGTAACCAGCTGATTGTCACTTTGAAGGGAAAACAATTGGTCATAATAACAAATGCACTAAAAGTATGGGTTTATGAAAGCAGGGACACTTGAACAGGGTCTTACTACATGTAAGATTTCAACAGGAAATGATGGAGTAGTAGACATCCCAGGCAGAGGAAAGTGACTGAATTTTGTAGTTTTGTTTTGTTTTGTTTTCATTTTTAATGCAAACCACTCTTCATATGATAATTTAGTTTATTGTCACCAACGATGAAAGTTTTTTTGGGCTAAAATTATTGTATGCAATTTCTTCCTCATGATATTCTGTTTATACTCACATGTATACACTCAATGGATAAATGCTAAAGAAATGGGGACTTATGCAGTTTAATAATTTTTTTTTTTAAATGAATCATTGTGCTTTAAAAAGTTATCTCAAGAGTTCAGAGACAATGTATTTAGGCTGTTTCCTTTTTTTTTTTTTTTTTCTCTTTGCTGTTAAACTTGAATTTCATTTAATCCCCAAAGCTTCCTTATTGCTTTAGTCTGTAGGGTTCACAATGAAAATTCCTAGAGTAAGAATCTATCTTCAGCCACTAACCCCAAGTTGGCAAATGTCTTCTGAGTCTTCTTCATGATCAAAAAGTTGCACTGGCTGCAAGAATACAAGGCAGCAAGGAAGCTGTGCTGACAACTGCAGAAAGTATTTCACAGAGGAAAAAAGCTCATCATTTTTCACAAGCTGATTCCCTTTTGCTGAGACCTATATTGTAAGCTTGCATTGTTCTCACACCCAAGTGATGAATGTATGTTGATGCCTTTTTCTCCTTTAAAAAATAAATTTCCATCTGAGTTCTGTTTGTCACAAATGTTTAGACACACAGCTGTCTATCTGTAGTGGTTCTGCATAAAAGAAGGTCGCTGTTGTACATTACAGAAAACACTCCAGTAAATGTTCTATATAATCCACTAGGACCGTCTGTTTATTTGTCTCCTACTTTCGTTCTGAATCTTCTTCCCTTTAAGGAATTATTGCTAATGAAAAATGCAGAGATGGCTTGAAAATCATCACCTGAAGCTAAGGACTATTGCCATTTCAGTACCCTAAAATTTTGAAATATTCATTGTCACTACTTGTCACTGCAAGGACAATACTTCTGAAAAGAAAAATAATTGGAGTGGGGAAAGAGGACTAGAACAGACGTCCTGCAGCAAAGAGCGAGGGGAGACGAGAGTGTATGGGCACTGCGACGGTGCAGTGTCACAGAATGGGCAAAGTCAGGAAGCTGAGTCATGACTGTATAATATCAGTACAATGCCCAGTGGGGACACAGCCAGAAGAGCTTCAGTTAAAATGTGTGATAAAGGCATAGATAAAAAATGAAAGCAACACTGTTGTAACTTTTAAACTCAGCATAATTCAGTGTGATGGTGAAACAAAGAAATATTTTAAGGTTCTGCAGGCAGTAGAAATCTAGCCTGGGTTCTGGCTGACTTAAACCAAACAGGGTTGATTGAAAGGATCTAGTGGGCTCAGTGGATGCAAAGGAGGCTGGACACCAGGTCTGGTAAATGGACAGTGTATCAGGCTGCAGGAACCCAGGTCAGTCAAGCAACAGGAACGGTCAGTCTGCACATCAGTGCCGCAGCGCCCAGGCCAACAGTTTCCTCCCACTCTGTCCTCAGTACCAATAAAGAAGCCCCTTCTGTTTTTTCCCTGAGTTTTTCTTTTGTTTCTTCTTACTCTGTCCCAAAAGAGCTTTGCCTTGCTGTCAAAAACAGTTTGAAGTAGGCTTCCTGTCTTACCCCATCCTGCGAAGTTGTGCACCATCACATAAGAACACTCATGGACGTTTATTGCTCCTCACTCTTTGTTACAGAACATCTGTTCTATTCCTCTCCCCCATCCCAGCTGTTTTTGTTTTCAGAAGTATTATTCTTGCAATGACAAGTAGTTGTTGCTTGCATTCTTGACAGTAGCTCTTTCACCTCTTCTCTGTTCTCGTAAGCCTCCGATGATGCCATCTTTGCCCTTACATCCAGCAGTTGCCTCATTTGCTTTTTCACAGAGATGGTAGACAACAAGGCAGAAGCCTCCTCAAACCTCACCCCACCAAACAGGCCCCCTTGCCTGCACCTGAACTCACCCTGTTCTTTGAGCTGTTGCTGCTGTCGTTAGTCGCCATCGAGTTGATTCCGACTCATGACGACCCCACGTGTTCAGAGTAGAACTGCTCCACAGGGTTTCCAAGGCTGCGGCCTTTTAGAAGCAGATGTCGGCCCTGCCTTCTGAGCACCGCTGGGTGGGTTTGAACCACCAGCCTTTCAGCTAGTAGTCCAGCGGTCAACTCTTTGCACCAATCAGACACTCCGTGTTTGTACAGTCTGTTAAAATGGAGGAGGATCTTTCCTTCTGTCTAAAAGTAACCTTCGTACCTGTGATCTGAGTTCTATCCCCTTTTGCTTCTCCAGGGACTTCATTCTTATCAGAATCACCTTCTCTTTCCTTTATGCTTAGGCTTCCTGTCTGTGTTTTCACTTCTCCTTTGACATTTACATATGCTTACAAGTCTTCGAACATAAAAATAAATTTTCCTCAATCCTTATTTCCATCTTCGGCTATCAACTCTGGCTGCTGCCCTTCTCCACTGGCACTGCTTTTCCAAATTAGTTACTTCTTAATTGCTAAATCTAATGGCACTTGGGGAGCAGTAGCGGCTCAATGGTAGAGTTCTCGCCTTCCAGGTAGGAGATGCAGTCTCAATTCTTGGCTAAGGTATCATGCGCACAGCTATCACCCGTCTATCGGTGGAGGCTTGTGTGTTGCTATGATACTAAACAAGTTTCACCGGAGCATCCAGACTAAGACAGACTAGGAAAAAAGACCTGGCAACCCACTTCCGAAAATCAGCAGGCCAGCCAGGCTTTTGTTCCACTGTGCATTGGCTGATGGTGAATCTCAGACCCACTCACAGGCAGCTAACAACAACAACAAAGGGGCTTAACCTCATCCATGCAATCTGTTAGCATCTTTTTACACTGTTTTCATATTCTAGAAACACTCCTCTCTTGTTCTTTAGGGTCATTTCTCCTCAGTCAGTCAAATTTCCGGCCTTTCCTTCACCAACCATCCCTCAGATCCCAGAGTGTCTCTAGGAACTACAGTGGACACTCCACTAGCCCCACTCTGCCCTCTGCCTGAGCAACCTCCTCTATTTGCAGGGTTTCTATTCCCACGTAAACCTCTTGCCCTGAATATCAGCCAGGGTCAAGATTTCATCAGGTAGCTAGCTGCCTCTTATTATTATTATTTTATTTTTATTATTGTGGTTAAAATATACATAGCGAAACATAAGCCATCTTAACAATTTCTACATGTACAGTTCTGTGACCTTGACGACATTGTTCCAGTTGCCGCCCATTCTCACTACCCTTTTCCAAATCACCTCACCGTTATCAACATAAACGTAATGCCCACTAAGTAAAAACTCTGCTTTTACCCTCTGCCCCCACCTCTGGTTACTACTAATAACCTTCATATTCTGTATATTTGCTTATTTCATATAAGTGAGATCATACAGTACTTATCCTTTTGCCATCGACTTCTTTTGCATACTGCGATGTTTTTGAGGATCCACTGTGTTTTGGCCTGCAGCAGGACTTCACTCCCCTTCACGGCTAATATTCCATTGTGTGCCTTTGGTTTACCCATTCATCTGTTGATGGAAATTTAGGTTGCTCCCACCTTTTAGCTGTTGTGCAAAACGCTGCAGTAAACGTTGGTATACGAGCTCCTGTTTGTGTTTGTGCTTACCCCTCTTCTGGGTATATGTTCGGATTGGGATTTCTGAATCATATGGTAGTTTTATGTTCGACTTTTTGAGGAGCTGCCAAACGTTTTCCACCTCGGCTGTACCATTTTACATTCCCACTAGCAATGGATGAGGGTTCTAGTGTCTTCACAAACTCGCCAAAACTTTTCGTTGTCTTCCTTTTTTATTTTTAATCATTGCCATTCTAATGGAAGTGAGGGGGTATCTCATGGTTTAGGTTTGCATTTTCCTAATGACAAATGGCACTTCTTATAAATGTTTTGGCCATTCAGTTACTCTCTTTGGTGAAATGCCTGCTCAAGCCTTTGCCCATTTTTTGATTGGATTGTTTGTCTTGTCATTGTTGCAAAAGTTTTTTTTTTTTTTTTTTTAAATATTTTGGATATTAAAACTTCATTGGCTATATGGTTCCTGAAAATTTCTCCCAATCTCTAGGTTGGCTCTTACTTTGTTGATAAAGTCCTTTGATGAACAAAACGTTTCATTCTTATGAGACCCCATTTATTTCATCTTTTGCTACTCACGCTTTTGTTGTCATAGCTGATAATGCATCATTAAAAACTAGGTCCCACAACCTTGGCCCTACATTATCTTCAAGGAATTTTACAGTGTTGGTTTTCCTATTTAGGTCCTCGAACCATTTAGAACTGGTTTTTTTGCATGGTGTGAGGCATGGATATTTTTTCTTCTGCATTTGGAAATCCATTTTTTCTAAGACTATTATTTATTGAAAAGACCCTTCCTTCTCCATTTAATGTAATTAGTATCTTTAGTCAAAAATCAGTTGATCATAGATGTATGGATTTATTTCTGCACTTTCACTACTGTTCCATTGGTCTATATGTTTGTTGTTATACCGGTATTAGGCTATTTCAATTACTGTGACTATATAGTATGTTTTGAAATCAGGAAGTGTGAGTCTTCCTACTTTATTCTTCTTCAAGATAGTTTTAGCTATTCAGGGTCTCTTGCCCTTCCATATAAATTTGAGAATTGGATTTTCTATTTTTGTAAAGAATGCTCTTGGAATTTTGATGGGGCTAGCTCTTTCTTGAACCTCTGTTTGGGGTATCTGATAAGCTCTTCAAACTCAATAGCCCAAACAAAACTTACTATCTCTGTTTCCTCTTCTGAATCTCACACTGTAAAAATGGCTTGGGGCCAGTGTCTGATCTCCTCCAACTACACAAGGCCGAAGGAGAACCAAGATCAACAGTGCAAGGCTGACTCCCATCAGGCGAAGGTGCCAGAAAAGCATCCTCTCTCCACCATCTTTACTAACTCTGACACCAACCGTCCCTCCCACAGCACTCTCTACTGGGCTTGATAATTCATTACAATGGCCACACAGAACTCAACAGACCACACTCACAATTATGGAATTTATTAGGGAAGTAACTGTTACAATTCAGGCTCAGGAACACTCAGGATACAGTTCTTCCCAGCTGTGTTCGTAGGCACACCTCTCCCTGGCCCTCAGCCTCTGCCCAAAGGCACTCAGCTTTCTCTCTTCATCAGCCAGGAAGCCCACCTCACCATTTCCTGCTGCTGGGTCTCTCCTTCCTTGGTGGTGGTGGGCTCTTCCTCTCTGATTGGAACTGACCCTTTTAAGGTAACACTGACAGATTCCCTTGGTAGGCCACAATTACCCTATCACACAGTCTCATCCAAATCCCCTGGGTGGGAGTTACAAGACCATGACTAAAAAGGCCACACACAAAAGTAATTAGTCCACAGCACACACCATGCTTTTTACTCTTTTAATGCACTGTGCCTTAGAGATTGGTACCTCTGTACTCAGTTGCCCATGTCAGAAACCTGGGAATTCTGTTTGACTACCCCTTCTCCTCCCTCCGAAACTTACTCACCTAATCCTTTTGATTTTATGCCTTTGAAATAATTCATGAACTCACCTCCATTCTCATGTACACCATCCTAGTAAAGTTCTGCATTTATGCATCTGGGCTACTGCGTCACAATCTCTCTGTGCTACCTACCTCCTGTGTCTCCTCCTCCTCCCCAGTTCTTGCTCCCCAGTCAGTTACCTTTCTAAAATGCAAAATGACTCATGTTGTTTTGCTGCTCTATTTCTTCAATGATTCAGTGAACATTCTCTTAGAATAAAGTCCAAATTCATTAGTATGGCCTAAGAGATATTAATTATATGTTCCCTTTTACCTCTTCAGAGTCCTCCATCCCCTTGCGTTATCTATGCTATGGCTCTCCAGCTTTTGAGTACTCCATGCTTTCTCTTTTGACTTAATATATGCCTACAACTCAACACCCATTCAACCTGTGCTCTAAATTTAGACTTTGATTCTTCTGGAAAGCAGCTCCCACTTCTCTGAGACTCGGTTAAACTATGTACTCACAAAGCTCCATTTCGTTTCTTCAGTCTTGATTCACTATGTTGTAATTGTCTGCTGTGTCTGCTAGATTGGATGCTTTCTGATGATAGAAGCTCTGTCACTTTTGATCACGTTTGTATTTCCATTATCTTCCACAGTGCTTGACACATAGTAGGTATTTGGGAGATGAGCAACCAGAAATATAACGTTGGAATGAAAGCTGAGGCTTAACTCTGAAAAAGCTTCTATGCCAGACTAGTCATTTTGATCATGGAAGCTTTTAAGAAGGAAAGTAACATAAAGACCTAATATTTTAAAAAATGCCATGATGTCAGATTCAAAAGACTGTTATCTATTTTTTTCCTCTCTCTTCTCCCATCTTGCTGGGTTACATATCATAAAGTGGCTTTTCCTCTCTTTAGCCGTAAAAATGCCAGTTATGCCTTCTATTTGGCCACTGACTCACGGCTACCACATGCACAATTGGACAAAACACTGCCTGATCCCGTGCCATCCTCACGATTGGGTGCAGATTGGCCTGTTACTGCCGTCGCGATGATGCTTTCCTTTGGCTGGATTTATTCAGACATACCTTACATTAGTCAACAGCTGGGATTTTACATTACACTAAACTTTACAGAGCACTTTCACATGAAAGAAAATTTCATTTTATCTTTGCAACATGTGTGTGAATGCCCATTTTATGGATGAAAAAGTAAGGTGCAGACAGTTAAGAGTCCTGGTGGCCATAGACAAATGCTAATGGAAATGAAAGCAATTTCCATTAGAACATCACCACTGTGCTAGGTACTCAGGGAAATACAAAAGCAATGCTAGTTATAGTCACTGTTAAGGCACACACATTATCAGGATTGAATTCTACGAAATTGCCACATCTGTAGGTTAAAAAAAAAAAATTTGAATATCAGCAATTTCGTATAGTTCAACCTAATACATCTTGAAATAGTTAAGTAACAACACAAAACAGTATACACATAATCAATTGTCAAAATGAGTGACAAAGATAATAGATGCTATGGACAGACAATAATTACATCAACTCAGGATGAGCATAGAAAGACTGAGTTATCAATCTTTCCTCCCCGACTGTCTCCTTTACTTAGCTTCTCCCTCAGGGCAGTACCTACATTTCTTTAGTGTCCTGAGTCAGTCGTATGTTTCCACTTGAAGCTCCTGCCACAACCTCCAACACTTTATATGCTACATCTCCTCATCCAGTCCTTCATCATGGCCTTCCTGCCATTGCTCCCACAACCGGAAACTCTGGATTCCTCTGTTATCTTTCTTTTTCTACACCAAAATGACACCAACTCCAACTGAGAGTGTTTTTGAAATCATTAACACATCAATTTTTTACCCAAAAAACGCCTACAGCTTTCATAATACAAGCACAACTTACCTCACCTGGCGGTAGAATCATGGTCTTTTCTTTCAGTAACTGCTTCATGGAAATACAGATGCGTAGAAAAATGCACACATCATAACTGGACAACTGGAGGAATTTTCACCAAGTTAGCCAACTCATGTAAACAACACCTAGAGATGAAAAAAAAAAATATTAGTAGTATCCCTGAAGCTCCTGGAAGCCTACTCCCAGTCACTATCCTACCTAAGATAATGGCTATCCTGACTTACAGGGTTAGAGTTAATTTTGCCTTTTTTTAAATTTATATAAACAGAATCAGACAGTATATAATCGTAAATGCAGAATTTTTTTCCTCAACATTTTGTGCATGAGACATATTCATTTTGATGTGTGTAACGGTAGTTCTTTTATTGCTTTGGAGTATTTCACAAAGTAAACATATTGGGTGGTTTCCAGTTTTGGACTCCTAGGGATCCTACCATTAATATTCTGTACATGTCCTCTAGCAGACATATGTATGCCTTTCCGTTGGCTATATAACCACTAGTGAAATTCTGAGTTTTAAGGTGTGCATATTTTCTGCTTTAACAGATAATGCTAAATATCTCACCAATTTTTTGTGACTGTACTCCTCTTCCTCACCAACAGTATTGTCAGTTGTTTTAATATTAGGATAAGAAAAAAAAATTTTTTTTTCTTATCCCAATTTTTATTCCAATGGAAGTGTAATAATATTTCATTAGGGTGAAATATTATTCATGAATAAGGTGAAGTAACTTCATATGTTTATTGGCCTTCCCGATATCATCTTTTTAAAATACGTATTTAAGTCTTTCCTAAGTGATCTGACTTTTTCTTGTCAATTTGTAAGGGATATATATATATTATGGATACAAGTCCTTTGTCAGATATACGTACTGGTATTTTGGACTCTTTTTTGGGGGTTCATTGGTCTATTTGTTTATCCTTAAGCTAAACATACTGTCTTAATTACTTTTTATTTATATCTGGAGGTAAAATCGTGCAACTTTTTTCTTTTCTTTTTTTTTTAATGATTGCCTTGGCTATCCTTGGCCATTTGTGTTTGCATAAAAATGCTAAGATCAGCTTTAGAATTTTTTCAAAAATAAATAGATGAATAAATGCCCTTGCAAAGATTTTTGATTATGATTGCATTAAACCAAGTGAATATATTATCTTATGGATAAGGGTTTTGTGGTAGATATTTTTACATTTAATATATTTAATGTATATATCTTATAACCAGGGCATGGGTGTTGTTTTTAATCTGGTTTGAAAATATTTGTGTTTTAATTAAATTATTTAGTTTATTTACATTTAAGTTAATTACTCACATAGTTAAGTTTAAATCTACCAGTTTATTAGTAGTATAATAGTGATAATAAATACTGTTGGCAATGGGTATTATAATATTGAGTCTTTCAGTCCTTGTAAAGATATATTCTTCTTTAATATGTCTCAATAATATTTTATAGTTTTTTTTTTTTTTTAGACCAGACATGCCTATATATTTATCGATTGTATTCCTAGACATTCAGTTTTCTTGGTATTAAAGCAAACGATTTGTTTAAAACAATTTTTTTTCAAAATGTTTATTTTTGGTGTAGAGAAATGCAACTGCTATTTGTACAATGACCTTGTATTCGATGACTTTAATAAGTTTAATTAATAAGACAGAAAGGTTGTAGGGTTTTTTTTACACACATACACAATTATGCCATCTGCAAATACTCATATTTTTATTTCATTTTTTCCAATCCTATCCATTATTTTCTTACTCAATTGCACCGGATAGAATTTCTAACACGATGTTGAATAGATGTGGTGATTGTGGGCATTTTTTTTTTTTCAATTTTAGTTGGGGTAAGTTGTTAATATTCCAACCTTAAGTAAAATGTTTGTTTTTGCAGATTTGTTTTTGTCAAACTAAGGATGTTCCCTTCCTCCTTTAATTTACTAAAACTTCTTCTTTGTAGTTGTTTTATTTTGTTTTGTGTTATAATTCTGTGGGCATGAAGAATGTTTCCCAATGCCTCATTCTCTAGGAATCTATTGAGATGATTATATAATTTTTCTCCTCTAGTTAGTAGATTACATAGACTGGTTTTTGTAAAAGTTAAACTAATTTCATGTTCCTGGAATATATTCACTTTGGTGGTAATGTGTAGTCCTATATTTATATGTGGTTGAATTAGATTTCTATTTTCTTGTTTAAGGTTTTATATCTATGTTTACGAATGAGATTGAACCCTAATTTTCCTGTTTGGTAACGTTCTGGAAGTTTGTGGAATCATCTTATGCCGGCTTCACAAAAGGAGTTTGGGAAAGCCCCCCTTTTGTAATTTTCTGAAAAATGTACAAGATTTGTGATATTTCTTTTTTAAATATTTAAAAGAATTAACAAGTAAAGCCATTTTAGCTTAGATTAGCTTATATTTTGGGAGATTTTTTATTTTCAATTAAATTTCTTCAAGAAATATGGGCTATTTTTATTTTTTAATGCTTCTTTCGTCAGTTTTGGTATAAGTTGTAATCATTTCATCTAAATAATAGAACTTATTGATTTTTTTTATTGATGTATAAATTTATTAGTAACATTTTCCTATTATCATTGTAATACCTGCAGGATCTTTATAGATCTCTTCTTTGCTATTCTGATACAGGCAATTTGCACCTTCTGTTTTGTTAATGAATATTCTAAGGTTTTTTTTTTTATTCTAAGTGTTAGTAAAGAAACTCATGCATGTTTTCAGAAAACTAAGTTTTGACACTGTTGTGTTTTTCTTTTGTGTATTGTTTTAGAATTCTGAAATTTTTGCTCTTATTTTTCTTTCCCTTTCCATAATTTTTTTTTCTATTCTTTGTTCTGCTTCCTTAGATGGATATTTAGGTAACAAAGCCTTTCTTTTTTTCTAGCATATGCATTCAATAACAAAGATTTTCTGTGTAGGCATGACTTTATTTGCCTCCCATAAGTTTTAAAATGCTATCATTTTTCAAAATCATTCTGTTAAACTTATTTACAAATTTTCACATGATTCTTTACTAAATTTGTGGCTTATTTAAAATTTACCAGATATTTATAGTTTGTGATGCCATTTTGTTATTGAGTTTTAGTTTAATTCTGCTCTTGTCAGAGAGCATAGTCTTTACGATTTTAATTCTTGTGTATTTATCGAGACTTGCTTTTTTGGCCAATTATTGAAATTGTTCCACGTTCTGTTGAAAAGATGAGGTATCCTGCAAGTGTTGGTTGCAGTCTTCTGTATGTAGGTATGTATGATGCATGTAGGTGTATATGTATCTATGTATATGTCTATGTATCTATGTATGTGTGTATGTTAGGTGGTGAAAACTTTGTGTCAAAATTTTCCACAATATTGTGGATTGTCTAATCTTTAGTTTTATCAATTTTTATTTTATACATTTTAAACCTGTGATACTAATGCATAAAAACTAAACTAATGCATGCTAAGTTAGAATTATTTTCTCTTCTGGGTGAATTGAGTCTTGATTCAATGGTAATGCCCCCTTTTTTAATGTCTGCTTAGTCTCATTTCACGTTTCTTATGGATAACGGTTTCAGGGTACATATTTTTACATTAAATGCATTTAATGTATAGGCCGCATAACCAGGATATGGGTGCTCTTTTTTTTTTTTTAATCCAGTTTGAGAACATTTGTATTTTAATTGAATTATTTAGTTTATTTACATTTAAGTTAATTACTCACATATTTAAGTTTAAATCTGCCAGTTTGTTATTAGTTTCATATTTGTCCCATCTGCTCAATGTTTCTTTTCTTCTACTTTCTAACTTTTTAAAATATACATTTTTTTTTTTTTAATTTCTTTTGTCCCTTTATAGAAACTCATTGCTGTCCAGTCAATTCCAACTCATAGTGGCCCTACAGGACAGAGTAGTACTGCCCCATAGGGTTTCCAGTAAGTGGCTGGTGGATTCAAACCGAAGACCTTTCATCCAACAGCCAAATGCTTAACCGCTGGGCGACCAAATGCTTAACCACTGGGCGACCAGGGCTCCTGTCCCCCTATAAGTTTGTTATTTATACAGTTCCTTATCATTCTTGTGCTATTTATGCTAAAAAACATGTGCAGACAATTTTGAAATGTTACAGTCTATCTTAAACTGTAATTTTTTCCCAATTTCTAGAGATTGCAAAGGCTTTTAAATACATTAATGCAATGTATCACTTCTTGCCATTTATGTCTTAATTTAATTATATGCGTATATTAAACCACACAAGATATTATTATTATTGTTTTTCATGGTGAATTTTCATTTACATTTACTATAAATTCTTTGCTTTTTATTTCTTATTATAGTTCCATGTTTCCATCTGAAATTATTTGCCCTCTGCTTGCAGACTTTTTTTTTTGTAATTTTTTTACTTCAAGTCTGCTGTTTAAAAATTCTTTCTCTCTTTTTTTCCTGAAAACGTTTTTTTATTTAACCTTCATTTTTGAAGGAGGTTTTAGCTGGCTATAGAATTCTAGGTAAAATTCTACTTTTCCACAACACCATTCTATTTTCTTCCAGATTTATCTTTCAGGTTGAGAAGTTAGCTGTTAGGCTTAGTATTTTTCTTTTGGGTATTCTGCCTTTTAAAATTTTAGAATTTTTTGGATTTTAACTGTTTCACTATGACTTGCCTTTTATTATTTTTTTAATCCTATTTAGGATTTTTTGTAGTTTAACTGGTTTTGAAAATTTCTCAAAAAATACCTCTTCAATTGTTATTCTGTCCCATTTATCTGTACATGTATATATTCATGATCTGTATTTCTTATTCTCATTTCAGTATCAGCTAACTATTTTCAGTCAATTAATTTTCATTTTAACAGTGCTTAATCTGCTATTACACTCATTTTTGTTTATTTTATTATTTTATTTTTCTAGAATTTCTATTTTATTCTTTTATATGACCAGACCCGTTGCCATCAACTCAATTCTGACTCATAGTGACACTATATGTCAGAGTAGACCTGTCCCATGGGGCTTCCAAGGCTGTAATCTTTACAGAAGCAGACTGCCACATCTTTCTCCCACAGAATGGCTGATGGGTTCAAACTTCCAAACCACTACGCCACCAAATTTCCTTACTCTTTTATATATAGGTTCCGTTAATCAATTGAAATTTGCCATTGGCCATACACTTTTCATCATTAATCACAGCATTTTACCATCTGTAAGAAATAACTCTAATACCTACATCATCAGTTGGTCAGTCTATTCCTATATTGTTTCTCTCTCCCTCTCTTTTTCTTTCTTTTGGTTCTGTCTTCTAATACTCAAAGATCTTTGATTAAATGTGGTAGGAAATCTTTGTATGAAATATATGGTAGAGGCTTGAAATTGGTGTATTTTCCTCAGGAAGCATTTATTTTTGCTTCTGTAGTCTGTTAGAGTAGGAAACTTTTAATTTGATCCAGTTTGGGATTGAGCTGACTTGACACTGAACTTAGTTTGTATGTCTGCAGGTGCATTTTCAAGCTAGTCTTACTTCTAGGGTACAGCATTCACTAGACCCAACTAAAAGTCTGGTTGCTTCCAGGGTTCATCTCGTTGAAGATCTTTCTCTCTTTCCCTGGTCCTCTACTTTACCAAGCATGATGTCCTTCTCGAGGGACTAGTCCTTCCTGACTGAGATAAAGTCTGGCCAGCTGTCCTTCTAAGGAGCATTCTGGTTGCACTTTACAAGGCAGATTTGCTCCTTCTCTGGCAGTCCCTGGTATATTCCTTATTCTTCACCAGCGCCATAATTCAAAGGCCTCAATTCTTTGCTCTTTCTTATTCATTGTCCAGCTTTCTCATGCACAGGCACATGAGGCAATCGAAAACACCAGGCTTTGGGTCAGGGGCATCTTAGTCTTTAAGGTAACACCTTTGCTTTTTAATACTTTAAAGAGATCTTTTGCAGTAGATTTGCCCAATACATCATTTGATTTCTTGACTGCTGCTTCCATGGACATTGGTTGTGGAACCAAGTAAAATGAAACCCTTGACACCTTTAATATTTTCTCTGTTATTGTGATGTTGCTTATTGGTCCACTTGTGAGCTTTTGGGTTTTTTTTTTAATCTTAAGGTGTAATCCATACTGAAGGCTATGGTCTTTGATCTTCGTCAGTAAGTGTTCAAGTCCTCTTTGCTTTCATCTGCATATTGAAGGTTGTTAATGAGTCTTCCTTCAATCCTGACACCATGGACATCTTCATATAGGCCAGCTTCTCGGATTATTTGCTCAGCATACAGACTGAATAACTATGGTGACAGAATACAACCCTGAAACACACTTTTCCTGGCTTAAACTACACAGCATCCCCTTGTTCTGTTCCAAAGACTGCCTCTTGGTGCATGTACAGGTTCTTCCTGAGCACAATTAAGTGTTCTGAAATTCCCATTCTTCACAATGTTATCCATAATTTGTTATGACCCACACAGTCGAAAGCCTTTGCATAGACAATGGAACACAGGTAAACATCTTTCTGGTATTCTCTGCTTTTGACCAAGATCCATTTGACATCAGTAATGATATCCCTCATTCCAAATCCTCTTCTGAATCTGGCTTGAATTTCTGGCAGTTCCCTGGTAATGTACTGCTGCAACAGTTTTTGAATGACCTTCAACAAAATTTTACTATCATGTGATATTAATGATATTGTTCGAAAATTTCCACATTCAGTTGGATCACCTTTATTGGAAAAGGGCACAAATATGGATCACTTGCAGTCAGTTGGCCAGGTAACTATCTTCCAAATTTCTTGACATAGATGAGTGAACACCTCTAGGACTACATTCATTTGTTGAGACATCTAAATTGGTATTCAGTCAATTCCTGGAGCCTTGTTTTTTGCCAATGTCTTCAGTGCCGCTTAGACTCCTTCCTTCAATACCATCAGTTCTTGATCATTTGTTACCTCCTGAAACGGTTGAATGTCAACCAATTCTTTTTAGTACAATTACTGTGTATATTCCTTTTATCTCCTTTTGATGCTTCCTGCATTTTTCAACATTTTGACCATTGAATTCTTTAATATTGCTACTCGAGACTTGATTTTTTTTTTTCCAGTTATTTTAGCCAGAGAAATGCTGAGCATGTTCTTCCCCTTTGGTTTTCTAACTCTAGGTATTCGTACAGTTCATTATAATACTTTACTTTGTCTTCTTGAGGCACCCTTTGAAATCTTCTGTTCAGCTCTTACTTCATCATTTCTTCCTTTTGCTTTAGTGGCTCTATGTTCAAGAGCAAGTTTCAGAATCTCTTCTGGCAGTCTTTTTGGTCTTTTCTTTCTTTTTAATAAACTTTTGCCTTCTTCATGTATGATGTCCTTGATGTCATTCCATAATTTGTCTAGTCTTCAGTTATTAATGTCCAGTGCATCAAATCTTGTTCTTGAGATGGTCTCTAAATTCAGGTGGCCTATACTCAAGGTCATATTTGACTCTTGTGGACTTGTTTTAATTTTTTTCAACTTCAACTTGAACTTGCATATGAGCGATTGATGATCTGTTCCAAAGTAGGCCCCTGGCCTTTTTCTAACTGATGATATAGAGCTTACTGATATTGATATTGAGCTTATTGATATTAGAAATTACTGATACTTGAAAAAGTTATTGTCTAAAATTCAAGTTTATCTGGGTATCCTTTATTTAATCTGACAAGCTCATATCAGTTTAAAGGTGATCTTTCTCACTTCTGTCTATATATCCAACTCAACCTATCTTCCCAAGTTTCAAACTAAGTCCTTCTTTTCCTGTGTCTTTTCTAATTTTCTGAACTATTGTAATATGATGTAATAATCATTATTATCTATTTAGTATTTTGTCCCTGATGTTAACTGTTATTCTAATAACCCATCTAAAAATTGTATACTTTGTACATGCTCACTGTATCTTATATTTCTCTACTATTGCCCATGGTTTGTCCTTGAGTGTTGGAATGCTGTTAATGCTTAATTCACATTTGATTTTTAGCCAAATTTAGCTTCTTTCAATACAAAGTGTTCATATCACTCCCTTGCCATTACTAAATACATACACACAGACAGGCTCTCATTGGCCCAAAAGACACAATTCGAAATCTTCGACGTGTTATAGGGCCTTTCATAAGCATATCTCCTAAGAATCATCATCAAGTTCCAGTCTTGCCTGACCTCGTGCATTTTCTACAACTGTGCTGTGTAATACGGTGTCCATTAGACACTGGCTACATATGTGCGTTCAGGATTTTAGATATAACTAGTTAGAACTGAGATGCATGCAAGTTTAAAATACACATAAAATTTCAAAGACTTTGTAAAAATTATAAAAGTCATTAATAGTGTTTTATACTGACTATATGCTAAAACAAATCAATTTCATGTCTTTTTTTTTTTTCCTCTTTAAATATGACTGCTAGAAAATTTAAGATTACACGTGTGGCTTTTACTCTATTTCTGTCAGACTTTGCCATTCTAGAATATCCTAGGCTCTTTTTCATGTAGGTGTTTGGGCATGAATTTCCCATTGCCTAATGGACTTCCACCATTTGTGGATGCAAAGATTATGCTGGTATGTTGATAAAGCCATCCCTGAAGGCAGAAGAGAATTGGCATCTCCCCACTCAGTGTCTCCAGAACACTTTATATACAACCTACTACTAAACCTACTGCCGTCGCGTCAGTTCCGACTCATAGCAACCCTATAGGACAGAGTAGAACTGCCCCCAATGAGTTTCCAAGGAGCACCTGGCATATTTGAACTGCTGACCTCTTGGTTAGCAGTCGTAGCACTTAACCACTACGCCACCAGGGTTTCCCTTTTTATATAAGACCACTAAATTCATGAAGGTGTGTTTATTTCTAACACTAAGATGAGCTCTTCTAAGTAAATGAATATATGGCTTGTTAATTCTGATTATTAATTCAATTCCCTGCCATCTTTGGCCATATATTTGGTGACTATATCTGGTTAAAAAAATTCTTCCATTTTTTTTTAATGGTAAAGTTTTGTTTTTTGTTTTATTTATTCCTACACTGCTTAAAATTAGGCTCATACCTGGATTATTGCAACTCTTTCTGTGCTCACAGACTCTGCAATTAGCCTTCTCTCTTTCACGTATTATATTTTTTATTTTGTTTTGGCTCCTAAACTGAATTTTGCAGGATGCTACCCTGTGCTTCAAAGCCCTATAACACATGCCCATCTGAATACCACTTTCCGTGTTCTAGCCTCTGCTCAGTCTGGTTTCTACCACCCTCACCAGTTGCTGTGAAGTCGATTCCAACTCATGGCCACCACATGTGTGTCAAATTAAAACTGTGTTCCATAGGATTTTCAATGGCTGTGATCTTTAAGAAGTAGTCAACCAGATCTTTTTTCCAACTATGTCTAGGTGGACTTGAACCACCAACCTTTTAGTTAGCAGCCAAGGGCTTACCTATTTGTACCACCCAGTGACTCCTTATCTGGGTAAGTCAATGAAAAAGTCTCTCTTTGCTTGTAGCCATGCCTGACATTTACTAAAAAAAAAAAAACCCTTGCAGTCCAGCGGATTCCAACTCGTAATGACCCTATAGGATACGGTAGAACTGCCCCTTAGTGTTTCCAAGGAACTGCTGATGAATTCAAACTTCCAACCTTCTGGTTAGCAGTCTGAGCTCTTAACCACTGAGCCACTGGGGCTCCCGTCTAAATAACAATAGATCAATTTGTAGCTCTTCTATGTTATTATTTGCTGGGCTGTAAATCCTAGGCTGTGCCCTCTTATTCTCTCTGTATCCAACTCCTTGATCAACACAAGTTCACATCAATCCCCACTCCCTGTCCCCCATCCCCACCAGGGAATCTCTTCCACACACACATATACGGTTTTCAACTTAAAGTCTATGAGACAAGAGTCTTTTTAGAATCAAGCAAACATAAAAACCCCACTGCCATCGAGTCAATTCCAATTCATAGAGACCCTATTAAGACAGGGTAGAATTGCCCCATAGAGTTTCCAAGGAGGGCCTGGTGGATTCAAACTGCTGACCTTTTTGTTAGCAGATGTAGCGCTTAACCACTATGCCACCAGGGTTTCAAGTAAAGGGCTGTCAGCTTTTGAATGATTTCATAGCAAATTTTAACTTTGGTCTTTGGGAATTTAACTCATCCGTTTATGTATTCATTTGTTTGTTTTCTGATATAATACTTAGGTCATTTGGCTTATAGAAGTTCTTTAAAAGTAAAATGGAATAATAAATAACATTTTTATTAGTAAAGCAAATGGAAAGGATTGTAAGAAATTCATTTGTAAAATATAGCATTCAACATTTTGAATTATTTACATGTTTACATGTCATTGACAGTTTTTTTTTTTTTTTCCTTCCATTTTTACATTAGCTTCTATCTTTCAACTATTTTATAGGAGGGATAGGCATAAAATTATGAGGCCAGATCTTTCCAAAATGACAATTTATTTGGGGAGAAAAGGCATTAAACAAATAAAGTAGAAACGTCAAAAGCTGACATAGAATATGTGCTATAGAAAAAAAAGTGCTCTGAACACAAAATGGGTAGAAGAGGAGGCTTCTTGTAGCAGGAAATATTCAAAAAGGCTGGGATAAAGACTAGGGGCTTCACTGTGGTGATCCCGTAAGACAGAGGGAGGCATTGTAGGGAGCAGGACAGCTTGCAAGAGTCATGGAAGCAGAAATGACCAGACACATTTGGGACCAGCAAAGAGGATGGTATGGCAGAGGCAGAATATGTGTGCAAGGATGCCATACGGGATAAGGTGAGAGGGGTCAGGTGGTGAGGTTTCTTAGAATGCAAGGTTTAGGAATTTGAGCTTGTTCCTGTGAGCAGGCAGCAGAAAACTGCTGGAGAATTGTGATCACGGATGTGATACAAGGAGAGAGTGTTTAGGATGGTTTGACATGACAGTGAGACCAGGATTGGAGGGAGTTGTTAGAACTGTAATGTCAGCTGGCTTATCCAGAAGGTTAAGAGTAATAAAAAAAAAATTAAAAAAAATTTTTTTTTTTAATAGTGGGGGCTTAAAGGATGAGTGCCAGTACTGGATCTGGCACAGAGGAGAAACTTGTTAATTCAGTCACAGAGTCTCTCAACATTTATTGAGTCCATATTTGTTGAACAGACCCAAATTTAATTAGTTACCAGTAATAAATCTTTGAAAAAAATGGGCAGTCGAACTGAGAATATTCAGCACATTGTTTTGTGTTTAGCAGGCACTCCAAAACTATTTTTGGAAGAAATGAATGAAAGAGTGTGTCTGTGATTTTGCCTGAGGATTTGGGATCTGAACCTTCAAGAATGGTTTTGTATTATGACAGAGTATTCGGTATACAAATTCATTCCAATTTGAGGACTTTTTTTTTTTTTTTAATTCCTGGCGTGTGAATGGATGGTGGACACATAACCAAAAAAACCAAACCCACTGCTGTCGAGTCAATTCCAACTCATAGCAACACTATAGGACAGAGTAGAACTGCCCCCATAGAGTTTCTAAGGACTGCCTGGTGGATTTGGACTGCTGACCTCCCAGTTAGCAGCTGTAGCACTTAACCACTACACCACCAGGATTTCCTATGCAGGCAGAAACTACAGATCCTACCCAGGAAGACTGCATTCATAGGTGTAACCTTTCTATTTCAAATAAAAATATGTCAAGAATTGAATCTTTGAAGAATTCCTGGTGTTGTAAATCTGGTCTACTGCTTTCACAAGTTTCAGAAAATCACTTGGACCAAAGGGCTCTTGTCCAGATCAAAACTTAAGTCTGCTCCTGGTTCCCTGGGAACCATAAATAGAGACAGTGTCCAGGCCTGCTTGGTATTCCACACATGCTAAGAAGCCAGGAAGCAGTTAAAGGTACTGTCCACTAGCTTATAGTTAGTATGGATATTTTATCACCCTTTTAGACCTTTTTTCCTACCGTGAAAAAAAGGCATATGGCATTTCATTATGTTAATGGAGCATGAGAGACACAAATAAAAAAGCACTTGGTTCATACTGGGTACCTGTGAGAAGGGAATATTTTTAAATATCTGTAGGTGGTTCATTAACACAGGTAATTGAGTTCCAACATATTTCTCCTCTGAGTCTTTCCACCGGGTGTTCTGTCATACCGTAAGTAAGGTGGGAAATAAGAAAGTGAAACCTTTTAAGGAAGTATTGCTTTCCTTAGCTTGATCCTTTAAAAAGTACTCTGTTAAGTTCCTTAATGCTCCCTTTTATGGCGATTTTTTTTTCTTCTTAACTCAAAAAGAAGCAAACCCCATTTTTAGAGAAATTGCAAAGGTGTTAACACTCCCACTTAAAGTAAGTGACATAGATCTTTCACAAAAGAGCAGAGAACTTGTTCAAGGCGGTGTGCACAGTGATGACATGAGCAGACCTCCGTGTACATTGGGAGGACAAACAGCTCTCCTGGTAATTCTGAACATGTGTAAGTTATAACCTTCTCTCCTGAAAAAGGATTTTCTTCCCTCTATTTATTGTAATCATATGCCTTTCAGTGCAGCTTATTTTACCATTAATCTACATTAAGAATAGTTGGTGTTAAGGGATGCATTTAAAATTAGGGATTTATTTTTCTCTTTCTTTTCCTGATTCAATAAATCTGTAATTGCTCCTCCCAAAAAAAAAAAAAAAAAAAGTGGGCCCGTGAGCCCCAGGCACTGCCACAATCTGTTGTTCTTATTTCCCAGTGCTTGTTTCTCTCAGACTTTCCAGTGACCAGGACAGATACAAAAGGTGAGCCTTAAACAATATTAATACAGCACAACTTAGGTACGACACCTTTTACCCTAGAATGGAGTTAGGTATGAGGTGGAAGTCCATCCGTGACCCTATCCCATTCATGATGTGTAACATAAAATGCCCAAAGCCCTAAAAGTAGCTGTAGAGCCAGAATGAACATCAATTCAGTGCACTTGTTTTATAAATGAAGAAATGGAAGTCTTGGTAGTTTATCGGACTCTCCAAAGGCAAGACATCTGGTTCAGAACAGGCAGACACTAGAACTTGGCTGCTGGGCTTAGCCACCTCTGCTGTAGCACTCTGGGTCTCTCTGCCACACTGCTGAGTCTCATCAAGGGCCATCAATTTCATTGACTCTCAGCAGAGTCCAGTGAGGCTTTTGCATCATGCTGTCCAATTTAAACAAGTAAAACATTTTCTAAAGTGGACAAAGGGCTAATTTCCATGCTAGCTTTAACATCAATTGTAATTTAGAAAACATGTTTAAAGATGTGGGTTTTATATTTGGGGTCTTAAAAGCCTGTGAGTGGCCATCTAAGTTATTCCACTGGTCTCACCCTTTCAGGACCAAGGGACAATGAAGAAAAGTTACAAGGAAAAGATTAGTCCAAAGAACTAATAGACCACAACTACCAAAGCCTCCACCAGACTGAGTCCAGTACAACAAATCGTGCCTGGTTACCACCACTGACTGCTCTGACAGGGATCACAATAGAGGGTCCTGGACAGAGCTGGAAAAAAATGTAGAACAAAATTCTAATTCACACAAAAAAATACCAGACTTAAAGGCTTGACAGACTGGAGAAACCCTAAGAGAATGGCCCACAGGCACCCCTTTAGCTCAGTAATGAAGTCATTCCTGAGGTTCACCCTCAGCCAAAGATTGGACAGGCCAATAAAAAAAATGAGACTAAAGAAGCACACCAGCCCTGGGGCAAAGACTAGAAGGCAGGAGGGGACAGGAAAACTGGTAATAAGGAATCCAAGGTCAAGAAGGGAGAGTGTTGACATGTCATGGGTTGTTAACCAATGTCATAAAACATTATGTGTACTAACTATTCAATGAGAAGCTAGTTTGTTCTGTAAAACTTCATCTAAAGTACAGTAAAAAAAAATGTGGTAGGCTTTAGTTGGTATATTTGGAACTAAACATTATATTTGGCTCAAAAGGAATGAAAAGAGTTTTTTTTTTTTAATTTGTGGCAACACATCCCATGTAATGCCACAGAATGACAAAGAGATATTTAGATAAGAAACTATCATTGATTATTAATGTATTCATTCATTCATTCATTCAATAATCATTTACAGTGTTCTAGTCAAGTGAATAGAATAATAAATGTCTAGGCATGGGCCAGTAACTTGAAATTTGCCTCCAAAAATGGAGGGTGCAGAGTGACCAAAGAAAGAGTTGGGCAACTCTAGTGTAGCAGCAAAGGAATATATCAGGAAGACTTACATACAAGACATCGGTCCCTGACAGTTGAAGGACCACAGCAAATCTCCCTACTCCACAGTGGGAGGGCAGAGGTTTTGTAGTGGTGGTAGATGATAATGGCTCCATGCCAGGGACTTACATAAGAATGCAAATTGTAGTGAACTAGAGGACCACACGGGGGTGCTCACGTTCAGCCTAACAAAGCCCATTTCCTCTTCAGCCCACCCCACAAACCTGGCTTTTCCAATCTGGCATTCTCCCCCTCTTGTACCATAGTACAAGAGACCCTGTTCCCTAGCCATCAGGAACAGATATAGAAGTGGAATTGGCCAGGTGTTGTGTGGTGCCCATGCATATGCAAGAGACAGAGAAGTTACTGTGTGCCCAGAACAGGGGGATGGCTTCTCTGTAAAGGAGAAGGAACTGGGAGAGAGAATGCAACCCAATTTCCCCAACCTCCTTATCAGAGAATACTCTGGGCCCAAGACCTTTACTTAGGCAGCCTGGATGGGAAAAACAGAGACAGATCATTCCACGAACAGTAAACAAGAGAGTCCAAAGATCCCTGCCCTCACAAGCTCACATTCTAGACAGGAGAGAAAGACAATAAGCAAAACAAACACAGATTTTATAGAGCACCTTAAAAGGTGAAAAGTGTTACGGAGAAAAATAAAAAGAATAGGGAGGACAAAAAGTATCTTGAGAGTAGTGGGGGTGGGACAGTGAATATATTATAATTTTAAAGAGACCAGAAAAAGATAAGATTTAGATTCCTGTTATTGTAAGAAGCATTTTGTATATTTTATTTGATTTGTTATTATTGTTGTTAGCTGCCATTGAGTTGGTTCTGTCTCATGCTGACCCCACGTGGGCAGATTAGAACTGCACTCCATAGGATATTCAACGATGTGACCTTTCAGAAGCAGATGGCCAGGCCTTAGTTCTCAGGAGCCTCTGGGTGGGTTTGAACCACCAACCTTTCAGTTAGTAAGTAGTCCATTGGCTTAATCATTTGTGCCACCCAGGACCTCCTCAAAACCTAAAGGTAGATTTTATTTTACCTCCTTTTAGGGGATATGAAAAAAACTGAGATTCAAAGAGTTTAGGTAACTTGCTCATGTTTACAAAACTAGGATTAGAGGCATCAGAAATTTGCACCCAAGTTGTTTACTATGTAGTGTTCTTGTTAACACAGTACTCAGGATTTTATATTCACTGGATCTCTTTATTATCAGATGATACAATATATGCTTGTGTGTGTGTGTGTAAGACACAACCGGAAACTATGCTCTAATGTACTAAGAAAAGAAAGGAATAAAAAACATTTTAATGGTTCCTTTTTTTTATTAACAAAAATAAAGGAAGCAAAATTGTTTTTCCTAATCCCTGTAAGAGATACTATCAAAGACTTCGGTAACTTTGCCTCTTGCCACTGAGACGTTGGGCAATCAAACAAGGAGCACTTGCAGTCATGTTCAGCATCTCAGCATGTGCAAAACCCTCATGTTTAGTGCCCCTCGAACAGAAGGTTACAGCCAATATGTCTGTGCAAGGAATGCCTTGAACAAAAAGACATCTGTTTGAAATGAGTACAATAAGGAAATAGTTCAAGACCCCTTGTATTATCTTTCGCATTATGAGGAGCATTCTCATGAATTTCCTTGCCAGGTACTTCTCCAAAAGTTCTTAAGTCCCGATGGGTGAACATCAATTTCCTGTGACTTAGTCTAGGGAGCCCTATCCTTCTACATTCCATATGCTGAAAAATCACACTTGCATGAAGACGACATCAGAGAAAGTGCACTTTGGGATCCTTGGAGCAGCAACAGCCAATTTCTATGCCAGCCAATCTTTCCTCATCACTTGAACCTGCTTCTGCCACTGTGATCAGTTCCTTTCATATGTATATGCTCTCCATTAGATTACCAAAGGATTGATTCTTTCTTTATTCTATGTATTTTTGATTGCTTGGCTTTTTTTTTGTTTTGTTTTTTAAGAATGCAATCTGAAGAGCTAGAGTCTGTATTCCAAATCCATCTTAAGTGTCCTGGATCAGATATTGGAGCTAAATGTAGATATTGGTGGCTGGTTTAATTGCATGTGCCAAGGTACCAGGGTCTCTGATGCACAGTGAAGGATGCAAGCTGATTGTGCCTCGGAAGCTGTGTTTAGAGAGCAGCTGCTCTGGGTTCTCTGTGGGGATGGCAATGACCCACCAGCACACTGAGGGTGCTGCTGGATCTGCTGTCTCTGTTCACGTCACTTCCTGCAACATTTGGCAGGCAGTGCCCAGGCAGCAGGGAAGGGTCGAGGTGGAAGGGGACCCAATCAGGCATGCTGCAATTTATACCTGATGGATGAATGCAGGAGATTGTGGAAACAACCCATTAAAAGTGGAGCCCTGACAGTGGAAGTCTTCAGCTGCCCTTTAATGTGAATGCAACCACTTGGAAGTGACTTTACTCTTTAAGGGGAGAAGAAAACTCTTTTCCCTTTATCTGGGAAAAAGAAAAATGCAAATACAATATATTTTCATATCAAGGAAGCTAAACAAAAGGAAGACAGCTTCAAATTATTCACAGAGGAGAAGAATCCAGAGTCCCCAATTAGATTGAAAAACCAAAAGCAAGAGCCTTATTGGTCTTGCGATCCTACTGCTCACCTGAGCAGTAAAATAAAAATCGATCAGAAGTGCTATGAGCTCAAGGATGACATAGAAAAAATAACACCTCCTTTTAGTTGAAATGTAAAATAAACTTTTCATTTGCAGAAATGTTATTCTTTTTGATCCAAGTATTAAAAAAAATCATGTTATATTTTGACTTGTGTTTATTTTTATTCCTCATTTAAATCTAATGAGTATCCCCTGGTTAGACACAGCCTTACACCCTCACTTACACTTTCTTTTTTGGCTTAAATTGAATCAAATATTTGAAATCTTCCAAGTTTGCTGTTTCTGTAAGATGGTAGATATCATTCCTCTCGAAAGGCAAATCCATGCTGTTATTAACCCCCCGGTGCTGGATTTCAGATTTTTCTATAAATGCATAAAGGCTGTAAACCCCAACAACTCCCAGTGGTTTAAGTGAGCCTTTCCTCCTTTTGCCACGTAATTGCTAAATTGTGCATGGCAAATGGCTCCAGGACATTCTGTCCCTTTCCAGCAGGTTTTCAGGGAAAACTTGCAATCGGATTGTGCTGTCTGTGTGTCCTTTAAGTTAGGAACTCAAAGGTCAAGTGTTGCCAAAAGCATTTGCAGGGAGTAACGGCTTCCTTTCCCAAGCTCTATAATGTCCTTCACCAATAATCCTCATCGTTTACTTCTAAATGTATACATTTTATTTCTAAGCCAAAGCTAATTTTTATACCCAAGCTTTATTCCAATTAATCACAATGGTTGATTATAGAATACGTGGTTATGACATGCCTAGGTGCCAAATTTACATGATAATATTGATTTATGTTTCTCATCATTTTGAAAGCATTTTAGAAAATAAATGTATTTTTTCCCCCAAGGATTTAAATTCCAGTAAAACAACGATTAAATATTTAGTGTATTGTACAGTCATGTTTTATACAATCTAAGAGGCCTTATTTGGAGCAGGATAGAAATCTCTTCTTAATGAGAATATTTTTGTCTGATCTCCCTGCTAACTTAGGAGTAAAAAGGTTCTATTAATACACGGTGAGTAATGTTAGAATTGAGCCGTTAGACTCCATTTAGTGTGTAGTTCAGAATTTCTGCTCTTCCGGAATGTTTTCAGTGAGTCATACTCCTGAGCAGTTGTCATTGGTTCTTCTACTGGTTAAACTCCTACTGCAAGATCCATCTTTCGTTTTGACAGTTAAAACAGTTGTAGCAATTAATTACTAGGAGAATAATTTTCCATCTTGAAAGTGCAGACCATGAAAACATGTTCCTAAATATGTTGCAATACTTTACTGTTTTCCTCCAAGTGTTACCTAAGACACTTGGCAATGACAAGTTTTAAAACTCACAAATTGCATATTCCTATAAGTAAAAGAATGGGGGAGGGGATGACCTGATGAAAACATATTTGGCATTCATACTTGATCAGAAGTCCAAGCTTACACTACGTATGTAAACTTCGCTTCAGTCTTCTCCAAGGTTTTTTTTTTGTTGTTGTTGTTGTTTTTACTCTTTGTTTAATTGTGATGATATCATTTCAAGAAATATAGTTTAGGAACGTAGAAGCTGAAAGAACAAAACAAAACAAATAATGAACAAGATGGGACGCTATATTCAAAATATAGACAAAGAACCTAACCAGCAGATGAAACTGCGTGCAGCATCTGAAAGAAATGAAAACAGAATGTCATCAAATCTTCATTTTTTTTTTCAAAAGTTTGATACATATTTCTTTGGGGAATAGTTTGCAAATGATATATGGAATATGTGAAATACAATTGTAAACAGACATGCAATTTACCTAGGTTACAATCTGTTCCATGATCTTTGTTCATACTTAAGAAAAAAAAGACAGGGTACACTATTTGGAACAGGGTTCTACCAAAATAAATCCAAGATTGAATTATTAAAACTGAAGTTATTAATATTTTTTTAACATTCTATGGCTTTCTCATGATCTTTGCCTGCCAGATCTTTAGCCAACTCCAGTGCCTCCATCATTTTAAGATTCACTGTGTTCGCCATAGCTGGTTGCTAGCAGGCAAACACAATGTCTTTGAATGGCAATACATACGCAGGGTTAAAAAGAAATCCGTAGTCAGAAAATTGTCTGTCCAAAGTATTAACTGCTGTGTTCAGTGTTTCTTACACTCTTGTTCACTGAACAGTGAACACATGTTGCCTTCGGGTCTGAAACTGAGCTACCATTGGCCTTTTGTGGCACTTTGGTCTCTTTTCCCAAAGGCAGCACAGGATGGGGATGAGGTGAAGGGGGGAGGGCGGAGAGGGCAGAAGGAGGGGGTGGATATGGCAGGAAAAGAAAGGGAAAGTTTTCCCTGGGTTGCTTGTTGTCAGGGCCTGGGAAAACCCAGTGCATTTGCTCCAAATTGCCTGCTTCCACCCCACTTACCCCACACACCAGTGGGGCCCGGCCGCTAGTCCCTGACCACTGTCTCCTTGAGTTTTCTTTCACCCTTTAAGGTTGCGCATGTGCTGGAGCACTGAGTGACACCACATCTTGAAACTGATTGTACAACATTGCCCCGCAAAAGCCACGCAGAAACCTCGACCGGCTTTGTGCAGAGCCAGGGCTCACAGCAGGGAACACTTCTTTCTAGGTGGTCAGCTGCGAAGCGTGGGTTCTGACAATTGGTACTGTATGTGTATTTTGCTACAGAATCACTGAAGTAGAAATACGGGAAGCAATGCTTGCAGGGGGATGAAAAGGCACACACATATATCAGGCATCATGTATCTTGGGCTTTGTGCTGTTTTTAGCATGTAAGGAGATACCTGTGTAAGACATGTAGTTTATCAGGCCTTCTATGTACCAGTGCTGTATAACGTTCCAACAAGCCAGTCAGTTTTCATGAGGTTATTAAAAGGTAGAGTTTGGATAAGCCATATGTTGATCTTAGTTAAATGGAGAAGCCTTTTCAGAAGAAATAAGAAATTGCAGCTGGTGGCTACAGTAGTTTACTATTTTGGAACGGCTCTTTAGGATATGGTATTTTAATTCATCGCACAGATTCCAATTGGACTTTGGCTGTGTACACTGGGATATACTGTATGGTGTTCTGAGTAATGCTGGTTTGCTAAAATTGCAATGCAGATTGGTGCTAAAGAGGCAGTTTTGTCATTTCTAAAATCTTCTCAGGCAGCTCATACGAAATAAAAATGCTGACAGGCTAGCTACCTCTGCAAAGCCTGGTTGCTGTAAGTGCGTATAGTCTTGTCTTTCTACTTTTGAAGTACAGAATGGGTAATTAGTATTGCTCAGGCTGTTGTAGTTAATGATATGCAGTATCCGCTTTATGCCAAGAATGCTGGTTTTCAGGGTTTAGAATCAGGCTATTAAAAAAAAATGCTATGGATAAAATTGGTGCTCATGGTTCAGCCAAGGTTAATCTTACCGCTATCTAAGAAAATCTGCAGTAAAATGAAATAATCAGGGCTATTTCCGGGCTGAAGAAATTAAACAAGTGGCCAAAACCTAAATTCTCTGGATTTCAGGCTGACAACCCGCATTCATTTTCGGTTCCCCTTTGCACTTTATCTGCACCCTTGTAGATCCTGTTTGTCCAAATCTAACAAACTCTTAGGAAAATGGTCTTTGTTGCTTGAAGTTCATAGACCAAGTTAGGGTTACATACTTCTTCACTCTGCGTATCAGATGGTCTCACTGTACTGAAGCTTTCCCATTGGCCATTTCCTGTGTTAGCCTGCCAGAGTTCTGTCCCTGGTTGTGGTGGTCATGTTGTGTTGGATTTCCTTATTAATACTCTGCTAAGCCAAGGAAAACCTTACTCAGGCTTCTCCACCACTGAAGGCAATTAACCTGTGACACGAGCTTTAACATTGCTGCATATACTGCAGAGAACTAACAAAGATTTGCTCTTTGGCAGAATGACAGGTTTTAATCCTCTCCCGGTAGAACTCTCTGGAGGATTTTTAGCACATGGACATTACTGAACAGACATGTTCCAACTGCCCTGGTATGATGCACTGGGTTTGTTCCAAACATGAAAAGTCTACCAAAAAGCCAATGCATAATACAAAAAATGGACTGCAAAATATCCATTGGAAATTGCCTTTTACTGACGACTCTCTACTCACTAAAGCTTGAGTAAGTCCTAAGGGTAAGATATGCAACTCTGGGTGAGAACAGGCTGCGATTCAGCCTCGTTGAGTTACAAAAACTTTGCCAACATTTAGAGGCTTATCCAAAAACACTTTTTTTTTTTCTTTTTTAAAATGATTAGTCCTTACCAGAACCATGCCTGCTTAAATTCTGTTATCTCAGCCTGCTTTGAAGTAACCCCTGGCTATAGCATCTTTTATTCATTCATTTGTTCACATTCATTTGTTCAGATTTTCAGCAAACTTTGGTGGTGTACCTGCTATGTTTAAAATGCAGGGTTATTTTGCATTGAACATTTTAAAGAAACTTAAGTATATTAACATGTGTTTCCTTTTATTTACCCCAAACTGCACTTCCCATGAATTTTTAAAATCTTCCTCTTTTTCTTACTTGACATGACGAAGCTCATCTTGCCCAAAAAGCCGTGATTTATTTCTGGTAGCTTCACTGTATTATGCCACCAGATACTAACTACTCTGTTTCCCAATTTAATGTTTTTATATATTAATTAGCCTAGCTGAATTAAATTAGCAAAACCCAACCATAATAAAATTAATGAATTTCATGTATCCGTTCTTTTGGGCCATCATTTCACAAAAATATTCTTTCCCTTTTTCTTTTTCTCTTCTCAATTTCTCCTCTTACCTTCCCCCCCCCAAAAAAAAACTATTTTGACAGAGTACTGCAGTGTTATATCTGTTATATCCGTAGTGTTATATCATTATCTTTTGCAGAAGAGAAGTTTATAGGTTTTATTTGACTCCTATTTAACTTCTCAGCCAATGAAATATCTGATCAAGTTATTCTGAGGGCTGAATGTTTTCTTTAATGATATATTTTGCTTCAAACAAAATTGTTTTACTTAGTAATTTGTGTTGCATCTGACACGCTGATACGATATTACACAACATGGGAATAAAGGGATCATCCAGTGGCAAGACCAATCTCCTGGCATCCATGTCTACATCATTCTGTTAAGAATGAGTACTTCTGGAAAAAAAAAAAAAAGAATAAGTATTCTCAATCAAGTATCTTTAGTGCAAAATTTTCTTTAAAAATTATGAAATATTAAAACTAGAGAGAGACTTGTAGGTAAATATAAATGAGATCCGTAGGAGTTGAACACCAATCCAACTCCAAAACCAGAAAAACCACAAACCTGTTGCTGTGAGTTGATTCCAACTCATAGCCACCCTAGACAGGGCAGAGCAGCCCTGTAGGGTTTACAAGGCTATAATCTTTATGGAAGCAGACTACCACGTCTTTCTCCCTTAGAGCAGCTGGGGAGTTCGAACTCCTGACATTGTGGTTGGCAGCCAAGTGTTTAACCACTGCACCACCAGGGCTCCTTACTTAAGCTCGGTTGCTTCTTAAAAGCAAAACAGGAATTAGCACTCAAGACTTTCAGCATAATCACCAACTCTCCTGTCACAGTGTTCAATAAAACAGAAAACATTCAGAAAGGCAAAAATCCACAATCATTATCCCTTAAAGGAGCACTAACTTTAAAGAAAGCTAGTAGGAAGAGGAGAAAAGGAAACAGAAGAAGATCTTATTAATATTGCTGAGTGAGGGACACCTGGAAGAGCAGTGATGTCTGGTAAAATGGAGCAAAACAGGGTTTTGTGCAGGTGAATTCTATACCTTAGGCATCACTTGAACAAATAAATACTTAAGACAAATGTTACCACCAACAAATGGGAGAGTATCCTGAGATTGCTAAAACCTATTTGCACTTATTTAATGTAAGTAGCTTTCCAACGTCTGGTTGCCATCTTCAAAAGTGTTACCAGGTTTGGATTTAATGTGACCATTTCACAGATTAACTCTGTTTCACAGATTCAAAGGCATACCCGTTTAAGGATTTTGCTTATGGTGTTAGTAACTGGGCTGTCAACTACCAACACCGGAAATTTAAAAAAGGAAGAAGAGAAGGAATGAGGTTCGCCTCCTTTTGTCCAGTAAGATGATGCTGTATAATCTCCACACCCTAAAAGAGCATGCTGATTCAGTTTTCTTCGTGATGACGAGGATGTGTTCTGGACTCCAGCGTATTTATCCACTGCTCCAAAGGCAACCAGACAGAAAAGTTTCACATCTCTCAGTGTTGAGCAATAGTTGCTGAAGATACTGTGACGTGCATGAAATGAGAAGAGCAGGCAAACCTGAGGAGTGACTCAGCAGTTTCCGGATTCTTCTGGCATATTTTGCCATGCAAGAGGCAGAATCAGATCTTGTACCAACAGTGGCTTTCGGGAAGTGAAATGATTCCACCATTAACACTTTGACAGAAGAAATTCTCTGTGATAACATTTATTTTAGGGATTAGAAAAATATTTTACAAATTAAAGATATTTTCACTGGGTAGAGAAAGAGAAAGCATATTGAAATATTTACTCAGTTTTGAATAGCATAAAACAAAGTTAACCAGATGTAGAATTTCCTGGGGTGAAAGTGGAAGGAGTTCATTGATTCCATAAACAACAGATCATATTTAATTGTTTTATTGGGTAAACTTTCGCCCAAATGAAGCATAGCTATTCCTTTAGTCAGCAGTGCATCGTCCTGGGAAGAAAAGCCCTTGTAGATAATGGTGATTGATTGGGATTATTTCCAGTTCTCTTTCTAAGTAAACCTACATAGGCTGTATGCACACATGAAGGAGCCCACGCCACTTCCTGTCTAGCTGTGGGTGGAACTAACTTCTCCATCTATCAATTCTAGTGACTGATCATGCCCTTTGTTTGCATGATGTGTATGTGTGTTTAATTCCCACTCTGGTTTAGATTCTATTTGTAAAAACTGGATATCTATAGTAACATCACTGTATGTGCTTTTGTCAATGCCCTTAAAATAACTAAAAGTATCACTCTTAAATTAAAACTGAAAGCCTTATTTTTCCACAATGGTCTAGGAGACATATCAAAATTTTGGCATTCCTTATGGACCAAGGTACATTTGAGTTATACATTTAGCCGTGAAGTTGTGTTTGTTTTCTCACCTTTAAAATAGTAGTAAGTCCTTTTATATATTAGAGCCAAGTGACTTTTCCTCTACAAGGAAACACTTTGAAGTACTGTGGGTAGTATCTAGTGAAGCATTGTAGTTGAACATCTTGTACTTTGATGTGAAAGCTAGGGCTATCATTTCCGACTTGTGTAGGGACTTTTACTAATGAATCAGAAATCTTCATGCTTTCTTAAAAAGCCAACACCTAAATGCTTGTAAGCTGAAGAATTTGGTTTGTGTTTTAATTTTCCCATGCATGGTCCAAGGTGCTCTTTTTATCTCTCTTAACTTATTTGATGCTCTCAATATTTTGGTTCATTTTGAGGCTTGGTTCTCTTTGTTAGGTCACTGATTCACCATCAATAGCAAAAAGTGCTCTAAAAAGAACATTATTTTGTTTGTGAATATGTCTAATACCCTCCTGTGCATATCCAGTGAAGACTGTTACCACTTCCATGCAATCCTGAAGTGTTGACAAGACAATGTATTGACCACATGTCCAGAAGTGAGATTATGAAATGCTTTCAAAGTTCCTTTTTCACGTTGACTAGAACAGTGACTAACCTTGTGCAGGTTTACTAATTCCAACTTTCTAAAATTTAAAATAATGTTTTTATGTTTTGCTCATACATTCTGTATATGTGTAGTTAACTCTGAACTCCGTAATAGTCTTGATTATGAGTAACACATACTCTGTGGCACACTTGTAAATAAGATCTGTTTTCATTTGGGAGGCAGTGTATCTTCTTGAGTACAAAAAGGAATGTTAATCCTGTACAGATGATTTCTGTTATAGGTTACGGGCAAAAATACCAGAGAACAACATTTACCTTAAAGAGCAAAAGACAACCAACGTTTACTCATTTCAGTACAATAAACAGTTATATTTCTTAGTTTAAATATTTGGAAAGGAGATCATAACATATTGTATTCTTTGTTCAAAATTCCAAAAAAAAAGGTAATTTTCTTTAAATTTTTGTTTGCAAGGATTCTATGAAATCTGCATTCCCCAAAGCAGCAGACATATAACGTGCTGTATTAAAATATAATAAAACAGAGCCCAGGGTACTTTTATTAAAAGTAGCATTAAAATAATATTGTTTTGATGCCTAAGAATTGTGTTCTTAGAAGTTAGTTTAAGAAAAGTGGTTGGAATCGATGGGTTAATTGTTTTTAGAGCACTTTTATAAGTAAATATTATTAGCAAAGTATTTTAATTACTGTGTTTTATGTGGCCTAAATGTAAGCATTTATTAATACAAACCAAGCGTTCATTACAAATTTGCACAGAAAATGATAAAATATTATGTATGAAATGAAGCATTAGCATGGACCATTAAGTCCTCTATTTTCATTTAATTGAATTTGTCAGTAGTACCCTCTTTAACTGAAAACCAGTCATAACCACAAAATTAAATAATAATTAAAGAAACAACTATTGAAAGAGTTGCTTGGAAGCTAAGGTGCCATTTAACCAAAACATAGCAATTTAATGTAAATTGCAGACCATGTAGACGCAGTTCTGAAAATTATGCGTCCTGTGGTTCCGTATATGTTTGATTTAGCAAGCATTTTCAGCATTTCAGATTAGATGTCCCAGTTGAAGGACCAGTCTGTCATTCAAAAAGATGGGAAATAGTCAAAGGTTGCTATAAATTTAGTTATGGTTTTATAAAGCAATAAATGCTGTACATAACAGTTGAATTCATTGCTAAACAATCAATGGTTTGGACCCACAAATATCTGTAACAACATATAGAACTATGAATGTAAGTCTTTTTAGTGTTCCTTATAAGCCATTGCACAAATTGTGTACGTGATAACTAAAGCTATGTGTACGTTAAATTACTCTGTAGTCTTTTGTACACGTGAGTGTGGGATGTATCTTGAGTGTCTTTCATTTTACAAGTGTATTACCCTTTCAAATGTAATTTTGCATATTGATTATTGCCTAAAAAAATTTCAGCCTAAGATTCAGTTTAACGTATCAAACAATCTAGTTTCCTTGGAGGTGTGCACACACATATGTGCACATATTTGTATACATATGTGTGGAGATATGTATTTTTACTAGTTGTCCTTCAGAAAGGTCTCCAACCTTTGCAAACAATTTTTTACTCAGCTTAGACAAGCTCCATGTTGCACAGCCAGCAGGGGGAGGTAAGATTTAAGGAAATAGAAATAGCAGAATGAAATCCATGGGAGCAACTACTTTAGGAGGCAAATAAACAAACAAACAGAAGAAGAAAGGTTCAGAATGGAGGGATCTCTAGTACATTTGCGGTAGGTTGAGTATCTTACATATGTTGGCTGTCAATTAGAGTTTTGATAGACATTTGCCAGTATACTTTAAAGGTCTAGAGCTTAAATATTACACACAGACCAACTCTAGTCATTGCAAATCCTTTGTGGCACATTCCAATATGCAAACTAGCTGAATTTATGTATGCAAATATGTGAGTCAAATAATACAAAAGTACAGAATTCTTATAAACATTCTTATAAGCTTGGAGAAAATGTAGCTCTTGTTTAAAAATTTCACAGAATCCAATATGTCTGCTCACATAATTTTCTACGTGTTTTTTTTTTATGGAGCAGTTCATCAAAGACAACTACAAAATAACCAAAGAGTTCTCGTTTTTAAAAACATAATAATTTAAATATAATTAAATTTATATTTTCACACAAGTGGTTTGATTAAATATGTAGGTAAGTTGAATACCATGTATATTCTTTATAGAGAGACTTATATTTCCTCAAAAATAATCAAGTTTATGATTGGAAATAGAGTACCACCATTTTCATATCTATAAACTTCATTTTGATAAACTCAGTTTAGCCAGGATAAGGGTAAACTCACTTTGTCTGTTACTTCCAACTTTGACAAGCGCAAGCAGTGAATGTGTCTACAGGTAACATGGAGAAGTAGATTCTCTATGTAAAAATTCAGATTGATAAGGAAAATATGCTGAATTCAATTGAAATAGCTCTGAGGAAAAGAGAAAATTGTAACCATATCTTATATTTGTAAGTTGACTTTTCATTGTAAAACACTTTCACTTATTTTATTTAATTTGATATTCAACAACCCTTCAAGAACTTCTTATACCCATTTCAAAGACAGAAAGGTATAAGGATGTTTTTAATGCTACTTTAAAGCAAACCTTATATTTACAAATTGTATGTGTTTTTTTTTCTTATTTTAAAAAGGTAATAATGAATTGATTTTTAAACTTAATATGTTGTCAGATTTTTCAAAATTGAGCATTTCCCGTTGATCCAGCTCCTTTCCAATGATAAATTGAAACAGTTGGCATATATAAACATATCTTTTCACATTTTAGTTTCCTCATTACACATATTAATATTCAGACTTCAAAGATAATTTTTAAAGGATTTTGTTTCAGGTCACCATGTCAGGCAAGGATAAATGATGAATGTGATTTCTGGTTAAGGCAATTTAAAGACCTTTTCTAGTCCTGCTATACACACATAAACACACACACAGTAATGAAATGCTTTAACACAAATTACTGCATTTTCCAATATTAAGATTTTGTTCTTTCTCCAGCCAACATAAAACATCCGACTTTGATATCAAAAGATTAGAAAATAAGTAAGCAATGATAGAGAACCATGAAATTCAAGGATTGAGAGTTATTGTAAAGATTAGACTCCTAGGGCATACACTGTACTATGAACACACTCTAACACGTTCTGGATTTTCCATTTTGAAACCCAGTACTGAGTTCATGTAGGAGAGAGAATGCATATGAAAGATTTTTGCTTAATATCTAGTTCTTGCTAAAGTATTTCATTCTTCTAAGCTACTAAATATTTTATAGTCTATAGACTAAACAGAGATTCATGGAAAGGAATGTAGGGATTTGGGATATTTCTGAGTTTTAGATATGCTGATTTTTTTTCTATAATTTCAATATGCTTTCTTTTAAATTTATGGACAACAGCTTTTCAAATAAATATTTCATCGTAATACTTCACATCTAATGCTTTTCCAAAATCTTCCTTTATTTTGAACTAATCACTACAGCTCTCAACTGACAATTTTAAAAATGAAAGTGAAAAAATATGCCCAAAACCCTACGTATTTGTGGATCTATCTATGATATAGAGCATTATTATATAAGTGTGACAATACTGTAATAATTCCGAAAAAGTAGAATATATGCTGTTGAGATGTAGTTTACCAGGGAATTATATCAATATTTCATGTATTCATCTTAATGAGCAAGGTGCTCTGTTAGACTTGGACATTTAGAATATGGATACAAAGATTTTGAAATTTGCTAGATAAAGTCCAGGACCAGAGTGAAGCAGGGATAGCCAGCTATTCAATAGAGAAATTACTGTTCCAGTCAGAATAGGCTGTACATGCTGAAATAACAAAGAATCTCAAAAACATCAATTGTTTAAAGTAGCAAAGGTTAATTTTTCAGTCGCGCTAGAGGTCCAGCATGAGTTGGCATTAGAGAGAGAAGTGGGAGAATGTCTCTGCTCCATGTAGTTACTCAGGGATTCAGGGTAAGGGAGACTTCACTATCTCATGGTACAGATATCTCAACACAAGCCCAGAACCCAGTGCCATCGAGTCGATTCCGACTCATAGCGACCCTAGATGCTAAAACAGTGGAAGTGAGAACAGAAATTATGCACTGCCTTTCAAATGCTTTCATCCAGAGTAAGAAATGACATTTCTGTCATATATCATTGACCAAAGCTAGTAAACATCCACGTCCCTCTTCAAAAGGGTGGAGGAGTTTAATCTTCCATGTGACTGGAAAGAAAAGAGTAAGACAGATTGGTGAACTTATCTCCCACAGAAACAAGTAGCAATTAAATTAGTATTAAAGGTATTAGAGGTTTTAGAAAAAAATGTAAACGAACTATAAGACATTTTCTAGACTCTGTAATCAATTACCTAATTAGAATTTAAATCTATTTCAAAAAATATTTGAAAAGTAATGGACAACTTAAAAAAATTGTAATGTTAAAGAAATAATGAGTCTTCTTCCTCTTCATAGGCCCTTATTTCAAGTCTGGTGTCACCCAAAATGTCCATAAGTGCACCATATTGTCACTCACTGTCTTGGCTGGTCCTCAGTGTTCCTATTTTTGAAAAATAATTAAATTAAACCTCCATTATTTGTGACAAATTAGGTCTTCCTACACTAATTTCACCTCAAAGTCATGTGATATCTTTGCATCACAAAATATCTAAACACGTCTGACAGATTCGGACCCTGATGTTGATTCTTCTTTTAAGCTGCCTCCTGCCTCTGAAGGCTGAAACTTTCTTGGCATCACAATTACATCTGGATCTGTCAGGACATAGTCTTCACTTTTTGTGTGAAGGCTCGCCTCTAGAGCATCTCTGAAAAATGACTCTTCTATCCCCTCAAGGAAGGGATCAGTCCCTGGAAAAGGACATCATGCTTGGCAGAGTACAGGGTCAGCAGAAAAGAGGAAGACGCTCAATGAGGTGGATTGACACAGTGACTGCAACAATGAGCTCAAGCATAACAACGATTGTAATGATGGCGCAGGACCGGAGCAGTGTTTCATTCTTTTGTACATAGGGTTGCTATGAGTCGGAACTGACTCGACGGCACCTAACAACAACAACATCCCCTCAAGAGAACAATCTGCAACCATTAAGTGAAACAGAAAAATATTTAAGCCATTATTTGTGATTGTTAATATAAAGAACTTTCTGAATGAGAAAGTGTGGTACATAGTGTCCTGAATTTCTTGTTTGGAATCCTCAAATCCAAAAGAAAGTGTCCCCCACCCCTGTAAGTTTGACAACAAAATCATCATTTCACAGCACAGCACACATCCCAACCCAACAAGAGGAGTTTCGTCGTTATAATTTATTACTCAAGGGGTGCCGATAAGGATTTGTGTACCTATAGACAAAAGCCCATTTTAATAAAAAATAAATCTAATTTTCAATTCTGGGTATACCCATTACTGCCCACTGTTTAACTGTAATTTTGCCTGTGTGTGTCCCACTTCATTCATTTGCAAAGTTAAATGTGTGAACTCAAGGACTTCTTTTCCTCCTCTAATGCTGATGTGGATTGAATTTGTCCGTGCAAAATATGTGTTGAATTCCTGGTCCTTGTGCCTGTGGATGAGATCCTGTTTGGAAACAGAGCTTTTCTTTTGTTAGGTTAGTGAGGTCACGCTGGTGTCAGATGGATCCCAAATCTAATCACTTCTGAGTCATAAAAGATTAGAATAGACACAGAGATATACACAGGGGAAGACAGGCACCTCTTGAGGATCATCTGTGAGCCAATGAGTGCTAAGGGATCAAGGAACTCCCGAAGCTACTGACAAGGAAGCAATGACCACAGCTGAGATCCTGATTTGGACTTTTATCCCCCAAAACTGTATGAAAACAAATTTCTGTCCTTTAAAGCCACCCACACATGAGGTATTTGTGTTACAGCAGTACTAGGTAACTAAGACAAGGGCTATCTGACTTAATTTTCACATTTTTTATCCTTTACACTTGCCACACTTATTAGCTTGTAGGACTACGTATTGTCACCTTCTTTGAAACATAACAGTCTTCTAGGTAACAGACGTTGTTCTGAGTTCTTTTCTAACTCAGAGCATCACACAGGTCAAATATGGTGTGATGAATGCATTTAGGGGATTTATATTCTTAATCCCAGAGTGTCCACAAAGAAAAACATTAAAATTTAAAGCAACTGAAAATTGATTGAGACATAAAGTGAATAGAAGAACTTTTAACTCTGCATTTGCAAATAAGCTCATAGTTCTCCCAAATCATTTGGTTTTTATTTTCGCTTTTTAATATACTACATAAAACCTTTCTGACCTCTACAAGCATTGTGGTTTAGGCTAAAAGGAATACTTTCTGGTGCAGTCTGTGTAAGATGGAAAATAATACTTTATTACAGATGTCGTGGTTGTGTCCCAAATTCCCAAATCAATGTACTTTTTGTTAGAAGTGGTTGATATTATTCACACAATAAAATAACTCATTTGATTACTGCCTGTAATGTTCTTGTGTATGTATTATGCACCAGATTTTGTTCTTTTATATCCATGAAAATTCTACATGACTTTAATACTTTAAATTTAATTGAATACATTTTTAATTGACTATATAAGAGGTGTCTGTGTGTGTGTGTGTGCTTCCACGTGTACAAAATCTAGCTTTAGACATGTATGAACTTATATTAGGCTATTTAAAAATAAATACACTCTTATTATATAGATTTTCACTGCTACAGCATAATTATTTTTGAACAAAAGTATGGAACACTATTTTATCTCACCCATGAAAGTAAAACAGCTTCATTTTTTTCTAGTAAAAGCGAATATCAGATAATAAAACCCACTGCCATTGAGTCGATTCCGACTCATAGCAACCCTGTAGGAAAGAGTAGAACTGCCTTATAGAGTTCCCAAGGAGCGCCTGGCAGATTCAAACTGCCGACCTCTTGGTTAGCAGCCATAGCACTTAACCACTACACCACCAGGGCTTCCATCAGAAAATAAATATACCTTGAAATTCTTTCAAGTTGATGGGTGTATCAATTACATATTTCTGCACTAAAAAACAAAAACAAACAAAAAAACACCTTACTGACTTAAAAAACAAGTTATTAGCTCTCATGATTCTGTGGGTGGGCAATTTGGGCATTTCCTATGCTGGTTTTCTCTGCGTTCAGCCAAAGGGTCAGCTTGGCTCGAAGATTTAAGATGGCCTCATTCACATATTTGAGGTTAATGGTGGCTGTTGGCTGAGGTGCTTCAGTTTTCCACATGACTGCTCCTCATTCAGCAGGCTATACTGAGCTTCCCAAGAGTTTCCAAACAGAAGCTTCAAGGCTTCTTAATGTCTAGACACCAGAACTCACACAACATTAACTCTGTAAGTTTCTACTTTTCAAACAAGTAAAAAAGATGGCAAACATTCAATGGGAGGAACAGGGGAGCAGCATCATATTGCAAAGGGGCATGGATACAAGGAGGTATAAATCCTTGGAGAATTATTTTATCAATATATCACCATGCGTGATCTTTAAGGTTGTGTGTCAACTTGGCTGGGCCGTGATTCTCAGTGATTTGGCAGTTATGACACAGTTTGGCAGTCATATGATGATATGATCACTTCCATGATGAGATTTGATATAATGTGATCACTTCCATGATGGGTTCTGCTGTGAGTAGCCAATCATTTGAAAGGGAGTTTCCTTGGAGGTGTGGCCTGAATCAAATATAAGTGGACTTTCTGGCAAGACCCTTGGGCTTTTGCTTGCTCTGGATCCTGCAGCTGGCTCCTGTTTTTCTGACCTCTAGTTCTTGGGATTTGAGCCAGCAGCTTACCTGCCATCTTGCCCTCAGATCTGGGTATCTGTTGGTCTTCACAGCCTGTAAGCAAGAGACCAGCTGTCTGACCCGTTGTTCTTGGGTTCACCAGCCCCTGTGGCTATGTGAATCAGGAGAAGCCTCCAGCTTGACCCACGGACTCTACAGCAACATGAGTCATTTCCTTGAGATATATATGTATGTATGTATGTATATATATATATATATATATATATATATATATATATATATATATATATATATATATATATGCTTTACTGGTTTTGTTTCTCTAGAGAACCCAGCCTAAGACACCATGGGTCTTGGAACTATGGAGACCCTAAAGATCTTGTCCAAATAAAAATTGCTCTAATTTCCTCCATTCTTTTCCTTAAGAATGGAATGCGCTTATCACAACCAATCTTTCCTCACTGTACAAATAAAGCTGACATCTTGTCCATCCATCATAATAGCATAGCGTATTATTCCAGGTTGCTAAATAAAGGGAAAGTTCAACATATTGTTGCAGATGAAGATTCCTTGGTATGTATGCATTCTCTTCTATACATTTGCCTATGAAGGACGGAATGTGGCATTAGAAATAAGTATTTTGTCCTAAAATCAGATGTGTTGTATAGAGAAGAGTGGTAATTTTTTGAAGGTTGTTGTTTCTTTCACGATAGCACTACTGTCAAAAATGTATCACTTGGAGAAGAGAGTCCTGGGAGAGCAAAGCAAATAGAACATCTGAAGGACACACTACAGGGTGAATCACCCTGTTTCAACTCACCGCAAGACTCCTTGCTTTGGACCCAATCTCATAATATGTTTATATTGTTTTCACCACCTATGTACTAAATATGGTTATAATGATAACTCCATCCATAGAAACATCGTAAGATATAACTCGTTATGGTCACAAGATATATTTTTTAGAATTTCAATGTACACACTTTTTTTTTTTTTTGCAGAGAAGCGAGATGTGATGACCAATAAAATATACATAAACATAAAAAATATTGTATTAGGATGAACTTCTGTGGGAGGAGTGGGAATAGAAATCAAGTTCAAGGAGAGAAAGGGACAACATAAAATTCCAGACTGTTAAAGAACATCATGTACATATATATATATTTTAAATGGATGATGGTGGAAACAAAATCCTTGTGGTATTTAGATTTCATCTGATACATATTACAGTGGTACAGCAATTTTATTTGAAAATGTCAATATTTACAACATGCCAGAAATCACATTTTTTTAAAACAGTTAAATTTATGAGAAAAGATTTTGCATGTCTACTTAATGTATGCTAGAGGGTACATAGTTTTTCCAAAAATTTGAGGTGTTGTGTGAGTGCAGAAAAACAATTGAAAACCTCTGATCTTTAGGACAATTTAACTCACAGTTCTGGATCTCAGGACAAACTAGTATTCCCTTGATCATCTCAAAGAGACTGAAAGGCACAGGAATGGAGCTTGGATTATCCTTAATCTTGCAGGGCTTAAACCAGGCTTTGTATTGATAACGTGGGACTGCCTAAGAACCCATAAATCCAGAACTTTTTAACACAGTAGCATCACAATGAATAGCAGGATACTGTTTGGGCTTTTCTCAGCTACTATCTAATATGCCCTGGGGAGATTTTTGCAGGCATTGAGTACTTTAAGGATCTAACATAAATATTAATACTTCCTCATCTTATTCAGGTGGTATGAATGGTTAAGCCCTGAATGGTTGGCTGTTTACACCCACCTAGAGGCAGCTAGGAGATAAGTCCTGGTCATCGGTTTCCAAAAGGTGGCAACTTTAAGTACCTTGCAGAGTACAGAGCTCTCTCTGTACACTGAGGGTTGTCGTTAGTTGAAACTGACTTCATGACAACAACAACATCATATGGTACTTTTGTTCCACAACCTCCATAAAAGTGCATACGCACTCACATACCAAAGCTTGAATATAATTTCAGAAGTTTCTGGACCTGATGCCCAGGCTTCCATTGAGCAGGTTTACATTGATCAAGAACATCATCCTTAAAGAAAAAGAACCATATTTTCCACACGCTTTGCAAGTCCCATAGCTCTGCGCATGTATAGATATTCAGTTCTCAGCATTTGTTTGTTGATAATGGTAACTGACTGTCATGGATTGAATTGTGTCCTACAGAAATATCTGTCAACTTGCCTAGGCCATGATAACCAGTATTGTGTGATTGTCCACCATTTTTTTAATCTAGTGTGATTTCCCTTTGTGTTGTAAATCTTGTCACTATGATGTTAATGAGATGGATTGTTGTTGTTGTTGTTAGGTGCCCTCAAGTCAGTTCCAACTCATAGCAACCCTATGTACAACAGAACAAAACACTGCCCAGTCCTGTGCCATGCCCACAATTGTTGCTGTCCTTGAACCCATTGTTTCAGCCACTGTGTCAATCCATCTTGTTGAGGGTCTTTCTCTTTTTCGTTGACCCTCTACTTTACCAAGCATGATGTCCCTCTCCAGGGACTGATCTCTCCTGACAACGTGACCAAATTATGTAAGACATAGTCTCGCCATCCCTGCTTCTAAGGAGCGTTCTGGTTGTACTTCTTCTAAGACAGATTCATTTGTTCTTTTGGCAGTCCATGGTATAGTCAATATTCTTCACCAACACCATAATTCAAATGCATCAACTCTTTTTCTGTCTTCCTAGAATATTCATGTTTATGTGTTCCATTTCATTTTTGACCATTTCCAATTTTCCTGGGTTCATATGTCATGCATTCCATGTTTGGATTATCATGGATGTTTGCAGCTGTTTTTTCGCATTTTGAGTCATGCCACATCAGCAAATGAAGGTCCCAAAAGCTTGACTCCATCCGTGTCATTAAGGTTATCTCTACTTTGAGGAAGCAGCTCTTCCCCAGTCATCTTCTGAGTGCCTCCCAACCTGGGGGGCTCATCTTCCGGCACTATATCAGACAATGTTCTTCTGCTATTCATAAGGTTTTCACTGGCTAATTCTTTTCAGAAATAGACTAATGAGTCCTTCTTCCTAATCTGTCTTAGTCTGGAAGCTCAGCTGAAACCTGTCCTCCATGAGTGACCCTGCTGGTACCTGAATACCGGTGGCATTGCTTCCAGCATCACAGCAACACGCAAGCCCCCAGAGTACAACGAACTGATAGACATGGGGGAATGAGATGGATTAGCTGCAGTTATATCGATGGGATCTACAAGGTTAGATGATGTCTTAAGCCAAACTCTTTTGAGATATAAAAGAGAAAAAGTGAGCAGAGAGACTTGGGTACCTTATACCGCCAAGAAAGCAGTGCTGGGAGCAGATTGCATCCTTTGTTCCTCTCGAGCCAACAGAGAGAGAAAGCTTTCTCCTGGAGCTGATACCCTGAGTTTGGACTTTAGCCTACTAGACTGTGAGAAAATAAATTCTCCTTTGTTAAAACCACCTACTTATGGTATGTTTGTTATAGCAGCACTAGATAACTAAGACACTGGTGTTTGTCTTCCCTGATATTGCCTTTTGATATTCATTTTCAAACAACCTAAATTCAGTAGGAAAAAAATCATTTTGGAAAGGGATGAGTTCACACAACCCAATTTCAATATAGATTCAAAGCATTTTGCAGTAAGCCAAACTGGGTGAAGGAAGACCCACGAGGCTGAAACCTGTTCCATTTTGAATACACCAAGAACAGATTCTGGTTTTTATGTCTTGAAATATTCTTGTCTCAATTCCAGATGAACCTTTCATGTGACATTCATTTTATGCAATTTATTATTTCACATACTCTACTTTGAAATAATTTAACTTTGTAACACTCAAAGAGGAGCCTGGTGGTGCAGTGGATAAAGCACTCAGCTGCTAACTGAAAGGTCTTCGATTAGAACCCACCAGCTGCTCTGTGGGAAAAGATGTGGCAGTCTGCTTCCATAAAGATTTATAGCTTTGGAAACCCAGGCGGCAGTTCTACTCTGTCCTGTGGGGCCGCTATGAGTTGAAATCGACATGGCAGCAGTGGTTTTTTTTTTTGCGTGTGCGTATGTGTGTGGTTTTAACACTCAAAAATAAGACAGTATAAGAAAGAAAATTATTCATATGGTCCCATTAACTTTCATTCTCCCTCCATGCTTATTTAATTTCAAATTTAGCACATCTATTTCATGATTCGGGAAAGGTACCTCAGTTTGGAGTTCTAGCCATTAAAACTCAAATCTTAATTTTGATGATGGGAGATGCCAGTTAGGTAAGTTTACCCCTATTCATCGGTGAAAGAAAAGTTTTGTAAGAATTGTAGATTTATTAATATGAGTATTTAAGTTTTCAATAATATAAACACACAAAAAACCTGTTGCCATCAAGTGGATTCTGACTCACAGTGACCCTATAGGACAGAGTAGAACTGCCCCATAGGGTTTCCAAGGAGCGGCTGGGGGATTCGAAGTGACGATCTTTTGGTTAGCAGCCGAGCTCTTAATCACTGTGCCACCAGGGCTCCGTAAACATTTAAAGTAACATTTAAAGTTACTTTAAATACTGTATTTCTTATTCATTTGGAATATCCTGAGGGCCACTATATAAAAGCAGCGTATTTTAGGCAATAAACACAAACTAAACTTTTTTCAACATTTTTGGTTCTGTTTTCACATACAGATCTCAAGAATTGGTCAAATTCACACAAACAGACTTTAAAGTGCCATTTATTTGACTATTTTGTGTGACTTTGTAAAAATTTCTTAAAATCACCATATATTGTTATTTCCACTCAGGAAAAAGTTGGATGGTCTGTCGCTAGTACCCCTTGGTTACCAAAAGTTCTAAAATTCTACATTTACATGAGGTACAAGAAAAAAAAACCAGTGCCCTCGAGCAAAGTATGAATTTAAGCTTACTGTTCATTTTAGGCTATAACCTAAGAAAGTCACAGCTTAGCTGGACTAGCTGGACTGGCTACTACTGTGAAATACAAAATGCAAATGTGTGTAATACCAGTACCAGTTGCTGACTTGGATTCATGGCGACCCTACGTGTGTCAGAGTAGAGCTGTGCGCCATAGGGTTTTCAATAGCTGATCTTTCAAAGTAGATCTCCAGGCTGTTCTTTAGAGGTGACTCTGGGTAAACTGGAACCTCCAATCTTTCAGTTACCAGAGAAGCACATTAATTGTTTATACCACCAAGGGATTCCAGAATAATAATAGCTAACATTTATTGCATGCCTAACATGTGAGGCACTGGTTTAAGGCTTGGCAACTTATTTAATCCTCGTAACAACCTTGTGGGGTAGGTGGTATTATTCCCATTTCACAAGTATAGGAACCGGGGCTAAAAGAATGTAACTTCCTCCAAAGCAGAGCAAGTGAGGGACTCAGGTTTCAAATACAGGTGGATCAGGCTGTAAACTAGCTGCCATTTAAATTTAAATAGAAACTAATTAAAGGCCCTCTGTGCGGCAAAAGAAAACCCTGGTGGTGTAGTGGTTAAGTGCTAAGGCAGCTAAACCAAAAGGTTGGCAGTTCAAATCCACCAGGTACTTGTTGGAAACTCTATGGGGTAATTCTATTCTGTCCTATAGGGTCATTATGAGTGGGAGAATTGACTCGAGACGGCAATGTTTTGTTTTGTGTTTTTTGGCTTATGTGGCAAAAACAGTTAAGCACTAATCTACAAACCAAAAAGCTAGCAGTTCAGAGGTGCTTTACAAGAGAGGTCTGGTGATTGCTTCCAAAAGGTCACAGCCTTGAAAACCCTATGGAGCACTTCTACTCTGCACCAATGGGGTTGCCATGAGTCAGGATCAACTCAATGGCAACTAACAACAACAATTAATGTTAAAGACAATTACATATTCAATTTCCAATTTCACAAGCCATGATTCATGCGTTTAATAGCCTCACATGGCTAGTGGCTACCATATTGGAGAGCAAAGATACAGAACATTGTCTATAATCTATGGGACAATGCTACTCTAGATCACTCTGCCTTCCCGTTAGAGAAAAAATTTAATTTGTTTCTTTTTTTGTCACAAATTACTTAAATCCATAAACGCTGCACACGTGGATAAATTTGCTGATTATTCTACCTTATTGATTGCAATTGCTATTCTGTCACAACGTAGCCATTACACACAGATACTAAGTAATGCTTAAAGTATCTGAGAATGTGCCGAACCAATTAACCAAATGAAAAGTGTCTCCAACTCCTGTCCCACCAAGGAAAGATGGCTCCGAAGAAAGCATGAAGTGATTACAAAAGTACAATTAAAACAAAGCTGTAGTAGAAATCATTTAGAAAGTGTCGGCTCGCTCCTATTGTTGGGGCATTAGGGCTACAGCTCATAAATACTAAAATTCCCCCGCCCCAAAAAGGAACTATTTTAAATTATGTATATTTAAGTTAAAATTGTAAATTTGGGGATAAATTTTGAAGCTTAGTAGATGGTAATAAAAATTCATATAGTAAATTCAAAGTTAACGATCATTTTAAAATATTCTTTATTTATAAAAATAAATATTGTGTATTTTATAAAGTAGAATCCCTTTAAACAGCAAAGCCTTCAAACAATTTAGGATACTAGTTAAAATGTAACATTGAGGGAAAAGAAAAAAACTTTAGACTTTACTTACCCATAATAGTGCTGAGGTACGTTTCAAAATAAAGTAAGTGAGCAAAAGTTTTGCAAAGCAATTGATCTCCATATGAGGTGGTCATACAATTAATTAAAGGAAACAATGTGTGTGCCGCTTGTCCAAGATTAAACTACCTTTAGGCTTCTACTTTTAAATCCAAATTAACTGCTTCACAGGCAGTTTTTGAATCTCTGTCATGACAGGCCACGTATAAAATTCTTACCAATAATGTTGGCCAGTGGTACCTGCTAAATCGACTGCTATTTGGGTGGGCATTGCTATTACAGCTATCATGGCGATACATTCTCATTAACAGTAATGAATACTCCGTGGACTTGTCACAGATTGGGGGCATTTGGGAAAGAGGAATGCATCCTATTATCCACTAGACATTTTAATAAAGTTTAAAAGTAAAGAAGAAAAGAGTCAGCACTGAGTATGTGATGCCAACTGTAAAGACCTTTCTGCGATCCTATCTAGTCTCACTTTCTGCCTCCTTCCCTCTCCTAGCTGTAAACTGCAGCGGCAGCGGCAGCTCTTACTGGAGACTCTGGCCAGTGTTTGAGGAGCTATTTTTAGCCAAAGCGGCCAGACTTGGTCTAGGTGAGCCCAGGGCATGCTGAAGCCCCAGAGAACCTGGAATGTTCTGCCACTACCGTGAGTCTTCGGGGTCTGCATCAAGCGCCCTTTTGTTGTTGCTGTTGTCTCATAAACGTCAGGGGAGCAAAATTTAACAGGTTAGGTTTTCTTATAATCTGAAATACTTATATTTGCAAGAGTACAGATTCAGTGTCTCTATGCAGACTTCCAAAGGTAAAGGTTGGGGAAAAGCAACACAATAAGAAGTATGACTTGAAATTAAAATCAGGAAGTCAGGTGAGTGTGGCGGTGAACTGAGTCATTTTTGTAAATATCTAAAAGCTAGCATTTTAAGTTGTTTTAAAAGGATGATAGAAATCTCCATTCCGTAAAGCTTTAGCCTAACTCTTTTCTATGTTTGTTCAGAACTTCTGCCAAGTTTCTTTGCAAAATATAAATACATAAATACATGGCATAGAGGGCTAATGGTATCCAGACCTCCAATTAAAAACCCCAACTATCAGCAGTATATATTGCCTCTGCTCAGGGTAATGAATATTTAATACATTTGGACTTTCACATTTTTATATAATTTCATACTAAACATAAAGTGAACAATTATAGAGTTATTTTAAAATTTATACCTCTAAAAATTGTATTCAAATGTTAAAGATAAATTAAAAAATACATTCATGTACATATATAAGCCAAAATAGTATAATAACAAAAGTATAAAATTTTTGAACAGTTTATGACACTCATTTTAGCTTCAATATGTTTGATATAGAAAAATCATGATGACTATGTGAACTTATAATTTCATTTGATTTATAGCAAAGAGTTAATTCATTTGTAATTTTAAATAGCGTCGGAGGGAAATTATGAAATATTTTTAAATTTGTAGTGACTCCAAAATTTTCAAGCTTATACATTCTGACAGTCTTACTTGAATCCCCAAATATCTTAATTTGCTTTGAAGAGAAAGTATTTCTTCCTTCATTCATATAATTCAAAACAGCTAAACAGATTCTACTCCAACAATTTAAATGATTCACATGTGAGAACAAATATGGAAAATCTAAGCCCCAAACAAAATTACAGACTTAAATTATAATGATAATTTAAAATGTGTGTAATATAATTATAGTATAGGGTCTGCTATAATGAGCATTGCGATACTCTATCTATATCAAATGTGTTAGCATGATGATATTAGACATGCCTTTCTCCAAGCATTTTTTACACATTTCTGAATTGTGATACCTGTGCCAGAATCAGTCTACTGTATCAAGGGTTTTTTGGATGGAAAAATGATTTTTTTTTAAATTGTCAAAACATGATAGAGCAAACTTTCATTTTCCACATAGAATCTACTAAAATATGAATATCAATGATACATGAATTTTAAATGTATAAAGATACATTTATATGAATACATGTACTCATTTTGGAAATATCTTTAGAAGAAAGTTTAAAATATATGAACTGGTAATTCAAATTCAATCGTTTTGTATAATCAAAATAAATTGGAGACATTTAATTATAAATATTAATGATTGTTATGTTCTTCCCTATAAATGCTTAATTTGTCTTTTTATAGAAATCTTTTTCTTTTAAACATATAAAACTTCACCCAACCACAATGCAGACCTTTTTTTTTTACAGTTATGCCTTTGTTAATTACTCAACTAATATTTTATTTTTAGATTGACAAATACGTACCATTTCTCCGTATAAAAGTTTAATGCAGTAAGAGAAAAATGCTATACAACTTATAATATTCACAGTGAGTAATTCTACAACAAAATTTTTGAGGAATTATCCAAATTGTTGTTTTATAGGGAAGCCTTGCTTGAATTAGAAAAGTTCTAAATTCCCGGTTTAGGCAGGAAAGCATTGCAGTTATCATCTTGAACAGAGATGAACAATACACTGTGCGTTTAATGAACGAAAATGACCTATACCCAAGTTGTGTATGTCCAAATAGTCACTCCTCCATCCACCATTCATTTAACAAAGAGCCAACTACACGTGAGTAATTACACTGTATAAAGCCCCATGCCAGTATCACAGTAAGACAGGATGGGTAAACCGTATACCCTAGTGGTGAGATAAGCAAATAATTATTTAAAATACAAACTGGTGAAATAGTGCTATGTGTATTTTTTCCTATGATGGCACTTAGAACGGTGTGACAGTCAAGATGGGGAAGCACAGGTTTCCCACATGAACGCCAGGTAAGTCTTGATGTACAAGGTTTGATGCCATCAGCAACAGACAAGCTTCAGAGGTCACAGCGGTACTCCATCAAGTCCTAGCTCAGATTAAACACCTGGTCTGGACTCCACAGATATTTACAGCATAAATGAGGAGGAAGAAGAATTTCAAGGCTGAAGAAATAACACACGCAGGTTCCGATACAGGGAAGCAGCGGGCCTATTCTGGGCAGAAGCTGGCAGGTGGGGCTGGGGTGTGTGGTAAGCTGAGTGGTACAGCAGGAAATGGAGGCTCAGAGAGAGAGAGAAGGGCCAGATGGTGAATCATATGGAAATTATGAAAACCGATGAGATAGCATCTCTTTTGCTTTGAACTCTGTTGAAAAAGACAAAATTATGTTTGGACATTGAATCAATAAAAGAGCAGAAAGGTCAGTACAAAGACGAGAGAACGAGGTGTTTAAATAATGCATATTTTACAATATCTTTTCTTCCCACTTCAAAGAAATCTTCACTTTTCAGGAGCAATTTTTACACAGAAATCGCACCCATAAGAGTGGGTAACACTTTTCCTAGTAGTTAGCAGCCTTTTTTTTTTTTTGTAATGACTAGTTTCTGAATAGACAAGTACGTGGATAAGGAGATTTGTATCTCTAGATTCAGGTTTTTTGTTGGTGCTGTTTTTGTTGTTAGGTGCCTTCGAGTGGGCTCCTAATTCGTGGCGACCTTCCAAAACATTGCCTGGTCCTGCACCATCTTCGTGACTGTCTATGTTATTTACTAATCCATTTATGGTAGAAGGATTTTCCCCCTTCAGGAGAAGCCTGCCAGGGTCCAGGGCCTGGTTGCCAGGTGTGGATGTTGACTGATGAGGGCAAGGTAACCTGCTGACCCCACCCCCACCCCTGGTTTCCGGCTGCCTTTTATCCGGAGCCCTCACTTCTTTTTCACTCTCTCTCTATAAAAAAGCCCAAGAAGCTCTCTGCCGATCCTCTGTGTCTACTGTCCCAGAGTGCTGACCTGTGCGGACTTCCCAGCTTACCCCTTAATGTGCCTGTTGACCCTGATTTCGGATTCTGATTCAAGTTTAGGTAACTCCTGCTCTCCAGTTTCTGATCGTGGTTGGATTTTGGAACTGCATGTCATCCTTCATTTACCTGCCTCAGAAATTCTGTTTTTGGCTTTCTGACCTTGCCTCCCCACCTGGGATGCTGACACTAGAGCCAGACTAGAAAAGCTTTTGGATTTTATTTTTTCTTTGTCTTGTACTTCAGCTTTCATGCTAATAAAGAAAATCCATGATTTCTAAAAATTCTCAGGCTGAGCAAAAACATGCGTGCAACAGTGCCCTGCCATGCACAACTTTGATGTACACGCTGTGCTAGGCACCTCCCGTTCCTAAGCACTGTCCAGCCGGCCACTGAGCAAGCAGGCCCTGCTTTATTGCAGTAAGAAGCTTGGTGTGAGTTTTAAAAAATGCATTTTAAATCAAAGTGAGAGAACTTACAATCAGATTATGTTTTTGTATTTTTTAATACAATGATATCTTTAAAAATCCTTTCAAGGGATCTCAGGTGAATAGCTTTTTCTGTCTCCTGCAATTTTGGATTGCACAATTTAGACTGAAGTTATTAAAAAAAAAAAAAATACAAGCATAGAATATTCTTTCAGAGCAAGAAAATTCTTTCTAAGAGCCTGATGCTGGTGGTGGTGAGAAATATGTGAAATAACTCTTATACAAAGTCATAGAAGTTTTAAGTCAAATTATGCTAATTTTTACATAAATAGCTACAAATTCAGGGGAGAAATAAGATGCAGTATGAATCATGCCCAATCTTCTAGACTGCCCTTATGGAAGAAGAAAAAAATAATTTTTTTCTACATAGAAGACTAAAAAAATATATGTTAAGCTATTTCTCAATTGCAGTTGACTCATTAATACATACTTAATCCACTAATAAAATTAACTATCTTCCACTTTTTAAGAATTTCAAACCGAAAATTAATTTACTATCCTATGAATCCTATAGGGTCTTTTGTTGCAGCCACTATTTTCTGTGGATGGTCTCTTATGTAAAATAGACTGTACAGATCATAGTTAATTTTATAAATATGTCCAGAGTTTTGCAGGGATTTTGTAATATTTCGCCAGCAGGAATACATTTTTTTTTTTTTTCTCCTTAAATATCAGTTCTCCATCGTCAGCTAGTTAACTGCTGCTGCTCTATCTTTAAATGTCAAATGACTCTTATGGCTCTTCCAAAATATTTAGAGGGAGCTCCCCTCCCCAATCAAACTGTCACATCTATCTTAGGAAGCATTTTAAAGTTTCCACAGGCTGATGTATATCCCACCACCACCATTACCGCCACCTCTATCGCCATCATATCTCATGCAAATAGAAATGACTTTCTTGAAAAATGGTAAACACTGAAATAAATTGATGGCAAACAAATTATATACAAGAAAATGTACAAGAAGAGTTTAAAGAAGTGGCTGCAGTCTTTTTTTCCCCCTCGATAATACATGCGTGCTGAGCTCTTTTCTTTTTCTTTCTTCTCTCCTGTCTTCCTTCTCTTTCCATCTTTCTGTCTTCCTTACTTTCTTTCTCTTTTATTTACACTTTCTGTCTGGTGCCTTTCAAAGTCTGGGCTTGTTCTGGTTCTTCTTCAAAGACAGGATCTGCCATACATAGCACTGAGTCTGCCTTCTTCCAGCCATGATTTGAAGGAACGGATGACAAATATAGAAACAGACAGTGGTGAAAGATGGTTGAGATAGTACATTTCACCCGTATGTTTTGTCAAGCTATTTTTTGTTGTTGGCATTTTCAAGCTGTTGTTTTGTGAAACAGAGGTCACAAATGGCAGTTAAAACCCACAGAGGGTCAAACAGGCAAGAGTGGCTGCTGTCTATTTTTTGAAAATGTTGAAAATAAAAAAAGTAAGCATTAAGAGCTCTTTTGGGATGAATACCTTCTTAATAGCTACTTAGATTTCAGAGCCTTTAATTGCCAAAGTTTTACTGGGGTGACATAAAGATCATCTTTCTGCATAGTTTTATATTAAGCTTTCCATTGGTGCTTACCATCTATCACGTATCAGCCTGGTTGAAACTGATGTCATAGTTCATTGTATAAGTGGTGTCCTGCCTTACCACATTTACTCTAACTAGACTTCTTCATCTTTGAAACAAACTGAGCTGCTTAACAGACATTACGCACCCATTCTTGGGTGCAATTGTGTGCCAGTACCTGGCCAAACTCTTCTAACTCTTGAATTCACGTAGACAAATTCACAATGTTGTTAGGTTGTGATTTATGATTTGTTTTTAAAATTGCAAAATCACTTTGACGTGAACTGCTGTTCACTGAGCCCATTCCAGATGTCTTTCAAGCTTCAGATTTGTTAAATAAAAATAAAATAATAATGTCATATTTTACACAAATAACGCGCACCTTCTATGTTTGTTTGCCAACCTCACCCTTCCCCCGGAAGGTATTTTCATAAGCGTACTATGCTAATTTTTTTACAGCAACCTGTGAAAAGAATTGGCATAATGGCACTTATGAAAATATCTACAGGGGAGGGCCTGATTGGCAAACAAACATAGAAGGCTAACACTATATGCATGAAAATACGGTAACAATAATGGTTAATATTAAGAAAAGAGAGCTCATCAGTGCTTTGGGTTTGGCAAACCATCTTGGACTTTCTAGCAAATTTTTTTGGTCCAGCAAAATTTGTTTGGCCAAGCATTTTCTCCTTAATTTTTAAACCCCCGAGTATTTCAAGGGAAACTTAATCCATATGTTTCTGGTTCACCGCCTTTTAAATCATCAAAATGTTGTTTTCCAAATCTTTTTGGTGCTAAAAGAAGTTTATCAAACACTATACAAGCTCGTGAAAGTGTTTTTTACCTCGACTTGTAGATCCCAGTGGACATGATCTCAAACTCCTAGAGTTTGGTTCTAAATTTAACATCAACAAAGCTTGACTAGGATCCAAAGCAGCCCGACTGCAGTTAGTATTTTGAAAAAGTACTACATTATTGGACGGATCCATGTGCTGAATGGGACGTGCAAGCAAAAGCACACCAAAAGGCAAAATTTGAGGGAATTGATAGCAAGCCTTCCAAGAAATGACTGTTGTGTAAATTTCTATTTGGTTAGCTTTCCTTTGCTTGTTAATTTCCCTAGCCACTGCTCCCCAAGCTCTTCAGCTGTGCTATATCTTTGGTAATTCCGTTCCAGACACAAAAAAAGGACATTAAAAAAAAAAAAAAGTATTCTGATAATCTTGTCACAGTGAAAAGGATAGCAAAAAAGACATGAGAACTTATTGTCTAGGGTGCACCTTGTAATTTCCATAATTCACTAAAAAAAAAAAAAAATTCATTCCCTGCCAGTTTATTTGATTTAACATCATCCAAAGTGTAAGGTTAGATGGAATAAATAGCTAATTGGGTTAATTTAATAGCAGGTTAAATCTTTCTTTTATTTTGTCTAAAAGGCACATTAAAATAGTGCAATTTTCAAGTGGTCTTGGAAATCTAAAGTAGAGTTTCTTGATAAAAAAATATATAGCTTTCCCACTGCTGGGTTTATAGTGGGAGTTGCTGGCACGCTTCCAGCTCACCACGTGAAAATCTAAGCTGCCTGTGTTAGTGCAGAATTTAGCGTTGGGTCTTAAGGTTTTGTTTGGCATCTTGCCAAAGATGTTATGCATTTAGCTGGGAAAATTGCCTAGAAGTTAATTGAGAGGAAAACACTAATATACAACGCCCCCCCCAACAAGGAAAAAAAAAAGTCATGGCTATGCATATGGTGCTGTTCATTGATAAGACGTGTATGTATACAATAAAGACTCCCAGTAAGGTTGATCCTAAGACTACTTAGGGTGGATTTCCACTGATTATCTACACACCATACATCTGCTCCTTTGGGAATGCCTTGAGTTTCTCTAGGATCAGGATTTCCCCACAGTGCCTGCTCCTTAGAAGCACAGGGTCGTTGTCATCCTTTGAAAAAAAAAATGTTTCTGAATAAGGGATAAGTGATTATTCAGGAATTCAGGGGTGAATACGTATTAACTCCATCTCTTAATTAAATCTTTTTAAAAGGGACGTTTTGGTGCAGAATTTTGGCCTCCTCTGTCTAGCGAGATGGGCGATATTTACTCTGGACCCTCCTGTGAAAGGGCCTATGAGTTCCAACCAAACCGCTCCTTGCTTCCCAGAGCCGCCAGGGCCAGACTCATTTCTCAGGCTCGGTATTTTCAGGGGTGACTTAGCACTTCTTGTTCAGGACTTCATGATTTTTTTTTTTTTTTTTGGCCAATAGTCTCCGTACTTGAATTTTGTATTTCCTATTCCAGGCAGCTGAAACAGGTTTCTTTTCTCCTGAATTCACTCTCTAATGCTTTAATAACACTTCTCTTTAGCCTGTGATCATTTTCTTTCTGCGGTATCCTCCCTTCCCCTCCCCTCCCTTTTTTTTTTCTGACAAATGATCATTATAGAGAACCTCAGAAATTCCCAAAGAGTTAATAACTTTTTTTCCTTCTTCAGAATGAAAGTAAAGAAAGTTGGTTGTATATTTTTGTTTGTTGTTCTTACCTGTACCAAGGTTAAAACTTATCTAGGAGAACACACTGACACAATAACGTCACACTGGTAATTAATTCACAGCTTCTGGTACCTTCCCTCCATCGGCACCCTCCTCCCTTTCTCAGGGATGCTTTAAGTCTTTGAGAGAAAAATAACACTTCTCAAAAATGGCGTCCAGCCTGAAGCGGGTAAACCTTGCTCTCAAATGACAAAGCTCACAGTAAGTGGGTTTCTTGGTCACTTTCAGAGCTTTTCTTTATGGTTCTCACTGTGGTCTTGGAGAAAGGGCTTGAAGGGGGACGGCCCTAAAGACAGAGGAACAAAGCTGGGGGGCATGCTTTGGGCTAGAAAGGGAGGGAAAAGTGATCCTTTAATTAAGATGAGTGTTCCTTTGTACCTGCACTGTATCCTTTTGATGTGTTGAGGTGGTGAGGACAGGAGCCAGCAGAAACAATGAGAGTTTGCTACTGTAGGAATTCCTTCTCCTTGTACTTAATCCTGTCCTTATTGGGGCCTTGGGTAGAAAGCCGAGAATTTTGGTGAGCCCTTAAAGAAAGGCAGTGGCTTGAATTCCTGCCACCGTCCCCTTGATAATGAACAGGCCTAATGAATGCTAGTAAGTGGTAGGAGTCTGTGACCAGCTGCATTGGGGCAGGTAATATAGCTCAGCTTTTTTAATTGGGAGCAGGTATTGGAAGGCTGTATTACTTTAATTGGTGAGGGGTTTTCTAAATGGAAAGGACCAAGTATAATGGACAAATTGTGCAGTACAATAGCACTTAAGCTGGGATTGTATGCATTCGTTAATCTGCTGAGGAACGAGGCAATTCTAAACAATTTTCTCAGTGAAACCAACTCCAGAAAGCTTGTCCCTTTTGTTCTCCCTTGGGAAAATGCAAGATTGAAACAGAAAATACCTTTACCGAGGCAATCATTTGCCACGTGTGGAAAGCGGATACAGCTGTAAACTATGGAAAAGGAATCTTTGTAGTACAATAAAGGATGGAAAAAGAGATAAAGCTTGGGATAAGAGTGAGCCTGTCAGGGCAGCGAAAGGAGGAATAAAGTGATGGCATTTACAGTGACAGATGAGAATCTGAAGAGAATGCAAGACAGTTTAGAGAGGGGAATTTGATATTTAAAAAGAAAGGCTGTGATAATTAAAAGTAGCATTACATTAAACTGTTACGCATGTCATTAATGACAGAAGGAAACGGGTGCCTTTTAAAAAGTTAATGATTCTGATAAAACCATTCCTGAAAGCTTACACTCTGCAAAGTCTATATGAACATCATCCTGGCCTGGACAGTGGTATTTCTAATTTCCAAATTTCCTTCAAAATATAAAAAGCAATGTCACTGGAATTATGTTCCAACAATGTTTTGGATGTAGGTGTGGCATTGTCCAAGGGAAAGTGTTCACGCCCTGGGCAGCTAGGCAAAGAATGGACTGAAACCGGCCAGGTAAACATTGCTACAAAGGGCCCTTCAATGATATGAGGATACAAAATGAGCCCATGAGACCTTCGTTGCCAAGCACATGCTATTGCATATTTTTTTTCCTTTGATAATTTGTATTCAACATCCAATAGGATATCTATGGAACAGCATTTATGTGAGGAAAAAAAAAAATGACTTCCAGATTTGTGGTTCATTGAGGAGGTCTGATGAGGCTGCTTAAGCAGGTCCTCAACTGATTGAAACGTAATGGTTGAAGGGCAATTATACTGAAGGCTTTTAACAGGGCTGTTGTACTTGTATATTTCATTTCAGGTGGGAAAATGGGAAAGATTGAATGTCTTTTGGAGTTCACAGAGGTTTGGCAGTGGGAGGAGAAAGACAAAACGGAGCACAACAGGAATGCTGAACATACTTTCCCAGAATCCCCAGGTGGGTTTCATGTATTGCCTAATGTGTAGAGCGAGACTGATTCAGCTTTCCTCACTGGCTGGAAGGGCCGAATTATCTTACCTCAGCTATTGTTCCTGGCTAGAACCAAATCTACAAAGCTATACTTTATAAAGAATTCTTTGGAAAGAAAACTATTTCGCTATCCACACATCTAGATCCCACGTATCGGACATCATGTATTTTGGCCTCAGTCTCCTCAAATATAGACTCTAATGAAAAAAGTCCATCAGTGTGAAATCATATTTATTCTAAAAGTAAAGAATGAAACCTTCATCAAGTGTTAGTGCATAATGGCAAAATCCTACTTGAAACTCGGTAAGAGATCCTAGAAACTATAAGATAAAGCCTAAAATCAGTCACATCAAAAAACTTTCACAAAGACTAGTCAACAGAGTTACTACCTTGGGAATTTTAAGAGGCTTTTTAATAATGGCAATTTAAACTCTTTATTGGGCCCCCACATTTAAAAAAAAAAAAAGCCTGATAAATTCCTTGGGTGGGGATGATTAGGAGTCAAATGAAAACCCACAGCCAATGAGTCAATTCCGACTCGTAGTGACCCTATAGGACTGAGTAGAACTGCCCCATAGAGTTTCCAAGGAGCACCTGCTGGATTTGAACTGCCGACCCTTTGGTTAGCAGCTGTACTTCTTAACCACTATGCCATCAGGGTTTCCGATTAAGAGTTAAGTAGGGATTAAAGAGTTAGAGTCACAAGTAATTCTCTATTTTAAGAACTGTGACCTGCAGAGCATTGCAGAGCTTATCTATATTGAGAATTTATCTAAGCCTTTAAATTGTATCTATGTGTGTGTGCGTGGTTTGAGTATGATTAAAGTTGGTGATATATGATTATGTTATACACAAGTGTGACAAAAATTTAGATTAAGAAAAAAATGCAATCAGAACAACTCAAATTTGTGTGAAACTCAGCAATCCTCCCAACTCCCAAATTCAAGTGAAGTATTCTCCTGACCTGGGTTTACCCCTAGTCCTATTTCTTTCCACGAAAACAATGAGGGAAGAACTTTTTCCTCAGGAAAACTCCTATACAAATTGTAGCTAGCAACCATTCAGCATTGTCAATCTCTGCTTACAAATTAATTCAGTATCCCAAGAGCTATTTACACAGGACAAGTCTATAAGAAAGGAGAATCTTGATATCCACAGGTTTAGTGAGTATCTCCTATAAGTCATTTAATCCAGTTAGTAGTTATATTTGTCTTACCAAAAACAAAATTAGCAATTGTAGTTTCTTTCTACCATTAGGAGCTTATCAATCATAAATATAAACAAAATAGGGATTTCAATTGAAATCATACAGATATAATTATATAATCATATAGATATAATTATACTTTTTTTTTTTTTTTTTACACTGAGCCAGTCAGAAGTATGGCCTCCAAGTGGAGAATCAACATAGAGGTCCAATGGAACTTTGGAATTTGTGGAATAAAATCCTATGTCTTTTAATAATATTGCCTGGCACTTCTGCTTCTGGACCTTTCCGTCATCCTTAGTATCTACCTTACGACAATTTTAACTGTCACCAAATAAATCCCAATTTTCCTCATATAAGGTGACATATTCAATGTAGGATATTTAGGTTTAAATCTAATTTCCAATATTTATCACAAATGCTGTCCATCTAGAGACAGTAAGAGAAAGAAATTGAGAGAGAGAGATGCATTAATGTATGGTTAGAATAAATGTTAGATGGTATATGATATCACAAGACACTTTGTAGAAAAATTATAATGGAATTTCCAAAGAGTTTTAGTAAATGGAATACATGGAAAATAGACCCTTATTGTAGGAGGCATGTTATAACCAATTATAGTGGGAATATAAAATTAAAGGGTCTAGGAATTTTATTACATGACCATTTTGCTCTTAACCTTTCCTAAACATCCCCATATATGGGTCTGCATGGCCAGTAAAGTAAATTAGAAAATAGCAGCATAAGATATTATCATACTTTGTGTATTAAGATGTATCTATATAAAGAAAAATATCTGACTTTAAATAATGTACATTTGCCTGATGTATTTTTTCCAATGGATTATATTTATCCATAAACATTGAATAGAGTCTCTGAAGTCACAGAGCTAATCCTTGCTGACTGTTTGATTTTGACATTATTAAATTACATGTGCAGCATATACATATTTGTGCTTTTTGCAAGATGTAATTAATCAATGAAATGAAAAGGCCTTCCCGTGGGAAATGCCCTTCAACTGTTAGAATAGAGAGTGAAACCAGAAAAATGAAGAGAAAAAGAAGGAAAAAAAGGAAGGTTCTTTTCATTAAGAAAAAAATCTTCTGGGAAATTGCAATTGAGATCCCCTGCATTAAATCAAGATTCTAGAAGTATTGCCCATTTTTTAAAAGAAGCAAATGTCCACTCCACCATCCATAGTGAAAAAAAATAGGCTTTTATTTTTTAAAAAAACTCTAGCGTGAAAATGTTTTCTATAAGAAATAGAAACACTAAATCTATGCCACACTCAAGTGTTAGGGCTGAAATTTATTTTATCTTAGGATGCTTCGTATGTGGAAATCTCAAGCTGTGCATCCCACGAGCTCCAGCAGAAATAAGGCAAAACTCCCTGTAGGATAATTCCACAACATAGGGCACCGAGTACGTCTATGGAAAAAATGACCCCTGCCAAAGAAAGCTCATGGGTAAAAGATACAAACCACATAAGGAAATGGACCAGCATGAGGAAGAACCAGAAGACCTACAAAATAGGACAAAGTCCTATTTTCAAATACTAAAAATAATAAAATAGTCTAAAAAAGAGTATAAAGCAATTATGCTTAAACTCATTAAAGAAATAAAGGGAATGGAATATTGGTGGAATGGAAACCACAATAAAAGACTAATAGGCTATAGGGGAAAAAATAGCATTGTAAAGAATCACATAGAATCCCAAAATTATAATACATGAACTCAATTAATTACCTGGAAAAAAACAATCCTTTTATATTTAGTTCTAAGAAATTTCCATCATATATCTGTTCATAGAAAGACAAACTATTGTTTGTTCTGTTCCTATTTTCTTTCATAATTGTTGAAATTTAGATAATGGAAACTATAAACAGCATTAGGTGATCACTAAAAACAGTCAGTAATAGTTAAAAGAAAAAATAAGTGATTATGAAATGTTGAACTTAGTTAAGAAGATGTTGGCCCTCTCAGAGATCTAAGGAGATACCAAGGGTTCTCCAGACATGTCAAAATTTGTAGCCTTTCCTATTCCTGAGATGTCTAAAGTTAAGCCCTGAAAGAAGTCTGTTTTTGGACCTGTCCATGATTCTCCTAGATTTAGCAAAGTCTAGTATTTCCTTGAGTCACACAAGGCCTTAAAAACTACTACCTATATGTAATGATTTTAGAGCTGGAATCAATTCAATGTTAATTAACAGCAACAATGGCTCTAGATATTAAAGAACAGGTGATCTTACTGAACACTCAATATGCAAGGTTGTTTTAACATCTGAAAAGAATGGTTTAGCTTATCATCACTATAATAGATGCATAAAAGCATTTGGCAAAGTCCAACACCCATTTTTTGGTTAAAAACTCGGCAAAGAATAGAAGAAAACTTCCTCAAATTGATAAAAGCCATCTACAAAAAACCTACAGCTAATGTCGGCCTTAATGGTAAAAGAGTGACCGTGTTCTTTACAAGATGGGGAACAAAGCAAAGATTTCAGCTCTCACAACTTCTATTCAACCTTTTAATGGAGGTTCTAACTAGTATAATAAGGCAATAATAATAACAATGAAAAATTAGAGGCCTCCAGATTGGAAAATGAGAAGTGCAACCGTCTTTACTGTCAGATGTGCTAATAAGAGAGTTTACCACAGTTACAAACGCAAGATAAGTATGTAAAAATCAATTGTATTTCTATATATTAGTAACAAAAACTATAAAAAAGAAATTGAGAATACAATTCTACTTACAAAAGCATCAAAGGAATACAGTACTAGAAATAAATTTTACAGAAGAAGCGTAACACATATATGCACTGAAAACTACAAGATATTATTATGAGACATTAAAGAAAATCTAAATAAATGGAGAGATATTCCATACTCTTGGTTGCAAGCTGAAAACCCAGGTGGCGTAGCAGTTAAGTGCTACTGCTACCAACCAAGAGGTCGGCAGTTCAAATCCACCAGGCACTCCTTGGAAACTCTATGGGGCAGTTCTACTCTGTCCTATAGGGTCGCTATGAGTCTGAATCAACTCGATGGCAGTGAGTTTGGTTTGTTTTTTGGGGGGATTGAAACCAAAATTATTATGATGGCAATTCTCCCCCAAACTGATTTCTAAATTTAACACAATCCCTTTTTTCTATCAAAATTCAACAGGCTTTATTGCAGAAATTGACAAATTGACCTTAAAATTTGTATGAAATATAAAAGAACCCAGAATAACCAAAATGATGTTGAAAGAGAAGAAAGTTGGAGAACTTATACTTCTTGATTTCAAATTTACTGTAAATCTACATTCAAAAAACGTAGATTCCCCCACACGTCTGTTAGTTTGTCATGCTGTCGGGGCTTATGTGTTGCTGTAATGCTGGTAGCTATGCCATCGGTATTCAGATACCAGCAGGGTCACCTGCGGAGGACAAGTTTCAACTGAGCTTCCAGACTAAGACAGACTAGGAAGAGGAATCTGGCAGTCTACTTCTGCGAAGAGTTAGCCAGTGACAACCTTATGAATAGCAGCAGAACATTGTCTGATATAGTGCTGGAAGATGAGCCTCCCAGGTTGGAAGGCACTCAAAAGACAACTGGGGAAGAGCTGCCTCCTCAAAGTCGAGTCAACCTTAATGACGTGGATGGAGTCAAGCTTTTGAGTCCTTCATTTGCTGATGTGGCACAACTCAAAATGAGAAGAAACAGCTGCAAAGATCCATTAATAAATGGAACCTTGAATGCATGAAGTATGAATCTAGGAAAATTAGAAATCATCAAAAATGAAATAGAACACATAAACACCGATAACCTAGGCATTGGTGAGCTGAAATGGACTGATGTTGGCCATTTTGAATAGGAAAATCATATCGTCTACTATGCCAGGAATGACAACTTGAAGAGGAATGGTATTGCATTCATCATCAAAAAGAACATTTCAAGATCTATCCTGAAGTACAACGCTATCAGTGATAGGATAATATCCACACACCTAGAAGGAAAACCAATTGATACGACTATTATTGAAATATATACACCAATCACTAATGCCAAAGATGAAGAAACTGAAGACTTTTATCAGCTTCTGTAGTCTCAAATTGATCAAACATGCAGTCAGGATGCATTGATAATTACTGGAGATTGGAATGTGAAAGTTGGAAGCAAAGAAGAAAGATCAGTAGTTGGAAAATGTGACCTTGGTGATAGAAAAAATGCTAGATATCAAATGACAGAATTTTGCGAGACCAACAACTTCTTCATTGCAAATACCTTTTTTCACCAACATGAACAGCGACTATACACATGGACCTCACCAGATGAAATACACGGGAATCAAATCAACTACATCTTTGGAAAGAGATGGTGGAAAAGCTCAATATCATCAGTCAGAACAAGGCCAGGGGCCAACTGTGGAAAAGACCATCAATTGCTCACATGCAAGCTCAAGCTGAAACTGAAGTAAACCAGGGCAAGTCCACGAGAGCCAAAATACAACTTTGAGTATATCCCACCTGAATTTAGAGACCATCTGAAGAATAAATTTGATGCGTTGAACACTAACGACCGAAGACCAGATGAGTTGTGGAATGATATCAAGGACATCATATATGAAGAAAGCAAGAGATCATTGAAATGACAGGAAAGAAAGAAAAGACCAAGATGGACGTCAGAGGAGACTCTGAAACTTGCTTTCGAACACTGAGCAGCTAAAGCAAAAGGAAGAAATGATGAAGTAAAAGAACTACACAGAAAATTTCAAAGGACGGCTACAGAAGACAAAGTGAAGTATTACAATGACATGTGCAAAGAGCTGGAGATAGAAAACCAACAGGAAAGAAAACAGTAGGCCTTTCTCAAGCTGAAAGAACTGAAGAAAAATTGAAGCCTCGAGTTGCAATAGTGAAGGATTCTATGAGGAAAATATTAAATGATTCAGGAAGCATCAAAAGAAGATGGGAAGAATACACAGAGTCATTATACCAAAAAGAATTAGTTGATGTTCAACCATTTCAAGAGGTGGCATATGATCAGGAACCGATGGTACTGAAGAAAGAGGTCCAAGCTGCACTGAAGTCACTGGTGAAAAACAAGGTTCCAGGAACTGGGGGAATATCAATTGAAATGTTTCAACAAATAGATGCAGCGCTGGAAGTGCTCACTCACCTATGCCAAGAAATTGGGAAGACAGCTACCTGGCCAACCGACTGGAAGAGATCCATATTTATGCCTATTCCCAAGAAAGGGGATCCAATCAAATGCAGAAATTATCAAACAATATCATTAAAACCACACTCAAGCAAAATTTTGCTGAAGATCCTTTAAAAGCAGCTGCAGCAATATATCGACAGAACTGCCAGAAATTCAGGCTGGATTCAGAAGAGGATGTGGAACCAGGGATATCATTGCTGATGTCAAATGGGTCCTGGCTGAAAGCAGAGAATACCAGATGGATGTTTACATGTGTTTTATTGACTATGCAAAGGCATTCGACTGTGTGGATCATAACAAATTATGGATAACATTGTGAAGAATAGAAATTCCAGAACACTTAATTGTGCTCATGAGGAACCTGTACACAGATCCAGGGGCAGTTGTTTGGACAGCACAAGGGGATGCTGAGTGGTTTAAAGGCAGGAAAGATGTGCATCAAGGTTCTATCCTTTCACCATTTTTTTTTTTATTATTATTCAATCTGTATGCTGAGCAAATAATCCGAGAAGCTGGACTATATGAAGAACGGAGCACCAGCATTGGAGGAAGACTCATTAACAATCTGTGTTATGCAGATGACACAACCTTGTTTGGTGAAAGTGAAGGAGACTTGAAGCACTTACTAATGAAAATCAAAGACCACAGCTTTCAATATGGATTACACCTTAACATAAAGAAAACAGAAATTCTCATAACTGGACCGGTAAGCCACATCACAATAAATGAAGAAAAGTTTGAAGTTGTCAAGGATTTCATTTTACTTGGATCCACAATCAACACTCATGGAAGTAGCAGTCAAGGAATCAAAAGACACATTGCATTGGGCAAATCGGCTGCAAAGGACCTCTTTAAAGTGTTGAAAAGGAAAGATGTCACTTTGAAGACTAAGGTGCACCTGACCTGAGCCATGGTATTTTCAATCTTATTATATGCATGTGAAAGCTGGACAATGAATAAGGAAGACCAAAGAAGAACTGACACCTTTGAATTGTTGTGTTGGCAAAGAATATTGAATAACCATGGACTGCCAAAAGAATGAACAAATCTGTCTTGGAAGAAGTACAACCAGAATGCTCCTTTGAAGGAAGGATGGTGAGACCGCATCTTACATACTTTGGACAGGTTGTCAGAAGGGATCAGTCCCTGGAGAAGGACATCATGCTTGGTCAAGAAGAGGGTCAGCAGAAAAGAAGATCCTCAATGAGATGGATTGACATAGTGACAGCAACAATGGGCTCAATTATAACAACGATTGTAAGGATGGTGCAGGATGGAGCAATGTTTCATTCTGTGATACATAGGGTCGCTATGAGCCGGAACCCAGTCGACGGCACCTAACAACAACAACAACGTAAATCTACATTAAGACAGAGCGGTACTGGCTTATGGGTAGGTGTAAAGTTCAATAGTACAGAATCGAGATGCCTGGAGTAAACACATTTACAGTCAACTGATTTTCAACAAAGTTGTCATGGCAATTCAACAAGGAAAAGATAATCTTTTATATGCATAAAAAAAAAATAGCGGTAGCATAATTGAATATCTACAAGTCAAAGGATTCGTGTAGACCCTTACTTCTTACTATATACAATAATTAACTCAAAATGAATCATACAACTAAATATAAAACCTAAACGTGTAAAACGTCTAGAAAGTTTGTATTCAGCTGCTAGCTAAAATGCTGGGTATTCAAATCTACCTCAGAAGAAAAGCCTGGTGATCTACTTCTAAAAAATCAGCCATTGAAAGTTTTACGGAGTAAAGGTCTACTGACCCGCATATGACCCCCATGAGTCGGAGTCAGCTCAACGGCAACTGATTTCACATGGACACACACTAGTTATCCCATCCTATATACCCTGTCCTATCTATCTGTCTGTCTGTCTGTCTGTCTGTCATCTAATCTATCATCTATCCATCCATCCATCTATCTATATAAAGAACTCTTACAATTCAGTCATAAAAAGACAAATAATCCAATTAAGAAATAGACGTTTTCTCAGAGAAGATGTACAGATGGCTAGCAATCACATGAAAAGATCCTAATATTAGCTACTAGGAAAATGCGAATGGAAACCACAATGAGATATCACTTCACATCCACTAGAATGGTTATTTAAAAAAAAAGACGACTCCAAATGTTAGCAAGGATATGGAGAAACCTGAACCCCATGTATAAAGGGTGGCAATTTACAATACTTTAGCCACTTTTAAAAAGTTTGGCAAACTTTTGAAAAATTAATATAATTTAACCACATAAACTTACAAAATTCCACTCTTAGGTATCCAGGAGAAATGGCAACGTTTATGTCTACACTGCATTATTCAAAATAGCCCCAAACTGGATATCCTTTGAATAGCGACTGGAAAGACAAAATGCAGCATAGTAATAGATTACTACTCAGCAATAAAAGAGAGTAAATTATTGACATACGCTGCAACACAGATGTGCCTCCAAAACACGTAATGTGAACAGAACCAGATGCAAAAGACCCATTTTACGTGGAAATATGGGATTCCGTTGATATAAAGAGTCCAGTAAAGACTAATATGCAGAAGCAAAAAGTATGTTAGCTGTTGCCTGGGGCTGGAGCTGTGGATGGGGGATTGACTGCCAAAGAGAAGGAGGTGTCTTTATAGGGCGATGGAAATGTTTACCCCAAGTGGTAAAACCAGAATTACATTAAAGGGTGAACCAGCCAGAAATGTCCTACAGTGCCAGTCTGGATCCCTTGGCTGTTAGGGCATCGGTCATCAAGGTAATAAAAGAAAAGGTCGTTTAACAGAACTGGGATGTTTCATATAGTAGGTGGTTGAAGAAAAGTGTTAAACAGTACCCAGAATGTGTGATTAGGGGTGAGTCCCAAAGAGTATACTCAAGTAATAACGGTTGAAAATTTAATTGCTTTCTAAGATGACTGGGCACAGTTAACCATGAGCTTTGCAGACTTGGGATCAGAGCTGTTCACACAACGTAGAAGAGGCCAAGAGCTCTATCAAACACCCCCCGCCAAAAAAAGACAGTTGCCATCCAGTCTATCTCAACTCATGGCAACCCCATGTGTATCAGAGGAGAACTGTGCTCCATATGGTTTTCAGTATCAGACTTTTTGAAAGTAGATCTCCAGGCCTTTCTTCTGAGGCATCTCTGAGCGGACTGAAACTGCCAACTTTTGGTTAGCAGCCAAGTGTATTAACCATCTGCACCCCCCAGGGACTCCAAGCCCTCTTCACAGAGGGCTTACTCTTTATCCTTCCCTAAGGAGGTATCATATGACGCATATTATTAATAAAACAGGTCTACTATTGGGTCCCTAAGAACTCTAACGAATTCAAAGGAAAAATATGGACCAACTTGCCTTGTAGATTTTTTTTAATCAGTGGTTTAAAATACACTGTATTTAAATACGGTCTGTTTGAATTGAACTTTTACCAAAAAATTAGCTTCTGAAGATTCAGTGATTCTCAAAACAAACTTCCTTCATTATTTTAAAAGTAATATTAGTTAAATGTGTCAGTGTGTCTATGGGAGGAACCAACAGATTACTGACCTAATACATGAGAGAAATGGCAAACATGAAGTTTGTATACAACTAATGGAAAATAGATAATATCACAGCACATGTTATCACTGAATAATCTGAATTTATCCAGTTCTGTTGGATGAGTTTAATAATCTGAATATTAAACTCATCCAACAGAACTGGATAAATTCAGATTATATATATATATATATGTATATATATATACAAATTCCCACCAAAACAATTACCTACAGAGCTGATGCATCCATTATAGAATCTGTAGGAAGCATTTTGGTTTTCTGTAACTATATATAATGGACTGAGGGAAGCTTTATTAGGCTTTGTTGCCATTTTTCCCGTTTTAATTGGTAACGCAGCCTGACACCAAACTTGGATCACTGGATATATATATATAGAACTTAACCAACAGAACTGTTTGCACACTAAAAAATTCAATGTTGTTTATTAACAGCTAGCATACTACCTCTAAATGAAGCTCATTGCAATCTAAAATGGGCCCTGCAAGGAGCTAATGAGCAAGCTCCTGCCTGATATTGACAATTAATCAGGCATAAAAGCGTTTAGGATCAGGACTCATTGACAGACATGTAGGCTTCTATGGACATCAATGAAACATGATATATGAACATATTTGTCTAATTGTATATCAGGTTTTCGAACAAATTCCCACCAAAACAAGTACCTACAGAGCTGATACATCCCTTATAGAATCTGTAGGAAGCATTTTGGTTTTCTGTAACTGTATGTAATGGATTGAGGGGAAGCTTTATTAGGCTTTGTTGCCATTTTTCCCGTTTTAATTGGTAACGCAGCCTGACACCAGAGTTGGATCACTGGATACAGTTACTGAGCAATTAAAACCAACCGTCATTGTGCCTGTGTAGTATTATCCTTGGTCCTCAAGGAACAACAACAACAAAAGCAAAGTATTTAAGATAACTGGAAATACAGAATGTAAAAAAAAGCAAGAAATTTTTTTTACGTTTAAAATAGGAAATTATAAATCAATTAATATTTCCACTTTCTCACTTTAAAGCATGTAATTGAAGATATTCAAAATGTATACTGTCTACAAATTTTGAACATACAAATGAGTGCATCACCTTATAACTAATAAGTTAGCTATACAAGAATTTACTCACATATATGAAGAGAAGAATAAAATGCTTATTGTATGTTTTTTCCCCCTTTTTAAAAGACTTCATGGTTTTTTGCAATTGTTATATAATATTTAAGGCATTTGTATTCCACCTAAATTGTGAAATGCTACTCCCCTTGATTCTACTCCCTACCCCACAAGTGATTTTTAGGCTTATTGCTAATTTAATATTTTAAAGCGCTCTGATATTAAAATCAAAGACACAAAATTTATTGTGTTATAGCTAAATAGAACCTTTGTATACTGTTGAGGCTGAAATAGCTCCAGGTGTTTTTTGACTGTGTTTCCTAGTTATAGATAGGTTATCTGCTTTGACTATAATAGCATACTAGTATTTTATGCTGATTTGATTTTTTTAGTTTAGAAGCTTGCTTTTCTCTTTCAAAAGGAATTCAGCAAAGAATGCTGTTTCCTTACAGGTTGGCAGGAAGGTTTCCAGGGTAATAAAAGGATGAAAAAAGAGCAAATTAAACCCATGGATAAAAGAGAACATATCAGGATAGAGGACTATTAACAGGAATGGAGGTAAAGATAGAGATACAATGGATTAAGCCCAATTTGGGGGACAACTAAAAATCAGAATGAATGCTTTCAGGACTATTAAAAAACATAAACTGTATTGCATGATTCTTTTAATACTGTACTATATGGAAATCTTTTTTCACAAAAAATAAGTTAATACTTTATGAAAGTTTTAACAATATTACTTCTTTATAGCTTTAGCTCCTATACTTCACTTAAAATTAGAGAGAATGACTGATTTAAACCCTAAGCTAAACCAGGAATACTAATTTAAAGCACAGTCTAATCTTCAGTCTCTGATGTAGCATCTCCAAACCTCCAAATGAAATACCAGTGTAAACACAGACACGAAAAAAGAAATCATGAAAACTAAGATACTCAACCTATTGTTAAAATTGCAGGGTGGGGATACGAGACCTATGGAGTTAAAATGAAAATTTGTTTTTGCTTTAGGCAATACAAGTGAGATAGTTTGAAGATATAGAGATATTTTATTTATTACTTGCAGACTGGATGAATGCTCATAATCCATAATCGGTACAAATGGGAGAGAGAGAGAGGGGGGAAAAAAAGCAGTTATAAAAAAAAAAAATCATCAGTTCTTGATCATATATTGCCTCAGCTCTTTTGCTTCATCATTTCTTTCATTCCTTTGAAGGAGAAAGTCCAAGCTGTACTGAAGACATTGGCAAAAAGCAAAAAGGGTCTAGGAATTGACAGAATACCAACTGAGATGCTTCAACAAATAGATGCAACCCTGGAAGCACTCTTTTGTCTATGCCAAGAAATTTGGAAGACAGCTACCTGGTCAATCAACTGCAAGAGATTCATATTTACGCCCATTCCAAAGAAAGGTGATCCAACAGAATGTGGAATTATCCAACAATATCATTAATATCACATGCAAGTAAAATTTTGATGAAAATAATTCAAAAATAGTTGCAGCAGTACATTGATAGATAACTGTCAGAAATTCAAGCCAGATTCAGAAGAGGAGGTGGAATGACATATATCATTGCTGATATCAGATGGATCTTGGCTGAAAGCAAAGAATCCCAGAAAGATGTTTACCTGTCTTTTATTGACTATGCAAAGGCATTTGACTGTGTGGATCATAACAAATTATGGATAACATTATGAAGAATGGGAATTCTCGAGCACTTAATTCTGCTCATGTGGAGCCTGTACATAGACCAAGAGGCAGTCGTTGGAACAGAACAAGGGGATACTGTGTGATTTAAAATCAGGAAAGGTGTGTGTCAGTGTTGTGTCCTTTCACCATACTTATTCAATCTATATGTTGAGCAAATAATTCAAGAAGCTGCACTATATGAAAAAGACCGCAGCATCAGGTTTGGAGGAAGACTCATTAATAACCTGAGATATGCAGATGACACAACCTTGATAGCTGAAAGTGAAGAGAACTTGGAGCACTTAATGGGGAAGATCAACTACTACAGCCTTCAGTATGGATTACAGCTCAACATAAAAAAAAAAAATCCTCACAACTGGACCAAAAAGCAACATCAAGATAAAGGAAAAAATATCGAAGTGGTGCAGCGTATCATTTTATTTGGATCCACAATCAACACCCATGGAAGCAGCAGTCAAGAAATCAAATGATGTATTGCATTGGACAAATCTGCTACTAAAGACCTCTTTAAAGTGTTAAAAAGCATAGATGGTACTTTGAGGACTAATGTGCACCTGACCCAGGCCATGATATTTTCAATTGCCTCATATGCATCAAAATCTTAACAATGAATAAGGAAGACCAAAGAAGAATTGATGTCTGAATTATGATGTTAGAGAAAAATATTGAATATAACATGGACTGCCAGAAAAATGAACAAATCTGTCTTGGAAAAAGTATAGCTGGAATGCCCCTTCGAAGGGAGAATTCTTAATACACATGAGGTCACCATGTTTCAGAGCTGACTCCACGGAAGCTGGAAAAACAGAAAAGGAATAAGGTAGCTAAGATATTGCCTTTCTTCCAAACTCTTCTTACCCATAATCACCCTCCCTTCAACACTCATTCGGAAATGACAACTACACCTCCAAAGACCACAGGGCAGAAGCAGAGAAGGATATGCTATGATGAATTACGTCAGGGGAGGTACAGCACAGCTGCAAAATGTGGAGATAGAACAACTTGAGATAGAAAGAGTCATAGTAAATTTTGTTGCTGGGATTGGGGTTTTAAGAATTTTCTATTATTTCAGCGTATCTGCGACCCCACAGTACAGATTGAGGTCAATGCCACTTGAATCAATAGAACTTTCTTAGGTAAATGCTTGCTGACCCTGAAAATCAGTAAAGGAATTGGACAAGTCACTCTGTCTTTGAGAGCTGAGCACCTGAATAAAGGCATTCTACACATTGGTGGGCAGACAACTGGGCAAGGGCAAGTCCCACCCCTTCTCAATGGGAAAAAAACTCAGCCTTGACCTGGCAACCAGGTTGATGTTGAAAAACACAGAAAACAAAGAGTCAGACAAACATGAAAATATATTTTTTTAATCTAAATGAATGAAAAGAATATTTATTCTAAAATATCAGCTGAAGATGAAATTTCTTGTTTTATATAAACACCACAAATAGAATAAAATTTTAGAAACAAAAAGGAATCTTTACTCAAATTCAATAAAACAAAATAACTCATTGAGTCAGTGAAAGAGGAGTCCAAGGTAAGGAACAGACTCAGAATAAAATGGAATTGGGTGAGAAGATAGGTGAACTGAATTTAATAACTGCATTTGAGAGCAATTTGTTAATATTTCACAAAAAAAGAGAAAAACATAAAGTCTTAAAGCTACCAATTGTTACTTCTAGGAATTTATCTTACATGTATTCACAGATGTTTGAAATTTTTTACATGCAAAGGTATTTGGCAGAATTTTTCGTTATATCAAAATGTTGCATATAACCTAGATGCCATCACAAAAGAAGCAATTAATAAATTATGTCAAATGGATTTAATGCAACATTATGTAAACATTCAAAAGCACAAGGAAATGATATATATAAAAATGAGGAGTGATCTTTAAGATATGTTATTTATTGAAACTAAAACAAGCTGCAGAAGCTTGTATAGATGTACACACGTACACGATAGATTAAATCCATATGGAAATCAATGAAACCACAGAATTTTGTGAGACCTTTGAATCAGTGATACGGAAAACAAGAATCAGTTGCAATGTCAAAATGCAGAGGAGATTGCTAGTGACATGAAAAATGATGAAAGAAAAGAATAATGAAATGGAAGAGAGAGGAAAGAGGCCCAAACTAAAGAGATTTGGTGTCCTGAAGAAAGAAGCAAGAAAAAAATAGAATCAATAAAATAATGAAAGAAAAATTTCTTGAGCTGAAGAAATCCTAAAAATTCAAGGATTCATTGAGTAATAGGTAACACTGGAAACAAATGGAATACATATATTCAAATGTAGGAATAAAGAAAAAATATTTTAACTGACTAGAAATGTTTGCCTACTAAGGAGCAGAAATGATTTCAAACTTTGCACAAAATTAAATTCAAAAATGTAATGTCACGGCAGTTAAAAATTAAATAACTACCTTGATTAAAAATTATGTTTTGTTCAAATTGTTAATAACATTTGACATATATGAATAACAGATTGGGCAATCTCAGCAATGTATATACATATAGAAAGATTATCAATGCACCTCTCTGGAAAAACAAATTCCTTGAAAATTTGGAGAAAACTAAAAGTCAAAAAGTGAATCTCATTTTTAAATGGCTTGTGATTGGCATTAAAAAACATACAACATTAGACATATCATTACAATAATTGTCCTAATGTTGTTTACAAAATTAACTACACAATTTTTTAAAGAAATGTATAATGAATAATATAGTTTTGTAACTCAGCAAACTAGGAATAGAAGGAAAATTCCTCAATATGGTAAAGGACATTTATGAAAAACCCACAGCTAACATAATCAATGGTTAAAAACTGAAAGATTCCTCCCTAAGATCAAGAACAACCAAAGGATGTCAGCTTTCACCACTGCTATTCAACATTGTACTTAAAGTTCTAGCCAGAGCAATCAGACAAGAAAAAGCATCCAAATAAGAAAGGAAGAAATAAAACTATACTTATTTGCAAATAGCATGATTTTATATATAGAAAATCCCAAAGAATCCATAAGAAAGCTAATACCACTGATTAATTAATTCAACCCAGGGTACAAGATCAATACACAAAAATCAGTTTTGGTTTTATATACCGGCAATGAACAATCTGAAAAGAAAACCCAGAAAGCAATCCCATTTACAATAGCATCTAAAATAATAAAATACCTAAAAATAAAGTAAACCAGGGAGGTTAAAGAGATGTGCACTGAAAACTATCACATGTTGTTGAAAGAAGTAAAGGAAGACCTAAATAAATGGAAAGACATCCCATGTCATGAATTGGAAGACTTAATATTGTTAAGATGGTAATACTACTCAAAGAGATCTACAGATACAGCCCAATCCCTATCAAAATTTCAACAGCCATTTTTTGCAGATATGTAAATGTTGATCCTAAGATTCATATGGAATTGCAAGGAGCCCCAAATAGCCAAAACAATTTTCAAAAAAGAACAAATTAGAAGGATTCGCACTTCAGTGAGAGAATTGGTGACTCAGTGGTAGAATTTGTGCCTTCAGTGCAAAAGACCAGGGTTCAATTCTTGACCAATACACCTCATGCACACCTACCAGCTTTCTGTTAGTGGAGGCTTGCATGTTGTTATGATGCTAAACAGGTTTCAGCAGAAGAACTATGAAGAAAGGGTTGGCAACCTACTTCCAAAATCAATCAGTGAAAACCCTATGGATCACAATTGTCCAATCTGCAACGGATCATATGTATGGTGCAGGATCACAGAATGTTTTCGTTCTGTTGTGCATGGGGTTGTCATGAGTCAGGGGCTGTCTTTATGGCAGCTAATGACAACAAAGCCGCACTAATCAAAGTAGTTTGGTATTGGCATAATGGTGGACCTATACTATAGACCAACAGGGTAGAATCAAGAGTTTAGAAATGAACCCACACATCTATGGCAAATCGATTTTCAACAAGGGTGCCAAGTCCATTCAATGAGAAGGAATGGTCTCTTCAATAAATAGTGCTGGGACAACTGGACCTGTACACGCAAAAGAATGAGATTGAAACTGTTATCTGATACAAATACAAAAATTAACTCAAATGAATCAATGACCTAAACATGAGAGTTAAATCTATAAAACATTGTTTTTGACAATAGATTGTTAGATATGACATCAAAGCATAAACAACAAAAGAATAACTAGACAAATTGGACTTCTTAAAAAAATTGTACATTAAAGGACTTTATCAAAAAAATGAAGAGATAAACTGAAGAATGAGAAAATGTTTGGGAACCATATATCTGAAAAGAGTTTAATATCCAGACTCTGTAAAGAACCCTTACAATGAAACAACAGCAACAAAGAAATAAACAATTCAATTGAAAAATAATCAAAGGACTTGAACAGATGTTTGGCCAAAGAAGATAAATACATAACCAATAAGCACACAAAAAGATACACAAAGTCATTGTTGTTGGTGTTAACTGCCATAGAGTCAGTTCCAATCCACAGCAACCCTATAAGACAGAGTAGAGCTGCCCCATAAGGTTTCCAAGGAGCAGCTGGTGGATTTGAACTGTTAACCTTTTGGTTAGTAGCCGAGCTCTTAACCACTGCACCACCAGGGCTCCTCAAAGTCATTAGTCATTGTTATTTCTGTTTGCTGCCATAGAGCCAGCTCCCGACTCATGGTGACCCCTGTGTGACAGAGTAGAAATGCTCCATAGAGTTTTCTTGTCTGTAATCTTTATGGAGGTAGATTTCCAGGCCTTTCTTACACAGAGCCACTGGGTGGGTTCAAACTGCCAATCTTGCAGTTAGCAGCCGATTGCAAACCACTTGCACCACCCAGGATCTTTCATTAGTCATTAACCAAATAAATAAATAAATAAACCCATTACTTTTTGAGTCTATCCTGACTCACAGGGACCCTGTAGGAGAGGGTGGAACTGCCCATAGGGTTTCCAAGGAGTGACTGGTGGACTTGAACTGCCAGCCTTTTGGTTAGCTGCTGTAGCTCTTAACTACTGAGCCACTAGGGTCCCTCGTTAGTCATTAGGGAAATACAGGTTGAAACCACGATGAGATACCATGTTGCCCCTAATAGGATGGATATGAGGTCGGTGGTGGTTCAGTGGAAGAATTCTTGCTTTCCATGCAGGAGACCCAGGTCTGACTCTTGCCCAATGCACCTCAAGTGCAGCCCCTACCTGTCTGTCAGCGAAAGCCCGTGCATTGCTCTGACACTGAGCAGGTCGCAGTGCATTTCCAGACTAAGAATTACCAGGAAAAAAAAAGTGCTGGTAACCTACTTGTAAAAGTTCAGCCAGTGAAGACCCTAGGAGTCACAAAGGTCTGATCCCATTTTGCGTGAGATCCCCAGGAGTCAGGAACTGATGTGACAGCAATTAACAACAATAGGATTGCTATTATCAGGAAAATGGAAAATAATAAATTGACTAGAATGTGGAGAAAATGGAACACTCCTCCATGGCTGGTGGGAATGTAAAATGTTGCAGCCCACTATGGGAAACAGTTCGGTAGTTCCTCAAAAAGTTAAACATACAATTACCATATGACCCAGCAATTCCACTCTTACAAATATACCCAAGAGACTTGAACAGGTTACGTGTTTACCACTGTTCATTGCTCTATTATTCACATTAGCCAAAATATGGAAACAACCTAATTATCTATCAAGAGAATAATGGATAACGAAATTGTGGCATATATATACAATGGAATATTATTCAACCACAAACAGAAATGAAATTCTGATACATGCTACAACATGGATGAACTTTGAAAATATTACGCTGAGTGAAATAAGTCAGACACAAAAGGATAAATACTACCTGATCCCACTTATACAAAATATCTGTAATAGGCAAAGGTATACAGGACAAAGACTGTTGTGGTTACCAGGGACTGACCGGAGGAGGTAAGGGGATCATTGTTGAAGGGGTATTGAATTTCTGTTTGAGGTCACTGAAACTTTTGGAAACAGTGCTGATAGTAATGCAATATGATGGAATTAATTAATGTCACTGAAATATACAATTAAAAATGGTTAAAATGGCAACCATTTTGATATATATATTTTTTTACCATGATAAAATTAAAAAAAAAAAATTCCTTCTGGAAAAAATTCCAGATTTTTATTAAGGCAGTAGTGGAAATCGACTGGCAAAAATCGTCAGCTTTTTATATTCCTCATCATAGGGAGAATCAAAATATAGCTTTTTATGTTTTCTTTAAATTATATTCATATGGTGTCAAGAATTTCTGGAAGTCTTTAAAGTAACCACTATAGAATTAAAAACAGGATGGATGCCTTATAAAAAGAAAACTGAAAAAGAAAAACAAATTAACAAATATAGTTCTGGTAGCACACATCTTAAAACATATATTGAGAAATCATAAAATGTAGAACCCCTTGAACAAAAACCCAGAACTAAGATCAAACTTATGGCAATAGAAATATATGTTGCTCTCTAGTTTCAGAGTAGATGAGGCCACGGCTTGTGTAGACTATTAGTCCTATAGACTAGTTTTTTGTTGTTGTTGTTAGGTGCCATCTAGTCCGCTCCGACATATCGACCCTATGCACAACAGAATGAAACACTGCCCAGTCCTGCACCATCCTTACAATCGTTGTTATGCTTGAGCTTATTGATGCAGCCACTGTGTCAATCCACCTCTTCGAGGGTCTTCCTCTTTTCCGCTGACCCTGTACTCTGCCAAGCATGATGTCCTTCTCCAGGGACTGATCCCTCCTGACAACATGTCCAAAGTATGTAAAACGCAGTCTCACCATCCTTGCCTCTAAGGAGCATTCTGGCCACACTTCTTCCAAGACAGCTTTGTTCGTTCTTTTGGAAGTCCATGGTATATTCAATATTCTTTGCCAACACAGCAATTCAAAGGTGTCAACTCTTCTTCGGTCTTCCTTATTCATTGTCCAGCGTCCACATGCATATGATGCGATTGAAAATACCATGGCTTGGGTCAGGCACACCTTAGTCTTCAGGGTGACATCTTTGCTCTTCAACACTTTGAAGAGGTCCTTTGCAGCAGATTTGCCCGATGCAATGCATCTTTTGATTTCTTGACTGCTGTTTCCACGGCTGTTGATTGTGCATACAAAGTAAAATGAAATCCTTGACAACTTCAATCTTTTCTTCGTTTATCATGATGTTGCTCATTGGTCCAGTTGTGAGGATTTTTGTTTTCTTTATGTTGAGGTGTATCCATACTGAAGGCTGTGGTCTTTGATCTTCATTAGTAAGTGCTTCAAGTCCTCTTCACTTTCGGCAAGCAAGGCTGTGTCATCTGCATAATGCAGATTGTTAATGAGTCTTCCTCCAATCCTGATGCCCTGTTCTTCTTCATATAGTCCAGCTTCTCGTCTTATTTTTTTCAGAATACAGCTTAAATAGCTATGTTGAAAGAATACAACCCTGATGCACAACTTTCCTGACTTTAAACCAGTTAGTATCCCCTTGTTCTGTCCGAACAACTGCCTCTTGGTCTATGTAAAGGTTCCTCATGAGCACAATTAAGTGTTCTGGAATTCCCATTCTTCACAGTGTTATCCATAGTTTGTTATGATCCACACAGTCAAATGCTTTTGCATAGTCAATAAAACACAGGTAAACATCCTTCTGGTATTCTCTGCTTTCAGCCAGGATCCATCTGATATCAGCGATGATATCCCTGGTTCCACGTCCTCTTCTGAATCCGGCCTGAATTTCTGGCAGTTCCCTGTCGATATACTGCTGCAGCCATTTTTGAATGATCTTCAGCAGAATTTTGCTTGCGTGTGATATTAATGATATTGTTCTATAATTTCCACATTCAGTTGGATCTCCTTTCTTGGGAATAGGCATAAATATGGATCTCTTCCAGTCAGTTGGCCATATTTCTTGGCATAGATGAGTGAGCACCTCCAGCTCTGCATCTGTTTGTTGAAACATCTCAATTGATATTCCATCAATTCCTGGAGCCTTGTTTTTTTGCCAATGCCTTCAGAGCAGCTTGGACTTCTTCCTTCAGTACCACTGCTTTCTGATCATATGCCACCTCTTGAAATGGTATAATGACTCTGTGTATTCCTTCCATCTTCTTTTGATGCTTCCTGCGTTGTTTAATATTTTCCTCATGGAATCCTTCACTATTGTAACTCGAGGCTTGAATTTTTTCTTCAGTTCTTTCAGCTTGAGAAACACCGAGTGTGTTCTTCCCTTTTGGTTTTCCATCTCCAGCTCTTTGCACATGTCATTATAATACTTTACTTTGTCTTCTTGAGAGGCCCTTTGAAATCTTCTTTTCAGAGTTTCTTCATTGCAAATACCTTCTTTCACCAACATAAACAGCGACTATACACATGGACCTCACCAGATGAAATACACAGGAATCAAATCAACTACATCTTTGGAAAGAGACGGTGGAAAAGCTCAATATCATCAGTCAGAACAGGGCCAGGGGCTGACTGTGGAACAGACCATCATTTGCTCATATGCAAGTTCAAGCTGAAACTGAAGAAAATCAGAGCAAGTCCACAAGAGCCAAAATATGACCTTGAGTATATCCCACCTGAATTTAGAGACCAACTCAAGAATAGATTTGATGCACTGAACACTAGTGACTGAAGACCAGGCGAGTTGTGGAATGACATCAAGGACATCATCCATGAAGAAAGCAAGACGTCACTGAAAAGACAGCAAAGAAAGAAAAGACCAAGATGGATGTCAGAGGAGACTCTGAAACTTGCTCTTGAGCGTCGAGCAGCTAAAGCAAAAGGAAGAATTGATGAAGTAAATAAAAGAAGAAAAGAAAAAAATAAATAAAACTAAAAACCTCCAGAGACCTCTGGAGTCACTGTAAAACATTAAAAAAAGAAAAAAATGTGTACTTGTATACTTGGTCAACTGGCATAATACAGTTCACAAAGTTTATATTCTATATGCTAGTTTGGTGAGTAGTATCTGGAGTCTTAAAGTTGTGAGTGGCCATCCAAGACATAGTTGGCCGTTTTATTGTTCTCTATTCTTCCAGACTGAAAAAGAAGGAAATCAAAGGCTCTAAGAAGAAATTTTGATTTCCTTCTTTCTTTTTTTTTTTTTTTTATGTACATTCTGTCTCTTTATTGATATTCTAAATTTGGTAAGTCATCATTGTCCTACTTTAATTATTTGGACATACAAAAACCAAAAAAAAATCATGTGAAATTGCTACGTTAGAGCATTTGTGCCATAAGTCCAACATCTGGCCCCTGTAAAGGGCAATGTCTGTTGTCTTTTTTTTCCTTCTGTGAGGACCATTCTTTCCTGTTTCTCTGTGTAACTTTTTATTGATAATTGGATATTTTAGAGACTAGAGTATGGCAACTTTGGAAATGAAATGTTATTCCTCCCATACTATTTTTCATGTTGGTTATGGTGGTTTTTTGTTTATTTTAATTTTCTAGGCTTATTCTACAATGTCAGTACTCCCTATAGTATGCAGCCACTGAAGTTTTGAATTGGTATCCCTAAGAGTCAAGCAGTAATTGGTCAGAGCGTCCTTTAAATACCTTGAGCCTACAAGTTTTCCACTTTTTACCAGAGTTATATGAGTGTTTTGAAGCCCTGGTAGTGCAGTGTTAAGACCTTGACTGCTAACCAAAAATGTTGGCAGTTCTAATCCACCAGCCTCCTCTTGGAAACCCCACAGGGCAGTTCAACTCTGTCCTGTAGGGTCACTATGAGTTGAAATCGACTTGACGACAACGGATTTTTTTTTTTTTTTAATATGAGTATTGGGGCAATCATTCAACACTCTGCTAGTTTACAAGCCTGCTTGAGCTTTCACTTCTGGCTTGTATAGGAACACAGGTCAGCCAGAGGTGACTGATTCCCTGTGAGGTCTTTTCTGGGCATGGGCAAACTCCTGCATATGCCTTTTAGTTCCACAAGAATATGTTAGAGTTTATTATAGTACCCTATGGACTTCTTGTTCCAGATCTTATTTTTAAAATTTTGACTGGGCTGTTTTTGCCTTAACTGATATCACAGTGCTAAGCCATTTCTAGACTTGTCAGATAAATGAAATCATATGATACAGTCTTTTGTGACGGCCTTATTTTATTTAGCACAATGTGTTCAAGGTTCATCCATGTTGTAGCATGTATCAGTATTGAATTAATATTTTAAACTATTTTTAATATTCTTTTTTGTTGCTATATAATATTTTTTTATTCATGAATTAATGGACATTTGGCTTTTAATACTTTTGACTATTACAAATAATGCTGCTATGAACATTTGTGTACAAGTTTTTGTGGGCATATTTTTATTTCTTTTTCATTTCTGGGAATGAAATTGGTGGGTCATAGAGTAACTCCATGTTTAAGATTTTGAACAACTGACAAAATGTTTACCAATGCAGCTGCACTATTTTACTTCCCCACCAGAAAATATGAGGTTTTGAATTCCTCCACAATCTTACCAACACTTGTTATTATCTATTATTTTGGTTATAGCCATCCTAGTAGGTGTGCAGTGGTAACTCTTTGTGGTTTTGATTTGTATTTACTTGACTAATGATGTTAATCATCATTTCATATGTTTATTATCCATTTATATACCCTTTTTTGAGGAACATTGTTCTAAATTTTGTCTATTTTTAATTTGGCTTATTTGTCTTTTTCTTATTGAGTTGTAAGAGTTCCTTATATATCTAGATACAAGCCCCTTATCAGAGATGTGGTTGGCACATGTTTTCTCTCGGTCTGTGGCTTGTCTTTTAGTTTTCCTGATTATGTCTTTTGAAGCATGGATGTTTTTAATTTCAATGAAGTTCGATTATTACTTTTTCTTTTGTTGCTTCTGATTTTGTTTTCCTGTCTAGCAAACCATTGCCTAATTCAAGGTCACTAAGGTTTTCTTCTAAGAGATTTATAGTTTTAGCTCTTACATTTAGGTTGGTGATCTATATTGAGTTAATTTTTATGTACTGCCTGAGGTAATCTATAAATTCATCATTTTGCATGTGGATACCCCATTGTCTCAGCACCATTTACTGAAAAGACTATTCTTTCCCCATTGTGTTGTCTTGGCACCCTTGTCAAATATCACTTGATTGTAAATGTATTTCTGGAATCTCTATTTTATTTGATTAAGATATACATCTATCCTGTGCCAGTACTACACCACCTTGATTATTGAGCTTTGTGATAATAGGAATGGTTAAGTCAGGAATGGTGAGTTTTCCAGCTTTGTTCTTATTTTGAAAATTGGCTATTCCCACAGCTTTTGCATTTTTATATTAATTTTCAGATTAAGTTATCAGTTTTAGCAACAACAAAAATGCCAGCTGGGATTTTGATAGTGATCGTGTTAAATCTGTAGATTAATTTGGAGAGCATTGCCATGTTAACAGGAGACCTGGTGGCACAGTGGCTAAACACTCACTGCTAACCAAGAGGTTGAAGGTTCTAACACACCAGGTGCTCCATGGGAGAAAGGTATGGCAGTCTGCTTCCATAAAAATTAAAACCAAAAAAAAAAAAAAAAAACCTGTTGCTGTTGAGTTGATTCTGACTCATAGCAACTCAGTAGAACAGAGAACTGCCTCACAGGGTTTCCAAGGCTGTAAATCTTTAAGGAAGCTGATTGCCACATCTTTCACCCACAGATTGGCTGTTGGGTTAAAACCACTGACCTTTTGGTTAGCAGCTAAGCATTTAACCACTGGACCACCAGGGCTCATTCTGTAAAGATTACAGTCTTAGAAATCCTATGAGGCAGTTGTGCTGTATCCTACAGGGTCGCTATGAATCAAAATTGACTAGGCAGCAATGGGTTTTGATTTGGCCGTGTTAACATTAAGTCTTCTTATCTAAGAACATGTTATGCCTTCCCATTTATTTAGATCTTGTTTAAGTTATTTTAACAATATTTTGTAGTTTTCAGTGTGAATATATTGTACTTTTTTATTAAATTTACTCTCTAAATATTTTTGATGCTACTGTAAATGAAGTTGTTTTCTTAATTTAATTTTCAGATTGTTCATTGATAGTGTATAGAAATCTAATTGATTTTTGTATAATAAGCTTCTATCTTATTACCGTGGTGAACTCATTTATTAGTTCTAATAGTTTTTTTTTTAAAGATTCCTTATGATTTTCTACTACAAGTTGATGCCATCTGAAATAGAGATGTTTTTAATTCTGTCTTCCCAATCTGCATGATTTTTATTTCTCTTGTTTGATTAATTCCCCTAGCTAAAACCTCCAGTCCAATATTATAGAGAAGTGGCAAGAGGGACATCACTGTCTTTCTCCTACTCTTAAAAAAAAAAAAAAAAAAACCCTGTTGCCTAGTTGAGTCATTTCCAACTCATAGCGACCCTAAAGGACAGAGTAGAACTGCCCCATAGGGTTTCCAAGGAGTGCCTGGTGGATTTGAACTGCTGACCTTCTGGTTACCAGCTGTAGCTCTTAACCACTATACCACCAGAGTTTCCATCTCTTACTCTTAGTGGGAAACATTCAGTCTTTCACCATTATCATGTTAGCTGTGGGTTTTTTTGCATATGCCCTTTATCATGTTAAGAAAGTTTCCTCTTATTCTTAAAATGTTGAGTGTTTTTAATCAGGAAACAGCATTAGATTTTGTCAAATTCTCTTTTTCTATCTATTGAAATGATCATGTGATTTTTTTTGTCCTTTATTCTATTGCCGTGGTGTATTAGTTGCTATAAAATTTACCATAAATTTAGTGGCTTAAAACAACACAAACTTATTACCATACAGTTTTGGAGGTCAGAATTCATAAATGGGCCACACTGGGCTAAAATTAAGGTGACAGAAGGTCCATGTTCCTTTTTGGAGACTCTATGGGAGATGAGAGTCCCTCGGTGGTGCAAACGGTTAATACAGTTGGCTCCTAACCAAAAGGTTGGAGGCTTGAGTCCACCCAAAGGCAACATTGGAAAAACGGCCTGGCCATCTACTTCTGAAAAATTAGCCATTGAAAACCCTATGGAGCACAGCTCTACTCTGACACAAATGGGGTCACCATGAGTTGAAGTCAACCGGACAGCAGCTGTTTCTTTATGGGATAATCTGTCCTTGATTTTACAGCTTCTACAGGATGAATTTTTTTTTACAGGATGAACATGTTCCTTTGCTTGAGTCCCGTTTTCATCTTGAAAGGCATCAGTGGCTGATCGAATATTTCTCACGTCACACCACTCTGACATTGACTCTCCTATCTCACTCTTTTCCTTATAAGGATGCATATAAATATATTGGACCCATGTAAATAAAAAACAAACAAACAAAAAAACCTGTTGCCATCGAGTTGATTCTGACTCATAGTGACCCTATAGGACAAAGTAGAAATGCCCCTTGGGTTTCCAATGAGCGGCTGGTGGATTTGAACTGCCAACCTTTTATTTAACAGCCTGAATTCTTAACCATTTTGCCACCAGAGCTCCAGGACCTACCTGGATAATCCAAAAATAATCTCCCTATTTCAAGGTTAGCCGATTATCAAACCTACCACCATTTGCAAACTTAACTTCCCCCTTGCCACTTAACATAACAATGGAAGTAGAATATAGACCTCTAGGAGCCACCATTATTCTGCCTACCATATGTGGTATATTACATTGATTGATACTCAAATATTTAACCAACCTAGCATTCTTTGGAGAAATCCCACCTGTTCATGCTATATATATATAGTTTTGAGATGTCTGTAGATTCACATGCAGTTGTAAGAAATAATATATAGTGATCCCATGTACCCATTATTCAGTTTCTGCCAGTTTAATATCTTGAAAATCTATAGTACAGCATCATTACCAGGGTATTGATATTAATACAGTTAAGATTTTGAACAGTTCCTTTGTCATAAGGATTCCTTGTGTTGCCCCTTTATAACCATACCCACCCCCTTCTGCCTTACCCCACCCCTGTTCCTGGTCCCTGGTAACCACTAATCTGTTCATCATACCTATAATTTATTTTTTCATTCAAGAAATTTTATAAAAATAAAATCAGATAGTATGTAACCTTTGAGGACAGACTTTTTTCACTCAGTACTGTTCCCTGGAAGTTCAGCTTGTTGAGTGTACCAATATTTTGTTCCTTTTTCTCACTGAGTAGTGTTCCATGTTATGGGTGTTCTACAGTTTGTTAACCTTGCATGTGTTGAGGGACATCTGAGTTGTTCCCAGTTGGGACTATTATAAATAACCCATTGCCATCGAGTCAATTCGGACTCATCCAAAAAAACCAAACAGAGAGCCCCCGAGTTGATTCCAACTCATAGCGACCCTATAGGACAGAGTAGAACTGCCCCATAGAGTTTCCAAGGAGCGCCTGGCGGATTTGAACTGCTGACCCTTTGGTTAGCAGCTGTAGCACTTAACCACTACACCACCAGTGTTTCCTTCCAGTAACCCTATAAAGCTGCTATAACTTTCCTCTACTCTCTCCTGTAGGGTCGCTATGAGTCGGAATCGACTCGACGGCACTGGTTATAGGTATTTAAGTGAACGTATGCTTTCATTTTTTTTTTTTATGCTTTCATTTATCTGGAATAAATCCTCAGAAGTGAAATTGCTGTGTTGTATGATGATTGTATGATTATTTTTATTTCATAACAAACTAAAAAACAAGCAAAAGCTTCATAAGTGGTCTCCAGACTAGCTGTGCCAATTTAGTTTTCCGCAATGCCTGAATGATACAGTTTCTTAGCATCCGTCCCAGCATTTGTCACTTTCTTTCCCCTTTCTTTTTTCTTTTTCTTTTAGCTTTGAGGTAAATGCAGAGTGATACTTCATTGTGATTTTAAGTCATATTTCCCTAATAGCTAATGATGTCGGACATTTTTTCTTTTGTGTTATCTGCCATAAATATATCTCTGGTAAAATCTCTCTTCATGTTATTTTGCCTGTTTTATAATTGGAATGTTTGTTTTTTACTGTTAACTTTTGTGTATTCTTTACACACTGTATTTTTACGCAAATAACATGTGCTTTCTGCATTTGTCTGCCAGCCATGCCATCACTCCACAAGGCATCCTCACAAGCACCACCATACCAATCCTCTTCCACATGTTCCTACAAAAAAAAAAAAGTCATAGCATGCTTATGAAAATACTTCTCAGGAGGAGGGCCTAGCCAGCAAACAAATGCAGAAGGTTTCTTATATTTGCATAAAAATACAATATTATTGATAAAAGTCCTTTGACAAGCATGAGATTTGTAAATATTTTCTTCAAGTATGTAGCTCATCTTTGCAGGCTCTTAAAAGGTCCTATTGCAGAGAAAAAGTTTTTAATTTTGATGACATCCAATTAATCTTTTTTTCCCCCTTTTTTCTAAAAATTCTTTTATATGTTTGTGGATTTAGTTTGCTACTGTTCTGTTGATGGTTTTTGTACCTATACTCACAAAGAATATTGGTCCTAATTTTCTTTTCTTACAACGTTTCTTTCTGTTTGGTATAAGAGAAATGCTGGCTTCATAAATGAATTGGGAAGTGTTCCTCCCTCTTCTATTTTTGATGTAATTTATAAATAATTCATACTAATTTTTATTTAAATATTTGGTAGAATTCAACAGTGAAGCTGGGTTTTTCTTTGTGGGATTTTTTTTAAATTACTGAATTAATTTTCTTTAATTTTTAAAAGTCTATTTATTTTTTCTATTTCTTCTTAAGGCAGTTTTTTGTTTGCCCCAACAGATATTACTATCTCACTGCTGCAATGTTAAACAAGCTGTTGCTGATTGTTTTTTGTTTGTTTGTTTGTTTTTGTCAACTCTCTGGAGATAGGGACTTTCCTACAGGTCAGGCTCTGAGTCAGGTCAAATAATTACAATGTCCTTTGAATGGGACTCTTCCAGACTGCTGAAATGTAGGTCAAATAGTGACGATGCTCTGAGCTTGAGACCTTTTGAGTAGCTCCAAACCTGGTCTACCCCTCCCAGTGAATGCAAGGCTGCTGATTTTCATAGCTAGTGTGTAAGGCTGGTGGTTTTTAAGGGCACCCTGAAGAATTTGGGAAATGGACATGGGGATAAGGCCAAGTTAAAAAAGACACAAATCCTACATCCTTAAGTATTAATTAAAGAAAAGTTGGTTCAGCAACTTTTCCTCAATTAATACTTCTCAGCCTTTGGGTAATTTCCAGAGATGTAAAAAGTTAGGTTTTGGCAATGTTGCTAATGCTGCAGTGCTTTTATGGATGAGTGGATTCATGAAGGTTCTCACTCTACAATTCCAAAATCTGCTCCAAATTGGACTTGACTGTTATTGACTGGTTTTAGGTCAGATAATGCAATTTAAACAAAGGAAAATAGCAACTCGAGCATGTCCTAACCAACTTTAGAAAATCAAACATCCTTCTGTGGTAAGTTTTTTTTGTTTTTGGTTTTGCATCATAATCTAAAATAGTGTGAATTACAAAACAAGATGAAAGTGCAGAGCTATTCATGACATGTGTGGACAAATTTATGAATCTATTATAAGTAAAAAAATTATGTCCAATTATAAACTCGACTTTCTTAGAATGACTCAATAACACTTTTTTTTTTCTTTCTAATTTTGAACTATGCCAATCCAAAAGGTAGAAAAAGATACAGGAAACAATGTGACCTCCATTACCATCACCAAGCGAAGGAAATAAAATATTGCCAAGTCCTTTTGTTTCCATAACTAAATAATCCTATTACCAACACAAAGATCTTCTCCTAGAGTTATGTGGAAAATAAGAGATTTTAGTTTCTTTTGCTAAAACAAATACACCTAAACAGGAAAGAGAGCTGTTAATTTTCTTTCATAAAATGTTTGCACAATTACTGACTAAAAAAACTTTAGTTATGATTTAAAATCATCTATAGTATAAAAATAAAAAATAATAATAACTTTTATTTTTATAGTATTTCTGCTATAGAATAATACACAACAGTAATGGGGGGGAGGTTCTCAGAAAATCTGCACTATTGAAAAGTAACAGTGCTCATATCCACATTTGCACATACTGAAAATATCACTTGGGTGAGTTTTTGATTTATGAGGGCAGAGCATAACTTCAAATGAATAGCAAGAGTAAAATTCCTGGTACATTAGTCTATATCTGCTTTTAATATTACAGGAATTCATTTGACTATGTTGCTTTTGTTCCATAATCCCCCAAACTAACATTTATATCAAAGTTACCTGATGATATAACTACAGGACACTCTAATGAAAATGACTTCTTATATTTTCATCCCTTCTCCAGGGAATTTTAAGAATTGCTGAATCAAGTGATGATTTTAACTAGAAACACAAGTACTCAGTCATTCCAAACAAATGAAAACCAAAAACACAACTTCACTTTTCACCATGATGCTCTTTATACGTAATCTATAAGAACATCTTCTATCATTTTAATAAAAGTATTTCTGCTAGTCACTTTTAAATCATGGATCTTTCTGGCAATAATGAAAATAACATGTTGACTTTTCTCTTGCTATGTCACCATATTTTATCCTTCTTCAAGAGAAAGCCAAGGTTTTATGTGTATCATGTATTTCTGTAGATAACCTGGTGCGGACAATGCTGGAGTCCATTATTTGGTGGTACTCATTCGAACACTGACCATGAGTTTCCCTCAGTGATTTCTTTGGTTTTTGTGTAGTCAAAGTAGTCAGTTTTTGGACATTATTTAAAATTGAGATCCAGTGTGATTCTGTTTTACAAAATAAAGTAGATCTGCTTGTAAACTCCAATGGCTAGATTTGGTAGCATTTGTTATTAGTTGCCGTTGGATCAATTTCAACTCATGGTGACCCCATATGTGCAGAGTAGAATTGCACATAGAGTTTTCATGTCTGTGATCTTTCAGAACCAGATCTCCAGGCCTGCCTTCCGAGAGTCTCTGGGTGGGTTTGAACTACCAACATTTTGACTAGTAGTTGAGAGTTGAACCATTTTTGCCACCCAGAGATCACTTGGTGACATTGTTGTTGTTTTTAGGTGCTATTGAGTTGGTTCCAAATCATAACAGTCCTATGTACAACAGAACAAAGCACTGCCCAGTCCTGTACCATCCTCAAAATCCTTGTTCTGCTTCAGCTTATTGTTGCAGCCACTGTGTCAATCCATCTTATTGAGGGTCTTCCTCTTTTTCACTGACCCTCTGCTTTACCAAACATAATGTCCTTCCCCATTGACATTAGAGGTAGGGAAAGAAAAGGAAATAGGTCCAAAGAATAGGCTCTGCCTGCAAAGAGTAGAATTTTCAACGGTAACAATATACTTACCTGGGTAACATATGGGCCTTCTTCTCTCTGTATTTGAGAAGTGTGTGGATTTCTGGGGCAGAATTCAAAGTAGGAGGAAATATAGGGAAACTTTCAAAAGGAAGTATATATGCTGGTGATTTCTAAAATTAATATTTTACCCCGAGACCATTTCATTTAACCTCCAAATTTTCAACTTGATGTTGCTCCTTGGATATCTAATGTATGATATTTAAAACTTGTTGTTGTTGGGTGCCGTCAAGTCAATTTTGATCCATGGCGATCCCATGTGACAGAGTAGAACTGCCCTATAGGGTTTCCAAGGTTGTAATCTTTACGGAAGTAGACTGCCACAACTTTATCCCATGGAGCGGCTGGTAGGTTTGAACCACTGACCTTTTGGTTAGCAGTCCAGTGCTTAACCTTTGTACCACCAAGGCTCCTTATTTAAAAATTAGTACATATAAAACTGAACTTCTGATTCTTGTCTTCCAGTCCTTCCTCCACAGTCCTCCTCATCTCGATAAATGGCAATTTCATACTTCCAGTGCTCCTACCATAAACTTAGGAATCATTTATTACTTCTTTATTTCTCTGGAACCCACATCTAATCCATCGGCAAATGCTGTTGGCTCTACTTTCTAAATATATGTTGTATCCAATCATTTCTATCCAACTTCACTGCTGCCACCTAAACCAAACCTAGTAACCAGTTCCTTTGCTTTTACTCTTGCCCTACTATTGTCAATTTTTTAAAAATGTGATCAATAATATTATTGAATCATTAGTCAGTATGTCATTCTTGTCCTCAAAACTCTCCAGTAGCTTCCCCTTTCATGCAAAGTAAGAACTGTAGTATTGAGTGTGGCCTACAAAACCTACATAACCTAGCTCTCTGCTAATTCTCTGACCTCGGTACCTAGCACTGTCCTTATTACTATACAAAGCCCACTCAGACCTCCTTGCTCTCCCTCAAATGCATTAAGCCAGTTCCTGCTTCAGGTTCTTTGGGAGTGCTGCTCCCTTTGTCTAGAACTTTCCTTTCCCAGATATTTGCATACCTCCCTCCTTTATATCTTATACACCTCTGTTCAAACATCACTTAACATAGAGGATGTTTCTGATGTCTTTTATGAGATGATCTCTCCTTCCCTACCCATTTTTCCCCGTTTCATTCTTCTCCATAGCATTTATTATCCCTTTATATAAACTACTTAATAGACTATAAGTTGCAATTAAATGTAAAATGCACGTTAGTTCATGTATCACTAAGAGAGAAACTATATCACTTATTATTTTCAATACCCTTTGATTATTGACAGATAAGTAATAGCTTAATAAAACTCAACTACTCGCAAAATTGAGTAAAAACAAAAACAGATCAAAGTACCTTTGAAAGGCTAATATAGCAAGGAAATATCATTTTTAAGATGATGGAAACAGAGAGATAAATAAAAGAGGTTGAATGCATTTTTATTATCATCTATCATGCTAACCGAAAGGTCAGTGGTTTGAACCCGCCAGGCACTCCTTGGGAGAAAGCTGTGGTAGTCTGCTTCCCTAAAGACTCACAGCCTTGTAAACATTATGGGGCAGTTCTGCTCTCTCCTATAGGGTTGTTATGAGTCAGAGCCAACTCCATAGCAATGGGTATCATTTTAACCCAAATTTTTCAATCTTACATGGTTCACAATAAAATTTAGTTTCATTCAGGTATCCTTCTCACAGGCTTTGTGATTAAAAGTTGCATTTCCAGAGTAAAGTAACTTTTTATGTGCTTCGTCCAATTCCTATACTGCATTTCTCCTCCACTTTTACAACTTTCACACATTTTTTACTGTTCCAAAATATTAATCTGCTGCTGATATCAACTCTCGTGTCCTATCTTTTAAAATGAAAGGTGAAATTCCTTTGCACCTACATCTTTACAAACAAGGCATTTAAACAATGGTGGGCAGAAAGATGCCAATTTAGATATGTATTATGACATACACACAAAAAAACGCATTTATATTTATGTGCAGAAACTTATTTAGAAAATGCTCAACTAGGAAGTATTTAACCTTTGAGAAACCTAATGGGTTAAAAGAGATTTGGGGACCTATAAAATTTATGACTGCTTCTTCCATGGGTGTTGATCATAGATCCAAGTAAAACGAAATCCTTGACAACTTCAACCTTCCTTTTCCTACCAAATTTGTGACTTTTACTGACAATGTCCTAGGTTTTTTCCGTCTACCCTAAGTCAAGTCAGTCCCCTCTGGTACCCAAGATTCTGTCTTTTGTGGACCGTATGATTATATTGTGCCCACTGGGATAATCCAGTTTAATCTTTCCATCTCCAGGTCTCAGGTAATCATATTTGCAAAATTCTTTTTTACCATGTAAGGTAATATATTCAAAGATTTCAGAAATTAGACTGTGGACATGTTAACCAAAACCAACCAAACCCAGTGCCATCAAGTCAATTCTGACTCATAGCAACCCTGTAGGACAGAGTAGAACTGCCCCATAGAGTTTGCAAGGAGCACCTGGTGGATTCGAACTGCCGACCCTTTGGTTAGCAGCCGTAGCACTTAACCACTATGCCACCAGGGTTTCCATGGGCATGTTAAAAAAAAAAAAAAGGAAGGGCATTATTCTGCTTACCGCAATGTATTAGTTCTATTTCTTTTTCTTCCACCCTCTCCCTTTTTTTTTTTCTTTTTTGCTCTTTCAGGGACTACATTAACTTGAATATTATTTCTTCTTTGTCTTTCTTCCATTTCAAACACTTTCATCCTGAATCTTGTTAAGTCTTTATTTTTCTCATGTTTCTTCTCAATTTTTTGATATTTATTCAGTAAGTGTTCATCTGAATCTATTCTTGCTTGAGAATCTTTTAATTTAGTCTTCTATTGTGATATGAGTTTTTTCTTTTCTTCTATTTCTTCTGTGATTTCAATCAACTCTTATTTCATTTCTTTCTGGCCTTGTTCTTTTTTGTTCTTAGGTATTCAATTTAAATTCATTGTGTGTGTCTGGGTGTGTGAGTGTGACTGTGTTTTATATTCCTATCTTAATCAGATTTCTTGTTATGAATGGAATTGTATTCCACAAAAATATGTGCTGTGAATCCTAAGGCCTCTACATGTAGATGTAATCCCACCTGAGAACAGAGTTTCCGTTTCACGTTAATGAGACCATATCAGTATAGGGTGTATCGTAAGCCAATTGCTTTTGCAATATAAAAGATTAAAATAGTCACAGGAGAAAGCAACAAATGAGGGGAGATAGAAGCCACCCAAATGGAGATCACCAAGGAACCTAGGAGCAGAAGTAGAAAAAAAGACAAAGACCTTTCTCCCAGAGCCAACAGAGAGAGAAAAGCTTCCTCTAGAACTAGTGTCTTAAATTTGAATTTCTAGTCTCCTAAACTCTGAGAAAATGAATTTTTATTTGCTAAAGCCACCTACTTGTGAAATTTTCTGCTATAGCTAGATAACCAAGATAACCAAGGCAATTCTCTATAACAACTATATATATATGAAAACAAACAAAAAAACCCATTGCCGTTGAGTCAATTTTATATTAAAAAAAAAAAAATGTGCCGTCCAGTCAATTCCAACTCATAGCGACCCTATAGAACAGAGTAGAACTGCCGCATAGACTATAGCCACTATATATAACCATTTTATATAGATAATAGCCACTATATAGATATATATACATATATACACATATATATATATATATATATATAACCACTATGTCACCAGGGTTTCCATATATATATGGAAACCCTGGTGACATAGTGGTTAATAGCTACAGCTGCTAACCAAGAGGTCAGTAGTTCAAATCTACCAGACACTCCTTGGAAACCCTGTGGGGCAATTCTGCTCTGTCCTATAGGGTCTCTACGAGTTGGAATCAAGTCGACAGCAATGTTTTTTTGTTTTATGTATACATATATATATTTTTTTATATATATATATGTATATATAAAACCCAGTGCCATTGAGTCGATATAAATATATATATATGTATATGTTGTTAGGTGCCATCAAGTTGATTTAGACTCCTAGCAGTCCCATGTGACAGAATAGAACCGCCCCATGGGGTTTCCTAGTCTGTAATATTTATGGAAGCAGATCGCCATGTCTTTTTCCCGTTAAGCCGCTGGGTGGGTTCAAACCACCAATCTTTCCATTAGCAGTCCAGCATTTAACCATTTGTGCCACCAGGGCACCTCCGTACAACATCATGAATGTCATTATTGCCACTGAATTGAACACTAAAAATGATAAAGTTTGCTTATCCATCCACCTGTTGATGAACCCATGGGTTGTTCTATCTTTTGGCTATGGTGAATAATGATGCAGTGAACACTGGTGTACAAGAATCTGAGTTCCTTTGTTGAGAACCTCCTAGACCCAAATAAAAGAACCATAATATGGATCAAGTGCTGTAACACTGAAGAGTAAGAGAGATGCCTACAGAGCAGACAGCTGTGGTGGGCAAGCCAAGCCATAGAAAGAGACCTCAGCAGTGGGCGAGCTGACCCTTGGAGAGAGACTGTGGCGATGGGTGAGTCAGCCCATGAAGCAGACAGCATGGAGGCAGCAGCTGCAATGGTACCAGAAGAAGCAGAGTCAACAAGCTGACCCAGATGGTAGCAACTGAGTATACAGCCCAAACTCCAGCCTAGAGCTGAGAAGGGTGACCAATAGTCAAGCATGCCACGTAGTGTCATTCAGTCTCCTGTTAGAAAGTTTCTGGATAGGTGAGAATGAACACTGGTTTTGGTTAAGGGTAAGCAGTTCCTTTCTGAGCTGTAAGCTGGCCTCCTTCTAGGCATTGAGGCCCTATGCTGGAATCCCCTTGAACCTCGCCCTTTGCATATTTTTGTTTCTGTTTATAACCTTTGTTTATACCCTTCTCTGTTATTAAAGTTGTTATTGCAGTTATGTTGTTTCCGTGAGTTCTCTCTGACTGCTCCAATGATTTCTCAAATCCATTAGAGAAAGAGTATTGTAAGGGGAATGGTTGATGTGAGAAATGGTAGAGAAGTCGGAGAACTGGGGATGTATTTAACCTGTGCCTCATAGGAACTAGCTTGGTGCTAATTCTTATAGTCGGAGCTGTTATTACAATTCTTTTCCATAAATTTTGTTTATGGATGGTATCGGGTGGTTAGGGTTGTTGTATCTCATTTTACTTTTGTTTCTACAGGATCCTTAATTTTCCCTTCTTTTAATTTTTTCCCCGTACTGTTCCATCTCTTAATGCACAGTCTCCTCTCTAAACAGCTGATTCTTCCACAGATGCCACTCTTCTCCCAGGCTACTGCTTCCAGACCCAGAAACTTTCAGGATCCTTCCTTGTGTCAAGGGCTCTGAGTTAGCGAGCCCACCCTGAGTTCATTGTTTTAGCACTTACTGTTGCATTTTCTCTTTTGGGTGAGGGAAGAATTTTGTCTGTCCTTTTTCTTAGTACTTCATCCCCTTTTTCTCTTTTTTACAGAGCGTCTTGAGTCTCTACACCCACAGACTTGGCAGCACTGACCATTGGTATGCAGGAACTCTATTGGAATTTATCTCTTTTTTTCCTCTACTAATTGGTTATTTGAAGATTTGGTGAGCTCTGTCTCAGAAATCCTGAATATATGAGTCTTGCACAGTATTATTAATTTGGCTTGTTGATTTTATGAGTTTTTGGAGCAATAGTTAGAGGGGGGAGCAGAATTCAGAATCAGGAAAACAACACATTTATTGATACTAAAATTTTTTTTAATTCATTTGTTTTTCTAAGTACACAGTCATGTTGTCTACAAATAAAGACACCTTTATTTCTTTTTCTAATATTAATATTTTGTGTTTCTTTTTTCTACTTCTTTTCCTGGTTAGGTCCTTCAGTACAATATTGACTAGAAATAGGGCAAACACAGATTTAAAAAAAGTAAATAGAAGTTGTCTTTTTTTTGCATCTTTTGAAATAATTACATAATTTTATCTTTTATTCTGCTTATATGGTGAATTATGCGTATTGTTTTTAAAGTATTAAACCAACTTTATATTCCTGGGGTAAAATCCACTCTTGCATCATATTTTAAATTTATTTTATAATGGTGGATTTAATTTGCTATTACTTTGTTGTAGTTTTATCCCCCTTGTTCATAAGGGTAATTGGTCTCCCAGGTTTCTGTATCAGGGTTTTGCTGGCCTCATAAAATGAGTTGGAAAGTATTCCTCCTCCACTATTATGTGAAAGTGCTTGTGTAACATTGATATTATTTTTTTCTGTGTTCAATACCCTCCACTAGTGAGACTGAGTCTACCATTTTCCTCTGAGTTGTAACATTCAAAAATATCTCCAGACATTGTCAAATGTTTCCTGGGGGTAAATCATTCCTGGTTGAGAATGACTGATATATTAGAATTTTTCTTTCATTTTCTGATAGAGTAGGAAATTTGTGTCTTTCAAGAAATTTGTCCTTTTCATCAAATTGTCAAATTGACTGTCATTATATTGTTTATAATACCCACTGCCGTCAAGTTGATTCCGACTCATAGCAACCCTATAGGGCAGAGTAGAACTGCCCCATAGACTTTCCAAGGAGCGTCTGGCGGATTTGAACTGCTGACTTCCTGGTTAGCAGCCATAACACTTAACCACTACACCATCAGGGTTTCCATTAGTTATGTTTTTATGGCCGTAGGATCTATAGTGGTATTCATTGCTGATATTGGCAATTTCTGTTTTTGCTCTTTTTTAATTAATCTATCTAGACTAAATCAAGGTTCTTCAAATTTGTTAATTCTTTCAAAGAACCAAATACGGTTTTGTTGATTTTTCGCTATTGCTTGTCCATTTGTATTTCACTGATTTCTGCTTATCTCTTTATTATTTCCTTTCTATCTACTTTTGTTTTAATTTTCTTTTCCTTTTCTAACTTCTCAAAGTAGAATCGTAGGTCCTTGATTTCAATACTCTCTTTTTTAGATATAGACACAGATTTCTCTCTAAGCACTGCTTTACCTGCATTTCTTAAATTTTGCTTTCATTAGTATTCAGTTTAAAATATTGGTTAATTTCTTTTGTGATTTCTTCTTTAACTTGTGCCATTTTTTTTTAATTTAGAAATGCTTAGTTTTTACATATTCAAATATTTTCCAGATATCTTTTGTTATTTGTGTATAATTTCATTATGTTGTAGACATAGAACACACATGTATAATTTCAGTCCATTGTAATTATTGGGACTTAAATGGCATAGCGTATGCTCTATCCTGGTTAATGTTCCAACTATACTTAAATATAGTGTGAATGCTAAGTGCATTGTTTCATAAGTGTTGATTAGGTTAATCTGAGAGATAGTAATGCATAAATATTCTATACCCTTTATTATTTTTGTCTACTTACTCTCTCCTTTACTGTGAGTGGGGTGTTAAAATCTCCAACTATAATTATGGATTTCTTTCTTTCTCTGTTATTTTTTTTTTTCTTTCTGTATCTTGAAGTTCTGTTATTAGGGCACACACATTTAGGATAATACCGTTTTCTTGTTTTCCTTCAAATATTCTCCCTAATCTGTCCTCTCAAACTGAGACCCAATTACACGTATATCAGACAACATAAAAACTTTTTTTAATCAATATTCCTTGCAAGCTTTGTGCTTCCATACACATGTATCTGCCTCCTTACTTTTTAAATGATGCATAGTGTTGAGTAGAATTTTAGTGCCATAATTAACATATAACTTTATCCTTGTTTATAAATATTTCCAATTTTTCTCCTTTTCAAATAAAGCCTCATTAAAACAAGTTTTGAGTACTTTCATATACATATGCTTCTATTTATCTCATAGATAGTTAGTTGAAGGTAAATGGAAAAAAAATCAAACCCATTGCCATTCAGTTGATTCCAACTCATGGCCACCCTATAGGACAGAGTAGAACTGCCCATAGGATTTCCAACGAGCAGCTGGAGGATTCCAACTACAGACATTTTGATTGGCAGCCGAACTCTTAATCACTGCACCACCAGGGCTCCAGTTGAAAGTAAGCAAACTTAAAATTTTGCTGGTAGAATCTGTTTGCACATCAAAACCACACCATCTTGTTAAATTCCCAAGAAGTATATATGAAAGTGTTCATTTTCCCACACTCTCAGCATCACTTGATAATATCATTCTTTAATTTTTTTAAGTGAGATGGGTGAAAAATAAAATTTCATTATTGTTTAAATTTGCATTTCCCAGCAACAAATAAGCTAGAAAATTTATTTGTATTAACTCTCTAAATTGTATGAGTATATGCTTTGTCCATTTCTCAAGTTTTTTAAAATTTCATTTTAGATTTGAAGGTGCTCCATATACATTTTGATTGTTGATTATTTTATGATTATATACCTTGCAAAAACTTTTTTTCAAGGCTGTCAATTTTTTTTTCTATCTTTTTTTATTGTATATGTTGCTATGTGGGAGGCTTTTGTAGCCAGCCTAGGGAGGTCATGTAGGCTAATAGCTAAGCAAAAAAAGCTCTGGAGTCATACTTCCTGTTTTCAAATCCTAATGTCCTTGTCCATGTCGGTGAAGTGCTAGGAAAAACTTTGAGGGAAAATTGCTCCTACTGTGGAGTCAGTAGGTATTCTTCAGTGAAGTATAAAACTCAGATGCTACAAAAATAATAGTGAGGAGAATAGTGAAATCATGCTGTATTGTGAATGCATCAATCCATTTAAACCTTGCAAAAACCTGAGGAATGGTATAACCTTTATTTCACAGATAAGCATTTATTCTAATGCTTTCAGGGACTTTTTTTTTTTTTTTCTTTTTTACAAAATTTAATTTTTAATATTAAAAACTTTATCTAAATTTTATATTCAAAAGAAAGCCAATATTCTCAACAAGATTTATTAGGGTCTTTCATTTCCTCCATTAATTTGATTGCATTTTTTATGTATATTTTGGTCTGCTTTAGCACTGTCTGCTATGTTCCTATCCAGAACACATAATTGTGTTCATGCAGAAACTGTACATGGATCAAGAGGCAGTCCCTCAAACAGAACAAGGCAATATTGCATGGTTTAAAATTGGAAAATGTGTGTGGCAGTGTTGTATTCGTTTACCTTACTTTGTCTGCTAAACAAATAATCCAAGAAGATGAACTGTGTGAAGAAGGATGCAGATCAGAATTGGAGGAAGACTCATTAACAACTTTTGATATGCAGATGACACAGCTTTGCTTGTCAAAAATGAAGATGACTTGAAGAACTTGCTGATGAAGTTAAAAGATGACAGTCCTCAGTATGGATTACACCTGATGGTAAAGAAAATGAAAATTCTCATACCTGGGCTGATAGACAGCATCATGATAAATGGCAAAGAAATTGAAATTGTCAAGGATTTCATTTTACTTGGATCAACAATAAATGTCCATGGAAGCAGGAGTCAAGAAATCAAACAAAATATTGCATTAGGCAAATCTGGCAAAAGTCTTCTTTAAAATCTTAAAAAACAAACATGTCACTCTGATGCTAAGGTGCCCCAGACCCAAGCCATGGTCTTTTTGATCACCTCACATGCATATGTGAAAACTACACAATAAAAAAGGAAGACAAAAGAAGAATTGTTGCATATGAATTATAATGTTAGTGAAGAATATTGAATATACCACAGACTACCAGAAGAATAAATTAACCAATCTTGAGGAAGTATCCCCATAATGCTCTTTAGAAGCAAAGATTGTGAAGCTTCGTCTTGCTCACTTTGGACACATCATCAGGAAAGACCAACTATTAGAACGAACATCATGTTTCGTAAAGTAGAGGTTAGTGAAAACGAGGGAGACTCTCCATGAGATGGAATGATACAAAGCTCCAACAATGATACAAATCTTGAACATACCAAGGATTGTGAGGATAGCCCAGGACTGGGCAATGCTTCATTCTGTTATACATGTCATCATGAGTTGTAGCCAACTTGAGGGCACCTAACAACAACAACTATGTTCCATTGAACTTTCTATTTAATCTGTTGAAGTAAGTAACATTTTTGTGATTTTTCAATTATCCACGTTTTTACTATTGCCATGAATTTCTTTTCCAATGAGAATTTACTTTCTAGCTGCACTAAAAATATTTCTGTTGAGATTTTGAGTGGAATTTGCTGAATTTATAAGTTATCTTGAAAACTTAAAACTTTACAATTTTGAATTTTTCTAACAAGGAATGTCTTTCAATTTATTTATTATTTCTTTCAAAATAGCATAGAGATTCCTTCATACATCTTCGGGTATATAGGAAAACATGAAGTTTATTTGTAAGTGTTTTATGGCTTGTCTGGCTGTGGTAAATGAGATTTTTTGTACATAAATTTTCTACTTAGTTATTCTTGGTGTGGTAGGCTTTTTAATGTTGAATTTTATGGACACTTTTCATTAATCTATCTTATCCAGATAAGTTTTTAGTAATTCCTTTTAAAGTTTCTAAGAAGTCTGTCATATAGTCCAAAATAATGACAGTGCTATCTCTTTTATACCATAGTTTATTTTTTGTTATTATATTGCATTTACCAAGTCTTCCCCTACAATGTTGAAAACTATTGGTGACAATAAGATTTTTACACTGTCCTTTTTTTATTTGAAGAAAATGTTTTTAATGATTACCTTTAAATGTGGTTTTAGAATAGAACATTCATGGTTATTGTTACGGATTGAATTGTGTCCCCCAAAAATGTGTGTCAAGTTGGCTAGGCCATGATTCCCAGTACTGTGTGGTTGTCCACTATTTTGTGATCAGATGTGATTAACTATGTGTGGTAAATCCTAACCTGTATGATGTTATTGAGGCAGGATTAAAGGAAGTTATGTTAATGAGGCAGGACTCAATCTACAGGATTAGGCTGTATCTTGAGTAAATCTCTTTCGAGATATAAAAGAGAGAAGTGAGCAGAGAGAAGAGAGAATTCATCATAATTGCTATGGATTGAATTGTGTCCCCCCAAAATGTGTGCCAACTTGGCTAGACATGATTCCCAGTATTGTGTGGTTGTCCACTGATGTGATTATCCTATGTGTTATAAATCCTAACCTCTATGATGTTAATGAGGCAGGATTAGAGGCAGTTATATTAATGAGGCAGGGTCAATCTATAGCATTAAGTTGTATCTTGAGTCAATCTCTCTTGAGATATAAAAGAGACAATTGAGCAGAGAGGAGAAGGATCTCACACCTGTAAGAAAGAAGCGCCAGGAGCAGAGTGCATCCTTTGGACCTGGGGTCCCTGCCCTGAGAAGCAATGGAAGATAGTACAGCCAACTTGCTCATTGAGTCAATGGAACAGAAGCAGTTTATATGCAGCTAAGCTAACCAGCCACAGAAAGCCAATATTGTTCTAAACACAATAAATGCTATTGCTAAACAAATATTTTATAACAATTTAGTAGATATCATACACCTTGCTAGGCCAAAAAAACAAGAATCAGGCCAGACACCCAAAAAACTTGCAGTCTTTTGGGGGAGACACACGTGCAATCAGGAATTTATTACAATGTTTAAAGTATTCGGTGTAATATAGAACACCTAGGTAGAAAAGGTGACACTAACCCTACCTGTGGAATTAGAAAATGTTTCACAGTGTACCGGACAATTCACCTAAGGCTAACATAACAAAAAAAAAAATTCATTAATTTGTTTGAAAACAGTTGTATCTTTTTTTTAATTTATTTTTATTTAAGCTATTAAACTTGTTTAGTTATTAGGACACTTCCACACATATGCACAGATAATCATATCTCTATTATCATCCATGTGATCATTCCATCATTTAATGTAGGTTATTCATTCAATAGATATTTACCGTCCATCTAATATGCGCTAACTCTGAGTACAGCAAGGAGCAAATCAGACTGAGTCCCTAACCTCATGGAGTTTACTCTCTAGTGGGAGAAAGCAACATTAATTTAAAAAATGTATCTTAGATAATTGTACAATGAAAGGACAAGAGAGCTTCACGTGTGACATATAGAAAGTGTATGATTGATTATACAGTATTGGGAGTAAGCATACGGGCATTAAAGGTACGGGAAAGAGTGAAGTGATACTTGAGCTGAGATCTTACCTAAGTTAAGGGAAGGGTGAAAGGGCCTCCAGCCAAAGGGCTCCATGTAGGTATAAGCCTTATGAGAGGGAGCATGGTACTTTTGAGATTAAGAAAAAGGTAGAGAGTTTAAGGTTGAATGGTGTATGATGAAGACTGGAGAGTTAATTAGAGGTACTGACCCTTGTTGACCCTTTTAAGGGTTCCCTTCTAGAGAAAAGTGAGAAAACTCCAAAGGGTTTTAAATGCAGGATAAAACGATCAGATTTCCATCTTCGATATGGCAAATGGATTTAAACGTTTTCAGCCCTTCCAACATCTCTGTAGTTAGTTTCCTGTATTAAATTCTCTGTTTTAAATGATCTGGAATGGATACTGGACCCTGATGATATAAAAAACCAAAACCAAATCCAACTTGTAGTGACCCTACAAGACAGAGTAAAACTGCCCCATAGTGTTTACAAGAAGCTGCTGGTGGATTCAAACTGCTGACCTTTCAGTTATCAGCCACTAAGTTCTTAACCACTGTGCCACCAGGGCACCCAAGGTTGTAATTAGTTGCTTTTTATTTCTATCTGCCTGACATTTTCTTAAGTTCTTTGCTTATTTTTACTTAATCTTCCCAGTAACCTTACGGTGTAGCACCTATTTGTATCTTCATTTCACAAACATGGAACCTCAGGCACAAAAAGGTTAAGTGACTTGTCCAAGGTCACACAGCCATAAGAGCAGTACATTAGTTTGTATTTCTGGCATCATCTTTTCTTTTTCCATGATGTTGTTTTGAGCAATTTCTAATATTTCCTGAGCTCTTCTGTATGAAATATCAATGTTTTTCAGAAGTATATATGTAATATATAAACATTTCTAATTAACCGAGGTCAGTATTTCAAAAAGCCCACAATTATATATGATTTAGAGATGTTCTGGATTTTCTTCTATTTTCCTAGTTCGTTTAGTGCAATAATATTACAGAGATGCAGTGATGCTGTGATGAACACAATTTCATTTGCTTCTTTCTTAAATTAGGTATTTGAACATGTTAGATCACTTAAGTTTTAAAATAAAGTAGTTTTGGTGAAATATTTCCCTCTCAGAACTCTCTTCCTAAGTTTGGAGGTCTCAAAATGGTGAGGTGTCCATATGTTTATTACTTTTTAATTTACATATATTTAGAATGTCAGAAGTTAAGATATAAGCTTCTGTCAGACTCAGCATTCCCATAATAGGGATATTCTATTTTAAATCTTATATTGAGCATGCATATTATACTGGCTATATATAAAATAGGATGTGTGTGTATGAGTTACACACTTGAAAACATTATTTAAATGAAGACTTTTGATCTATACTATTGAAAAACGATTTAGCTCCATTAACCCGATGTAAAGAAAAAAAACTCTTCAACACACCAGACAATATGGTATTCAAAATATAGAACTACTAGCTAAATGCAGATTAATTTTTTAACAAGAATTCCTATGCAGTAGGCAGATAGTTCCCACATTCCATTGTGATTGACAAGCCTGACATATGGAATAGTTCACAAATTCCCAGGTGACTGACAGATGGAGAATAGAAAGGCGGATAAAGTTGCCTAGAGAGCTGAAGATGATTTCATATTCAGCGGTTTTGATCAAAAGGATTCCAGATCTCACACTAAATTTAGCACCGCTGGCAATTAGCGCATGATTTATTCAGTCCTTTCATTTGCTGGTTGACAAATGGAAAACAAGCACAAAATTAAAAATAAGTTTATTTCCAGCATTTCGGATATTTAAAATGTGTGTGCCTTTGTTTGCACATAAATTAACATGAGATGAATTTATAGTGAGATTAAATCCAAAATGGAGATGCAAGCAATAAATAAGAGCTTTTTTTTTTAATGTATCGTACGGGCAGAACAGGTGTTTGAATTAAGAAATACTAATATGTTTTGAGCAGCACGGCGCCACCTTTAGCATTAGGGAGTTAAATTTAGAATCATCTTTCCACAATTTAGAGTTCTTTCATAAGCTTCCAACATAGGTGACCATCTGTATGACAATATTAATGCTTTTCAATCTAGTGATAATAAAAAACTAAAAACAACTCTCTGTCACCAGGCTTTTCCGTATTACAGTGAGTGATGGAAAGGCAACAGGCACTTCTTTGCCAGCCTTCTACCTCTTCCTTGCCCTTGGTGAAAGGCAGCAGACACCCAGACCTGTCTGCCCTCGTGTATTTATAAATGGAGTCGGGGAACTCAACCCTTCCTGCGCTATCCTTGGAGCCCGACTGTGGAAAGCTCTGTTTCCAATTGCCTAGTTCAGTGGAGCAACAATGAGCTGAGCGAGATGCGCTGATGTAAACCTTCTGTTGTGTTACTCACAGTCAGAATACGACAATATCACACCCACAATCGGAGGGAAGCATAACTGTAAATAGCCCCTCCTAAGGAAGACAGCGACACTTTTAAGCACATTGACTGAAGGTGTAGAAAATGAATTGAGCAAATTCCCCGTTCTTTCAGGGGTAAAAAGAAAAAAATAAAAATAACGTCATGTCTGAAAGACCTTGCAATTTGAGAGTAGGTGTGCCTATCTCCGTCTTAGAAACCCACTTGGCACTATAATATAGCTACTTAGGAAGATGAATGAACTGCTAAAAGTACTGTTGAAGCTGCAAGGATGTCTCAGAGAGCAGGAGACCTTATCACTCTTCAGGGAGCAGAATCTGCCCATCGAGGTGGTCTGACATCAGAGGCAAACCAGACCGACCATTCATGAGGACGCAGGACCACCAGGGGAAAATCTGAGACTTGGGCTGTGGGGGCAGGTGTTTGGGATACTTATAGGTTTTCTTATTTGATTTGTATTCCAGGTCTGACATTCAACTTTATTTGTATTCATTATTCACAGTGGGAACTAAAATGGTTTTTAAAATAGCATAAAATCCACTTAAATTATAATGGAAGGACTCGTGTGCAATGTGATGCTTTAATTACTGTTAAGCTAACCTTGGGATATGGGAAATGTCAATTTTCATTGGCCACATGAAGGGTGAGCCCAGGTTTTAGTCTGCAGATACGTGCAGTCAGTGGGAGCGTAGCTCATGGGCACAGCCCTGCCTGAGGAGCCCCCACAGTGCTTCAAATCTGCCTCGCCTCGTCCCCTCATACCCTGGGGCACCATCACCTTTTTATTAGTATTTTCTGCCTCTTCTGAAATGCCCTCCCTGCTTTTCAGCATCAGCCCAAAGACATTTCCCAGGCAAGTGGTTTCAGGTCGGTCACATTGCTTTTTTTCTTTCATAAGCCCTTTCTGGGTGGCATGTACTGGGTTTTCCACCCACCAAGACACATAAAAGAGAATCTGGTACAGATTTTATGACTCTCCTCTCTACCACCAATTGTTCCTTTCTCTGAAACCAGGAGACCAAATACCATGCTTCTGTGTCTTCTGCATCTATAAATTACTTTATCTGTAAACAAGCATTCACAGTTCCGAACTTCCAGACGTCTAGGGCCTGAGAACATCTTCCACAGCAAGAAGCTGTCAGTCTTATTGCCCTTCTGAAGATGCTTACACCTCACTTAGGTCTATGGTATTAATCGAATCAAGCTCTAAATTCTTTCCAATTTAAAGAATGAGATTTTGAATTTCAAATTATCAACTCCATGCAAATTTAAACCATATGTTAACTGGGAGAAAGAGAGACTAAGTTTTTCTGTGTCATTTCTTTCTTAGAGACTACAGAGATTCTCTTTTTTACCTAGAGAAATTTAGGAAAGGCAAGATATGGCATACACACACACACACACACACACACACACACTTACATACTTGAAAAAAAAAGCAAACACATTGCTTTCAAGTCTATTCCGACTCATAGTGACCCTATACGGCAAAGTAGAACTGCCTCACAGGGTTTCCAAGGAGCAACTGGTGAGTGAGAACTGCCAACCTCTTGGTGAGCAGCCAGGGTCTTAACCACCCCACCACCGGGGCTCAAATAAACTTATTTTTTTCCCAAAAAATATATTTCTGGGAATGATAAACTTATAATAATTTGAAGGATAACTACACTTTAAAATAGGGCTTGTGCTTCCTTAAGCCAAGTATATACATTCCCTAATTATTTGATTGAACTGAATAAAATCACCAATAGTTGATCATTTTAAAACTATAAAAGTGGTAATTTCATATGGTTCAGCTTAATAAAATCATAGTACTGGATGGGAGAAAAGTAGTGACACTCTCATTTATATTTTGTGTTGAAAATGAAAGATGATTTTTTTTTTCTTTCTAATGCTTTATTAGTCATACATAAAGCTATTGGAAGAATCTATCTTAACTGACTCACAAGAGCTCTATTTTCCTATTGCGTGCTTTAACCCTTTCAAGATCCTACTATTTTCTGCTTTGAAAAAAAATTTCTTTTTCTTGATATTATGTTTTCATTAGTGGAAGCATGCTGAGACATGAAGTGTGTTTAAATTTTTGGTTGGCAATATGGATTTTGAGAAATATTATTTAGGAATGCGTGATTCCCACAGACCTTGGATTAGTGGGTGCCCCTTTCTTCCAACAGTCATGGGTGGCAGGATGTATTGTGACACATACACAAAAAAATCCAAACCCACCAGGGCCCCCTAAGTACCACAAGGAAACCATAGATATACTTACAAGGCTTATCTAGCTGTACAAAAGCTAAAAGAGATAAAATTTTTACCCAATCACATTTCCTGGATGGACTACCTCACATTTAAGGCTGATACCCCAGCTATTTTGCTTCAATGAACGTTTGTTTCACCTTTCACCATGACAAAAGTCCCCACTGGAGGACAGCAAATACTTTTAGTGGGGAAAAAAAGTCTCAAGAAACTTGAGAGTTGAAAAAAGTGGGTGGGATATAGTATGTTCCGTGGGTCATGAAAAGGTTATAATCATGCTAAACCTGTACCAAATTTAAATGTGGCTCCAGTGTCCTGTATACTGTTCATAATATACATTCATAATATAATATAATAAGAGGAAAGAAGTAACATTTACTGAATTACTCCTATGTGCCAGATACTCTGCTAATGTTTTAACAAAATATTTACTAATGATTTGAATCTCCTATTGGTCTCCAAAAGAATTTTTTTTAAAATAAATCTTAAGCATATGATTAAAACTCAGCATTTGTCTAAATGTCTGCTGTCCACAGTGATAGCCACTAGCCATGTGTGGCTATTTATACTTAAAATAACTAAAATGAAACAAATTAAATTTTTAGCTCCTCTATTGTTATTGTTCTTAGTTGCCATTGAGTCAACTTCTGACTCATAGTGAGCCCATGTGAAGATTAGAAATGCCCTGTAGGATTTTCTAGGCTATAATCTTTATGGAAGCACATCACGAGGTCATTCTCCCGAAGAGTCACTAGAAGGGTTTGAACCATGAACTTTTCAGTTTGCCGTCAAGCAATTAACCATTTGCACCACCAGGGCTCCTTTTAGTTCCTGTAGTCACATGCAAAACATTTCAAGTGCTCAATAGTCAATTGTGTCTAGTGCTACCCTAGTATCCAGAGCAAGTATAGAAAGTTTCCATATTCTCAGAGAATTCTAATGGTCAGCTCTGGTCTGAATCAATCTTTCAAAGGATGTGTCGGTCAATAGCATTTCCCTTTTTTTTTTTTTTTTTCTGCCAGTAAACCTACGGCGAGCTGGTGATAGGTGTCTATTTTCACTCCTTTATCACTTCTAGGAAACCCTCGTGGTTTAGTAGTTAAGAGCTATGGCTGCTATGCAAAAGATAGGCAGTTCAAATCCACCAGGCACTCCTTGGAAACCATATAGGGCAGTTCTACTCTGTCCTACAGGGTCTCTATAAGTCAGAATTGACTCAATGGCAATGGGTTTGAGTATTTTTGTTTATCACTTTTAGCCCTGGTGGTCCAGTGGTTAAACACTCAGCTGCTAACCAAAATGTTGGAGGTTAGAACCCACCAGTGGCTCCACAGGAGAAAGATGTGGCAGTCTGCTTCCATAAAAATTACAGCCTTAGTAATCCTATTGGGCAGTTCCACTCTGTTGTGCAGGGTTGTTGTGAGTTGCCCTCAACTCAAGGACGATGGTATCACTTTTAGAGACTAAACCAAAAACCCAAACCCATTGCCGTTGAGTCGATTTCGACTCATAGCAACCCCATAGGATAGAGTAGAACTGCCCCACAGGGCTTCCAAGGAGTGGCTGGTAGATTCTAAGTGCCAACCTTTGGTTAGCAACTGAGCTCTTTACCACTGTACCATCAAGGCTCCTAGCCACTGAAATATGTTTCTAAAAACATTCTTTACAATGTTAAGTGATAACTCACTCCTTGACAAAATGTTAACATGAAATATTTAATAAACAAAACACCCTGAAAGCCCTCCTAGTTCATTGTTCATATTAGTAAACTGGGCACTTCCCCTCATACTCCAATGTTTCCAACTTTATGGAAACTTACAAATCATGCACTACATAACATCCGTTTGGGCAACATCCAACTGCATATATGTCTGTGGTCCCATAAGATTATAACTGAGTTCAGAAATCTTGATTGGAGAATGGGATGCAACAGCTTCCTCCAAACAGCACAAGTATCTCATGTCTCTTGCATATAAAGCAATTGTGCCGCCAGGCATATAATGGTACAAAACATATAACCTATAATACATGTGTCTTACTAGTCATAATAAATGCCTGTTACTGGCTTATATATGCATTGTACTGTACTTTCTACCATTATTTTAATGTGAACTTTCCTTATTTACAAAGTTTACTGTATAACAGTGTATGATTCAGTTCGTAGGCAGCAGCACCGAATCCTGTGTATCACGTGTCTCTTGAGCATTGTAGCATTATCTGTTTAACTTTCTTTAAAAAATATTACCATGAAGTACATCATGGCTCCCAAATGCAGCCAAACCAGCGTTAGAGATAGCAGTAGCAAGAGGCAAAGGACAAAAGACATCCTATATAGTTTTGCTATGTTTATAATATGGTGTTTGCACAACATCCAAATCACATAATGTCCTATTTCACAGAATGTATCATGAATCATTTGTTCAACTTATATGAAAAGAAAAAAGAAAACACCTTTCTTAAGTAGAAAAAAGTTTCCAGTTTTTTAAAATTAATTTTTATTGTTCTTCAAGTGAAAGTTTACGAATCAAGTCAGTCTCTCCGACAAAAATTTATATATACCTTGCTATAAACTCCTAGGAAACCCTGGTGACGTAGCAATTAAGTGCTACGGCTGCTAACCAAGAGGTAGGCAGTTTCAATCCACCAGGCACTCTTTGGAAACTCTATGGGGCAATTCTACTCTGTCCTATGCGGTCACCATGAGTTGGAATCAACTTGACGGCAGTAGGTTTGGTTTTTGGTTTTTATACACTCCTAATTGCTCTCCCCCTAATGAGACAGCACACTCCATCCCTCCACTTTCTCTCCTTGTGTCCACTTGGGCAGCTTCTGGCCCCCTCTGCCCTCTCATCTCCTCTCCAGACAGGAGATGCCAACATAGGGTCATGTGTCTACTTGATCCAAGAAGCTCGTTCTTCACCAGTATCATTTTCCGTGCCATAGTCCGGTCCAATCCCTGTCTGAATAGTTGGCTTTGGGAATGACTCCTGTCTTGGGCTAACAGAAGGTCTGGGGACCATGGTCTCTGGGGCCCTTCCAGCCCCAGTCTGACCATTATGTCTGGTCTTCTTACGAGAATTTGGGGTCTGCATCCCACTGCTCTCCTGCTTCCTCAGGGGTTCTCTGTTGTGTTCCCTGTCAGGGCAGTCATCAGTTGTGGCCAGGCACCATCTAGTTTTTCTGGGCCTCAGACTGATGTAGTTTCTGGTTTATGTGGTCCTTTCTGTCTCTTGGGCTCATAATTGCCTTGTGTCTTTGGTGTTCTTCATTCTTCCTTGTTCCAGGTGGGTTGAGACCAATTGATGCATCTTAGGTGGCCACTTGGTAGCGTTTAAGACCACAGACTCCACTCTCCAGAGTGGGATGCAAATGTTTTCTTAATAGATTTTATTATGCCAATTGATTTAGGTGTCCCCTGAAACCATGGTCCCCAGGCCTCCGCCACTGCTATGCTGGTCTTCTAAGCATTCAGTTTATTCAGGAAACTTCTTTGCTTCTGGTTTAGTCCAGTTGTGTTGACCTCTCCTGTATTGTGTATTGTCTTTCCCTTCACCTAAAACTTATTTTTTTTAATTAGTGAAAACCCCTCTCCTCCCTCTCCCCTCCCCCTTCTGGTAACCATCAAAGAATATTTTCTTCTCTGTTTAAACTATTTCTCAGTTCTTATAAAAGTGGTTTTATACAATATTTGTCCTTTTGCAACTGACTAATTTCACTCTGCATAATGTCTTCCAGATTTCTCCATGTTATGAAATGTTTCATGGATTGGTCATTGTTCTTTATCGATGCGTAGTATTCCGTTGTATGAATATACCATAGTTTATCCATTCATCCTTTGGTGGACACCTTGGTTGCTTCCACCTTTTTGCTAAAACAGTGCTGCATTGAACATGGGTGTGCATATATCTGTTCATGTAAAGGCTCTTATTTCTCTAGGATATATTCCAAGGAGTGGGATTGCTAGATGGTATGGTAGTTCTACTTCTAGTTCTTTGAGGAAGCGCCAAATCTATTTCCAGAATGGTTGTACCATTTTACATTCCCACCAGCAGTTTGTAAGTGTTCCAGTCTCTCCACAGCCTCGCCAACATTTTTTATTATGTTTTTTAGATTAATGCCAGCCTTGATGGAGTGAGATGGAATCTCGTTGTAGTTTTGATTTACGTTTCTCTAATGGCTAATGATCCTGAGCATTTCCTCATGTGTCTGTTAGCAGCCTGAAGGTCTTCTTTAATGAAGTGCCTGTTCATATCCTTTGCCCATTTTTTAATTGGGTTATTTGTCTTTTTGTAGTTGAGCTTTTGTAGTATCATGTAGATTTTAGAGATCAGACACTGATCGGAAATGACATAGCTAAAAGCTTTTTCCCAGCCTGTAGGTAGTCTTTTTACTCTTTTGGTGAAGTCTTTGGATGAGCATAGGTGTTTGATTTTTAGGAGCTCCCAGTTTTCTGGTTTCTCTTTTGCATTGTTAGTAATGTTTTCTATACTGTTTATGCCATGTATTAGGGCTCCTAATATCGCTCCTATTTTTCCTTCCATGATCTTTATTGTTTTAGATTTTCTATTTAGGTCTTTGATCCATTTTGAGTTTGTTTTTGTGCATAGTGTGAGGTATGGGTCTTGTTTCATTTTTTTTGCAGGTGGATATCCAGTTATGCCAGCACCATTTGTTAAAAAGACTGTCTTTTCCCCAATTAACTGAGTTTGGGCCTTTGTCAAATATCAGCTGCTGAATGGATTTATGCCTGGATTCTCAATTCTGTTCCATTGGTCTATGTATCTGTTGTTGTACCAGCACCAGGCTGCTTTGACTACTGTGGCAATATAATAGGTTCTAAAATCAGGTAGAGTGAGGCCTCCCTTTTTGTTCCTTTTTTTTCAGTAATGCTTTACTTATCCGGGGCCTCTTTCCCTTCCATATGAAGTTGGTGATTTGTTTCTCCAGCTCATTAAAAAATGTCATTGGAATTTGGATCAGATTGCATTGTATCTATAGATGGCTTTTGGTAGAATAGGCATTTTCACAATGTTAAATCTTCCTATCCATGAGCAAGGTATATTTTTCCACTTAAGCAGATCTCTTTTGGTTTCTGGCAGGAGTGTCTTGTAGTTTTCTTTGTATACGTCTTATATTTCTTTGGTAAGATTTATTCCTAAGTATTTTATCTTCTTGGGGACTACTGTAAATGGTATTGATTTGGTGAAGTTTCCAATTTTTTTTTTAATAATTTTTATTATGCTTTAAGTGAAAGTTTACAAATCAAGTCAGTCTCTCAGACAAAAACCCATATACCCCTTGCTACACACACTCCCAATTACTCTCCCCCTAATGAGACAACCTGCTCTCTCCCTCCGCTCTCTCTTTTCATGTCCTTTTCGCCAACTTCTAACCCCCTCCACCCTTTCATCTCCCTCCAGGCAGGAGATGCCAACATAGTCTCAAGTGTCCACCTGATCCAAGAAGCTCACTCCTCACCAGCATCCCTCTCCAACCCATTGTCCAGTCCAATCCATGTCAGAAGAGTTGGCTTCGGGAATGGTTCCTGTCCTTGGGCAACAGAAGGTCTGGGGGCCATGACCACCAGGGTCCTTCCAGTCTCAGTCAGACCATTAAGCCTAGTCTTATGAGGATTTGGGGTCTGCATCCCACTGCTCTCCTGCTCCCTCAGGGGTTCTCTATTGTATACCCTGTCAGGGCCATCATCGATTGTAGCCAGGCACCATCTAGTTCTTCTGGACTCAGGATGATGTAGTCTCTGGTTCATGTGGCCCTTTCTGTCTCTTGGTCTTGTAATCACCTTGTGTCCTTGGTGTTCTTCATTCTCCTTTGATCCAGGTAAGTTAGAACAATTGATGCATCTTAGATGGCTGCTTGCTAGCGTTTAAGACCCCAGACGCCACTCTTCAAAGTGGGATGCAGAATGTTTTGTTAATAGATTTTACTATGCCAATTGACTTAGATGTCCCCTGAAACCATGGTCCCCAGACCTCTGCCCCTGCTAGGCTGGCCTTCGAAGCATTCAGTTTATTCAGGAAACTACTTTGAGTTTGGTTTAGTCCAATTGTGCTGACCTACCCTGTACTGTGTGCTGTCTTTCCCTTCACCTAAAGTAGTTCTTATCTACTATCTAATTAGCGAATAGCCCTCTCCCACTTTGCCTCCCTCCCCCCTCTCATAAGCACAAAAGAATGTTTTCTTCTCAATTTAAACTATTTCTCAAGTTCTTATAATAGTGGTCTTATACAATATTTGTCCTTTTACAACTGACTAATTTCACTCAGCATAATGCCTTCCAGGTTCATCCATGTTATGAAATGTTTCACAGATTCCTCACTGTTCTTTATTGATGCATAGTATTCCATTGTGTGAATATACCATAATTTATTTATCCATTCATCTGTTGATGGGCACCTTGGTTGCTTCCATCTTTTTGCTATTGTAAACAGTGCTGCAATAAACATGGGTGTGCATATATCTGTTCGTGTAAAGGCTCTTATTTCTCTAGGATATATTCCAAGGAGTGGGATTGCTGGATCATATGGTAGTTCTATTTCTAGCTTTTTAAGGAAGTGCCAAATCGATTTCCAAAGTGGTTGTACCATTAGACATTCCCACCAGCAGTGTAGAAGTGTTCCAATCTCTCCACAGCCTCTCCAACATTTATTATTTTGTGTTTTTGGATTAATGCCAGCCTTGTTGGAGTGAGATGAAATCTCATTGTAGTTTTGATCTGCATTTCTCTAATGGCTAATGATCGTGAACATTTCCTCATATATCTGTCAGCTACCTGAATGTCTTCTTTAGTGAAGTGTCTATTCATATCTTTTGCCCATTTTTTAATTGGGGTATTTGTCTTTTTGCACTTGAGTTTTTGCAGTACTATGTAGATTTTAGAGATCGGGTGCTGATCAGAAATGTCATAGCTAAAAACTTTTTCCCAGTCTGTAGGTAGTCTTTTTACTCTTTTGGTGAAGTCTTTGGATGAGCATAAGTGTTTGATTTTTAGGAGCTCCCAGTTATCTAGTTTTTCTTCTATGTTCTTTATAATGTTTTCTATACTGTTTATGCCATGTATTAGGGCTCCTAACGTTGTCCCTATTTTTTCTTCCATAATCTTTATCATTTTAGACTTTATATTTAGGTCTTTGATCCATTTTGAGTTAGTTTTTGTGCATGGAGTGAGGTATGGGCCTTGTTTCATTTTTTTGCAGGTGGATATCCAGTTATGCCAGCACCATTTGTTAAAAAGACTGTCTTTTTCCCATTTAACGGTTTTGGGGCCTTTGTCAAATATCAGCTGCTCTTATGTGGATGGATTTATGCCTGGATTCTCAATTCTGTTCCATTGGTCCATTTATCTGTTATTGTACCAGTACCAGGCTGTTTTGACTACTCTGGTGGTATAATCGGCTCTAAAATGAGGTAAAGTAAGGCCTCCTACTTTGTTCTCCTTTTTCAGTAATGTCTTATTTATCTGGGGCCTCTTTCCCTTCTATATGAAATTGGTGATTTGTTTCTCCATCTCATTAAAGAATGTCTTTGGGATTTGGATCGGAATTGCATTAAATGTATAGATCGCTTTTGGTTGAATACACTTTTTTATAATATTAAGTCTTCCTATCCATGAGCAAGATATGTTCTTCCACTTATTTAAGTCTCTTTTGGTTTTTTTGCAGAAGTGTACTGTAGTTTTCTTTGTACAAGTCTTTTACATCTCTGGTAAGATTTATTCCTAAGTATTTTATCTTCTTGGGGGCTACTGTAAATGGCATTGATTTGGTGATTTCCTTTTCAATGTTCTTTTTGCAGGTGTAGAGGAATCCACCTGATTTTTATATGTTTATCTTGTATCCCAATACTCTGCTGAACTCTTCTATTAGTTTCAGCAGTTTTCTGGAGGATTCCTTAGGGTTTTCTGTGTATAAGATCATGTCATCTGCAAATAGATACTTATACTTCTTCCTTACCAATCTGGATGCCCTTTATTTCTTTATCTAGCCTAATTGCTCTGGCTAGGACTTCCAGCACAATGTTGAATAAGAGTGGTGATAAAGGGCCTCCTTGTCTGGTTCTTGATCTCAATGGGGCTGTTTTCAGGCTCTCTCCATTTAGGGTGATGTTGGCTGTTGGCTTTGTATATAAATGCCCTTTATTATGTTGAGGAATTTTCCCTCTATTCCTATTTGGCTGAGAGTTTTTATCATGAACGAGTGTTGAACTTTGTCACAATCATGTGATTCTTGTCTTTTGTTTTATTTATGTGGTGGATTACATTAATTGTTTTTCTAATGTTGAACCATCCCTGCATACCTGGTATGAATCCCACTTGGTTATGGTAAATTATTTTTTTGATATGTTGTTGAATTCTATTGGCTAGAATTTTGTTGAGGATTTTTGCATCTACATTCATGAGGGATATAGGTCTATAATTTTCTTTTCTTTTTTTTTTTTTGTGGTGTCTTTCCCTGGTTTTGGTATCAGGGATATGGTGGCTTCATAAAATGAATTTGGTAGTATTCCATCCTTTTCTATGCTCTGAAATACCTTTAGTAGTAGTGGTGTTAACTCTTTTCTGAAAGTTTGGTAGAACTCTGCAGTGAAGCCATCCGGACCAGGGCTTTTTTGGGGGGGAAGTTTTCAATTACCTTTTCAATCTCTTCTTTTCTTATGGGTCTATTTAGTTGTTCTACCTCTGTTTGTGTTAGTTTAGGTAGGTAGTGTGTTTCTAGGAATTCATCCATTTCTTCTAGGTTTTCAAATTTGTTTGAGTTTAGTTTTTCATAGTAATCTGATATAATTCTTTTAATTTCAGTTGAGTCTGTTGTATATCACCCATCTCATTTCTTATTCAGGTTATTTGCTTCCTCTCCTGTTTTTCTTTTGTCAATGTGGCCAATGGTTTATCAATTTTGTTGAGTTTTTCAAAAAACCAGCTTTTGGTCTTGTCAATTTTTTCAATTGTTTTTCTGTTTTCTACTTCATTTAGTTCAGCTCTAATTTTTATTATTCATTTTCTTCTGGTTCCTGTGGGTTTCTTTTGTTGCTTTCTTTCTATTTGTTCAAGTTGTAGGGACAGATCTTTAATTTTGGCCCTTCTTTTTGGGTGTGTGCATTTATTGAAATAAATTGGCCTCTGAGCACCGCTTTTGCTGTATCCCAAAGGTTCTGATAGGAAGTGTTTTCATTCTCATTGGATTCTATGAATTTTTCTATTCCATCCTTAATGTCTTCTATAATCCAGTCGTTTTTGAGCAGGATATGGTTCAGTTTCCAAGTGTTTAATTTCTTTTCCCTGCTTTTCCTGCTATTGATTTCCACTTTTATGGCCTTATGGTCACAGAAGATGCTTTGTAATATTTCAGTGTTTTGGATTCTGCTAAGGCTTGCTTTATGACCTAATATGTGGTCTATTCTAGAGAATGTTCCATGTGCACTAGAAAAGAAAGTATAGTCGGTTGCTGTTGGGTGGAGTGTTCTGTATATGTCTACGAGGTCAAACTGATTGATTGTAGCATTTAGATCTTCTGTGTCTTTACTGAGCTTCTTTCTGGATGTTCTGCCCTTCACCGAAATTGGTGCGTTGAAGTCTCCTACTATTATTGTGGAGCTTTGTATCTCACTTTTCAATGCTGATAGTTTGTATTGTGTATCTTGTAGCCCTGTCATTGAGTGCATAAATATTTAATATGGTTATATCTTCTTGGCATATTGTCCCTTTAATCATTATATACTGTCCTTCCTTATCCTTTCTGATGGATTTAACTTTAAAGTCTATTTTGTCAGAAATTAATATTGCCACTCCTGCTCTTTTTTTCATTGTTGCTTGCTTGATATATTTGTTTCCATCCTTTGAGTTTGAATTTGTTTGTGTCTCTAAGTCTAAGGTGTGTCTCTTGTCGGCAGCATATAGACGGATCTTGTTTTTTAATCCATTCTGCCACTTTCTGTCTCTTTATTGCTGCACTTAGTCCATTTACATTCAGGGTAATTATGGATAGGTATGCATTTAGTGCTATCATTTTGACGTCTTTTTTTGTGTTGACAGCTTCTTTTTCCCACTTGATTTTATGTGCTGAGTAGATTTCCTTTATATATTGTCCTTTCTTCATATTTGTTGTTGTTGATTTTGTTTCTGGTGAGTCTGTATTTTTCCCTTGTATTTTATTTTGATGAGTAGGATAGTTTGTCTCCTTTGTGGTTACCTTATTATTTACCCTTATTTTCCTAAATTTGTAACTAAATCTTATTTCTTTGTATCGCCGTATCTCCCTCTCCGTATGGAAGGTGTATGATTACATTTTTCAGTCCCTTTTTATTATTTTAATGTTGTCTTCTTTTATATAATATCATCGCCGTTACCCTGTGTTGGCCTTTTTTTTTTTTTTTTAATCTTGCTTTTTCTTTGTTTTTTTTTTTTTTTGGATTTCCCTGTCTGGGTTGACTTCTGGTTGCTCTGCCCAGTGTTCTAGTCTTGGGTCGATACCTAATATTATTGATTTTCTAATCAAAGAACTCCCTTTAGTATTTCTTGTAGTTTTGGTTTGGTTTTAAGAATTTCCTCCACTTGTGTTTATCTGAAAATGTCTTAATTTCACCTTCATATTTAAGAGACAGTTTTTTTTTTTTTTGATGGATATATGATTCTTGGCAGGCAATTTTTTTCCTTCAATGCTTTAAATATGTCATCCCATTGCCTTCTTGCCTGCATGGTTTCTGCTGAGTAGTCCGAGCTTATTCTTATTGGCTCTCCCTTGTAGATGACTTTTCTTTTATCCCTCACTGCTCTTATAATTGTCTCCTTATCTCTGGTTTTGGCAAGCTTGATTATAATATGTCTTGGTGGCTTTCTTTTAAGATCTACCTTATGTGGAGTTCAATGAGCATCTTGGGTAGATATCTTCTCATCTTTCACAATATCAGGGAAGTTTTCTGCCAACAAATCCTCAACAATTTTCTCTGTATTTTCTGTTATCCCTCCCTGTTCTGGTACTCCAATCACTCGTAGGTTATTTCTCTTGATAGAGTCCCACATGATTCTTAAGGTTTCTTCATTTTTTTTTTAATTCTTTTATCTGATTTTTCTTCAAATATATTAGTGCCAAGTGATTTATCTTCGAGTTCAGAAATTCTAGCTTCTACTTGATCAATTCTGCTCCTCTGACTTTCTATTGAGTTATCTAATTCTGTAATTTTATTGTTAATCTTCTGAATTTCAGATTGCTGTCTGTCTATGGATTTTTCCAGCTTATTAAACTTTTCATTATGTTCCTGAATAATCTTTCTGAGTTCTTCAGTTGCTTTATCTGTGTGTTTCTTGGCTTGTTCTGAGTATTGCCTCATTTCCTTCCTGATGTCTTGAAGGGTTCTGTATATTAAACTTTTGTGTTCTGCATCTGGCAATTCCAGAAATGCACTTTCATCTAAAAGATCCCTGGATTCTTTGTTTTGAGAGACTGTTGAGGTGATCTTGGCCTGTTTCTTTATGTGACTTGATATTGACTGTTGTCTCCGAGCCATCTGTAAGTTATTGTACTAGTTTATGCTTGCTTACTGTGTCGTAGCTGCTTGCTTTGCTTTGTTTTGTTTTGGTATACCCCTATGGGTTGCCTGAATGAGCTAGCTTGATTATTTTCACCTTTGGAGCTCTGGTGTCCTGTCCCCAGCTGGCTAGAGCTGTTATCAGGTATATCTGTCTAGGTGTCCATTCAGTTTTCTTGTATGAATTCAGCTCAGGTTTCCAGGTAGCTGATATCAAGTGTGTGGTACAGGTTCTGTCCTACAGTCTTAGAGGGGCAGGGGTGATTGGTGTATATACCTATATCTGATTGCAGCAGGGGGTCACGCTCTGAACAAGGCAGGGGGCTGAGAACCAACCCCCAAGTGTCTCTGAGGAAAATGCATCTCTGTTCCCTAGAGCGTGCTGGTGGGTGGGCTCTGCAGAGGGACCATGGGCACCCAAAATTTTTGTTGTAAGGGCTGGGAGGTACCAGTTATCCCTGGGCCCCTGTTGCAGGTGGTTGGGCGACCCAAGTGGAGCCAACAGTCCTTAGGTCCCTGTTGTGGGTAGGTGAAAAGGACCTCGCTTAATAGGCAAAGCAATGTCAAATGTCAAACACCCACTTCTCCACCACATAGCTGAAATGGTTGGAGTTTGCCAACAAGGGCCTATTCTCCTGAAATAGGCCCACACAGGTCCATGCAGAAGGGAAATGTGCTCAAGGTCCACAGATGGTTTATGCCTGGACAGGAGCTGCTTCTGTCCTGAGCTCCCCCAGTTAATGGAGCTAGCAAATTATCTTTTCCCCCCAGTTGGAAATTTTTTCCTTCCCCAAGGCCGGGAGGACAGCTCCAGGTGCTCACCAGGGTCTGTCTCAGGCCTAGGGATTCACCTGCTGAAGCTGGGTTGAGGGGGGATGGGTGTGGTAAAACATACGCGAGTACTTAGCTTTTGCTGAGAGTTGTTCAGGTTCCGGAGGTGTGAATGGGCCGAGTGGCTGGCTGCTTCTCCCTGAGGAAACTGCGGCGGAAGCATAGGACCAGCCCGCCGCCTTCGCCGCCACTGCTCCGGGAATGGCGCCTGAGGGCTCCCTGCGATTCAGGTCTGGTAACTCCTCTCCGCTTCTGAATGGTCTGTTCCTTCCCCTGCCCCTCAGTTCGTTGTCTAAGCTTGCCTTTGACCCTCAGGGCTCCCACCTTGTCACAAATATACTCGTTTCACTCATTTTTTTCAGGTCTTTGTTGTAAAGGGGGCTCGACAGAAGCGTCTGTCTATTCCACCATCTTGGCTCCACCTCCAGCTTCCAATTTTTTATGCAAGTCTCATAAAGCACTAATAAGTTTTTTTGCCCCCAAAATAAGGATTTTTCCTCTTATACATTTAGAAGATCAAAAGTATAGTAGTTTCAGGAAATTGGAGGTGTTTCTTTATTTGAATTCTTAGGGTAACCACCCAGAAGAGTATAATGCATTGAAAACACTAAATATCACTAACGAAAATTAAAAAAGAAATAATATATCTTATGCCAAAGAATTGTGTTGGTTTATGCCAAAGAATTATATTCTTTTTCTTGCTACATGTGAGAAAAATGTTCTCATTCTGGCCATTTTTGATCCACAAAGTATTTATCTCCTTATAAGTCTTGGCACAAACTCCTTAAAAATAGAACATAATTTTAAAGTCAGATCATTTTCCTAGTGTCCTTTTCTTGGACACTGAGATTGTGCATTAAGATCATCATTTGATTCTTCAAAGTTACTTGTATCTTGTACTCTTACGCTAATTAATACATCTTTTTTCCTTCTTAATGTTTTACTTCTGATCTAGTGTATATCTTTCTGCTCCTGTTAACACAGATCTCTTTTCTTAATTTAGGATGAATCATTGTCCACTGGGTATGTGTGCTGTTTATTCTCTGATTAAATACCTGATATAAAATTTTTATAAAATTAGTGCAAAATATTATTATTCAATTATTATTGAATGAATGAGAGGCATGGCAGGCTGAGGATTTTCTCAGGTTGAAATATCTTAATGGTTGAGTCAGTTCATGAAGAGTTGAGGATCATGGACATTACATTAAAAACCCTAACAAAATGATTTAATTTCCACTCTTGGAACCATTCATAAGCATGCATTTGTTGCTACAAGTCCTATGGCTACTCAAAAATGATAGACAATGATATCCCCACAAATTTTCAGTGAATTCTCCTCATCATCCTCTAAACAAATGTGTATATCTGTACAGCAACATTCGCCAAACTTTAACTATAATATTACCAGTTCTCCCTCTTTTCTGAAGAACTTATCCCTGCCATTCTGTCTTCACTCCATTGCATACATTGGGAGGAAATCCACCAGATTTGACCATTCTATTGTTATGAGTTGCCAATCACTTAGCTGTGACTCCTGGTGACTTTATGTATAACAAACTTTATGTAGAACAAAATATTGCCCCGTCTTGTGCCATCCTTGTGCCATCTTCACGACTGTTGGTATGCTGCAGTCCATTGTTGTGGTTACTTTGTCAGTCCATCTCATTGAGGGTTTCCTTCATTTTGACTGACCCTCTACTTTACCACTCATGATGTGCTTTTCTAGCTATTGATCTTTCCCGATGATGTGTCCACAGTAAGTGACCTGAAATCTCACCATCCTCACTTCTAAGGAGCATTCCAGTTATATTTCTTCTAATACTAATTTATTAGTTCTTCTGGCAGTCCACAGTATAGTCAACACTCTAGTAATCAGGGATATGCAAATTAAGACTACAATAAAATATCATTACACATCTATCAAAATGACTAAAATTTTTTAAAAAGTGGCAATACCCAATGTTTGTCAGGATTCTGAGAAACTAGATTTCTCATACATTGCTGGTGGAAATTACTGATGACTATTCAGTAAAACAGTATCATAGTTGCTCAAAAAAATAAACACTCACTAACCATTCAATGCAGCAATTACTTTGCTAGGCATTTATCCCAGACAAAGGAAATCTTACACCTATACAAAAATCCTGTACCAAATTGTTCATAGCAGTTTTGCTTATAATAGCCAAAACTGGGCAAACCAAAATGTCTCTCAATAAGCTGATAGTTAAACAAACTGGTAAATTCATACCATGCTATACTACTCAGCAATGAAAAAGAACAAATCCTTAATAGACATAACTACTTGGATGAATCTCATGAGCATTATGCTGCATGAAAAAAAAAAAAAGGCAATTTCTGAAAGTCACACATTATATGATTCATTTGTGTAACGTTCTTGAAATAACAAATTTATAGAGATGGAAAACAGATTGGTGCTTTCCACGGGTTTTGGGATGGTGAGGTGTAGAGTGGAAAAAGGTGAGCGTGTCTGTAAAAGGGTAGCATGAGAAAGATCTTTAAAGTTATGGAATAGTTCTGTGTATTGATTGTGGTGGTTGTTACACAAATTAACATTTGTGATAAAAATCACATAGAGGTATACACACACTTTACAAAACCAGAAAACAAGCCCGTTGCCTTTGAGTCAGTCCTGACTCATAGTGACCCTAAAAGACAGAGTAGAACTTCCCCATAGGGTTTCCAAGGAGTGCCTGGTGGACTCGAACTGCCAACCTTTAGGTTAGTAGCTGTGGCTCTTAACCACTATGCCACCAAGGTTTCCAATACCTGTCCACCTCACAGAATTTTTTGTTAGATCATAGAAGATAATATATGCAAAGGATCTTTGAAAAACCTCAAGCACCTCACAAATACTCTACTATCACAATCAATTGTATTTATTAAATGTTCTCAATATATTGTACTTAACACTTATTAGCCAACTGCTAAATGGAAAGTGGTTTACCTACGCTACCTCTAAATCTCACAGGAACTGTGCATTATAAACAATTATCTTTGCATATAAGGCATGGTGTTTTAGAGAGGTGGGGTCTTGCTGGTCCATAGTAATTGGTTGAGCTCGAATTTGAACCAGGACGAGGTATTCTAAAGATGACGCTGTTCCCTCACACTGCACCTCTGAGCTTTACCAGTTATAAGGACATTTATTGGACACCAAAAACAAAACAAAACAAAAAGCTAAATGATCAATTGACCTTCTCAATAAGTTTTCAGTCTAAAACATGTTCAAGTTATCAACCATTTATTATACAGTTGACAGTGAACACTGTGCTAGTAAAATAAAAAATAATTGTGTATCTGTGCCTACAGAACTAAATAAATATCCCATGCTCCAATGTGGCTCTGTGCCCAGAGGTGAGACTGAAAAAAAAATTAACAACTCATTTTATTGGAAGTCTTCTTGACAAGAGATGCATTTTATGGTTTTTCCTTTTAAAGGAAAGAGGGAAGTTAATTTTAAAAGGAGAATGTAGAAAGAAACATGTGCAGAGATCAGGGCTGAGGAAAAAAAAGATGTGCCAGTAATCTTTGAGCTCTGTATGAATCATCTCCAAATAACAAACCAATTTCTTTTTTTTTTAAGTAAAGCAATAACTCTTTGGGAGTAGGGATCCAAATACATTTCATTACTATCAAATTCTCATGTCAACTGCTTTTAAAATTACTTAGAGTGCATAAGTGTACATAGGCCAGGGGCCCAAAATAAGTTTAGAGAAAATGGTCAACCAGTGCAATGAGGCCGTGTCCATTCCGATCATGAGTCAGAAAGCATCAGTCTTCCCAGTGAAGGTGAGCAGTAAGCAGAATATGTGTGAATTTGGTGATAGGCTTGCTGTTTATATGCATGAATAAAATTGAAATAATTTTCTCTTACATAGGAATGATGAACCTGGTCATCACATCTCTGTTTTCAGTTGAGTGTTTAAATGACATCATGTAAATCTCTGCCAGAGAGAATTAACTGAAAAAAGTGGCACTCCATACTAAGTGCCCACCACAGAGACTGCTCAGGACAAAATAGTGACTCCAACCATATAAACAATCCTGGTTTGGATCCAAATAGTGAACAATAAAAATGCTAAATTTCAGGAGGGTACATTTTTCGAAAGAGTGTGAAAAAAAAGTGGGAGCAAGCCAGTGGGATAAAGTAATGGAAGTCTACAAAGGCCAGAAAAGGGAAATGGAAAATATTCAATGACAAATTAAGGCATGCCCAAGGGTTAGGAATGTCACATACCAATAAATACACTCAGAGTGGATAAAGGTCAACATGGATAAATAAGGAGGTACAGAAAGTAATCAAGGGTAAGAGAGAGGAATATGTGTGATATAAAACACTACATATAGAAGTAACTGAGAAGATTATAGAATGAATTCAAGTGTAAAAAATATATACAAAAAGCAAAGGTGAAAAATGAAAGGAAGATTGCAGAAAAGTTTAGATAAATATCAGAACATTTCTCAAAGATCCAAGGGACAAGAGGTCGTAGTAGGAGACAGTAGAATGCTGAAAGGAAGGGACAGGTAATTTATTGACAAAATGGTGAAATCTGAAGAATTAAATATATTCTTTAGCTCATTTTTCATAAAAGGATAAAGGAGTGGGTGGAGGCATGAGACAGACGCAGGCAGTCTTTGAGGAGATGAAACTGTCTTAAAGGGCGATCAAGGAATTAGGAAATATGAAGGTGAAGAAAATTCTCTATTTTTTTTTTTCTTTTACTTAAGAGACATCAGTAAATGTTAAATTTTATGTATCAGGTAAAATACTGGAGGGAAAAACTATGTCTAAAAAAGAAAACTAAATTTTCTGTATCTTCACCTTTAAAGTATGGTTTAAGTGTATATTCTGTTCCTGCTTTTTATGCTTGAGCTAAAGTATCCCATTTGGAGAAAAAAACTCTCCCTGTGTATATGTGTGTGTGTGTGTGTGTGTGTGTGTACTTATACAGAGAGAGAGAGAGAATGGGAGACAAAGAGAATCTTTATTTGGAAACAAAAACATACATGAATTGAGTTGACTAGGAAGTCCCACCTTTGATCTCAACATACTTGAAATCTGAGTAATTTAAATAATTAAATTTGAATAGTGTCTTCTGTTTTTTTCTCTCTGAAATGATGTGGATAGCTTATTTTGACAATATATTTTATCCCATAAATAACTGGTCGTAAATATTATTTTTTTTTGTAGACTTAGAAGCAAATTATTTGCCTGATTTGGGGTCAACCTCAGCATTATTCAATGACATGGAAAAACTAATTATTAACTTTATGTAGAAAGGAAGTAAGCACCAGATAAAGAATAATAGGCCACAACTACAACAGCCTCCACCAGACTGAGTCTAGCACAACTAGATGGTGCCCGGCTACCATCACTGACTACTTTGACAGGGATCAAAATAGACAGTCCCAGACAGAGCTGGAGAAAAATGCAGGACAAAATTCTAACTCACAAAAAAGGCCAGACTTACTGGTCTGACAGAGACTGGAGAAACAAAAGGGTATGGCCCCTGGACACTCTTTTAACTCAGTACTGAAGTCACTCCTGAGGTTCACTCTTCAGCCAAAGATTAGACAGGCCCATAAAACAGAATGAGACTAAATGGGCACACCAGCCCAAGGGCAAGGACTGGAAGGCAGGAGGGAACAGGAAAGCTGGAAATGGGGAACCCAAAGTTGAGAAGGGAAGAGTGTTGACATGTTGTATAGTTGGTGACCAATGTCACAAAACAATATGTATATTGTTTAATGAGAATCTAACTTACTCTGTAAGCCTTCATCTAAAGTATTAAAAAAAAAAAAAAAAAACTAATATCCTATAGAGGCAGAAATTAAGGGAACATAGGTAGCTTTCAGTTAGGAAGTAAAAACCATAAATTACAGTTTTTCAGTACGTAGGCATGATTTTAAAGCAAAATAGATTGAACTTTAGGTCCTTATTTTATTATGTTCAGGGTCTCTACCCCAAGGGAGAGCTAATGAAACTCATCCTTACTCTCTGTTTTCCTCCCTTAAATCATGCCAAGGTGATGGTTGCTGTCGAGAGTCAAGGGCAAGAACAGTACTGGGTTATCAATTAGGAAATGGATCATTCACCCTGCATAATAAAAAATGATAGAGGCTCCTGAGTCTGCAGGATGTAACCTCTTTGCATTGTGTCTCTCTTTATTCACCATCATGACCCCTCTGCCTGGAGGAGCCCAAGCTCTGGGGTGAGTCACTTCAACCAGTTTCGTTGTGAGAATAAGTGGATTTCTTTGGAATATCTTAAGTACAGTAAAATTCCTGATAATTTTTTTGTAGCCCTAGAGTACACATCTGATACATATTGCTAGATTTTTTTTTTTTTCATTTTGGCTGGTATCTTGAAAAAAAAAAAGATAAACATCCATTATCTAACAATAGTGAAATTAAACAGAAGAAAGTATTTATGATAACAGCCATTGCACATGTGGGGTTAATCATTAAGTTTATATTTGTCCAATAGTTCACATAGTTAGTTGGGAAATAGTAAAGTTATTCTTCAATTTACCCAGATAGAATTCAATTACTGTAGATGGTAGATAATCCACAACATCAAACATTAATGTCTTTTAAAAATTTATTTTTTGAAAAAAAATTCTTGAAAAGTCACATGAAATGAATTTTTTTTGACTATTGCGACCCGCTATTTCTAGCTATGGGATAGAAAAGACCCATAAAACTCTAGAGTTAGAATAGGAATTAGGCTAATGAGGAACCAAAAGGATGAAACCTCTAGAATTGTGTAATTTAATTAAATATAAAAAAAAATTAAATATAGGTACCATAAAGTCATACACAAATAGGAGATTTAGTCTAACAAATCTGATTGTCCACTTCAACATTTTAGGAAAATTAGGCAATAAATTAAGGGATTTTTATGGATATAATTGACCTTGAATTTAGAAAGAATTTTTAATACCCTGTGCTATTAAAACAAAGACTTATTGTCAGGGTTAATAAGTATGGCATTAAAGATGATTCATGAAAATGGGTGAAATTGAAAGAAATAAAGAAAAAAGAAAGCATGGATTATTTCATCCTGTTCCATGTGCAAATATGATTTCACAGGCTAAGCATGGTGGAGTCAATAACATGGCATCTGGAGAAGGTCTGTCTAGGTGTTTGCAACACTGATGTTAACATTAAAAAAATGGAGAAGAAGAAAAGAAATGGAAAAAGAAAAAATGTCTCAGTATTCAGAATAGAAGGAAAATATCTAGATTCTTCCAGAACTATTGTATTTTTAAGATTTCTTCAACCACCGCCAGGCCACCAGGAAGTGGGATGAATTCCTTTAACCTGAAGTTGCATGTTGACTCAATTATCACACTATCTTTCATTTCACAATTAAATTATCTCAGCCTCTTTCACACAGGAAACATGTCTAGGACTAGATTCACACAGATTTAGGTTGACTGAATTTCATCTCCAAACCATGCTATTGCCTGCCCTGGCCTCTCTGATACCTCAGCATGGGAAAGAAATCCACTGAAGACTCAGGCATACAAAATGAAGAAATAGGGGTAGGGGAGAAAATGCTCGAAGGTACCCTTTGACCAATGAGAGACAAGAGCCTATGGATAAATTCTTCCTCCTTCCTTCCTCTACACAGCTGGTTCTGAGACACATTTTATATAAATCCATACAAGATCACATTTCATTGTAAGGACTAATGTGTGCCTGACCCAAGCCATGGTTTTTTCAATCCCCTCACATGCATGGGAAAGCTGGACAATGAATAAGGAAGACTGAAGAATTGACTCCTTTGAATTATGGTATTGGTGAAAAATATTGAATATATACCATGGACTGCCAGAAGGACAAACAAATCTGTTTTGGAAGAAGTACAGCCAGAATGCTCCTTAGAGGCAAGGATGGACCAGTCCCTGGAGAAGGACATCATGCTTCCTAAAGTAGAGGGTCAGCGAAAAGAGGAAGATCCTCAATAAGATTGATTGACACAGTGGCTGCAACGATGGGCTCAAGCATAACAATTGTAAGGATGGGGCAGAACCAGGCAGTTTTTCACTCTGTTGTATGTAGGGTTGCTATGAGTTGTTACAGACTTGATGGCACCTAACAACAATAGACGGTCACACTTGATCAAGGAATAAGTCACTCTTAGCAATGGCTAACAGAATATCCATGTTTGGCTCTTCCCTCTCCGCATTCCCATTTTCCTATTTTTGCTCCTCTCTCCCTCTCCCCTCTCACTTCTGCTCTTTCATAATGAAAATAGGCAGTGAATTCAAGCATCTCCACCTCTTCTTTTTAAGGCCACTGAGATGGTAAGATTGTGTGTCGACTTGGCTGGGCCATGATTCTCAGTGTTCATGTGTGATCACCCCCATGATGGGATCTGCTGTGAGTAACCAGTCAGCTAAAAGGGAGTTTCCTTGTGCATGTAGCCTGCATCCAAATATAAGTGGACTTTCTGGCTTTTGCCTGCTCTGGATCCTGTAGCTGCCTCCTGTTCATCTGACTTCTGGTTCTTGGGACTTGAGCTAGAAGCTTATCTGCCAGTCTTGGGATTTGTCAGTCTTCACAGCCTGTGAGCAAAAGCCTTGCTCTCTAACCTGCTGAGCTTGGGTTCACCAGCCCTTGCAGCTATGTGAAGCAGAAGTCTCTATCCTGATCCACGGACTTGAGATACTCCAGTGTCTACAATTGTACGAGCCCTTTCCTTGACATAAATCTCCCTATACATATTTATATGCTTTACCGGTTTTGCTTCTCTGAAGAACCCAGCCTAAGACAATCACACTTTGGCTTTCACAGGCATTCTGAATATGTGACATATATTGGAAACCCTGGTGGTATAGTGGTTAAGTGCTACAGCTGCTAACCAAAAGGTGGACAGTTTGAATCCACCAGGCACTCCTTGGAAAATCTATGGGGGCAGTTCTACTCTGTCCTGTACAGTCGCTATGAATTGGAATTGACTTGATAGCAGTGATTTTGGGTTTTTTTGGATATGGACTGGGGCAAAGTAGTGGGTGAGTGCTCTTCACAAGTACTGCTGTTAAAAAGTGTTGCCATAAACCGCAACTATCCCAGTGTTTGCTCCAGATTTTTGCTCATTCCCTTCAGTCCTTTACTTTTGTTCTAGGGAGATAAATGTTTAATCATTATTCAATAAGACTTAGAAGTCAGAAGTCTTCAGAATGGTAATAAAAGCAGATTCTTCTTTCCCCCCACCCCCACATGGCTTTGGCTTCATATCAATACATGAATATATGAATACACGTGAATGTATGAATACATGTGTATTTTTTACAGTTCTTTGCATTCAAAGTAATGTTTCCATGATCCCTCCTAAATTGCCAAGTTCAGGGTTAAAGTATTTATAAATAGAAGTTTGTTTGTTTTATCAGAACTGCTTCCTTATTGTGTACCAAGCCCATTAACAGTTCTTTTATATGACTATAGATATCAGACTATTGTATAGGAGTTTTTCTGTTGCCCCAGAATTGGCGCTCAGTCACACACCTAAAAGTAAGCCATTCCAATCCCAACAATCTTTCTCTGAGGCTTACTAAAAATCAAAACCAAACCCACTGCAGTCAAGTCAATTCTGGCTCCCAGCGACCCAACAGGGCAGAGTAGAACTGCCCCATAGGGTTTCCAAGTAGCAGCTGGTGGATTCGAACTGCTAATCTTTTGCACCACCAGGGCACTGCACCACCACTGCACCACCAGGGATCCTGAGGCTTTCTAGGAAGTGAAATAATCAATCATGCTGCTACCCAGATATCACCGAGGAATACCCAGCTGTACCCCTTTGCTGACCCAATATAGTCATGAACCTGCGAAAGTAGTTTCCATGGTGGCATGAAATCCATCCTCCAACAAGCCAGATGAGAGAAAGTTCCAAGGAAACTGCTTATAACAAATCAGAATGCCTACGAGAAGAAGAAACTGAGTTCTCGTTTCCCATTTGGAGGTTCAGCAGATAGTGCATTTGTTAGTCTGCCCCCTATGCCTATCTGGGTAGTGAAGAAGAAGATTGGAGAGCCATGGTGCTGGGAAAGTCTGTACCCCCGCAGATGGACATGACAGAACTTTTCCCCCTACCCTGTGGCCCAAGAGGTTGATCGATCATTGATGATAGATAGGCTTGAGCCATTTTTTTAGCACTTACCCAACAGGCTTTGGGACTTAGGGCCAATAGCTAGAGCACAGGAGATGTCAAGCCTAGCTGGATCTCCCACTTCAGACACTGTGAAGTACAGTATCCCCTCCGACATACTCACACATGAAACCTTGTATGTCTGACATGGAGGACAACCATAATGGAATTCAGAGAAACTACATTAATCAAGAAGGAGATCACCACCAAAAAGCCAGCTAATTAGAGACACTTGTTCTTTTCCCTCTCTATCCCTTCCCAACACATGGGAATAGCTAGGCCTGGAGAGAGAGGATGAAGAGGTAAATTGAGGTATGCTGGGGAGACACACCATACCCAGTGACAGTTTCATCTCAAGATTGATTTTGGTGCTGTGTTTGAGGATCTGAGTTAAATCAAGCTTCAGACTAAAGTAGTAAATCAAACAGAGCTTTAGTACCCAAATTATCTGAAAGTCATGAAATCCTCCCAAGATTTCACTAAGCAACTAAAATCAAAGATTCAAGAGTAACGTTGGGAATACAGATTGGAGAAAGGCAAATTCTTTTCACATTGATTTCATTCCAAGCAGAGACAGGGCAATAAACCAGCTGTAAATTTTATGGAATTTATTCCTCTTAGCAGCTTTACAATGCAAGAATTCTTATCTCTACTTTTTGAAGAATAAAAAACTGAAAGTCAGGTTAGTTAAGTAACATAGCCAAGGTCCCACAACCAGTGCTCGGTGGAAAGTGAACCCGAGGACTTGGACTTCAAAGCCACACTCTTTCTAAAATATCCCACTACTGGAATTTTCTAACATTCTGTGTGGAAATCTCTAAGTTTAGTTAAAATTTAGTATCCTTTGTGCAGGATATCCAAAACCAAAACCAAATACTCTGCCTTCAAGTCAATTCCAACTCCTACAAACCCTATAGGACAGGGTAGAACTGCCTCATAGGGTTTCCAAGGAGCAGCTGGTGGATTCGAACTGCCGACCTTTTGGGTAGCAGAAGAGCTGTTAACCACTGCACCTCCAGGGTTCCAAGTCAGGTATAGAGCCCTACAATTCAATATTCTCTTGTCCTTTATAAATATACATCACAGATTAATAATGGCATTATTTCTAAGGTTCATAAATGCCTTAAATTTTTTTCAAGCAGAAATCATGTTATACTATCTCTAATTATATTTGTCCATGGCCTAAACAATTCAATAATGTTATTAATTATATTTCAATACCCTGTATTTTAACATTACTTTTAATAAAGAATCCATCAAATTTTGGGATCATTTTATCTATCCGCAGTATTTTTTAATCATTTCCCACCAAGAAGCACTAAACTGCAGAAGTGGTGGCTTGGGAGTCCTACTATTATGGGACCCTTTTTAAAAACTTGCATGATAGACCAAGGTCCCTGGGTGGTATAAACGCTTTGTGCTTGACTACCTGAGCCTTGGTGGTGCAGTGGTTAAGCATTTGGGTGCTAACCAAAAGGTTGGCAGTTCGAATGCACCAGCCCCCTTGGCTTTACTAACCTAAAGGTTGTCAGTTCGAACACACTCGTGGTACCATGGAAGAAAGGCCTGGCAAGCTGCTTCCATTAAGATTACAGCCAAGAAAACCCTATGGAGCAGTTCTACTCTGCACACATGGGGTCACCATGCATCAAAATTGGCAAGATGGCAACAAATTGGGGTTTTTAGGTTATACCTAGGCCAATGGCATATCTATTGTCACTCCTGCTAAAAATTTATAATTTTGTTTTCTCTAGTCTCTTTCAATAGTGTGCTATTAGGTTCCTGTTTATTCTTAAGATTCCAAACCCTTCTTTTCACACATACTTACACACCCCTTACCCAAACACCAGGAAGTCAGATTCCCACTGCGTCCTCCATGCCTGCACTGTCTCCCCTACACGTCCTTCTTTCATCGCAACACCATTTCAAAGACTCCTGTGTGGCCAGAAAAGCTGACCCCAGGAGGTCACTGCTGAGTGGAAGGAAGCTGAAGATGTTGCTTGTGAGGGCTGGTTAGCCTCTAAAGAATACATGAGCAGAATTTAATTCTATTTTTCACCCCACTCAGAGAGCTTTAGTATATCTCTTTTATCCAGCTAAATTTAATTTAATTGCATGCGATTCTATGGAGATTTTATGTTGCTGTTCATTGCATCTGTTTATGCTTTGACTTCTTGACTCCTGTCATGCAGACTATGGATCAAAACATTCATATAAAATAACTGCTGCTTTATGAAGCAGTAACCTTTTTTTATTTCTTTTGTGCTACCCTGATTGTGTGAAGATTGTAATCTTAGTCCCCTGCAGAAAACCAAAATGCTTCCTTTTTGAACTTACTACCAAGAGAAGAATGACTGTATCTGCTTTAGAGCTTCCCTCATCATTGCCAACCTCCAGAATGGGCCAGGCATAGGTCTGATGTTTTCAGAGAACTGGTCCAGAGGAGAAGAGGGAGGCAAATCGGTGGAATGAGGGTATCAAGTGGGAAGAGATGAGGCACATTGAACCTGGGTTAAGGACAGACGGACTTCCCAGAATGTCAAGTTAGTCTACTTTTGATCAAAGCCAAAGCTTAGACTACCACCAAAGTCAAGGGAGGAGTCAGCTCTTCCTCTTCCTTTTTCTGAATGCAGAAAGTTGGCTTGTGCCTGTTCAATATCAAACCATATTAAAAAAAAATCAAACTTGTTTGTATCCCAACTTACTTGTGTTTAAATCCTCTGTATGTGCAAGCCAAATATTTCTAAGGATATTTTAGATTTTAAAGGGTATGCTCAATGTACTGTTGAATAGGTTCTTTTGCAGGATGGATATTTGTCATAACAATTGCTGACACTGAACTGACACACACTGGTAAACACCTCCACAATAATGTGAAGATGAAATGGGGAGAAAAAGTCTGGCTTTGTTATGACTTCGAAGGAAAGCCAGCCTCTACTGTACCCCCACCATCAACTAGCACTAGCAAATGAAAGTGATCAGCGTATTCTAGGGGGAAAAAAAAAAAAGAGTATGGTTTTCAATTCCCACCAATGTCATTTCTGAAACACTTGGCATAAGACCTATGTGACGGGGAGGCTGTTATTTGGTTTTCCCAATTCTGAAAATCACAGAGAGGAAATCACAGGCTGGTATCAGGTGTCCAAATCTTCAACTCAAAGGGTGAATCATAAAACTATTATAAAAAATGCATCCTGCTGCAATGACAGCTGTCATCCCAAATCTAGCCAGTGCAGAGAACTGTGGCGACAGTCATTAATGACTTAAATGTGAAATTAGCTTGTGGCGTTTAACAGCCTGGACATGAAACTTTTCAAAAAAGCTATTGGAAGTAAAACATCACCCTGTTGATGATGGAAAAACCAGCCTAGGGGTATGAGATCATTTAAATAATTATGTATTGTATGTTGATGTTATTGTGTGGGCTTTTGTGTCTGTCCCAGTTGTGAGAAGGTAAAACTTAAGTTAAAGGGACTGCTCATTTCATTACTGTTGATTTCAATGGTGGCAGATCTGTCCTTGTTTGCCATTTTAGGAAATGTGCAAAATCCCAGTATGACCAACACAAAGAATCATAGCATTTTAGAGCAGAAGAGTCAAAGAGATTTTATAGGCTCCTATTTTACAGGAAAGCACACTGAGATTCAGAGAGAAGGTAAATTGCTAGCTGACGTTTCTACAACCGATTCGTTGCAGAGGAAGTGCTGGACTTGTAAAAGTTCAAATTTTTGTTCGGTAGTGAGTCAAACACATTTTAATAACTGAAGCAAACCTGAGGGCTTAAAAAATTTTGTTCTCAGGCCTCGCTTTAATGATTTCTCCTCTGTTAGGATTTTACCTCCAAATGTTTGGTGTCTTCGAATTATGGCAAGAAAGCAGGAATTCTGTTCCCATCCATCCTGATTCTTGAAGACAGGAAATTTAGGAACTGCAAAACTGAGTCTTCAATACAGGCTCCCATAAGTCAATCACATAGAGAAATGAAAGAAGAGTTATAAGGGGCCTCTTGTTTCAAAGTGAGCCACATCAGAAAGCTGTGGAATGAAAAATTTCACGTACAATACCTTGGAGTAAAATACCAGGCGATCATGGAGTAAGAAAACCAAACTTCATTGGATTTTCTTTTTCCTATGGAACCCTGAAGATACTTTCTCTGGTGTGCAATGCTTTGAGATGTCATTCAGAACTTGGGAGGTTACTGAAATTCTGAGATAATTTTTTTTCTAACCACTGTGCTGGACTCTTCTCAAAAGCATGTCTGGGCACAGCACTCACCCTTCAGGTCTTTGGCCAGGCTCTTTGTTCCACAGCACCTAGAAGGCAAAAGAGCTGTAGTAAATCACAGACTTTTGATGATATAGGAGAGAGAGAAGTACAAAAAAAAAAAAAAAATGCCCTGTGGCTCAATAGACTGATTCCTGCACATTACCACACTTTGTTACTCTTTTATCCTTCCCCTTCCAAAGTCCTAGCGCTCGTTCCATTTCTAGCTGGATTCCTGGAATCACTTGTTGACAGTACGCTGTCAAAAAAAAAAAAAAAAAAAAAAACTCAAGGAACCACTTTTGTTATCTACACTGTGATCTTTGCTTTAAACCATTTGAACATGAGCTATGTGAGATCTGATTCTACAGGGTTTATTAAAGTAAATTGTCTGAGCAAATATGTCTGTTCCATTTGATTCTGAAGAATAATTGGTTAATAAGAGAATGATTACTTTGTTCAGACATGATTACTGAAAAAATGTTTCATCCATATGTTGCTGAATAATGGGAAAATCTCCAGTGAAAGGGGGACAATGATTAGAAGAAACAAGATAGCTCAAAAAAATATTCCCTAATGTGTTACTAAATTTTTTTTAAACAGGCCAACTCTAAGTATAAAGTTTCTTTGTATAAGCCTGGAAGTTCAAAATCCATAATTGGATTAAGCTGTTTGTTGAAATAGCATTGGGTAAGTTTCTTTGTATTTGGAAATAAAAATAAAAAAAAAAAAAAACTGTGACTTCTGATAAATTCTGCAACCGTAACAACTGTTTGCTATCCTAATATCTTCTGTGTAGCCTAATGTTATTCAAATTGTGGCATTAAAAGAGCTAAACTATTGCTATGAGTTTAATTGTGTCCTCCAAAAAGATATGTTGAAGCCCTAACATCTGGTACCTTTGAATGTGACCTTAGTCAGAAATAAGGTCTTCTAAAATGGAGCAGAGCAGGTCCTAATCCCATTCCGATGGTGTCCTCTAAGCAAGGGGGACAGACAGATACAGAAGAACAACCACATGACTACAGAAACAGATGCAAGCCATGGAACACCAAGGATTGCTGGGAGCCACCAGAAGCTAGGAGAGCAGCGTGGGACAGTTTTTCCCTCAGAGTGCTCAGAAGGTATTAGCATGGCCTAGACCCTGATTTGGACTTCTCAGGCTGTGAGACTATACCTTTCTGTTCTTTAAAGCCCCCACTTTGTGATGTTTTGCTAAGGCAGCCTTAGGAAACTACCACAGCTATACATTGATGACCGCGTTGCTGTCGAGTGGATTCCAACTCATAGCGACCCTGGCCTTGCAGTGGTTAAGAGGTCGGCTGCTAACCAAAAGGTTGGCCCTTCCACTCCACCAGCTGCTCTTTGGAACCCTATGGGACAGTTCTACTCTGTCGTATAGGGTCGCTACTAGTGGGAATGGACTCCACAGCAACAGGTTTTTTTTTTTTCAGGACAGAGTTGAACTGCCCAGTAGGGTTTCCTGGAGCCCTGGTGGTGCAGTGGTTAAGAGTTTGGCTGCTAATGAAAAGGTAGGCAGTTTGAATCCACCAGCTGATCCTCGGAAACCCTATGGGGCAATACTACTCTGTCCTATAGGGTCGCTGTGAGTCTGAGTCGACTCAATGACAACTTTTTTTATTTTTTTAAGGGGGTTTTTCAAGGAGTGGCTGATGGATTCAAATGCCAACCTTTTGCTTAGCAGCCAAGCTCTTAACCACTGCACTACCAGGGCCCTATATATATTGATGTATTTCAAAATATTCATCAATATTTTTTATTAAGACTTCTTCACAAGAATATGAATACGTAACAGCTTTATAGGTTAGTTGTCCTTTGAGCAGTGGCATACAGGACATTGTGTATTTATCAGTTAAACTTTTATTTTAAACGGTCGGTGGTGGCAAAGAGACCACTTGACACATTCCAAATTTCTCAAGTTAGTTAAAATCAAATAGGAGAGCAGTTAGTTCGTCTCAATAGAACTGTTTTGGCTCATTCAGTTGCCATATAGAAGGATGAATGATTCGTCTGAAGAACAGGGTTTTCCCTTCATCCTGAAGACTCACCTTCATCCTTACCCAAAAAACACTCCAGCTTTAATTTCACACAAGTCTGGAAATGCCAAAACAATTGACTACTTAAATTCAAATCTGATTTTTCTGTTAATGAATAATCCACTATTTTTAAGTTGGAGCTGTATTTTATTCCCAGAAGTGTGCTTCATGAGCAATAAATGAGCATGATCTAAACATCTATGAACAGAGCTGAAGGATGTAATCACAGAAAATTGCAAATAAGCGATTAACTTGAACTTCTCACATATTTAAAGTACAAAGTGTTACGGCCACCGACTCAGAACAATTCACTTTTCCTGAGAATCAGGAAGGTTTCACAGAGTACCAACTATTTCTGTGCGGTTTTTGAAGAATGAATAAGAGTTTGTCACTTACCAAAGTGGACAATGGCATTCTGGGTCTGGAGAACAGCCTGTGCAAAGGCACAGAGTTATGGAAGGATATGGCGTATTCAAGAGGTGGTGAATTCAACACAGGCCAAGCACACTTCTGTGAAGTTCTACTGTTTAATATGGATACTTGCTTGCATTGCACAAGACAATTGCAAACAGTGGCCTGGAATTCAGGAAAATGGGTAATATTTAAAACATAAATTAGGTGTCATCAGTGTATAGATATAAATTCATGTCCTAGAACTTAATAACTAGCAAGAAGAAAAGAGAGCCAAAGGTGGAACACAGAGGAATTTCAATATTTAAGATGTGGGCAAAGGAAAAGACAGTGAAATTAACAAAAAGGTAAATAAGAACATTAAAGAGAATGGTGTCCCAAGCGCTAAAAGAGATGAGAGAGTAGAACGAAAGGATGTCCAACAGTGTCAACAAAGAGGAAACAACAAAGAGAACATATACTGAAAAGAGGCCACTGAATCTGGTAATCAGAGCTTAATAGTGTTATTTCCAAAAGAATTTTAAGAAGATGTCTTAAAACATAGCCCTCAAATTCTTTGACATTCCTCCTATCAAAAATTGCACTCCTGTCCTCTCTCCTTTAATCTGTGCTGTGTGACTTCTTGACAAAGAGACTATGGTGATATTAAAGCTTTGTCGATCTCCACATACAAGCTTTATGGAATTAGAAATTTCTGCTTCCTGTCTCTTGGATGCTTGCTTGGGTACTTAGATGTCATAAGCCCAAGCAGCCTGTGGAAAGGTCAAACACCAACTTTACAGCCATGTGTGAGCCTTTGAAATAAGATCCTCCAGTCATCAATATATTTAGCCCAGCTGATGCCCCATGGGACAAAGATGAGACAACCCCATGGAGTTCTGTCATAATTGCAAATTCATGAGAATATAAGTAACTGGTTTTTTTTTAATTTTTTTTTTTAAGACAGTAGGCTGTGAGGTGGTGTATTATGCATCAGTAGTAACAGGAATAGCTGGTGACAAAATGACATATTAGAGTCTTTTCAAGTGGATTGGAAAAGAAGAGAAGGAGTGAAAGAGGTCAGTGGTTTGAAGAAAAGTAGGACTGAGGTGAACAGTCTTCAGGACTTAGGGTATTTTCAGGAATCTTGTAGAGGAATACCTAAGAGAAAGAAAGATTGAGTGTACAGGTGAGAGTTGACATTGTGAAACCAATGAAGTAAGGAGGCAGGACAGTGGAAGGGGATGAAATCTAGAATACAAGTGGTACTTTTAGCCTGGGAAAGGAGCAGTAGGGATAAACTTCCTTTCAGGACAAAAGAGGTAAGAATAAATAACTTTCCAATTTTTTAAGGAGAAATCCTAGTAGGAAAACAAGTTAGGGTCTTGTAAGCACTCCTTAGTTGATATTCTATGGTTAATTTGAAACAATTATAGGAAGAAAGGAGCTTCTCTTTTAGGTCATAAGGGCACAGGGTATATAAAAAAATTTTTTATCCTCCTCTCGACTTTTCCTGCCCTGAACCCCTACACTGAAGAGAAGGAAAAATGTAATACGTGGAGAAGTGTAGAGTAGAATAGGCTAATGTAGAATAGAATGATGCAGAGTGCATGCAGGTTGATACTGATTTATAGACATAAGCTACAGAAAACAGATGCTACCCTTTGGGAAAACTAGAACATAAAGATGTATTTCTTCCATTACTATACAAGGGAGATTTTCTGGAATATCAAGAAATAAAATCATGATAGCATTTACAAAGATTAATGAGTTCAATACCCAAATAGGATTCAGAAGATCCAGAATGGGGTGAGAACCTCCTAGAAACTCTAAGTTCAGGCAGCTATCAATTCTTAGCAAGTGAAAGGAAAAAAAAATGTTAGAAACATTTTAATATACCTGGAAGAGAGCAGGCAAACCATGGCCTGTAGCTCAAATTGTCTCACCACCATTTTTAAACAGCCTGTGAGCTAATAATGTTTTTACATAGTTGAAAAATTATGTAAACAAGAATATCTCATGAAACATGAAAAATATATGAAATTCAAACTTTAGCATCAATAAATTAAGTTTTCATAGAATATAATCACACCCATTCATGTACGTATTGTCTTTGTCTCCTTTCGTACTGCAATAGCGAAGTTGAGTAATTGCAACAGAGACAGTATGTAAGGCCTGCAAAGCTGTATGGCCCTTTATGGAAAAAAAAAAAAAAGATTGCCAGGCTTTGACCCATAGGCTTCTTCATTTTTCTTTCAGTCTTGCTTTTCCTGTATCTTTTCCTATGGAGTCTAGTTTGATTAACACTGACCATGAGTTAAAAATTGTTTTGTTTTTTAGAAAAAGAAATGGTAATTTTTGGTGGTTGTTGGTTTCTTTATTTCTGAAAAACTTGCAGAAGACCCAGGCTCTTAGTTTGTGTCAACTACTGGGCTGGTATCACCTCAACAGTTGCTCAGACTGCAAACAAATTCTCTTAGTGGAAACATTTCACACTCATATTTCAAGCATTGTCCTAGGCACTGGCAATGTGACAGAGAAAAGTACAACGAGAGCCCCTGCCTTATAGAGGATATGTTCTTGTAGAGGGAGAAAAACAATAAAAAAAAATAAGCAGATAAACAGGAGAGGTTCAGATTCTGATAAGTGCTATACAGAAAATGAATAGGAGTAGAGACAATATAGATGGTATAACCCATACCCACTGCCGTCAAGTCGATTCCAACTCATAGTGACCCTATAGGACAGAGTAGAACTGCCCCATAGAGTTTCCAAGGAGCGCCTGGCATAGGGGAGCTTATTAAGACAGGGAAGCGTTCTCTAAGGAAATGATACTTGAGCTTAAGGGATGGGAAGGAATCAGCCATACACAAATCCCAGGGAAGAGTGTGCCAGGCAAAAAAGAAAAATAGTAATTACAAAGTCTACAGGCCAAGAACAAAACAAAAACCCATTGCTGTCCAGTTAGTTCTTACTCATGGCAACACCATGTGTTACACAGGGAACTGAACTCCATAGTGTTTTATTGACAATAATCTTTATGGAAGTAGATCATCAGAACTTTATTTTGAGATGCCACTGGGTAGGTTCAGATGTCAACCTTTTGATGGTGCTGTCCAGTCCTCTGACTCATAGCAACTCTATGTACAACAGAACAAAACACGGCCCGGTCCTGGGTCATCCTCACAATTGTTGCTATACTTGAGCCTATTGTTGCAGCTACTGTGTCAATCCTTCTGGTTATGGGTCTTCTTTTTCACTGACCTTCCACTTTATCAAGCATGAAGTCCTTCTCCAGTGACTTCTCCTGATAACATGTCCAAAGAAGCTTCACCAACCTTGCTTCTAAGGAGAATTCTGGTTATACTTATTCTAAGACAGATTTGTTTATTCTTCTAGCAGCCCATGACAAACTGACAGACCCGTGAGGGAGTTGTTGACTGTATGACCTTATTTATGCAAGTCTTACAACTTCTCTGAAACTTGAGAGTTGTTGAGGTTTGAAAATAAAGCCATTTTCTATATAACTTTGGTTTGTAATTTCTTTAAACCATTGTTTATATTTTATTTTTGTTGTTATGATCCATAAGGTTTTCTTTTATTGTTGTAAAATATGTATCACACAACATTATTTGCCAATTCAACATTTTTGACATGTACAATTTAGTGATGTCAGTGGCATTAATCATGTGCAACCATCACCAAAGATTATTTCCAAATTTGCCATCACCATAAACAGAAACTCACTGCTTCTAAACAGTCATTCCTAAACAATGACGCCCTCATCTTATTTAAAGGAAAAGCAAGGATTTTCATTATATAAAAGGAAGCGTGAGTTTCAAAAGATTCTGGAACTGTAACCTGGTACAGATTACCATTTGGACAGTAATGTAATTAAAGCAAAGTGGATAAGTGACTTGCCTAAGATCACAAGCATAGTAGTATGTCCAGTATGGAAATCCAAGTCTTTATGAATAATCATATTAAATAGCATGACCAAGAAAGGGAGACCACCTAAAGCTGATCTCTTGACATAGAGACAGAGCAGGGAGCCACAGGAGACACACCATGAAAAGAAGTTTCCACTTCAGATAAGAACCTGGCCTGCAAAGCACATCTCAGGTTTGTTTAACACGGAAGTCACCTTCATTGTTTCTCTCCAGATGCCCAGGGCGGCAAAAGAAAACTCTTGCACCGTGATTTCATGTTCATTATCCTTCACCTGTCCAGCGAAAGGGCTAACAAGTGTAGATAAAAGTGTTCAAGTTCTTCCTAGATGAGCTGCTTTACAGCTCTAGGTGGCAGGGCTGATGTCAATCCTCATTTTATCCGAGCCCTGCCCCCGCCTGCCCCATCATCGCAGTATGACAGGCTAAACACTTTTATTGCCACAGCCTTTTTTGGTATAGCAATATGCTTAATGTTTTGTTTGTAGTGAAAAGGCTTAAAATGCTATTTTGCTTCTCTTTATTTAGAAGCAATCAGTCTCTCTCTCACTGAGCTCTTACTATAGGCAACCAATATCCTGAGTTACACCCCATCAGCTGTGTGGGGAAAAAACACATGCATTGTTTCTTTTTTCGTCAGCAAAGTAGTATTTGCCAGTTAAATCCCCAGGTAGTTAGCTTTCAAACACTCAGATATAAAATTAGCAAATGAAACATCTGTTCCTCACTATTATTTTATAATCACATTAATTGGCAGATGTCTTTAGGTAAGAGAGAAAAGCCTTTCAGCCATTACTTGTATTTCCATGGGGTTATGCTTGTGGCCATTGAATCTCACACAACTAACAGACATCTCAGCATGAGACGGAGGTGCACTGGACTCAGAGAGAAGCCTCGTGTTCCCCTACTCCAAACTGCTTGACATTACAGCCAACTGCCCACTGACAACTGTAAGCACGATGCCCCAATACATGCCATTGTGGAGAACCTACCCTTGCTGCTGCCAGGTTTGGTTTTTCAATTATCATGTAGTTTGCACAAAAGCACTGTGCCAATTCAATTACTGCCTGATTAATGGAGTGTTGCAGGTTTATTTCAGGGGTCTAGATATCTATTAATTAGCATATTGGGGCCTATACTCTACTGTTTTGTCCTGATATGCTTTGAAAAGTCCCCAGTGCAATTAAAAAACTCTAATATGCTTTAAATAGTTATTTGAGAAAACACATCCAGACTTTTTTTTAAACTCCTCAGGGATTTTTAAGCACATTCAGATTTATTACAAGGCATCTAAAGTTCCTTTTAAAACACATTCTTCTTTCCTCTACTAGGTTCTAGAATTTACCTGCACCAGACAAGCAGTTCTATACTTGGTAGTAGAGCTCCCCTTTCTTGGATGTGGGGAAGGAGGGATCCTCAGAAAAGATTAAGTGTGAGCATTTCATTGAGTGGTTTGCTTATTCAGTATGTTCTGGAGTTTGCTTTAAAGTATGAACTTGGCCAGGGGATAATTCTAAACTGGGGTATTATGAGGTAGGTAGATTGAGGTCTAATGGTATTCAATAAAAGGACACAGCTATTAGACTGAGTTGTGAACAATTTCTTTGGCCTTCTTTGCTGGAGAATATCAATAAGTCTGGATGTTCTTTAGTGGCCAGTAGCCTCCGGGTTTGCTGCTTTTATGTATAAGTACAGAAGGGCTAGGAAAAATATATACTCTGTGATTGGTCATCAAAATTGGCACTTGTGAATTCAAGATGTTGTAGGTAGTAAGTAGACCAGTCAGGTTGCAATAGAGGAAACATGCCAAAGAATGATATAAGGCTGGAATTGGAGATTGTGGCTGCATTGTTAAGATCCAGACTAACAATGTGGATTATATCTTTGCCAGCAAAGAACACTCATAGCTGTCATGATTAAAAAAAAAAAAACTTTAACGGCATGGATGTGTTGTCAACAGGTGAGATAACCAGGAGATAGTGACTGCATGCAAGAATGGTAGACAGTTAGGAGGTCATTGGTCATTTGAAATTCAGCAGTGACATGACGGAAAGTGAATAACATGGTTGCCAGATGATGGGTTTTCCCCTTAAGATACAGCGTATGAAGACGTGAGCCAATAACTGTGTCATGTATCACCTGCCACCTAACAATCTCAGTGTGACAATCACAAGATGAGGATGGTGATACGGCCCTTCCTGAAGGCCTGAAGACTTTTCAAAAAGAATGGAATATTTCTAAATAGTGTTCCCTTTGGTAGGAAAAATGCTATATTAAAACATATCCCACATATAAAAACCTGTTGCCATCAAGTCAGTTCCAGCTCATAGATAACACTATAGGACAGAGTAGAACTGCCCCTTGAGTTTCCAAGGAGAGGCTGGTGGATTCAAACTGCCAGTCCTTTGGTTAGCAACTGAGCTCTTAACCACTGTGCCACCAGGGCTCCCACATAGAGCAGGTCTCTAATTATGTTTGTCCTGGAATCCCTGGTGCCATAGTGGTTAAGTGCTACAGCTGCTAACCAAAGGGTCGGCAGTTCGAATCCACCGGGCGCTCCTTGGAAACTTTATGGGGCAGTTCTACTCTGTCCTATAGGGTTGCTATGAGTCGGAATAGACTCGACAGCACTGGGTTAATTATGTTTGTGAATGAAGAAAATACTCATCATTGGGTGGAGCCAACACAGCAATATAGACAGAAGCACCACACCATCCCTCCACAGCAAAGAACCAAAAAACTAAGTAAAAGAGAGATAAACATCAATTCTGGAACCAGAAGCATCAAATGAAGAGATAAAAAACTCAGCCAAGCACCGAATGGAATTAGAAACTGACAGAGAACAGAGAGAGAGGAGAGATACGTGCAGAGGTCCCCTATCAGTAAATACAGCATGGATTTGCCATTTCGGACTCCTGTGCGAGACAGTGAACAGAGCGTACAGGAAAGCAGTTTCATGGGGCTCCCAGCAGGAGACAGAGCACCAAGTAAACAGTGATATACACTTTTCCACTCCCATCCTTCTCCCCCCTGCTCTACCTCTGCTGCTTCTGGCCAGCTGCAGTCTTTTGGCCAGGAGGTACCAGCTCCTGCCCTGTGCCCTTGAATTCACCATGCCCACATTGGCCGGCTCCATCAGTGCCATTTGTTTGTTGTTAGTGTTGCTTTTTCCCACTTCTTTTGGTTTCCTAACTGCCTCTTACCACCCCCCACCCCCCTTCTCTCCAACACCTGGCTCCGTGTGCCAGCTTGCTTCTCCTTGAAAGGCTGTAAAATGCCGCTCAGCTGGGGAATTGCTTCCCCAGACCATGCTGCCACGTTGGTGGAATCCCCTGGACTTCTTGTTTTGTATTGTTTGTTTGTTATTTGTTTTCTTTTTTTCAAGGCTTGGAAGCCCCTTTGAGACAGGCTGTACTGCCCGGCATGGGAGCCACTTCCCCGGTCCACATAGCCACATCGGTGGGATCCCTGGGGGCATTTTGTTTGTTTAGTTCTGTTTAGTTTTTTGTTTATTTTTTTCTTTTTCTTTTCATGGCTTGGGGGACCATTCCAGCCAGGCTGCACTACGCAGCCTGGGAGCCACTTCCCCCGGTCTTTGCAACTGCATAACTTGGATCCCTGGAGGCTTTACTTTTTTTTCTAATTTTTTTTATTTTATTATCTTTCTTTTTTTTTCCTTTTTATTTTTCTCTGTTTCTTGTCTCTCTACTCCAATGGCAAGTTCCCTTAGCACTCTTTTTTTTTTTTTTTTTGGTTTGTTTCTTTTGTTTGTTTGCTTATTTTTGGCTCACGTTTATCTCTCCTCTCTCTCTTCTTTCCCGTACCAATCTTACCTCCACACATCACAATATCCTCCCTCCTTCCTACCTACTTGTATCATGCACTGAACGCAGCACAGGTACAGCCTGCAAGAACCTACCCTGCACTGATTCCTGGTACACCCTGTCGGCCCTAGTACATGCCACAAACAAACCATCCCAGCCCCTCCCCTTCAGCTGGACCTGCCCTGCTGAACCATAGCTGAGCAACTGGCCTTGCCCATTGGACAAGGAGGTGAAAAGTATCATACTCACAGATGAGCATACTACAAAGAATGCATAGCCCACCTGCTCAGATATAACCAAATAAGACAGAAAAGCAGGACAAAACAAACAAATCTACAATGAATAAATGAAGAAATAACTACTGAGTTTCCCGAAGACACCAGACAATATCAAAACATATTTAAAAAAAAGGACAGGATGGTTCCAATAGACATCCAGAATAAAACAGCAGATGATTTTCCAGCAGAAGAAAGGACACTAGAACTACCTAATAGGGAATTCAAATCTCTAATATTCAGAGTTATTCAAGAATTGAAGCAAAAAGCATACAAAAATGAAGAAAAAATAGACAAATTCATGGAAATTACAGACAAAAAAATGGAAGAATTCAAGAAAATAATATAAGAACAAAATGCCAACATAAATTCACAACTAAAAATCATACAAAAACATCAATTAGAAATCTGAAAGTTAAACAACAAGATTGCAGAAATGGACAGTGTCATAGAAGGGCTGACAAGCAGGTTTGAAATAATGGAGGACAGAATAAGCAAAATTGAAGACAAACACTTTTATACCCCTTTGAGAAAAAAGAACAAAGAAAAATGAAGAAACACTGAGAATGATGTTGGATACAATTGAAATAAAAATTTTGTAGTGGTTGGAGTTCTAGAACAGAGGGAGAAAAAGGGAAACACAAAGAGGATCATTGAAAAATTGACAACAGAAAACTTCCTTTATGTCATGAAAGATGAAAAGCTGACCATCCAAGAAGCTCATTAAACCCCATATAGGACAGACCTCAACAGAAAATCACTAAGGCATATCATAACCACACTCACTAAAACCAAAGACAAGGAAAGAATCCTGAGAGCAGCATGAGAAAAACAAAAGTCACATACAGAGGGGAAACAATAAGACTAAGCTCTGATAATTCGGCAGAAACCAAGCAGGCAAGAAGGCAATGAGATGACATATAAAAAACCTTGAAAGAAAAAAATTGCCAAAGAAGAACAATATATCCCGCAAAATTCTCATTCAAATATGATGGTGAAATTAGGACATTTCCAGGTAAACAGAAATTAAGGGAATATGTAAACACCAAACCAAACCTGCAAGAATTATTAAAGGAAGTCCTTCAGTTTGAGGACAAACAAAATCAGACCACAGCCTGAATCTAGGACGCAAGATCATACCAGCCAGATACCAACCCTAGGAAATGAACTCTCCAGGACTATCCAAAATCAAAAGAATTACAACAGGGAACCAGAGAGGTTAATCTGTAAACGACAACATTGGAACAATAAAGGAGGGAATAAACGGTGTAAGTATAGAGCTTTCTAATGGAGAGGAAGACAAGGTGATACCAAGTAATAATAGACTGGTTCAAACCTAGGAAGATAAGGGTAAATTTCAAGGTAACTGCAAAGAAAGTTAACAAACCTACTCCTCAAAATAATAAAGAAGGAAAACATAAAGTCTCAGTAAAAATGAAATCTACAAAAAACAAAAGAAATGAAAAAAAAACCACATACGAAAGGAATTCAGTGGAGAAGAGTAAGAGGAACAAAGAAAATATAAGCACCACAAAAAAAGCACTACAAAATGACAGCAATAAACTCACACTTATCAATAATTACACTGAATGTAAAAGGCCTAAATACACTCGTAAAGAGACAGAATGTGACAGAATGGATATAAAAACAGAATTCATCAATATGCTACCCACAAGAGACACAACTTAGAAACAAAGACATAAATTTATTGAAAATCAAAGGATAGAAAAAAATATATCAAACAAACAGCTACAAAAAAAAAAAGCAGGAGTAGCAATACTAATCTCAGATAAAACAGACTTTAAAACAAAATCCACCGTAAAAGACAAATAGAAGGGCACTATACAATGATACAATGATTAAAGGGATGATCCATCATGAAGACATAACCATAATAAACATCTAGGCATCCAATGACAGGGCTCCAAAATACATAAAACAAACTCTAGCAGCACTGAAAAGAGAAATTGACAGTTCCACAATAATAAAAGACTTCAACATACCACTCTCAATAAAGGGCAGAACAATCTGCAAAGAAACTCAACAAAGATACAGAAGAGCTAAAGGGCACAATCACCCAACCTGACCTCATAGACATATATAGAACACTCCACCCAACAGCAGCAAAGTACACATTATCTTCCAACACACATGGAACATTCTCCAGAATAGACTACATCTTAGTCCACGGAGCAACCCTCAACAAAATCTAAAACACTGAGATAATACAAAGTATCTTCCCTGACCACAATGCCATCAAGGTAGAAAATGACAACTGGAAGAGCAAGGAAAAAAAAAATCAATTACATGGAAATTGAATAATACCCTGTTTAAAAACCACTGGGTAATAGAAGAAATCAGAGATGTAATGAAAACATTCTTAGAATCAAACGAGAATGAAAGCACATTATACCAACACCTTTGGGACACAGCAAAGGCAGTTCTCAGAGGTCAATTTTATAGCAATAGATGCACACATCAAAAAAGAAGAAAGGGGCAAAATCAAAACTTTAGCTACACAACTCAAACAATAGAGTAGGGAAAAAAAAAAAAAAAAAGCCCACAACCACCAGAAGAAAGGCAATAAAGATCAGAGCAGAAATAAATGAAATAGAGAATGGAAAAGCAATAGAAAGAATCAACAAAACCAAAAGCTGGTTCTTTGAAAAGATCAACAAAATCAAACCATTGGCCAAATTGAGAAAAGAAAAACACCAGAGGACACAAATAACCCAAATAAGAAATGAAATGGGGGTCATTACAGCAGACCAAACTGAAATGAAAAGGGTCATAACAGGGTATTATGAAAAACTATACTCCAACGAATTTAAAAACATAGAGGAAATGGATGGATTTCTAGAAACACCTACCTATCCAAAATAACACAAAATGACGTTGAATATCTGAACAGACCCATAACAAGAGAAGAGATTGGAAAGGTAAAAAAAAAAAAAAAATTTCAACAACAAAAAAAAGCCCTGGCCCAGATGGCTTCACTGGAGGATTCTTTCAAACATTCAAAGAAGATCTTATACCAGCACTACTTAAAGTATTTCAGAACATAGAAAAGGAAGTGATACTTCCAAATTCATTCTATGAATCCAGCATAACCCTGATAACAGCCAGGCAAAGACACCACAAAAAAAAGAAAATTACAAACCAATATCTCTCATGATTATAGATGCAAAAATTCTTAACAAAATTCCAGCCAATAGAATTCAGCATAATATCAAAAACATAATACACCATGACCAAGTAGGATTCATACTAGGCACCCAAGGATGCTTCGACATTAGAAAATCAATCATCGTGTTTTAGGCTGGGTTCTCTAGAGACACAAAACCCGTAAAGCATATAAATATATATAGAGAGATTTATATCAAAGAAACAGCTCACACGATTGTAGGGGTTAGAATGCCCAAAGTCCTTGGATCGGGATAGAGGCCTTTCTCCAATTAATGGAGTCACAGAACCTATTGAATCCAAAATGATCAGGTTAGAGAGCAGGGCCCCTGCTCACAGGCTGTGAATGTAGAGGAATCCCAAGATGGATAGGTAAGCTGCTAGCTCAAGTCCCAAGAACAAGAGGTCAGAAAAGAGACAGCTGCCGGATCCAGAACAAGCCAACAAATTTTACCAGGTGAGCCGGAAAGAAGTAGGTGGCAGAAGGCAGAGAGATGAAGGCTGAGGGGGCAGTGATCCACCACTGGCCCCACCCCTGCCAGTACCATTCAGCAGATTCCATCATGGGGGTGATCATATATCAAATTTCAACAGGGAAGTGATCACAACATTATACAACTACCAAAACACTGAGAATCATGGCCCAGCCAAGTTGACACACGATCTTAACCATCACAGGTTGTAATGCACCACATAACTAAAAGGAAAGAAAAGAATCACATGATCATCTCAATCGATGCAGAAAAGGCATTCAACAATGTCCAACACACATTCCTGATAAAAACCCTCAATGAAATAGCTATAGAAGGGGAATTTCTCAACATAACAAAAGGCATATATACAAAACTAACAGCCAACATCATTGTTAATGAAGAGAGGCTGAAAGCATTCCCCTTGAGACCAGGAACAAGGCAAGGATGCCCTTTATTATAACTCCTATTTAACATTGTACTGGAAGTTCTAGCTAGAGATATAAGGCAAGAAAAAGAAACAAGGGGCATCCAGGGCAATGAAGAAGTTAAACTGTCCCTTTTTGCAGATGATATGATACTATACATAGAAAACCCAAAAGACTCCATGAGACAGCTACTGGAACTAATAGATTCGGCAGAGTAGCAGGATACAAGATAAACGCACAAAAATCGGTAGGATCCCTATACGCCAATAAAGAGAACTATGAAAAGGAAATCAGGAAAACAATACCATTTATGTTGTTGTTAGGTGCCATCGAGTTGGTTCCAACTCATAGCGACCCTATGTACAACAGAACAAAACACTGCCCAGTCCTGTACCACCCTCACCACCCTCGATATGCTTAAGCCGATTGTTGCAACCACTGTGTCAATCCATCTCATTGAGGGTCTTCCTCTTTTTCTCTGACCCTCTACTTTAGGAAGCATGATGTCCTTCTCCAGGACTGATCCCTCCTGATAACATGTCCAAAGTATAAACTTAATTAAGATAGCATGACCAGCAGTGAAATGTTAACAGGAACAAGGATATAGTGATCTGTTTTCCATTCCTAGAGTTTTGCCTCACCATCTTTGCTTCTAAGGAGCATTCTGGTTGTACTTCCAAGACAGATTTGTTTGTTCTTGTGGCAGTCCATGGTATATTCAGTATTCTTTTCCAACACCACAATTCAAAGGCATCAATTCTTCTTTGGTCTTCCTTATTCATTGTCCAGCTTTCACATGCATATAACACAATTCAAAACATCATGGCTTAGGTCAGGAACACCTTAATCTTCAAGGTGACATCTTTGCTTTTCAGCACTCTAAAGAGATCTTTTGCAGCAAATTTCCCCAATGCAATGTGTCTTGATTTCTTGACTGCTGCTTCCATGGGTGTTGATTGTGGATCCAAGTAAAATGAAATCCTCGATCACTTCAATCTTTTCTCCATTTATCATGATGTTGCTTATTGGTCTAGTTGTGAGGATTTTTGTTTTCTTTATGTTGAATTGTAATCCATACTGAAGGCTGTGGTCGTTGATCTTCATCAGTAAGTGCTTCAAGTCCTCTTCAGTTTCAGCAAGCAAAGTTGTGTCACCTGCTTAACACAGGCTGTTAATGAGCCTTCCTCCCATCCTGAAGTCCTGTTCTTCTTCATATAGTCCAGCTTCCCAAGTTATTTGCTCAGCGTCCAGACTGCATAGGTATGGTGAAAGGATACAACCCTGATGCACAACTTTCCTGACTTTAAACCACACAGCATCCTCTTGCTCTGTTCGAATGACTGCCTCTTGATCTGTGTACAGTTTCTTCATGAGTACAATTAAGTGTTCAGGAATTTCCATTCTTCACAATGTTGTCCATAATTGTTACAATCCACACAGTCGAAAGCCTTTTCAAAGTCAATAAAACACAGGCAAACATCTTTCCAGTGTTCTTTGCTTCAGCCAGCATCTATCTGACATCAGCAATGATGTCCCTGATTCCATGTCCTCTTCTGAATCCAACCTGAATTTCTGTCATTTCCCTGTTGATATACTGCTGCAGCCACTTTTGAATGATTTTCAGCAAAATTTTGCTTGCATGTGATATTAAAGGTATTGTTTGATAATTTCTGCATTTGTTGGGATCCCCTTTCTTGGGAATAGGCATAAATATAGCCCTCTTCCTGGTTGACCAAATAGCTGTCTTCCAAATTTCTTGGCATAGATGAGTGAGCACTTCCCCAATGCATCTATTTGTTGAAACATCTGAATTCGTTAACAGGATACAAACCATAATGAACAGTGCACAAACTCTAGAAGATAAGCTAGATAAATGGGATCTTCTAAAAATTAAACACTTGCGCTCATCAAGACTTCACCAAAAGAGTAAAAAGAGAACCTACAGAGTGGAAAAATTTTTGGCTATTACAAATCAGACAAAGATATAATCTCTAAAATCTTCAGGAAAATCCAACACCTCTATAACAAAAAGATAAATAACCCAATTAAAAAATGGACAAAGGAAATGAACACTTCGTCAAAGAAGACATTAAAGAAGCCAACAGACACATGAGGAAATGCTCACAATGACTAACCATTTTCTAGTTTTTTTTTAACCATTAGAGAAATGTAAATCAAAACCACAATGAGATACTATCTCGTCCTGGCAGTTACTGGCACAAATCAAAAAAACAGAAAATAACAAGTGTTGGAGAGGCTGCCGGGAAATTGGAATTGTTATGCACTGCTGGTGGGAAAGCAAAATGATACAAACATTTTGGAAAACGATATGGTGCTTCTTTAGAAAGCCAGAAATAGCAATACCATATGATTCAGCAATCCCACTCCTAGGAATATATCCTAGAGAAATAAGAGCTGTCACATGAATAGACATATGCACACCCATGTTCATTGCAGCTTTGTTCACAATAGCAAAAAGATGGAAATAACTTAGATGCCCATCAACTGATGAATGGATAAACAAACTGGTACATACAGACAATGGAGTATTACACAATGCTAAAGAACAATGATGAATCTGTGAAGCATCTCACAACATGGATGAATCTGGAGAACATTATGCTGAGTGAAATAAGTCAACCACAAAACAACAAATATTGTATGAGATTACTACTGTAGAAACTCATGAAAAGGGTTACACACAGAAAGAAACAATCTTTGGTGGTTATGAGGGAGGGGAGAGGTGGGGGATGGAAAAACACTAAATAGACAATAGGTAAGTAGTAACTTTGGTGAAGGCTAAGACAGTACACAGTACTGGGGAACCCAGCACAACTTGTACAAGGCAAGGTTTTGGAAGCCCCACAGACACATCCAAACTCCCTGAGGGATGGAATTGCTGGGCTGAGGGCTGTGGAGACCATTAAAAGTGCAGACTTATTGGCCTGACAGAGACTGGAGATGCCCCGAGAGTATGGCCCCCAGAAACCCTTTTAGCTCCGTAATGAAGTCACACCCGAGGTTCACGCTTCATCCAAAGAATAGACAGGCTCATAAAACAAAACAACACTAAAGGGGCACACCAGCCCAGGATCAAGGACTAGAAGGCAGAAAAGTACAGGAAAGCTGGTAATAGGAAACCCAAGGTTGAGAAAGGAGAGGATTAACATGTTGTGGGGCTGTGAACCAATGTCATAAAACAATACACACACTGTTTAATGAGAAGCTAGTTTGTTCTGTAAACCTTCATCTGAAGTACAATAAAAAATAACAATAATAATAATACATTCACCATCATGGGCCCAAAGGATTTAAGTCTGAGCTATGTCCATCACCAGGCTAGGGTAGATACAAAGCATTTATATTGGTACCATTTCCCCTCTAAAGTTTGTCCATGCATAACATAGCCATCACTGTGACAAGTATGCAAACAAAATAATGTCCACAAAGTGCTGAATTTTCCAGTCTCACGTAAGTATTGTGCCTCAGAAATATTTGCAGGAAACTTTTTTTTTTACTACGTAAAGTAAGGAGCCCTGGTGGCAGAATGGTTAAGCTCCGGGCTGCTAACTGAAAGGTCAGCAGTTCAAACCCACCAGCCCCTCTGAGGGAGAAAAATATGGCAGTCTGCTTCCATAAAGATTTACAGTCTTGGAAACCCTATGGAACAGTTCTACTGCAGCCTGTAAGGTCTCTATGAGTCAGAATAGACTTGACAGGAGTGGGTTTGTTGTTTTTGTTTTTGTTAATATCTCACATAAACCAATACCTCATTTGTGCATTTATTCCTTCATGCCTGCATATCAGTGAGTACACACATCAGACGCAATATTATGTATTACATGGTAGAAGTGCTGTCCTCAGCTAACAGAGTGCTTCATTACACTTTGTCCTGTATCCATGAAATGTTATCAACATAAATTATTATTTCCAGAGAAACGGAATTCAACCACTAACTTTCAGAAATCTGTTTATCTCATAAGGTTTGAAAGGACTGGTAAAAGAATAACAAAGAAGTCTTTATTCTCTATAATTCAGAAGTATATTACATTGGTTAAAGAAATTCCCTCCTTCCCTAAGTTGCCAACTTTAAGAAGATATTTGAGAAACCAGCTACTTTTCCCGCTGATGAATTCAGGATATGAATGCACCCAGTTTTGGGGTCATTTGCATCTACCTTGAGGTAAGAACAGAAATATTTTCTTTTAATTTTTGTCCTAAGAAAAACAATAGGGTGGTTAAATGTATATTTTATAACACAGGAAATGAGGACTAGGTCTATAATTTTGAATAATATCAACTTTCAGCCCTGTGTTCCTTACTATTATTGGTTCTTCCTGTTTCAAACTGGTCACTGGCTTTCCCTCTTGAATTGTGAGTGGCTTATTTTGGTTCAGTCCCCCGGGAATGATGACATGAAGCAGTCACCGCTAGGCAGTGAAGTAAAAGCAAGTCTAAATGCTTAACATGGTGAGTAGCAAAGCTGCAGAATTAACCAAATCAAACCCACCATAGGCTCCTGGGCAGTGGAGCCCAGGTAACACTGCAACTCCCAGGGGTCTGCAGCTGTAGAAGTTAGGGAAAAAGAAAACAGAGCCCTTGGGGATGGGTGCGTAACATAGGAACACTCAGGAATAAGTCAAAAGTCTGTATTTCTACCTCCGGAATATTGCTTGTTTATTGCATCCTCCGTGAACGTCTCTATGCATACAAAGCCTGTTGCTGTAGACTCAGTTCTGACCTATAGCAACCCTACGGGACACAGTAGAACTCCTCCGTAGGGTTTCGAAGGAGTAGCTGGTGGATTTGAACTGCTGATCTTTCGGTGCGTCACTTAGCCACTGTGCCACCATATCCAACAAACAAACCCGTTGCAATCCAGTCAATTCCGACTCATAGAGACGCTAGAGGACAGAATAGAACTGCCCTTTAGGGTTTCCAAGGAGTGGCTGGAGGATTCGAACTGCCAACTTTTTGGTTAGCAGCTGAGCTCTTAACCACTGCACCACCATTTTTTTTTTTTATGCACCACCATATAGCACAGGTATATTTACACAGTTAAAATAGAACACATTAGGGTCACTGAATGTCCTGACTTTTCAAATTCAGTGCGTAAACTCCCAATGTATTTTAGCTACGTACTTCCCAAATTGAGTTTTAAATCTACATACCATAAGAGAAATTTATTCCATGTGCGTCACAGTTAATTGTGAATAAACATGCCCCCATACACCCTCAAATATTCATTTTCCTCACTTTTAAAATTAAAAAAAAAAAAGAAGAGGAAAGGTCTTTTGAGAATGGTTGGAAAAGTATTGAAAAGGAATTTAAATATATTCTTTAATTATTAAAAAAAAAGTTTATGGGATTTGAAAAACAGTTGCCTTGTATTTATCCCATTGTTGTTACAGGTAATTTTTATTTTAAAAACATGTTTTCTCTGGAGATTAAAATAGGGGCTTTGCAAACAAATGAGTCAGTGCTCGTAATCCACAGGAAAAGAATAAAAATTTCAATAATGGATGGGAAATCGCTTGACTAGTAAGTAAATTCAACTTTTGAAGTTCTATTTGTGTTCCAGACTTATAAACTAAAAAAGAAAAACTCAAAGCAGAATATTAAGCTCCTTCAATTGCAAAATAATTTCAATACTCTTGATATACTTGATTAACCCTTTTCCTCCAAAATAATATGTTTTTAAAAAATCGATTGCTAGTGTTTAAGAGTTTTCATAATTATTTTGTTAGCATCATTTAGAAAGTAATTTTAAGTCAGTTATTTTACATACAATATGTGTTTATTTCACCAAATGCTAAATAGGTTTCTTACAATATTTCTAAACTTTTAAAAACTGGTTTAATTTGAAATGTCATTAATGGACCTTTCTGTAGTGAAATGGTTATAAAATTTTTAAAAAATCATTATGTTAAAAAAAAAATACTCCATTCTCCCTAATGTAGTGAAATGTGAAGGAAAAGAGAAAAAAAGTTTTCTTATTATTTTTTATTTCGACTCATTTTCTGTTAGGAATCTTGACCTATACTTTTTTTCACAATTAAAAAAGCAATGTTTTATTATATCAGCTAAAAAAATTTTTTTGTTGTTTTTGTTTTAAACCTAGGCATTTTGAGAAATTTCCCCCATGTTTAAGATAAAGATGAACACACTTTTAGTTATGCTCTATATGCCAAGTTTCAGCCCAGAAAGAATGTTTATGGTTCAGATATAAAACCTCTGAGATATGAATGTGAAGACAACCTTAACTACAGTGTGGCAAATGCAGTGTTGTAATTTTATATGTTAATCTATCAATACACAGCATGTGCAAACATATGTTTATAGACAGGGAGACAAGAATATACAAATGAGATAAGATCCTTGTATCTCATTTGATGCCGTATAATTTCTATCAATTTATGAATGTTTACTTTTTGTGTTATGACTTCATTTGAAGTTGACATAATGCAACTTGTGCTTATTTGCAAAGGACTCATCACTACCATTCTCAAAGCTGGTGCTGCCAGCCTGTTTAGATGATAAGGGAGAAACCTTGCCTGCTGGGACCATTACAGGCAACACTAAGAAATCAGTACATTGTGCAATGCGAAACTTTTTTTTTTTTTTGGTAGGCAGTGCAGGTATGCTTTCAATTTTATGAGCACATCTGGTTTATCTACATTTCTAAATTTGGCCCTTAGAGTTCAGTAGAAAATTTGTAAAAAGAGAAAGATAAGGTGATACTTCAACTGTCGTCTGACCCACCAAAGGGAGCCAAGCTCATTTGCTAACCATTATGAAACTGAAACGACACTCGGGAGCAAACAAGACAATTTCTTTTTTGAACATGCCCTCATGTAAAAGGACGTTCCTCTGTTGATGGCATTGTCCCCAACATATGATTCACAGCCAAAGATTAAAGGGGGTCTGAGCCTGTGTTTGCTTCTTTTCTTGTTGTAACTCAAGTTACAAGAAGGTTTTGAAAAACATTTAGGTGAGGTACACTATGGAATTAGCAGATGGCTCTGATTTTCTTTTGGGATAGTAAGGCATAGTCTGATTTTCCTTACTAACGTGATAGATGAGCTTTAGGAAGGTTTAAAATTCAAAATTTAACTTTAATAGTGACAGAAAGAACATAAATTTCTATTATTAAAAGCTAGCATCAGGTTTTTAGAAACTTATGAAAGGAAGTTTTAAAAAGCGTATGGTAGCAAAGGGTAAAATTATATAAAATTAAAATATACAAAAATTACCCCTTGTTATTATATATATGCACAAATATATATATACATGTATTTCCAGGGGTCATAAACTTGGGGCTAGAATTCTTAAAATATATTTTATTTTTCTGGAAAAAATGTCTGCCATCTCTAAGTTGGATCCTTGGATTGTTCAAAAAACAAATAAACAAAAACTACCTTTTTTTGCTTATTGTAAAAGAAATAGATACACATTATAAATAATTTAGAACAAAACATAAACCTTAAATAAAAATAGAATCCATTCAGTTATAATCATAACACTAACGTATTTTTGTCAAATCTATTTCTCTGAACGTGTATACACAACACACACATTTTTAGGAAAATGGTATAACACCCATATTTTGGGCCCTTTTTTCACTTAACTGTGTTAGTGTGTTTGTAAATACATGCATATCTCCATGTCAACAAATATAGATTTATATTCCAAGTTTTACGTTTTGAATAGTAGTTTATTTTATGAAGTTATTTAAACAATATCTATTGTTGGATATATTCGTTTCCAACATTTTCCTGTTATGAACCAGTATGTAATATTCTGGTATTTTTTCATTCAAAGAATACTTAATGTTTATTTCTGTTTTCATCTTTTTCTCTACTCTCTTCTTTTTGTCCATTATTTTGTTAGCTTATTTGCCTTTTTCTTATTGATTTGTTAAGAGTCCCTTAAATATAATGATAATACTACTTTATCTGTTATATTTACATGCAAAACCTCTTAATTTTTCATCGTAATGTCACTTTTAACCATGTAGAAATCATCCAGTGCACTCAAATATATCTGTTGGTTTTTTACTATAATTTCTGGGGGGGAAAAAAAGCATTTTTATTTACACTTGTAAAAGTCAAGTATTTTTATACTTATCACAATAAAAGTTCATTTCATTTATATATTACTATTCATGTTAAATTTAGTTTCATCAGTTGGTTTATTAGCTTTGATAACAGCTTGGCGGTTTATTGCTCTATAGTGCTTTTTGTCTCCTACAAAATAGTGAAAATCATACCTACGGTTTAGAAAATATTACCCAAATTATAAATGTGGTAGATACCTCTACAAAAGAATAGGAACATAGGGCCTCATAAAGTTACACCTCAACGTAAAGAAAACAAAAATCCTCACAACTGGACCAATGAGCAACACCATGATAAATGGAGAAAAGATTGAAGTTGTCAAGGATTTTATTTTACTTGGATCCACAATCAACAGCCATGGAAGCAGCAGTCAAGAAATCAAAAGACGCATTGCATTGGGCAAATCTGCTGCAAAGGACCTCTTCAATGTGTTGAAGAGCAAAGATGTCACCCTGAAGACTAAGGTGAGCCCCACCCAAGCTATGGTATTTTCAAGCGCATCATATGAATGTGAAAGCTGGACAATGAATAAGGAAGACCGAAGAAGAGTTGACACCTTTGAATTGTGGTGTTGTTGAAGAATATTGACTATACCGTGGACTGGCAAAAGAACGAACAAATCTGTCTCGGATGAAGTACAACCAGAATGCTCCTTAGAAGCAACGATGGTGAGACTGCGTCTTACATACTTTGGACATGTTGTCAGGAGGGGTCAGTCCCTGGGGAAGGACATCATGCTTGGCAGAGTACAGGGTCAGCGGAAAAAAGGAAGACCCTCAACAAGGTGGATTGACACAGAGGCTGCAACAATGAGCTCAAGCATAAAAAAGATTGTAAGGATGACGCAGGACCGGGCAGTGTTTTGTTGTGGTGTGCATAGGGTCACTATGAGTCGGAATCGACTCGATGGCACCTAACAACAACAACAACAACAAAGTCCTGTAGGATCATCTCTAGATTTCTGGAGCATGAATAGTAAGATTCCTAGTACTTCTTGGTTTACTCATTTAGCCACCGATTTATTTTTAAAATCAACAAATAGTTTTGAGTACCTACCTTTTGGTAAGTGCTGATCTACATGGAGATCACATAAAAGTGAAGAAAGACAAACATGATATCTACAATAATGAAGCTAAAATTACAGATTGTGAGAGGAATGCTAAAATTAGAGTTTCAAAAAATAATAATTCTACTGGTTAAAAAGGGGTGGGAGATACATTCTGAGCTCATAATTGGAAGACTAACCCTAGTCTAACCATTCCCTGGCAAAGGACATCATGTTTGGTAAGGTAGAGGGTTAGCAAAAAAGAGGAAGATCCTCAGTGAGGTGGTTGACACAGTGGCTGCAACCATGGGCTCAAACATAGCAACAATTGTGAGGTTGGCACAGGATCTGACAGTGTTTCACTCTGTTGTACTATAGGTTCACTCACTATGAGTCAGAACCAACTCAGTGGCACCTAACAGCAACCACAACCGTCCTGGTCTGTGGTAATCATGGAGAGTTTCCTTGAAGAAGGAACGTTTCAACTGAGATTTGAGGGAGGATTTACATGTGGAAAGAGAAAAGAGGAAAGAAGATTATATTCTAAGCAGAAGAAGAAGTATGTGCAGAGACAATGACATGGGAAGGAGACTGGCACAAAAGATGTTCTGAGAAAAATGACAACAGAAACAAAGCAATTAGAGGGCAATGACTAAAGGACAGAGTTATTTCAGGTGAAGTTAGAAAAATGGATGAAGGATAGAACACTTAAGGCCTGTGGACAGTGGTGACGATTTAGGCATTTGGGAATTGAGCAATTGTCAGATGGTGCAGCCATATAATGAAATGGGGGACACAAAAGGTACTAGGTTTCCAGCCAGAGATGGGGGAAAAGATAGGGATTATGAATTCAGTATTTTACATGTAAAAGTTAAGCTGTCTATGAGATTATACTATATGAGTAAAAACCTTCAATAGACCAAGGTAGGTGATTGGAAATATGGATTTGAATCCCTCAAAAATAGTTCCAAAATAGTTATTCTCAACCAGAGGCAATTTTGCTCTCCCTCCCCAGGAAATATTTGGCAATACTCAAAGATATTTTTGGTTTTCAAAACTGGGAAAGGAATGCATGGTTCCTGCCATCAATAGTGTGGAGATCGGGGATGCTGCTAAATATCCAACCATGTACAGAAGTGCCCCTCACAGCAAATAATTAGCTTGCCCAAGATGTTAATAATGCCAAGGTTGAAAAACTCTGGTCTAGGAAATGCAATATACAAATTTGTAAATCCTTATAAAAATGCCATGCAGACCTCAGACCTCATCTAACTTCAGGAGTGGGAAGAGAAAGAATCAAGATCAGCTTCAGCTCGAGGCTGATGACTATGAGGTGGAAGTCAGACATACCTCCTTTTTCCAACATTTTTTACCAACTCTGATGACAGTCATCCTTCCACTGCACTTTCTACTTCTCTGCTAGATTCAATAATTTGTTGCAATGGCTACACAGAACTTGCAGACCATACCTACAGTTATGGGGTTTACTAGGGAAGTACCAGGTTACAACTTAGGGTCAAGGATCAAGAGGCTATATAACTCAGGACCGGGAAGCATGTAGGTAAAGCCTCCCTTCTTCAATGTAGGACAGCTCTCTCAGCTCCTCTTGGCCATGCAGGCTCTTCTCAGCCTCCTCAGGACAGGCCTTCTTTCGGCCCCCTCAGGTCAGGCACTTCTCTTTGCTTTTGGCCTTTATACCAGCCTCTGCTCTGCTTGGGCAGGTTTTACAGTGTTTTTTTAGCTCTGCTGATAAGTGCCCAGAGGCACCCCACTCCACCAGTAAACCTCAGGTCTGAAGGCTCTCAGCTTTCTTGTTCCATGGGTCAGCATGCCCACTGTAGCCACCTTGGCATGCCCACCATCCATCTCTTGATGGTCTCTTGGTTCTGCTGCTGCCATTTCTCTGCTGCCCTTGCCACTACTTCTCAACTTTTCTGATCTTACAGCTCTTTCTGCCTCCTGGGTCTAGGAGGCTCCCAGTGCAGGAACCCCAGGTACAAAATGAGGTGGAGGTCAGACTCCTGGCTTTTCTTCTTGGTGGTAGTGAGTTCCCCCCTTCGCTTCTGGAACGGGCTCCCTTGAAGCCTAGTGGAATGACAAAACTGACCAATCTGCTTGTTAGGGTTTCATACACCCTATTTGCATTGTCCCACCCCACAAGGGTTCCATAAACCTTATTTGCACTATTAACAAACTGTCCAATTTTCTTGGTGAGCCACAAACACCTTATTTGCATAGTCCCACTCAATCATTTTGTGAGAGTCACAAGACCACACATGGCTAGAAGGGCCATATTAACTAATTTACAGTACCACAATCCTTGATAGATATTTGAGGTTATAAAGGCAAATGAGATCACCTGGCCATATATAGTAAGAGAACAGGACCAAGTATAGAGTCTTGAGAAAAACGTCCCTGGGCGGAGGATGCCATCTAAAGAATCTAATAAGGAATCACCAGGAAATGTGGGTGTGAAAATTTTACTCCTACTATGATTGTCATTTAATCCCATTGTATTAGTTATCTATTGCTGCATAGCAAATTACCACAACACTTAGCGTGACAGCTTAAAACAATAAACATTTATTTTAAATCTTACAGAGTTTCTGAAGGCCAAGTGTCTAGGAGCTTCCTAGCTAGGTAATTCTGACTCTGGGTCTTTCACGAGATTGTAATCAAGCTCTTACCTGGTGCTACAAATATCTCAAGGCTTCACTAGGGCTGGACAATCTGCTCCCAAGCTCACTAATGTAGTTGTTGCAGGTCTCAATTTCTCCCTGCTTATTGATGAGAGACTTCAATTCTTCATCACATGGCTCTCACAATAGACCTGCTTAAAACATGGCAGATTGCTTCCCCCAGATTTAGAGATCACAGGGAGAGACACAGAATCCAAGACAGAAGCTATCAATTTTTCGTAACTTCATCTTATTAGTGTCATACATCACTTCTGCGATTCATTAGGTGACAGTTGCTAACTCCAGCCCACACTCATGGAGAGCAGAATTAAGCTCCAACTTTTGAAAAGAAGAGTATCAAAGAATTTGTGGAAATACTTTTTAAACCTCCATACTAGGAGAAGAGAGAGTGTCAAGATGAAGAGACTGGTCAGTGTATTGAAAGCTGCTAAAAAGGTTGAGAAAAATGTTGTTGTTAGGTGCCGTCAAGTTGCTTCCAACTCCTAGCAACCCTATGTACAATAGAATGAAACACTGCCTGGTCCTGCACCATCCTCACAATCGTTTTGTTCGAGCCCATGTTGCAGCCACTGTGTCAACCCATCTCGTTGAGGGTCTTCCTCTTTTTGCTGACCCTCTATTTTACCAAGCATGATATCCTTCTTTGGGAACTGATCCCTCCTGATAACATGTCCAAAGTATGTGAGATGTAGTCTCACCATCCTTGCTTCAAAGAAGCATTCTGGTTGTACTTCCTCCAAGACAGATTTGTTCTTTCTTTTGGCAGTCCTTGGTATATTTAATATTCTTCACCAACACAATTCAAAGGTGTCAATTCTTCTCTGGTCTTCCTTATTCATCATCCAGCTTTTGAGTCTTCCCTATTCATCATCCAGCTTTTGAATGCATGGAGAAAAATAGAACAACTAATAAAAGCAATTTCAGCCGAATGGAAGAGACAAAAACATATGGAGTACATTGAGACATGAATGACATGCAGGAGTGCAAATAAATCAATTGCCATCAAGTCGATCACAATTCATAGCAACACCATGTGTGTTAGTGTAGATCTGTGTGCCATGGAGTTTTCAATGGCTGATTCTTCAGAAGTAGATCGCCAGGCAACTCAGAGTGGACTTGACCCAAGCACTTAACTGTTTGCGTCACCCAGGGAAGCTAGAAGTGGAAATAGCAAGTGTAATTTGGTGATAGCTATAGCATGAGGGTTCAAGGAGGTGTTATTATTTTTTAGAAGAAAGTTACTAGAAATTCTTGAAGGAATATAACTAGTATTAAAGAAAGGCTGTTTTTTTTTTGTTTTTTTTTTTAGTGATTGAGGTCCTTAAGAAAACTGCAGACTAAGAGTACATAGCAAGGTGTATATAAGTTTTTGTAGGGGAAACTGACTTGATTTGTAAACTTTCACTTAAAGCACAATAAAATTAATTAATTAAAAAAAAACAGAGAGAAAGAAAGCTGCAAAGAATGTGATTCAGGGCATGGATTGAGAGGGAGCCTAATATGGGAGGAGAGGCAGGAAATCTAGCCTGGATGAAGACCAGATGTTTCTGGAAAATTTAGAAAAATGTGATGGTCAAGGAGTATGTAAAAGGCTATATTACAGTTTATATTTAATCAAATAGTATTGAGTCAGAAAAAACAATATGTAAGCAAGCTGTAGTGGTCCGAGAGAAAGGTATGGTAATCAGTCATTTTGTGCCTATGGGGCAGTTTCTCATGATGGCTAACTGCACAGTATGAAAAAATGCAATAAGAAAAAAAAGCCAAATCAAGTGAAAAATTAGTAACTGAAGGTAGAACAAATAAACAGAGAAAATGAAAATTAAGACTCTATTTTTTGTTTCTACTACTACTACTGGGTGAACCAGCAGCTGCTTGCTGGTCAGAGATCAGAAAGGACTTAGTGAATGGTAGTGATTTGCCTGTCATTCAACTCTCAAAATAAAGGCATTGAGTCCCTGCTATGAACAAGACACTGTGTTCAGTCCTGGGAGATGTGTTAAGCTTTTAAAACAGATACCACTGTGTCTGTCCCTGAAGAAGTCACAGTCTGGAACCTGAGTCATTGAACTTTTTTTCTGTTAAGGGCCAGATAGTATTTTAGGCTTTGAGAGCCATTTGGCCACTGTTGCAACTACTCATCTCTGCTGCTGTTTGTTCAAAATTCAGCTACAGACAATTCATAAATAAATGGGTGTAGCTGTGTTCAAATAAAACTCATTTACAAAGACAAGCTTAGATTGAATTTAGCCTGTAGGTTGACTTTGCTGACCCTTGGTTTAGAGAAGCTAAAGAAGTAAATCTTAATCTGAACTATGGAAGAAAAGGCTGGTGATCTATTTATGATAATTAGCCAATGAAAACCCTATGCATTACAACAGAATATTATCTAATATAGTTCCTGTAGATGAGTCCCCTTGGTTGGAAGGCACTGAAAATACACAGTGACGGTAACAATGGGCTTGAACATACCAACAAACATGGAGACGATGAAAGACCAGGCAACATTTTGTTGTGTTTTGGATAGGGTCACCATGAGTCAGAGCTGACTAGATGGCAACAAACAAAAGAAGTAAACAAATGTAATAAAGGTGACAAACACTTCTACAGGTGTATGTACAAGGTACTACTACCTGCCTCTCAGTGGACGAAACTAAGTGCCTAAGGATGAAAGAAATTTGGCAGAGAAGAGGTAACCATAGGGATACTACTCAAAGATAAGCAAGGTTGCACCACCAAACAGCGATTTAGGGGGAAGACAACCCAAGACTAGGGAAATGTAAGAGGAAAGGAGGGCTGTGAAAAGATTAGGTGTTTGTGGTGAAAGAAAAGCAGCTGGCGTGGCTGGAGTACATGGACAGGGTAGGATGGAAATGAGAAGGCCTATTCTCCCTTCTACATCCCCAAATGTGTTTTGGGATCAAAACTATCATTTTAAATCTCAGCTGGATCTGATTCCATGCAAAAAGTCCTGGTTTATCCTTAACACAACAAGGTGTCTAGTGCCCATAGCAACAGGATGGGAAGATAAGGTAAGTGATGAAACCAACCCAGGGATTTAGGTCAGGCCTGGGACAGATCTCAAATTAGCTGAAAGGTTTCAGACTACAATGGAACCTGGGTTCCCTCGGGAATAAACAAGGACAGAATTCGATCACACTGCTGAAACTTTTGGGAAAGATAAAGGTCTCAAGCTATTTATTTCTTGTGCAGCTATTTTGAACAAGGCTTTTACTATAGGCTCAAAGAGTCTGTAAACATCGTGTGAAGTCAGAGGTCATAAAGGAGAAGTCTATTCTTCATGAGGTGGCCAGCGGAAGTGGGGCAAAAGCCTCATCCTCTAATGTGAGGCAGAACAGAAGTGGCTCTCCCTAAGCCACTCAAATCACCTCAGGTAAAATATAGGATTTGTTGGAAACCCTGCAGCAGTGTCTCATAAAATATAAAACATTGACCTACTAGATCTTTGTAAGCTCAAGGACCGGGTGGCTTTATCAATTCGTCTTCAAATCTCTCGGCCTCTGTGTCTATTATTTTAAGTTCTTGTTAAAGAGTATAGTACAGACTTCTGGTTGGCCAATGAGCTGACTCAGCCTTGGTAAGGCATTGATTCCCAATCAAATCAGCTCTGGAAAGCAAAGTCCCTTAGTGCAAACGTATTTCAGTATTCATCATGAGGGAAAAAGCAATTTGCCTTGCTTTGGGAAGAAGCAGTTTTCAAGAAGTGTGGACTGGGAAGCAAGAGCTGTATGTCAAAGGAAAAAATTGGTTGGATCTAGTAGAAAACCTATTGCCGTCGAGTTGATTCCATTTCATAGCAACCCTATAGGGTGGAGTACAAGTGCCCCATGGTGTTTGCAGGGAGTGGCTGGTGGATTAGAACAGCTGAGCTTTTGGTTAGCAGCCAAGCACTTAACCACTGGATCTAGTAGAGAGGTCTTAAAACATTTTACCTAGTTTGGTTTGTTTTTTGGTATGGTCTCTTCACCTTCTGTGATTAGCTACAACCAAATTTCCATTACATATATCCCATGTAATTTCTCTGGGGAAAAAAAAAAGTAATTCTTACATCTGTAATGAGAATTAGTTTAGCAATATAAGATAGAGCTCAACATTATATGAAAACTGGAATACTTTTGAAAATTATAATTGGTGACTTCATCTCTTAGGGGAAAAAAATTGCCAAAAATATAGATTTTATTTTGTTGAAATGTTCTCGGTTAGTCAGTGATACTATACTCCTCTGCTCATATTGACCCCAGGCTAGAAATTTTAAAGCATTTCCCCTAAGTCAGCTTGACTATTAGAAAACAGCTTGAACTGAAGTTACAGATAAAAAGAATTTGACCTGTGACTTGTTCACAGGCTGTGAAAATTTGTCTGGTCACCATTATTATTAATTCATCATGCACTGGCTGCCCATCACATGCACTTCTTTTTTCCTTTCCTTCCTACACCTTCCCAGCATGTGGGAACCAAATTTCATCCCCAGATAAGACTTAAAGAATTGGCATTTGGTTATGTGTGGGCATTTTTACACTGTAAAGTTTTACTGGAGAGGCTTTATAAAAATAGCTGTTTCAGGGAGAAATGGATTTATTACTCTGTCAGCCATTGTAATTGAAATGTACACAGTGAGCCATATCTTTCCACAGAAATGAACCTAGTCCAAAAATGGTACTACGGAGCTCTGACGCAGACTAGCCCTGATGTTGGCGTGAGCCCACGGCATCTCAAACATTGGCAAAGGAAGCTCTTGGAATTATAAATGCTGGCCATAGGCAACTTATTTGTTTAAACCAACAGCTAATGTTGGCTCCGTATTTGCCTCCCCTATCAAAAAAAAAAAAAAATTTTTTTTTTTTTTTTTTTATTCTCAGCAGGCCATATAATCAGCATGGCTGGCTGTTCTGGCTCCTCAAGGCTCTCCAGGTGATCAACCACAACAGAGTCCATGATAAAGCTCATATAGAAGGATCATAGCTGGAGCTATGTCATACTTCCACTACCAGAGTTTTATTTAACATATCACACATTCAAATCAACCTCATAACCAGTAATATATGAACGAGACCAAAGTTATTTTAAAAATATATTTTAATAAACTAAAATCAAATTACACATTTCTTCCAGCAATTAAACCAATATCATCAGAATTACCCTTATGAAGAGCTATCAGGAGGCATCAATCCCTGGAGAAGGACATCATGTTCGGTAAACTAGAGGGTCAGTGAAAAATAGGAAGAGCCTCAACGAGATGGATTGACACAGTGGCCAAAACAATGAGCTCAAGCACAGCAACAATTGTGAGGACAGCACAGGACCAGGCAGTGCTTCGTTCTGTTGTGCATAGGGTCACTGTGAGTCAGAACTGACTCCGCAGCACCTAGCAAAGGCGAAGACTCAGAGAAAACTCCAGTCTCTCTAGCACATGAAGTAATTTCTTTGAAAGAAGCAGTTCCCTTCTCGTTATTATCTTATCATCTTACAGTTCTAGGGCTTGAAAAAGGAACTCACCTGGGTTAAAGGCCCAAACACTGACGTCTAAACTAATTCATTATTGCTAAACTCAGTTATTTAAGTAGGTGAACTATGCATCATCTAGTCAAAGCTTCATTATCTTCAGATGATCAGAAGGGGGTCATCATCACCCTAATTGCAACAAGTGCATACGAAATAATCTTTGAATTATGGAGTAGCAAAAGTTTTTGAGCTTTGAAACTGTCCACCTTTACCTGATTTGACCAACGTATGTGTATCAGGTTTGATTCTACACTTCATGTTTGGGCATATTTAATATCATTATAGAAAACAGAATCGCCTGTTAACAAGGTAATCCTATTAGGCCAATTTGACCAAACTAAGTCAAACTCACAAAGGATAGACTTGCACCAAATGGAATTTTACTTTTTCAACATTTCTATTCTATCCCTACATTCTTATCATGTTTTTACACTTCACTGAGGATCAGATCTAAATGAGATTGTCAGAATAGGCATCTGTTCTTGTCTGTAATTTTAAGGGGAATCAGTGATTTCAACAATCTCAAAGCATCGTAAATTCTGACTAGAGCCATGGAGATGTTGAGAAAGCGTTCTTGTCCCAACTCTAAGTCTGGAAAACCAGGGAGAGCAAGAGGAAAAGAGTCCTCAAGGTCACTCAAGGTTGGTGAGCAAGGCTGGAAATGTGGTACTCCTGGCACCTACTTTGCAATTTTAACTGATATCCCATCTCACTTATCTCTTTCTGATCTGCCTAATGAGCAGCTGTCGAGCATTAAGCAAAATCATTCCGTTGCTTTCCTGCTAAAAATACACCATACATGCCAACTTCCAAAAAAGAAGCAAAGGAGATGATGTATAGTTTTCTGTGTCCAGGTGCTTTATTCAGTTCCTGGTCTTTATTTAGTTCTTGACATATTCCAATAGTCATCATATTTGTGGCACTTCACGGCAGCAGCAGAAGTCACTGTTGCTGGGAGTGGTTGTGGAAGATCACTCCACAATTGTGAATTGAAGGAAGAGACATTGCACTTGGGACACGAAGTATTTAGGGAGCTGGAACTTGAAAAGCATGATGTCTTAGGTGACAGGACCATACTTGGTCAAACATTGTGCTTTTATCCTGGAAAATTCTGAAAAGCATGTTGATTAAGTATAATATTCTTTTTTGTAAAATAAGAAATTCCTCCTTTTAAATTTACTCTGATCTCTTTTTCTTCTATTTAGTGGCAGGTTCAGCACCCAATTCACCTATTCAAGAAAATATGATCCTTTAAAATAGACAAAAGTTTTATCCGAGTATTTTAAAAGTGAAATGAAAATAATTGACTTAACTATCATCATAATTTTACTTCCTATTTTAACAATACATCTTTGGGTTTATTTTCAAAGTGCTTTACGAATATCTCTGTATTTACAGATATACATTGAAAATGTCCTAAAATTGATTATGGTGATGATTACACAAGCAGGTGAATGTACTAAAAAACACTGAACTGTGTACTTTAAAAGGATTAAATTTATCGTATGTGAATTATACTTCAATTAAAATAAATATGAGGAAAAAGAAAACCTCGAAAACGTCTAAGTTTAGGTTTCATAGACAGCAAAGCATATTTAGACAGTTTTGTATATATTTGATACATATAAGGAAATAGCTAAGCTTATTACATATTAAAGTTACAATTTTCTTTCCTCTTTATATGTCAGTTCATGATTTTTTTCATATTATGTGTCCTATAAACTCTCTATGGCATTTCCCATTCATTGTTTAGACTGTGCCCAGTGATTGCAATGCTAAAAACACAATATAGAAAGCAACTTAAATTGGGACATAAGACATGAATCATCACAATTGTAACCGGAAGAAGAGCTAAAGTCATTCCTTAAATGAGCACTGAGGTGGCATCATGAATACACAGATGCTGAAGAGTTGATATTAACAGAAAGGCTAAAAGAAGGCAGGCTTTGGTACGTGTGTATGTATACGTATGTGTGTGCCTGGATCTGTCTGGGTGTTTTCTAATGGCAAGAGAGGCATGATCTTTGTCTGAGTGAAAAGAAGCAGAAAGGCTACTTACTAGAAGCTGGTGGTAGGAAATAAAACTGAAATTTATAGTAGAGGCTTTATTGTAGTCTGCAGAAAGGCCAGAGGGAACCTGCAGAACTAACTTGTGAATGACCTCACCCTTAGATTCATGGAAATAACTTTCACAGCTATTCCTTTGGGCCAGTCTATTTAAAAAATAAAGTGGGATCAAGGAGGTATTTATATACAGCTCTATGCTGATTTGGATAAGGTCTCCAAGACTGCTTAGGAGCACTGAAAACTGCCAAAATTACGTAAAAAGCTGTGATGCTTATTGTCAGATGATTTTAAAATGAAATAGGTATCTATTTGATATAGAGAAAAAATCATAAGTGTCTCTAGGTGGGAATATATGTGTGCGATGTTTGAGAGTGGAAAGAAGGAACTGATTCAAAGATTTTTTTAATTCACTTGTGAATCCTACCATGTTAATTTTGGAGGCTGTCAGAAAAAAAAAATCTAAGTCTTTAAACAGTTAAACAAAAAATCAGATAGTCAATGAGAGATGACTGCAAATATTGACCACGTTAAGGAAATGAAAATTAGATTTCCAGTTATCAGGAACTAGATTGTCAATTATCAAGAACTGTCTCTCCATCTTAATGCCTCTCCATATTGCGAAGATTTGTGGGTCCCTTCTATATTTATCAGCAGGATTTCTATTTGGATTTCTTTTTTTTTTCTTTTATACACTCTGTTACAATGCCTATAATTTGCTATAAAATCATTCATTTTAAATAGTGATATATATATTTTTTTAATCTGTATCAGTGGTTTCCAAACTTGTCTACACATTGAAATCACTTAACCAAAAAACCATACCAAACCCACTGCTGTTGAGTCAATTTTCAACTTGTAGTAAACCTATAGGACAGAGTAGAACTGCCCCATAGGGTTTCCCAGACTGTAAATCTTTACGGAAGCAGACTGCCACATCTTTCTCCCATAGAGTGGCTGGTGGGTTTGAACTGCCAACATTTCAGTTAGCGGCCAAGTGCTTTAAACACTGATCCACCAGAACTGTCATTGAAATCACCTAGAGAGGTTCAAAAAATACTCTTTGCCTTTGTCCCAAGTCCAGAGATCCAAATTTAATTTACCTGGAGTGTGGTCTAAGCGTTGAGTTTTAAAAAAAATCTCCAGGTGATTCCAATGGATGGGTTTAGTAACCACTGAGCTATATCCTAGGTATGAGTAGTTAATATTTGAAGAACTCCAATTGGGTGTACACAATCCAAGTGTGATTACCATTTGAAACCCTCTAGTCATTGGCCACACTCTTGAGTCTGCTACTATTCAGCACCGGAAAGCACCTTAATTAGCATAATGAATGTCTTAATGTGGGTTCTCTAGAGGAGCGAAACCAGTGAAGTGTACATAGATAAAAAAACCCAACCAAACCCACTGCCGTTGAGTCAATTCCGACTCATAGCGACCCTAAAGGACAGAGTAGAACTGCCCCGTAGAGTTCCCAAGGAGTGCCTGGTGAATTCAAACTGCCAAACTTTTGGTTAGCAGCCGTAGCACTTAACCACTATGCAACCAGGGTTTCCACATAGATATATAGATAGAGAAACTTACTTAGGATGGCTCCAAATCTGTAGATCAGACAACAAGCTGAAGATCTCTGCTGGCTCGTGTGATTGCAGGGGCGAAGAGCCCCAAATCTGCAGATGAGGCACCCCCTGCTCTCTCACTGGGTTGCAGGGGGTGGTGAATCCAAAATCTGCAAGTTAGGCGGCAGATCAGAGACTTCTGCAGGCTTACATCCCAAGAATCGGAGGTCAGGTAACCAAAAGAGTACAGGAACAAGAGAGAAAGAGGGAGAGAGTTTTGCCAGAACAATCTATTTATATACAGGAGACAGGCCACACCCTTAAGGAAACTCCCATTTCCATTGATTGTTCAGTGGAAAGTAATTACATAGTATCTGTCAAACCACTGAGAATCATAGCCAAGTTGACTCATAACATTAACCATCACACTGGGTAATAGAAATGGTTAGTCACTGGTAAAGAGGAATTGTGCTCGTGATATGTGGATGGACTACAAATCTTGTACAGTCACTTCTTCCTCCACAATTAACAGAAGAATGAAAGAAGCCTAGCAGTTTATAGCACTCAGAATGTCATTCCAGGCCTAAGGATCATGTCAGATCCTGCATTCGAATGTTGAATGGAAGATTCTATTGCCCAAGCCAACTGAAGATTAACTGAACCTTGCTTCTAGACCACTATTGCATCTGCCTGAAGTCAATCTTTCATCTAAGGTACTCATCCTCCTTAGTACCTCTGGAGGCTATGGCCAGCTTAAAATTTTTCACATGACTGATAATCATTTAGTATAAAAAAAAAAGTATAGAAGGGGGAAAAAAAAAATCCCCAAGTATAGTTTCTATGATGGAAACACCCATTAAACTTAATTATTATTGTTGTTCAGTGCCATCGAGTCGGTTCTGACTCACAGTGACCCCATGCACAGCAGAGGAAACACTGCCCGCTCCTGCGCCATCCTCACAATCATTGTTATGCTTGAGCCCATTGTTGCAGTCACTGTGTCAATCCTTCTCATTAAGGGGCTTTCTCTTTTTCCCAGACCCTCTACTTTACCAAGCATGATATACTTCTCCAGGGACTAATCCCTCTTAACAACATGTCCAAAGTATAAACTGAATTTAAATTACATAATTTAGCATGAAGAGTAGTGAAATGTTAACAGGAACAAGGATGTAGTGATCTGTTTTCCACTCCTATACTTTTGCCAATTCCAGAATGCTATGTAAGTAGACTCAAGCAGTATATAGAGTTTTGAGTCTAGGTTCTTTCAGTTAGCACAATATATTTGAGATGCATCCATGTTGCTGCCTTCATCTGTGTGTATTTATTCCTATTATGGATTGAAACAGCAAAAATATGTGTTTGAATCCTAACTTCTATAGCTGTGAATAGAATTCCGTTTGGGAATAGGGTTTTCTTTCTCACAGTAATGAAGTCATATCAACGTAGGGTATGTCTTAAACCTGCTCATTTTTGAGATACAAAAAGAGCAGACTAGACACAGAGAACCAAACAAAATGAGGGAAAGATAGATGCCAAGTGGAGATCTAGAAATACCGAGAAGAATGCTGGAATAGCTGAGACAAGGATTTTTCCTTAGAGTGAACAGAGAGCTTTCCCCTAGAGGTGATACCCTGAATTCATACTTCTATCCTCCTAAATTATGGGAAAATAAATTTCTGTTTGTTAAAGTCATCCATTTTTGGTATTTCTTTTAAGCTGCACTAAGAAACTAAGACAATTGCTGAGTACTATTGATTTGTATGTTCATCCTTTCACCACGTGAAGGACATTGTTGCTGTTTCCAATTTCTGGCTAGTATTAATAAAGCTGACACACTTGCATGCAAGTTTGTGTTCTTCTAAGAGTTTCAGTGATTTAGCTCTTATATTTAAGTCATTGATCCACTTTGAGTTAATTTTTCTGTATGGTGTTAGAAGTCCAAATACATTCTTTTGCCTATGGATATCCAATTGTCCCAACACCATTTGTTCAGGAGACTGTTCTTTCTTCATTGAATAAGCTTGACATCTTTGTTAAAAATCAATTGGCCACAGATGTATGGGTTTATATCTGGACTCTCCATTCTATTCTATATGTCTACATGCCTATCCCACGTTAGTACCACATTGTCGTGATTATGGTAGCTTTATGGTAAGTTTTGAAATCAGAAAGTGACGGTCCTCCAACTTTGTAAAATTATTTTGGCTATTTAGAGACTATAAAGTTCCATATGAATTTGAGGATATGCTTTTCCATTTCCACACCAAAAAAAAGTCAAAATTTTGATAGTGATTGCTTTGAATCTGTAGATTACATTGGGTAGTATTAATACAGTAAAAACGTTAAGTCTTCTGATATATGAACGTGGGACGTCTTTTCATCTATCTAGGTTTTCTTTCATTTCTTTCAGTAATGCTTTAGAGTCTTCAACTTAATTCAAAAGAATGTTAAAAGGATTATACAACATGATCAAGTGGGATTCATCCCATGAATACAAGAGTGGCTCAACATTAGAAAATCAATCAATGTAATACACCACATTATTTTTTTTTATATTTATATAAGTATTATATATACTTTTCAGTTCTTTCAAGAATGTTTTGTAGTTTTCAGTGTACGAGTCTTTTATTTTCCTACCAGTTGCCATCAAGTCGATTCTGACTCATAGCGACCGTATTGGACGGAGTAGAACTGCCCCATACGGTTTCCAAAGAGAGGCTGGTGGATTCAAACTGGCTGCAGACCCTTTAGAAACCCTGGCAGCGTAGTGGTTAAGAGTTTGGCTGCTAATCGAAGGGTCAGCAGTTCAAATCCACCAGCTGCTTTTTGGAAACCCTGTGAGGCAGTTCTACTCTGACCGACAGGGTCACTATGAGTTGGAATCAGCTCGACGGCCACAGATTTGGTTTTAGGTCGACCTTTTGGTTAGCAGTCTGAGCTCTTAACCACTGCACCATCAGTGCCTCTTTATTTCTAAGTGTCTTATTCTTTTTGATACTGACATAAGTGGAATTGTTTTCTTAATTTCTTTTTGGATTGTTCATTGCTGATGTATAAAAACATAACTAATTTTTGAGTGTTAATCTTGTACCCTGCAAATTTGCTGAATTAATTTATTTGCTTTAGTAGCTTTCTTGTCTTGGGGTATATATATGTATGTATCTGTGTGTGTGTGTGTGTGTGTGTGTGTGTAATCTGCAAATAAAAACAGCTTTACTGCTTCTTTTCCAATTTGGATGCCTTCTATTTCTTTTTTGTGCCTAATTGCTCTAATTAGAACTTTCTGTACAATGTTAAATACCCAGTGCTGTGGTGAAAGTGGTACTTATAGTCTTGTTCCTTATCTTAGGCAGAAAGTTTTCAATTTTTCACCATTGGATATGATGTTAGCTGTGGGTTTTTTATAAACGTCCTTTATCATGTTGAGGAAATTCTTTTCTATTCCTAATTTTGTTGAGTGTTCTTATCTGGAAAGGGTATAGATTTTGTTTAATGCCCTTCTGCATCAATTGAGATGAGTTTGTTGTTAATTTTTGCTCTATTAATGTGTGCATTATATTGGTTGATTTTTGTATGTTGAACTACTCTTGCATTTCTCACTTAAATCCCACTTGGTCATGGTGTGTAGTCCTTTTAATATGCTGTTGGATTTAGTTTGTTTGATTTTTTTGAGGATTTGTAGATATGTATTTATAAGATATATTGGTCTGTAGTTTTATTTTCTTGTGATGTCTTTCTCTGTCTTTGATATCAGGGTAATGCTGGCCTCAAAGAATGAACTGAGCAGTATTCCCTCCTCTTCTGCTCTTTGAAAGAGTTTGAAAAGAATTGGTGTTTTTTTCTTTAAATGTTTGATTAAATTCACCAATGATGCCATTTGGTTCTGGATTTTCTTTTCTGAAAGATTATTATTACTATTACTGATTCAATCTCTTTAACTGTTACAGGTCTGTATATTTCTTCTTGAGTCCGTTTGGGTATTTTGTGTGTTTATAGGGATTTATACATTTCATTTAGGTTAGCTAATTTTTTGACATAAAATTAGTCACATGGTATTCTCTTACAATACTTTTTATTTCTGAAGGTCAATATTAATTCACACATTTCATTTCTGATTTCAGTTTTTGCATCTTCTCTCTTTTTCTCTTTGTAAATAGCTAAAATTTGTTGATCTTTACCTAGAACCGACTTTTGGTTTCATTGACTCACTTTACTATTTTTCTATTCCCTACTTTATCTCCACTCAAATCTTTATTACTCCTTTCCTTATGCTAGCTATAAGTTTAGTTTGCTCTTCCATTTTTTAGTTCCTCAAGACATCAAGTTAGGTTATCTTTTTGTGATCTTTTTTCTCTTTTAATATAAGCTTTTACTGCTCTAATTATCTCTGTGAACCCTGCTTTTACTGTATCCCATAAATTCTGATATGTTGTTTCTTTGCTTTTTTTTCTTTTTATCTCACTCTAAGTATTTTCATATTCCTTTGTGATTTTTATTTTGACTTACTGGCTTTTTTTAAATTGTACTTTAGATGAAGGTTTACAGAACAAACTAGCTTCTCATTAAACAGTTAGTATACATATTGTTTTATGACATTGGTTAACAACACCATGACATGTCAACACTCTCCCTTCTCCATTTTGGGTTCACTATTACCAGATTTCCTGCCCCCTCCTGCCTTCTAGTCCTTGCCTCTGGGCTGGTGTGCCCCTTTAGTCTCATTTTGCTTTAGTCTCATTTTGTTTTATGTGCCTGTCTAATCTTTGGCTGAAGGATGAACCTCAGGAATGATTTCATTACTGAGCTAAAAGGGTGTCCGGGGGCCATACTCTCAGGGTTTCTCCAGTCTCTGTCAGGCCAGTAAGTCTGTTCTTTTTTTTGTGAGTTGGGATTTTGTTCAACATTTTTCTCCAGCTCTGTCCAGTACCCTCTATTGTGACCCCTACCAGAGCAGTAAGTGGTGATAACTGGGCACCATCTAGTTGTACAGGACTCAGTCTGGTGGAGGCTGTGGTAGTTGTGGCTCCTTAGTCCTTCGGACGAATCTTTCCCTTGAGTCTTTTGTTTTCTTTGTTCTCCGTAGCTCCTGAAGGGGCAAGACCACTAGAGGATCTTAGATGGCCACTCAAAGGCTTTTAAGACCCCAGACGCTACTCACTAAACTAGAATGTAGAACATTTTCTTTTTAAACTACATTATGCCGATTGAGTTAGATGTTCGCCAAGACCATGGTCCCCATAGCCCTCAGTCTAGCAAATTGGTGCCTCAGGGAATCTGGGCGTGTCTGTGGAGCTTCCATGACCTTGCCTTATAAAAGTTGTGCTGGCTTCCCTAGCATTGTATGCTGTCTTAACCTTCATCAAAGTTACCACTAATCTATTGTCTATTTAGTGTTTTTCCAACCCCACCGCTCCCCTCACTCGTAGCTATTAAAGATTGTTTCTTTTTGTGTGTAAACCTTTTCATGAGTTTTTATAGTAGTGGTCTCATACAATATTTGTCCTTTTGTGATTGACTTATTTCACTCAGCATACTGTACCGAGATTCACCCACATTGTGAGATGCTTCACAGATTCATCATTGTTCTTTGTCATTGTGTAAGATTCCATTGTGTACCATAGCTTGTTTATCCATTCATCTGTCGATGGGCATCTAGGTTGTTTCCATCTTTTTGCTATTGTGAATAATGCTGCAGTGAACATGGGTGTGCCTATGTCTATTCACGTGCTGGCTCTTATTTCTCTAGGATATATTCCTAGGAGTGGGATTGCTGGATCATATGGTATTGCTATTTCTAGGTTTCTAAGGAAGCACCGTATCGTTTTCCAAGATAGTTGTACCATTTTGCATTTCTACCAGCAGTGCATAAGGGTTCTGATCTCCCTGAAGCCTCTCCAGCATTTGTTATCTTCTGATTTTTTATTCATGCCAGTGATGCTTGGGTGAGATGGTATCTCATTATGGTTTTGATGTGCATTTCTCTAATAATTAGTGACCTTGAGCATTTCCTCATGTGTCTGTTAGCCTCTTGAATGTTTTCTTTGACGAAGTGCCTGTTAGTTTCCTTTGCCTATTTTTTAATTGGATTATTTGTCTTTTTGTTGTAGAGGTGTTGTATTTTCCAGTAGATTTTAGAGATCAGACCTTTGTCAGATTTGTTAAGCCAAAAATTTTTTCCCCGTCTGTAGGTTCTCTTTTTACTCTTTTGGTGAAATCTTTTGATGAGCATAAGTGTTTAATTTTTAGAAGATTCCAATTATCTAGCTGATCTTCTGGAGTGACTCACTGGCTTTTTAAAACTGTGTTTTTGTAAACTTTTCCACACATTTCTGAATTTTTTGGTTTTTCTTCTGTTACTAATTTCTAGATTCATTCCATTACAGTGAGATAAGATATTTTGCATGATTTTAATTTTTAAATTAATTGAAAATTTTTGTGATCTGAAATATGGTCTGTCCTGGAGAATGTTCCATGTGCACTTGAGAAGAATGCATGTTCTATTATTGGGTAAAGTATTTTATATATACATCTGTGAGATCAGTTGGTTTATAATGTTGTTCAAGACCTCTATTTCCTCACTGATCTTCTGTGTAGATGTTCTATTATTGAAAAAGATGTAATGAACTATTATTATATAACTATTTTTATCATACAGTCCTAACATAGGAATGTATACTACATATTGGAAACTATGGACAAAGTGCTATTTGAATTTTCTCCCTTCAAATCTGTCAATGTTTATTTCATATATTTTGAGGTTCTGTTGTTTGATGTGTATATATTTATAACTGTTACACATTCTTGAGGAATTGAAACTTTTGACTTTGCCCTTAGATAGCTCTGCCCTTTATGGCATTGTTGTCACAAACTACATCTTCATAAACTGTGTGCCCTAGATCATAAAGTCACAGCTATTTTTATGCATTTATCTTTTATTTTATGTAGAAAATAAAAACTGGGATTACAAACCAAAAGTACAATAAAACTTCCTTTTAAATTTATTTATTTATTTTAAATAATATTTTATTATGTTTTTGGTGAAAGTTTACACAGTAAATTAGGTTCCCATCTGAAAAATTGTATACAAATTGTCCAGTGACACTTGTTACATTTTTCATAATGTGTCAACATTCTCTTTAGGTGTGTACTGGTTATTCCATTTCCAGTACTCCCTGCCCCTTTATCAACTCATCTGTGCTTTACAATAAATGTTGACCGTTGGTCTCACATAATTTTTTTTTAGTAGAGCACCATACTTATGGGTTAACATCCTTTATTTTGTGTGGCACTTTGTTCCACTAAAAGGTGATCTCAGGGCATAGTTTCAGTTACAGGTTTAAAGAGTGCCTCAGGGCCATAGTCTCAGGGAGTCCCTTGTTCTCAATTGGTCCAGTTGGTGTGGTCCTTTTAAGTTTTGTTCACATTTTTCTCCCATTCTATCTAGAGCCATCTATTGTGATCCCAGTCAGAACGATAGGTATAGGTAGTAGTAGCCAGGAACCATCTACTTCTTCTGGCTCATTCTTGGGTATTTTATCATTGTGGGAGCTATTTTAAATGGTATTGTTTTATTGATTTCCTTTTCCAACCACTCCTTGTTAGTGTAAAGGAACCCAATTGATTTTTGTGTATTGATCTTGTACCCTGCAGTATTGCTGAATCCTTCTATTAGTTCCAGCAATTTTCTCATGGAATCTTTAGGATGTTCTAGGAATAGGAACATATCATCTGTGAATAGAGATAATTTTACTTTTTCCAAAAAAAAAAAAAAAAAGTTTTCTTTTTTTTTTTTTTTTTTATATGGGTACCTTATCGGTCTGGCTATGTTTCCAGTAAAATATTGAATATGAGAGGTGACAATGTGCATCCTTGTCTCATTCCCTTTCTCAAAGGGAAGACTCTCAGTCTTTCTGCATTGAGAATAATGTTGGTTGTTGGTTTTGCATATATGCTCTTAATTATGTTGAGAAAGTACCCTTCTATTTCCATCTTGCTGAGAGTTTTTAATCAGGAAAGCGTGTTAGATTTTATCAAATGCCTTTTCTGTACCAATTGGTATGATCGTACGGTTCTTCTCCTTTGTTTTATTTATGTGTTGGATTACATTGATTTTCTATGGTTTTTATATTTACCATCATAGCAACTTTTAATGGAGATCTTTATTTTTTTGTTAAGTTCTCAATTACTGTTGAGGGTCCATTTACTTCAACCTGAATGACTCTCTTTAGAATTTCTTGTATAGTAAGTTGATAGGTAATGAACCCCCATAGCTTTTGTTTTACTGGTAATGTGTTAATTTCTCTTTCATTTCTGAAAGATAGTTTTGCCAGATACAAAATTCTTAATGACAGATTTTGTTCTGTATGTTTTTCTCCCTCTTTCATTGCTTTAAACCCCACTACCTTCTGGTCTCCAACATTTCCGAGGAGAATCAGTTGTTAACATTGCTGAGGATCCTTTTGATTTGAAGAGTCACTTCTCTCCTTCTGCTTTCAAGGTTCTCTTTGTCTTTGGGTTTTGACTATATAACGTGTCTGTGTGTGGATCTCTTTAAGTTTATTTTACTTGATGTTTGGTGAGATTCTTGAACGTGTAGAATCATACATTTCAACAACTCTGGGCAATTTTCAGCCACTATTTCTTCAAATATTCTTTCTGTTCCTTTCGCTCTCTCTTCTCCTTCTGGGACTCATGTAACACGTATGTTGGCCTATACACTTTTTTTTTTTCTTTTCAGTTGTTTGTCTTCCAGTTCACTGGTTCTTCCTTTTGCCTGCTAAAATCTTCTGTTGAACTCTTAGTGAATTTTAACTTCTATTTTTATACTTCCTGGCTCCAGAATTTCTATTTGATGCCTTCTTATAATTTCTATTTCTTTGTTGTCCCTCATTTTGTTCCTACATCATTTTTCTGATTTCCTTTAGAATTTTGTCCATGGTTTCTTTTAGCTCATTGAGAACACCTAAGATAGTTGATTTAAAGTCTTTGTCCAGTAAATCCAATGTCTGGGCTTTGTTGGGGACAGTTTCTCTCAATTTATTTTTTTTATATGAACAGAAAAAAATACTTTCTTTTTTTGGTATGATTTATAGTTTGTTATTGTTGAAACTGGGTATTTGAACATTATAATATGGTAACTATTAAAATAAGATTCTTCTCCCTCCTCAGGGTTTGCTGGGCTTAATTGGTATAGGCTGCAGAAATCTGTTTGTTTATTGACTTTTACTTTTTTGCAATGACTGCATTCTTTGCCACGTGTAGTCACTGAAGCCTCTGTTCCTTCCACTTGCATTCAGTTAGTGTTTGAAGAGTTAAACAAAAACAAAACAAACTCTACTTTTCTTTGAAAACTGACTTCATTTGGAGGCACTATTCAACACTTAGCCAGGCTGTTGGCAACTCTGTATTGGCCTTTACCTCTTGCTTGTATGGACCCTAGAGATCAGCCAGAGGTGAAAGTTTCTCAGGTTTTTTCTGAGCGTACATTTTTCACTAGGCATTTGGGTGGCTTTCTAAATTCTTGGTATAAACATGGGTGATTTTTCCATGTTGGGCCAATCAGACAATCACCTTGCATCAGTCTTTCAGGTTAGAACAGACAAAAACAATAATGTTTAAATAATATTTGCTCTGCCTTCTCTGAAATCAGGTACTAGAGTCCCACACTGGGAACACAGGCTGCTATGTTCAAGACCATCAGTGAGATGGGGAAGGAGTGACATAAAAGCAAGTAAAAATGCCACAAAGCTTTCCTCCTGTTTTTTAAATCACCTTGTTTGTGGCAAACCACTGACTATTTTCCAGAGTTTTAACAAAGTTGATTCTGACAGTTTCTGCTTGTTTTTCGATATTTTGATGGATGAACATTCGGAATTGCCTACTCTGCTGTTTTTCTCCTTTCTTCTGCTTTTAATATAAGAATTTAATGCTATAAATTTTTCTGTAAACACTGTTTTATTGGCATCCCACAGATTTTATATGTTGTGTTTTTTTTTTTGTTCAGTTCATAATGTTTTTTATTATCTCTTGCAACTTCAGTTGTGACCCATGGAATATTTCAAAATGTGCTATTAAATTTCCAAGTGTTTATAGATTTTCATTTTATCTTCCTGTTATTTGTTTACATTTTATTTCTACTCTGGTAAGAAAATATATGTTATATAATTTCAATTTTTTTAACTTATTTTAAAGTAAGCAGATAACAAGGCTTTATTTATTTATTATATTTGCTTATAAAGATAGCCCTGCTTGTTGGCTAAGTGGAAGGAATATATATAGATCTCATAAGTGGACAAGATATATCTATTTCAGGCCACATATCGCAAGGCCAAAAAAGTAACGAGTAGTGAGTAGGGTGTAATGCTCTCTTCTCAGAGTAATAAAATGCAAAATAAAACAAAAAATTAAATGAACCTAATTAATGCTATGCATTCCCACAGAGAAAATGCAAAGGGACTGAAAGTCCATCAGTGGTTCATATACAATAAAAAAAATTGGTTATGCTGATCCACTCCCCACCCCGACTTCTCTCTTCTACTCGGTCTCATTTTAGGTAAACTAGTCTGAAACCACAGGAACAGGACTGGTAGTCAGAGGCTTTTGCTTTGGAGTCAACGAAGATTACCTGTACCTGTTGCCATCAAGTTGATTTCGACTCATAGTGACCCTATAGGACAGAGTAGAACTGCCCCATAGGATATCCAAGGAGCGGATGGTGGTTTCAAACTGCCAGTCTTTTGGTTAGCAGCTGTAGCTCTTAACCACTGTGCCATCAGGGCTCCTAAACGAGATAAGAGGGAGGCGAAGTCTTGGAAGATCAGATAACCTAGCTTGGGTGATGACATACTTAGTATTAGTCCTCTGTACAGAGATGACAAAAAGCTCAAAAAGATGAAAAATGAAGGCAACAAGGTGTCGCATTGTGTGGTTGATGGGGTGGCCCAATAAGCCTGCCTGGATCTCAAGCTTGAGCAAGCCAGAGTCCCAGGCGTAGAATCTGATAGAGTGATCTCCACAAGGCTTGGGCTGCTGTATGACTGACACCCACTTGCAATTGTAGCTGAAGAGAGACGAATCAATATAGGGGCTCCCACTGTAGGACTGGGCACTGATGGGGAGCTGCCCCAGCAGCTGGTGCACTGCCTCTGTGTGCCCTCCATATACGGCATTGATAAGTGTCTTTGAGCCAGTGTTGGATCCACTTTGAAAATTTAGTGCTGGAAATTGAGCAGAGAAATTGGCCTTTTCTGTATAGGGTAGCATTACAGAAGAGGTCACAGAAGTTCTCAAAGAGTTCAAAAACCTCATCTAACATATACTCAAATAGATTGAGCCCCTCTGTTGTCCCCATATTGTACAGGCCAAAGAAAGATGCCTGTAATGGACCTGAGACCTAGAGTGTTACAGTGTCCTCACTAGTGTACCTGATAAACAGTTTTCATCCAAAAGCTGCATTTTCCACATGTGCAGCTGCCACAGCTGGTTAAAATACTAGAAGGCCCTCTTGGCCATTGCACCACCATTCTGTTCTGCCCATGCCACAAGCGCACAAGTAGCTAGTGTTTCAGGGAGTTGATAAAAAGATCTCTAAAGGGATTGGCTATGCCTGTCTGACTGTTCTGCTGTATCTTGGGGAAAACAGCTGACACAATGAGCAGGACATCCTCATAGCAGAAGCAGCCACTGGGCCACACATCAATGACAGTGCCTTCAGGAATCACCTGAAAGATGCAGGTGGTCTGCTACTGCACTGACAAGATGGCCAGGATGTTCTTGTACAGGTGTAGCCCTTGGGTGTAACAGGGCCACTTTATCACACTTGAATGTGCAAATGTTACACAAGCTGCCTGTGTGAAGGTCAATGATATAGAGAGAAGGGACAGTGGGTTGGGGCTCACTGATTCACTGTTTCCGTACGCCTTGTAGAAGGAGGGGTGAGGCTCCTCTGGGAGGTAGACAGCTGAGCCCATGATGACACACTGACAGTCATCAGTGAAGAGACTACACTCCCAGTTCTGGTACTCACCATTAGCCCCTACGTTGGTAATGTGCAGCAGGACAAAAAGCATTCAAAGAGCCAGCCCTAGATATTGATTGATAGCTGGTCATTTCACTTGGACAGGATCTCCCCATCATGCCCCTGCAGCCTGGCAGCCCTGGTCCTCACAGGTTTCCAGAGATATCTGGCCCAAAGAAAAAGCAATAAAGAAGTGTCCATCGAGTAAGAATTTACACAAAAAACAAGGAAGGTTCTCAACGTGGACAACTGTGAAGTTGGGGAGACATTCTAGTGGATACCCCAACCTGATGCCCGTGGGTACCTGCCTTGCCTGAGCGGATCCTTTCACCTCCCAGGTGGTGAATGAGATTTTGGTTTTGGGTTCCGCCAGGTTCGATGGTGGGAAGCATGATGATCCATTTCACATCTCTGTCCAGTCCCTACTCAAAGGGCCGGGCCAGCTGCCCCACCTCCACCCTGCCACTCGCTCAGTGCGTGCCTCCTCCCAGGCGGGCCCCGCTGTGCCTCTGAATCTGGCTGGGTGCCAGGGCCCCCATTAAACATCTTAAGGTTTGTTTCTTGACCTGTTATATGGATTTTTTCAGTGAATGTTGAATATGCATTTGAAAAGGATGTGTATTCTTCTGTTGTTTGGTAAAAGCTTTCTCTAAATGTCAAGTAGAAAGAGTTATCTGATGGTAAATTCCAGTCGTTTATTATTGCAGATTTTTTGTCTACTAGTACTATCTATGATATGACCGTGAGTATATCCCCCTGAATTTAGAGACCATCTGAAGAATAGATGTGACGCATTGAACACTAGTGACCACAGACCAGACGAGTTGTGGAATGACATCAAGGACATCATACATGAAGAAAGCAAGAGGCCACTGAAAAGACAGGAAAGAAAGAAAAGACCAAGATGGATGTCAGAGGAGACGCTGAAACTTGCTCTCAAACATCAAGCAGCTAAAGCAAAAGGAAGAATTGATGAAGTAAAAGAACTGAACAGAAGATTTCAAAGGGCCTCTCAATAAGACAAAGTAAAGTATTAAGATGACATGTGCAAAGAGCTGGAGATGGAAAACCAAAAGGGAAGAACACACTTGGTGTTTCTCAAGCTGAAAGAACTGAAGAAAAAATTCAAGCCTCAAGTTGCAATAGTGAAGGATTCTATGGGGAAAATGTTAAACAACACAGGAAGCATCAAAAGAAGTTGGAAGGAATACACAGAGTCATTATACCAAGAAGAATTAGTCGATGTTCAACCATTTCAAGAGGTGGCATATGATCAGGAAAGAATGGCACTGAAGGAAGAAGTCCAAGCTGATCTGAAGGCATTGATGAAAAACAAGGCTCCAGGAATTGATGGAATATCAACAGAGATATTTCAACAAACAGATGCAGTGCTGGAGGTGCTCACTCGTCTATGCCAAGAAATATGGAAGACAGCTTCCTGGCCAACTGACTGGAAGAGATCCATATTTATGCCTATTCCCAAGAAAGGTGATCCAACAGAATGTGGAAATTATCGAACAATATCATTAATATCACACGCAAGCAAAACCTCGCTGAAGATCATTCAAAAACGGCTGCAGCAGTATATTGACACGGAACTGTCAGAAATTCAGGCTGGTTTCAGAAGAGGGCGTGAAACCAGGGATAACATTCATGATGTCAGATAGGTCTTGGCTGAAAGCAGAGAATACCAGAAGGATGTTTACCTGTGTTTTATTGGTTATGCAAGGGCATTCGACTGTGTGGATCATAACAAATTATGGATAACATTGCGAAGAGTGGGAATTCCAGAACACTTAATTGTGCTCGTGAGGAAACTTTACATAGATCAAGAGGCAGTTTTTCAGACAGGACAAGGTGATACTGATTGGTTTAAAGTCAGGAAAGGTGTGTGTCAGGGTTGTATTCTTTCACCATACCTATTCAGTCTGTATGCTGAGCAAATAATCCGAGAATCTGGACTATATGAAGAAGAATGGGGCATCAGGATTGGAGGAAGACTCATTAACAACCTGCGTTATGCAGATGACACAACCTTGCTTGCTGAAGGTGAAGAGGACTTGAAGCACTTACTGCACAGCCTTCAGTATGGATTACACCTCAATTCAACATAAAGAAAACAAAAATCCTCAAAACTGGACCAATGAGCAACATCATGATAAACGGAGAAAAGATTGAAGTTGTCAAGGATTTCATTTTACTTGGATCCACAATCATCACCCATGGAAGCAGCAGTCAAGAAATCAAAGGACGCGTTGCATTGGGGAAATCTGCTGCAAAGGACCTCTTTAAAGTGTTGAAGAGCAAAGGTGTCACCTTAAAGACTAATGTGCATCTGACCCAAGCCATGATATTTTCAATCGCATCATATGCATGTGAAAGCTGGACAATGAATAAGGAAGGCTGAAGAAGAATTGACGCCTTTGAATTGTAGTGTTGGAGATGAATATTGAATATACCATGGGCTACCAAAAGAACGAACAAATCTGTCTTTGAAGAAGTACACCCAGAATGCTGCTTAGAAGCAAGGATGGCGAGACTGGGTGTTACATACTTTGGACATGTTGTCAGGAGGGATGAGTCCCTGGAGAAGGACATCATGCTTGGCAGAGTACAGGGTCAGCGGAAAAGAGGAAGACCCTCAACGAAGTGGATTGACACAGTGGCTGCAACAATGAGCTCAAGCATAACAACGATTGTGAGGATGGCTCAGGACTGGCAGTGTTTTGATCTGTTGTGCGTAGGATCATATGAGTTGGAACCGACTCGACAACACCTAACAACAACAGTACTATCTATTGGAGCCTAGTGGCCAGTGGTTACAAATTTGGCTGCTAACCAAAAAGGTCAGCAGTTGGAATCCACCAGCCACTGCTTGGAAACTCTATGGGGCAATTTTACTCAGTCCTATGGGATAGCTATGAGTAGGTAACTGACTCGTCGGCAACAACCCATAAACCCATTGCAGTCTAGTTGATTCTGACTCATAGCGACCCTATAGGACCCAGTAGAACTGCCCCATAGGGTTTCCAAGGAGCAGCTGGCAAATTCAAACTGCTAACCTTTTGGTTATCAGCCTGAGATCTTAACCTCTGTGCCACCAGGGCCCCGTCAGCAACAGTACTATCTATTGTTCATAGAGGTGTATTAAAATCTGTGGAGCCCTAGTAGTGCAGTGGTTAAGAGCTCAGGCTGCTAACCAAAAAAAAAAACCAAAAGGTCGGCAGTTAAAACCTACCAGGCGCTTCTTGGAAACCCTATGGAGCAGTTCTACTCTGTCCTATAGGGTGGAAGGTCACAGGTTTGGTTTGTTTGGTTTGGTTTGGTTTTTTGAAGACTGTAACTCTAATTTGTTTATTTATTTATTTTCTAATTCTGTTAGGTTTTGATTATGTATCCTTAAGCTGTGTTCATTGGTATATACGCGTTTACAATTATTATCTTTTTGTTGAGATACCCTTCTATCATTATGCAATGTTCTTTATCTTTTTCCTGAAGTCTGCTTTGTCTGACATTAATTTAGCCACTCCAACTTTCTTTTAATTAATGTTTGTGTGTTATATGTCTAAGCCTTTTACTTTTCTTCTATCTATACCATCATATTTGACATAAGTTTCTTGTAGATAGCATATCGTTGCCTTTTTTAAAAAGTCCATTCTGACAATCTCTATCTTTTAATCAAGGTTTTAAAGAATTTGTACTTAATGAGATTATTGCTATCTTTTAATTTAAGTCCGAGAAATGTTGTGTTTTCTATTTATTCCACCTAATCTTTTAATTTAAGTCCGAGAAATGTTGTGTTTTCTATTTATTCCATCTAATTTGCATTCTTCTGTTTCCCTTTTTTACCTTCTTTTGGATTGTATGAACTTTTACAGTATTTCATTTCAATATTTCTATTGTGTTTGACTCTTTCTCTTTGTATAGTTTGTGTGTGTGTATGTTTGAGTGTTATCTCCTGGTATTGTAATATGTATGCATAGCTTTTTCATTTCTAATTAAAAATAATACTTTATCACCACATTTCGAAAGCAGAAACCTTACCATGATACAGGTCTTTTTGCTATCCACCATCTATGTTACTGTTCTCTGTTGTATCTCCAACACTGAAATCAGCGTCAATGTTATAGTTTTTCAACTACTTAACATGTTTCAAAGAAGTAAATCATAAAATATGATTGTCACCAAGATATGATCCATTTCTGTTGCTCTTTCTTCATTTCTGATGTATCAGATTTTTTTGTTACCATTTGCTTTTCGGCTGAAGAACTTCATTTAGTAATTGTGTATTTTCTGCCAACAAATTATCATCACCTGAGAGTTTTCTTTCATCCGAGAATGTCTTTATTTTACATTCATTCCTGAAGGATACTTTCACTAGATATAGATTTCTGAGCTGACTGACTTTTTTATTTTAAGTGCTTGAAAACTGTCGTTTCCTTCTGACCTCCACAGTTTCTGATGAGATATCCACACTCATTCAAATCATTTCCTCCTACAGGTAAAATTTATGTCGCTCTGGAGTTTTTGAAGGTATTTTTCCCTTCATTTTTAGTTTTCAGCAGTTTGATTGACTTGCATGTGTCCGTACATGGATTTCTTTGGGCCTCTCTACTTTGGGTTTATGGAGATTCTTGGAACTGTAGGTTTATGATTTTCACTAAATTTGGAAAGTTCTAAAAACTTATTGTCAATTTTTTTATTATTATTATCACACACTTTCTCCTCTCGTTCTAAATCTTTGCTGGTACAATTTCTAGACTTTCTGTTATTGTTCCACAGATCACTGGGGCCCTATTTCTCTCTTTCTCAGTTTTTCCGATTGGATAATTTTTATTTGCCGATCCTCATGTATACAAACTCTTCTTTGTCATCTCCATTGTACGACTAAGCCCATCTGATGAGCGTTTTTACTTTGCATGTTTATTTTTCAGTTTTAAAGTTTCCATTTGTATTTTTATTTATAATTTCTTTTTTCCTTCTTTTTTTTGCTCAAGATTTCTATTTTTCCATTTGTTTCAAAGGTGTTCAAAGACTTGTTTGCTACACTATTTTTACATTAGCTGCTTTAAAGCCCCAGTGGTGCAGAGGTTCAAGTGCTCAGCTGCTAACTGGAAGATATTCAGTTCAGACCCACCAGCCACTCTGCAGGAGAAAGACGTGGCAGTCTGCTTCCGTAAAGATTTAAACCTTGGAAGCCTTATGGGGCAGTTCTGCTCTGTCCTAGTGGGTCGCTGTAAGTTGGAATCAACTCTACAGCAGTGGGTTTGGTTTATTTGGCTTTAAAGGTTTCGTCAGATGATTCAATATCTGTGCCATCTCAGCTTTGGCTTTTTCTTATTAGAGTTGAGATTTTCCTGGTTCTTCACATGTTGAGTAATATTGGATTGTAGCTGAATATTTTGAATAAGATTCTGGGTCTTTTTTAAATTCTATGGAGAACCTTGACATTTGTGTTTTAGCATGCAGTCCACCTGGTTAGGTTTATACTCCATATTCTGACTTACCTTTGTTGGGCTGTCATTGTTAGGTGCTGTTGAGTCAATTCTGTCGTATAGCAACACCATGTGTCAGGTTAGAAGTGCCCTATAGGATTTTCTTCACGGATCCCTGATGGTATAGTGGTTAGAGCTCAGCTGCTAACCCAAATGTCAGCAGTCTGAATCCACCAGCCACTCCTTGGAAACCCTATGGGGCGGTTCTACTCCGTCCAATAGGGTCGCTATGAGTTGAAATCGACTTGATGGCAATAGGTTTGATTTTTATAGGGGTTTCTAGGCTGTAATCTTTATGGGAGCAGATCACCAAGTCTTTCTTCCGTGGAGCTGCTGCGTGGATTTAAACTGCCAAACTTTTGGTTAGCAGCTGAGCACTTAACTGTTGTGCCACTAGGGCTCCTTTTTTAATCTTAAAAACAAAACCTGTTGCCATCAAGTCAATTCCAACTCATAGCGACCCTATAGGACAGAGCAGAACTGCTCCATAGGGTTTCCAAGGAGCACCTGGTGGATTTGAACTGCTGACCTTTTGGTTAGAAGCTGTAGCTCTTAACCACTGGGCCACCAGGGTTTCCTTTCTAATCTTAGACATTATATTTCTATGATTTGGATCCTTTTTTATATATCTTTCATTTCTCTACTTAGGGTGCTCAAATTTTCCTTTAACTTCTTGAACATATGAAATACCATTGTAACAGCTGTTTTAATGTCCTTGCATTTGATGTTACATTGTAACCATGCTAATTCTATTACCTGTAGGATTTCTAGGTCTACTTTTAGTGAATTTTTTATTCCTCATTATAGGTCATATTCTCTCAATTTTTTGCATACCTGGCAATTTTATATTGGATGCTCAACATTGGAAAATACACTTCTTTAGTTGCTGGAAATTTTTATATACCTGTAGATGTGCTTAGAGGAGCCCTGGTAATGCAGTGTTTAAGTGCTCGGCTACTAACTGAAAGGTTGGCAGTTCAAACCCGCCAGCCAATAGGCGGGAGAAAGATCTGGCAGTCTGCTTCCATAAAGATTTACAGCCTTAGAAGTTCTGCAGGACAGTTCTACTCTGCCCTACAAGGTCACTGTGAGTAGAAATCATCTCGATGACAATGTTTTGTTTGTTTTTCAGAGATGTGCTTGAGCTTTGTCCTGGATTGCATTTATTTGAAATAATTTAGATTTTCAAGGCTTATTTTTGAGCATTGATTAGCAGAATAGAGAAACCTTTATGTTAGGACTAACTTTGCTTTACCAAAGCAATGGCCCTCTGAGTGTTCTACCTAAGACCCCTTTAACTGAAGTTTTCTAACCCTACTAAAGGCAATACAAACATTCCCAGCCCTTAGAACTGCAGGAATTGCTTCCTCTTCTCCTCTCAGATGGTACTTTCTGAGGCCTCAGGTAGTGTGCTGATTGGTAACAAACTTGAGAGGGACTTCTGAAAATTTCTGGAGTTCTTACTCTGCGAAGCTCTCTCCTCAATGGTATTCTGCCTTATGAACTCCAGCTACCTTGGCCCTCCAGGATTGCCAGCTTTGTATACTTAATTCAGTGGGTCTTCCAGGCTCTGACTGGATTTCTTTTCCCTGCATTGCAGCCAAGAAATGCCCCCTAGGTAGTAACTGAGTCACTTAAAGGACTCAACTCACCTTACCTCTTCCCACCGTTCAGGACTCAGGGTCCCGTGCTGTCTGATGTCAAATGTCTAAAAATCATTATTACGTATGTTTGGTCCTGTTTTTTTGTTGTTGTTGTTGATTCAGGGGTAAGGTAAACTCAGTCTCTTTTACTTAATCTTGGATGTAAGCAGAAGTCCCAAATAATGGTCTTTTAAAAATATATACAGTGAAATTTATGAGAACCAGAGCTCAACAGGACTCCCCTGTTTTTCTGCTTCTCCCAAGTTTTCCACCTTTGACAGGGTGAAGTCTCACCAGTTTTGCATTTTCCACCTCAGACAGGTTTTCACCACACACAGGTTCCGGCTTTTGCAGGTTTTACTGAATATTGCCTGTTTTTTCTTGCACTTCTTTAGATTTATCCAATTTCCCAATGATATTCTTAGTACTTTTTCCTGATTCTGACCTACATTCCACTTGATCGTATCTTATAAAAAGACATTTAAACTTTAATTATCTCACAGTTTATCAATGAATCTTCATTTTTTAAAAAATGTTTGTTGTGCTTTAAGTGAAAGTTTACAAATCAAGTCAGCCCCTTATACGTATATATATATACCGTGCTATATATAGTTCTACTCTGTCCTATAGTGTCACTATGAGCTGGAATCGGCTCGACGGCAATGGGTTTGTTTTTTTTTAATATACTCTTAGTTGCTGTCCCCCTAATGAGACAGCACATTCCTTCTCTCCACCCTGTGTTTCCGTGTCCATTCAGCCAGCTTCTGTCCCCCTCAGCCTTCACAACTCCCTTCCAGACATAAACTGCCCAGATAGCCTCATGTGCCTACTCGATCCAAGACACTCACTCTTCACTGGTATCATTTTCTGTCTTGTAGTCCAGCCCAATCCGTGTCTGAAAAGTTGGCTTCGAGAATGGATCCTGTCTTGGGCTTACAGTAGGTCTGAGGGCCATGATCTCTGGGATCCCTCTGGTCTCAATCAGACCATTAAGTCTGATTTTTTTACTAGAATTTGGGGCCTTCATCCCTCTGCTCTCCTGCTCCTTCAGGGATTCTCTGTTGTGATGAGTCTTCACTTTGTTTTATAATTTTCTTCAACAATGTCGGGATCTGAGTAGCATTTCCAGTGTGTTCCAATTAAATTAAACATTTCAAGTTTAAAAATCATAACAGCTATATATACAAAGGATAATAATAATAATAATAAAAATAATGACTAATAAACATTTTATTGCTTACTTTGAGTAAGATCCTGAGTTTAGTGCTTTAAATGCATTTAGCTTATTTAAAGCACACAGCAAACCAATGTTTCTATCAATAAATAACTCAGTTTTACAAATGATGGACCTGAGGCTTTTGTAGACCCAGTGCCTTTCCCAAGGCCACATAGCTGTCAACGGCATTGTCCAGAATTGAACCTAGGATTGATTGTACCTAAAGCTCTTTCCACTAACACCTTCCTCTGAAGTGGTAGATGGAGACTACAGAAATTTATCAAGTTTTAACTCCTAAACAATTTTGGTATTAAAAAAATTTTTTTTGGTTCTAAAAGTTACACTGTCATCACACATACACACATAAAAAAGAATCGAGACCCATCAGATCCTATGAGGCAGGTCCTCATTTGATGCAGAGCACCTCAAGCTGCATCACCATCATTTGTTCATTTTTCAACTCCCTCAAAAGGCTGTGAGCGAGGCGGGGCCAAGATGGCGGACTAGGTGGACGTTACCGCGGATCCCTCTTGCAACAAAGACTCGGAAAAACAAGGGAATCGATCACATACATGACAATCTACAAACTCTGAACAACAAGCACAGACTTAGAGATGGAAAACGAACAAATACGGGCAGACAGCCACCATTTTCAGAACTAGGAGCCAGCGTACCAGGCAGGTGACCTTCAGAGCCCGATCTGGGGCAGAGCCCAGGGGGGCAGACGGCACAGAAAGGGGGCCCAGTCCTAACCCCCAAACCCATCCCGGGCGGGAGTCTAGCTGGTTGGCGCGGGCGGCGTAGTGGCGCAGCCAGAGGGAGAAGCACCCGGGAGATAGTGACTGATATTGGAGCGGGGAGAACAGCTTCCCAGCGGGCGAGCCGTCCCTCCGGGAGTTTGGCAGGAAGCGGGCGAGGCGCGAGCGGGGGGGAGGCCAGCTATATTTCCCTAAAGCGACCCCAGGGCGGGGCCCACACGTTCGTGTGAGAGGACGCCCACCCAGTCCGCGCGTGCGGCGCGGCGAACCGGAGGGAGAAATCCCCGGACGTGACTGGTCTCAGAGCGGGGAAAACAGCGTCCCGGATGGGGAGCCATTCCGCTGGGATTTGGGCGCGCGCGTGCGGGTGGGGCGTGAGCGCGGGGTCCAATTATATTCCCCTGAATTGACCCAGGGGGCGGGCCCACCTGGTCGTGTGGGTGACGCCCACCCAGATCGCGTGTGTGGCGCGGCGCACGGGAGGGAAAAACCCCCGGAAGTGACGGGTCTCAGACCGAGGAAAGCAGTGTCCCAGCCGGCGAGCTGTCCCGCTGGGATTTGGGTGCTTGCGCGGGCAGGCGCAAGCGCAGGGTCCAATTATATTCTCCTGAATAGACCCTGGGGGTGGGCCCACACGTTCGTGTGGGAGACTCCCACCCAGTGCGCACGAGTGGTGCCGCGCACCGGAGGGAGTAGTCCCTGGGAGGAAGTGACTGGTCTCCGAGCAGGGAAAGCAGTGTCCTAGCCGGGAAGCCGTACCGCCCGGATTTTGGCGGACGGGGGCAGACTGTGAATGCGGTGTTCAGCTCTATATTCTGTGGTGCTACACTCCCAGCTCTCTGATCCCTCCCCCACCCTCCCCAGGCTGCTACATTAACATCCGAATACCCGGAGCCAGAGGGAGAATTCAGATAGGGATCTGACGGCATTTTTTTTTTAGCTGATTACCTGGAAAATCTAGTTTCCCAGTGATGGCTCGGAGACAGCAGTCCATATCAAACCACATAAAGAAACAGACCATGACAGCTTCTCCAGCCCCCCAAACAAAAGAATCAAAATCCTTCCCAAATGAAGATACAATCCTGGAATTATCAGATACAGAATATAAAAAACTAATTTACAGAATGCTTAAAGATATCACAAATGAAATTAGGATAAATGCAGAAAAAGCCAAGGAACACACTGATAAAACTGTTGAAGAACTCAAAAAGATTATTCAAGAACATAGTGGAAAAATTAACAAGTTGCAAGAATCCATAGAGAGACAGCATGCAGAAATCCAAAAGATTAACAATAAAATTACAGAATTTGACAACGCAATAGAGAGTCAGAGGAGCAGACTCGAGCAATTAGAATGTAGACTGGGACTACTGGAGGACCAGGGAATCAACACCAATATAGCTGAAAAAAAATCAGATAAAAGAATTAAAAAAAATGAAGAAACCCTAAGAATCATGTGGGACTCTATCAAGAAGGATAACTTGCGAGTGATTGGAGTCCCAGAACAGGGAGGGGGGACAGAATACACAGAGAAAATAGTTGAAGAACTCCTGACACAAAACTTCCCTGACATCATGAAAGACGAAAGGATACCTATCCAAGATGCTCATCGAACCCCATTTAAGATTGATCCAAAAAGAAAAACACCAAGACATATTATCATCAAACTTGCCAAAACCAAAGACAAACAGAAAATTTTAAAAGCAGCCAGGGAGAAAAGAAAGGTATCCTTCAAGGGAGAATCAATAAGAATAAGTTCAGACTACTCAGCAGAAACCATGCAGGCAAGAAGGGAATGGGACGACGTATACAGAGCACTGAACGAGAAAAACTGCCAACCAAGGATTATATATCCAGCAAAACTCTCTCTGAAATATGAAGGAGAAATTAAGATATTTACAGATAAACACAAGTTTAGAGAATTTGCAAAAACTAAACCAAGACTGCAAGAAGTGCTAAAGAAGATTGTTTGGCCTGATGACCAATAATATCAGGTACCAGCATAATACAAGGTCACAAAACAGAACGTCCTGATATCAACGCAACTCAAATAGGGAAAGCACAAAAACAAACAAATTAAGACTAATTCTAAAAAATAAATAAATAAACAAAATAATACACATAACAGGAAATCATGGAAATCAATAGATAAACGATCACAATAATCAAAAAGAGGGACTAAATATAGGAGGCATTGAACTGCCAGATGGAGAGGGATACAAGGCGATATAGAAGGATACAAGTTAGGTTTTTAAATAGAAAAATAGGGGTAAATAATAAGGTAACCACAAAAAGGAATATCAATTCCATAACTCAAGAAAAAAGCCAAGAAAAACGTAACGACTCAACTAACACAAAGTTAAACATTATGAAAATGAGGATTCACAATCTACTAAGAAAAACGTCTCTGCACAAAAAAGCATGTGGAAAAATGAAATGGCCAACAACACACATGAAAAGGCATCAAAATGACAGCACTAAAAACTTATTTATCTATAATTACGCTGAATGTAAATGGACTAAATGCACCAATAAAGAGACAGAGAGTCACGGACTGGATAAAGAAACACGATCCATCTATATGCTGCCTACGAGAGACACACCTTAGACTTAGAGACACAAACAAACTAAAACTCAAAGGATGGAAAAAAATATACCAAGCAAACAATAAGCAAAAAAGAAGAGGAGTAGCAATATTAATTTCTGACAAAATAGACTTTAGACTTAAATCCGCCACAAAAGATAAAGAAGGACACTATATAATGATAAAAGGGACAATTGATCAGGAAGACATAACCATATTAAATATTTACGCACCCAATGACAGGGCTGCAAGATACATAAATCAAATTTTAACAGAACTGAAAAGTGAGATAGACACCTCCACATTTATAGTAGGAGATTTCAACACACCACTTTCGGAGAAGGACAGGACATCCAGTAAGAAGCTCAATAGAGACACAGAAGACCTACTTACAACAATCAACCAACTTAACCTCATTGACTTATACAGAACTCTCCACCCAACTGCTGCAAAGTATACTTTTTTTTCTAGTGCACATGGAACATTCTCTAGAATAGACCACATATTAGGTCATAAAACAAATCTTTGCAGAATCCAAAACATCGAAATATTACAAAGCATCTTCTCAGACCACAAGGCAATGAAGCTAGAAATCAATAACAGAAAAACTAGGGAAAAGAAATCAAATACTTGGAAAATGAACAATACCCTCCTGAAAAAAGACTGGGTTATAGAAGACATCAAGGAGGGAATAAGGAAATTCATAGAAAGCAACGAGAATGAAAATACTTCCTATCAAAACCTCTGGGACACAGCAAAAGCAGTGCTCAGAGGCCAATTTATATCAATAAATGCACACATACAAAAAGAAGAAAGAACCAAAATCAGAGAACTGTCCCAACAACATGAACAAATAGAAAGTGAGCAACAAAAGAACCCATCAGGCACCAGAAGAAAACAAATACTAAAAATTAGAGCTGAACTAAATGAATTAGAGAACAGAAAAACAATTGAAAGAATTAACAAAGCCAAAAGCTGGTTCTTTGAAAAAATTAACAAAATTGATAAACCATTGGCTAGACTGACTAAAGAACAACAGGAAAGGAAACAAATAACCCGAATAAGAAACGAGAAGGACCACATCACAACAGAACCAAATGAAATCAAAAGAATCATATCAGATTACTACATAAAATTGTACTCTAACAAATTTGAAAACCTAGAAGAAATGGATAAATTCTTGGAACAATACTACCTACCTAAACTAACACATTCAGAAGTAGAACAACTAAATAGACCCATAACAAAAAAAGAGATTGAAACGGTAATCAAAAAACTTCCAACAAAAAAAAGTCCTGGCCCAGACGGCTACACTGCAGAGTTCTACCAAGCCTTCAGAGAAGACTTAACACCATTACTACTGAAGGTATTTCAAAGCATGGAAAAAGACGGAATACTACCCAACTCATTCTATGAAGCTACCATCTCCCTGATACCAAAACCAGGTAAAGACATTACAAAAAAAGAAAATTTTAGACCTATATCCCTCATGAACATAGATGCAAAAATCCTCAACAAAATTCTAGCCAATAGAATCCAACAACACATCAAAAAAATAATTCACCCTGATCAAGTGGGATTTATACCAGGTATGCAAGGCTGGTTTAATATCAGAAAAACCATTAATGTAATCCATCACATAAATAAAACAAAAGATAAAAACCACGTAATCTTATTAATAGATGCAGAAAAGGCATTTGACAAAGTTCAACACCCATTTATGATAAAAACTCTTACCAAAATAGGAATAAAAGGAAAATTCCTCAACATAATAAAGGGCATCTATTTTTATGCAAAGCCAACAGCCAATATCACTCTAAATGGAGAGAACCTGAAAGCATTTCCCTTGAGAACGGGAACCAGACAAGGATGCCCTTTATCACCCCTCTTTTTCAACATCGTACTTGAAGTCCTAGCCAGGGCAATTAGGCTAGACAAAGAAATAAAGGGTATCCAGATTGGTAAGGAGGAAGTAAAGCTATCACTATTTGCAGATGACATGATCGTATACATGGAAAACCCTAAGGAATCCTCCAGAAAACTACTGAAACTAATAGAAGAGTTTGGAAGTGTCTCAGGATATAAAATAAACATAAAAAAATCACTTGGATTCCTCTACATCAACAAAAAGAATACCGAAGAGGAAATAACCAAATCAATACCATTCACAGTAGCCCCCAAGAAGATAAAATACTTAGGAATAAATCTTACCAAGGATGTAAAGACCTATACAAAGAAAACTATAAAACTCTGCTACAAGAAATTCAAAAGGACATACTTAAGTGGAAGAACATACCCTGCTCATGGATAGGAAGACTTAACATAGTAAAAATGTCTATTCTACCAAAAGCCATCTATACGTATAACACTCTTCCAATCCAAATACCAATGTCATACTTTAAAGGGATAGAGAAACAAATCACTAATTTCATATGGAAGGGAAAGAACCCCCGGATAAGCAAAACATTACTGAAAAAGAAGAAGAAAGTGGGAGGCCTCACTCTACCTGATTTCAGAACCTATTATACAGCTACAGTAGTCAAAACAGCCTGGTACTGGTACAACAACAGGCACATAGACCAATAGAACAGAATTGAGAACCCAGATATAAATCCATCCACGTATGAGCAGCTGATATTTGACAAAGGACCAGTGTCAGTGAACTGGGGAAATGATAGCCTTTTTAACAAATGGTGCTGGCATAACTGGATATCCATTTGCAAAAGAATGAAACAGGACCCATACCTCACACCATGCACAAAAACTAACTCCAAGTGGATCAAAGACCTAAACATAAAGGCTAAAACGATAAAGATCATGGAAGAAAAAATAGGATCAACCCTAGGAGCCCTAATACAGGGCATAAACAGAATACAAAACATTACCAAAAATGACAAAGAGAAACCAGATAACTGGGAGCTCCTAAAAATCAAACACCTATGCTCATCTAAAGACTTCACCAAAAGAGTAAAAAGACCACTTACAGACTGGGAAAGAATTTTCAGCTATGACATCTCAGACCAGCGCCTGATCTCTAAAATCTACATGATTCTGTCAAAACTCAACCACAAAAAGACAAACAGCCCAATCAAGAAGTGGGCAAAGGAGATGAACACACGTTTCACTAAAGAAGATATTCAGGCAGCCAACAGATACATGAGAAAATGCTCCCGATCATTAGCCATTAGAGAAATGCAAATTAAAACTACGATGAGATTCCATCTCACACCAACTAGACTGGCATTAATCCAAAAAACACAAAATAATAAATGGTGGAGAGGCTGCAGAGAGATTGGAACTCTCATACACTGCTGGTGGGATTGTAAAATGGTACAACCACTTTGGAAATCCATCTGGTGTTATCTTAAACAGTTAGAAATAGAACTACCATACAACCCAGAAATCCCACTCCTCGGAATATACCCTAGAGATACAAGAGCCTTCTCACAAACAGACATATGCACACCCATGTTTATTGCAGCTCTGTTTACAATAGCAAAAAGCTGGAAGCAACCAAGATGTCCGTTAACGGATGAATGGGTAAATAAATTGTGGTATATTCACACAATGGAATACTACGCGTCGATAAAGCACAGTGACAAATCTCTGAAACATTTCATAACATGGAGGAATCTGGAAGGCATTATGCTCAGCGAAATGAGTCAGTTGCAAAAGGACAAATATTGTATAAGACCACTATTATAAGATCTTGAGAAATAGAAAAAATGGAGAAGAATACATACTTTTGTGGTTACAAAGCAGGGAGGGAGGGAGGGAGAGGGCTTTTTATTGATCAATCAGTAGATAAGAACTGCTTTGGGTGAAGGGAAAGACAACACTCAATACAAGGAAGGTCAGCCTAATTGGACTGGACTAAAAGCAAAGAGGTTTCTGGGATAAAATGAAAGCTTCAAAGGTCAGTGGAGCAGGGGCTGGGGTCTGGGGAACTTGGTTTGAGGGGACTTCTAAGTCAATGGGCAAAATAATTCTATTATGAAAACATTCTGCATCCCACTTTGAATTGTGGCGCCTGGGGTCCTAAATGCCAACAAGCAGCCATCTAAGATACATCAATTGGTCTCAACCCACCTGGAGCAAAGGCAAAGGAAGAACACCAAGGTCACACGACAACTAAGAACCCAAGAGACAGAAAGGGCCACATGAACCAGAGACCTACATTATCATGAGACCAGAAGAACTAGTTGGTGCCCAGCCACAATCGATGTCTGCCCTGTCAGGGAGCACAACAGACAACTCCTGAGGGAGCAGGAGACCAATGGGATACAGACCTCAAATTCTCATGAAAAGAAAATACCTAATGGTATGATTGAGACTAGACGAATCCCAGAGACAATGCTCCCCAGAACGTCTGATGACACAGGACAGGAACCATCCCCAAAGACAAATCATCAGGCATGAAAAGGACTGGTCAGTGGCGGGGAGAGAGATGCCGATGAAGAGAGAGCTAATTAAATCAGGTGGACACTGGAGAGTGTGTTGGAAACTCTTGACTGGAGGGGGGATGGGAAGATGGAGAGAGAGGGAAGATGGCAAAATTGGCACGAAACGAGAGACTGAAAGGGCTGACTCAATAGGGGGAGAGCAAGTGGGAGAAGGGAGTAAGATGTATGTAAGCCTACATGTGACATACTGATTGGAATGGTAAATGTTCACTTGAAGCTTAATAAAAATTAATTAAAAAAAAAAAAAAGGCTGTGAGCTCTCTGAGGGTGGCAGCTATATTTCTTTCTTATTTGTATTCCAAGCATTAGCCTAAAGCCTAGTTCTTAGGCAAAGCTCAGTGTTGTTTTCAGATGCCATCGAGTTGATTCTGACTCATAGCAACCCTATGTACAACAAAAGGAAAACACTGCCCTGTCCTGCACCATCCTTATAATTGTTCTTATGCCTGAGTCTGTTGTTGCAGCCACTGTCAATCCATCTTGTTGAGGGTACTCCCATTTTTGGCTGGCCCTCTGCTTTACCTTCTCCAGGGACTGGTCCCTCCTGATAACACGTCCAAATTATATGAGACGTAGTCTCACCATCCTTGCTTCTAAGGTGCATTCTGGTTGTACTTTAACAAGACGGATTTCTTCATCCTTTTGGCAGTCTATAGTATATTCAATATTCTTCTCCAACACCACAATTCAAAGGTGTCAATTTTTCTTCAGTTTTCGTTATTCATCATCCAGCTTTTGCATGCATATGAGGCAATTGAAAACATCACAGCTTGAGTCAGGCGCACCTTAGTCTTCAAGGTGACTTCTTTGCTTTTCAACACTTCAAAGAGGTCCTTTGCAGCAGATTTGCCCAATGCAATGCATCTTCTGATTTCTTGGCTGCTGCTTCCATAGGTGATGATTGTGGATCCAAGAAAAATGAAATCCTTGACAACTTCAATCTTTTCTCCATTTATCATGATATTGCTTATTGGTCCAGGTGTGAGGATTTTTGTTTCCTTTATGTTGAGGTATAATCCATACTGAAGGCTGTGGTCCTTGATCTTCATCAGTAAGTGCTTCAAATACTCTTCACTTTCAGCAAACAAGGTTGTGTCATCTGCATAACACAGGTTGTTAATGAGTCTTCCTCCAATCCTGACCTCCTGTTCTTCTTCATATAGTCCAGCTTCTCAGTGATTTGCTGAGCATACAGACTGAATAGATATGGTAAAAGGACACAACCCTGACACACACCTTTCCTGACTTTAAACCATGCAGTACCCTCTTGTTCTGTTCAAATGAATGCCTCTTGATCTATGTACGGGTTCCTCATGAGCAAAATTAAGTGTTCTGAAATTCTTGTTCTTTGAAATGTTATCCATAATTTATTACGTCCATACAGTCAAATGCCTTAGCATAGTCGATAAAACACAGGTAAACATCCTTCTGGTATTCTCTGCTCTCAGCCAGGGTCCGTCTGACATCAGCAATGATATCCCTGGTTCCACATCCTCTTCTGAATCTGGCTTGAATTTCTGGCAGTTCTCTGTCAATACACTGCTGCAGACACTTTTGAATGATCTTCAGCAAAATTTTACTTGCGTGTGATATTAATGATATTGTTCAATAATTTCCACATTCAGTTGGATCACCTTTCTTGGGAATAGGCATAAATATGGATCTCTGCTGTTGGTTGGCTAGGTAGCTGTCTTCCAAATTTCTTGGCATAGACGAATGAGGGCTTCCAGTGCTGTATACATTTGTTGACACATCTCAATTGGTATTCCGTCAGTTCCTAGAGTCTTGTTTTTTGCCAATGCCTTCAGTGCAGCTTGGACTTCTTCCTTCGGTACCATTGGTTCCTGACCATATGCTACCTCCTGAAATGGTTGAATGTCAACCAATTCTTTTTGATATAGTGACTCTGTATATTCCTTCCATCTTCTTTTGATGCTTCCTGGGACATTTAATATACTCCCAGTAGAATATTTCAATATTGTAACTTGAAGCTTGAATTTTTTTCTTCAGTTCTTTCAGGTTGAGCAATGCTGATCATGTTCTTCCCTTTTGATTTTCTACCTCTGGGTCTTTGCACTCATCCTTTTCTTCTTGAGCCACCCTTTGAAATCTTCTCTTCAGCTCTTCTACTTCATCATTTCTTCCTTTTGTTTTAGCTACTCAATGTTCAAAAGCAAGTTTCAGAGTCTCTTCTGACATCCATTTTGGTCTTTTCTTTCTTCCCTGTCTTCTTAGTGACCTCTTGCTTTCTTCATGTATGATGTCCTTGATGTAATTCCACAACTCATCTGGTATTCTTCGGTCATTGGTGTTCAACGTGTCAAATCTATTCTCGAGGTGGTCTCTAAATTCCAATGGGATATGGTCAAGGTCTTACTTTGGCTGTCATGGTCTTGTTCTAATTCTCTTCATTTTCAACTTGAACTTGCATATGAGCAATTGATGGTCTGTTCCACGGTTGGCCCCTGGCCTTGTTCTGACTGATAAGGTTTTCACTGGCTAATTATTTCTGATAGACCACTAGGTCCTTCTTCCTAGTCTGTCTTAGTCTGGAAGCTCAGGTGAAACCTGTCCACTGTGGGTGACCCTGCTGGTATTTGAATACTGGTGGCATAGCTTCCAGCATCACAGCAGCATGCAGGCCCCCGTAGTAGGACAAACTGACAGATGAGTAGGGGCAAAGCTCGATAGATATTTATTAAATGAATGCATTTTCCTAATCTAAAAAAAAAAAAAAATTATTTTTATTGAGCTAAAGCCCTTTTATATCTTATTACATAAAAAATAGCGAAGTAAAAATTTATTTTTGTAGTAACTTAGTGTATAAAAATTATCTTCTATGGATAATATATGTTTCTCTTCAAACGTATCTTATCCTTTAACATACACAAGCTTAGGTGCTTCTATCTCTCACACATATGCCACATACCCACCCACCCATATACATACTATGTGAATTGTAATTTTCCTAATAGTGATTCTTAGACATCCACTGAAAGCTTCAGATTTAATGAATGAATTTCAAAAAGACTGTGAACTTCCTGAAATTATTTATAAAATTTTTGTTGATGTGTATTTTCTTTGGTAGAGGTTTATAATATTTTCAGAGAGATTTGTGATTTCCAAAAGGTTAAAGATTCATTTCATTGATTACCTTGTAAGCTACCCATCTCTTTCTCTCTTTTAACAGAAGAAAGAAAAAAAAAAAATTAAACAGCAATGCAGGAAGGCAACAAGGAAGGAAAGGAAAGAAGGTAAATGCTTTCGTTGAAGAGAAGATACTATAGCAATGTATAGTGCTTTCTCCAGTTTTTTTAGTGTCTTCCTTCCTGAGATCACTGCTTCTACCTCAGTCATGCCAGCAAAAATCTCTGTCAAAGGTTATCTCTTACTCCACTATCTTGAACTGGAATGGATTTGTTTCAATCCTTAAACTTACTGGATGTCCTCCTACATTTGATATTGTCTCATCTTTGGAACTTATACTGCAAGCTTCTGTATAGTGCTATCTCCTCCTTTCTTCAGTCTTTTCATTTTTAGAATTCTACCTTCAAGCTTCATCGTTATTTGTAATATACTAAAGATAGTTAGGAGTCCCTGGGTGGTGCAAATGGTTATCATGCTCAACTACTAATTGAAAGGTTGGAGGTTTGAGTCCACCCAGAGGTGCTTTGGAAGAAAGGCTTGGTGATTTACTTCTGAAACATCAGCCACTAAAAACTCTATGGAGCAAATTTTACTCTGACACACGTGGGTTTACCATGGTTGAAATCAACTCAACTAGGGCTGGAACCATAGTTGAGCTCATTATTTGCCATGGTTTTTACTACCATATCATATACTAATGGATTTTATAACTAGATCTCTAGAATAAGCTTCACCTACTCAGAATGGGACTGGGATTCAGAGATGTACAGCCAAGTCCCTGTGGGATCTTGTCTCTTTAATGTTCCACAGATTCCTCAACCTGTAGATACTCAAGGTAAAATTCAACTCATCTCCAGTGTTTTACTATATTCCTTGTCTGCCATCATAATTAGGTACTGTTCTCTCTGGGTTCTTTTTTTTTGTCACATACCTCAGCTGAGACCCTATACTGCAACCGTGCCAAATATTGTGTTTCTTTTAACTTCCGTGACTGAGTCCCACCTGTCTCCAAGAAGGTGCTTAGATATTGTAGTTCTCTTGGAAACCTGTCTCCTGCATCTAGAGAACTCTGTTTAACTCCATCAAAGCACTGATCACAATGGATTATGTATTTGATTCCTACCTACTAGGCTTTTAGGAACCAGGCAGCAAGAATTCTGTCTTTTACCTTTGTAAGAACAGTGTAGCAGTATCAATCAAAACCTGCCCACACTGAGGTTTTTCCTCAACAAATCTTTGTTGAATGACTATAGGACAAGTCATTAATGTTGCACGTTATAACAAAAAGACATTGCGCAGAGAACCAGGAGACTGAGCAATGGTGTCCCCTCTGCCGTTACTTAACTTTTTACCTTATACAGATTTGGCTATCTTTGAGTGTTTGTCTCATCTCTCTCATCCAATCAGTACTACAACCAAAGGTCAGTATGATGATGTTATGATATTGTATGTGACCTAACTTTCAGAAATATGAATGACTTTTCAAATGTAAGGTGCCATGTATGTAGAAACAGACTTATTGATTTTTATGAACATGCTGTATTGATCCAAATTAAAGGATTTTATTTCCCTCTGTGTGTCTTAATTTCTTAAACGTATTAAAGCAAGAATTCTTCTATGATAGAAAGTAAATTGTGATGAAATTTGATATTAATATATTGGCGTATACTATGAAAATACTTTATGAGCTCCTTGGAACATCTATTAAATACAATGAGAATGAGTGAACATAAAACCAAATGAACTTCTGCCTGTCCTTTTTTATAGCCTTTTTACTTGGTAAACCCACCTCTGATCTTTGAAGCTGGTATGACATAAAAATGGACAGTCAGATTCCCCACAAGTTTCTGCTCAACATTTATTGAACTATACATTGTTTATTTTTAATAAATGTTAACTAGTTCTTATACATGACTTGTACTACTACACCAGACATTTCGAGGAGTCTCTGTAAACCAAAGGAAAAAGTAATCCTGACAGAGGGTTTTAGACCTCTTCTTAGGCTGCCAAGAAACATGCTCATGATAACAGTGGTAGATAAACCCATTGATGTTGGGTAGATTCCAACTCATAGTGACCTTATAGGACAGAGTAGAACTGCCCCACAGGGTGTCCAAGGAGCACCTGGTGGATTCGAACGGCCAACCTTTTGGTTAGTAGCCATAGCTCTTAACTACTACACCATCAGGGTTTCCAATAGTGGTAGAGGTAGTAGTAAAAATATGTATAGTAAAAAAAAATAAAGTAAGGCAAGTGCTGAGCAAATTTGGGAGGGAAAAGGAAAAAAAAGATTACATTTACTGATGGCTAAAAATTCTAAAATTTGGATAAGTTGTGAGTGACAAAATAAAATTTTTTATTTATTTCAATTTATCTTAAAGACCAAATTAGCCACTTATCTTAAATCACATAGTTTTGTTATATTTTGTACATTGCTATCTGGGGGTAAATTTGTCTCTCTAGCATTTGGAGCACAGGATGTGAATAGTCTTTAAGTAGGTAGCTTCAGCCAAATTTCATCTATGCCGCTGTTATGGATCGAACTGTGTCTGCAAAAAATATATGTTGAAATACTAACCCACAAGAAGCACAACTTCAGATTCATAGACAGATAAGTTGAAAGCAAAAGGATGGAAAAAGATAGACCATGCACTCAGTAACTAAAAGAGAGATGGAGTAGCTATACTAATATCAGAAGACAATAGACTTGAAAATAAGAGTAAAGACGAGAGCAGAACTGCGGAACTAAATAGAGAATAGAAAAACAATAGACCTATTTTGCCTTAAAATATGTAAAGGGATATTAAGAAAAATTGCATACCAAGGAATTCAAAATTTAGATGAAATGGACAAATCCCCCAAAAGATACAAACTATTTAAACTGACTCAAGAAAAAAATAGACAACCTGAATAGACCTGTAACAAGTAAAATGATTCAGTTAGTAATTTAAAAACTTCCCGTAAAGAAAAGCTGAAGCCAAGGTGGCTTCACTGAGAAATTCTACCAAACACTTAAATTAATACCAATGGCTCACAAACTTTTCGCGAAAGAGTACGAAGAGAAGGAAGTACTTCTCAACTCATTCTGTGAGGCCAATGGCACCCAGATACCAAAAGCAGACCAAGACCTCACAAGTAAAGAAAAATATAGATTAATCTCACTTAGGAATATAGATCTCAACAAAATACTTGCAAGCCAAATACAGCAAAATATGGAAAGTATTATACATCATGAACAAGTGGGATTTATCCAAGGAATGAAATGTTTGTCTTACATTTGAAAATTAAGCAGCCATTTTATTAGAACAAAACCACATGATTATCTCGACAGACACAGAAGAAGCATTTGACAAAATTCAATAATCTTTCATGATAAAAACACTCAACAAACTAGAAAGAGAAGGCAACCTTCTAAACCTGATCAAGATCTTTACAAAAAATCCACAGTTAAACATCACAGCTAATATTAAGCCATACGTATTTGGCATGCTTATTAAACATCTTCCCCTAAATAAAATTCTGCTGTCTCCTGTTCAAAATACAGTCTCATATTTCTGTGATAGACCACAAAGAGGCATATCCAGAAAATATATAATTCTAGAATGGACACTCTCATTCTGTTTTTATTCATTGTTTTGTTTCCCATCCCTCAGTAATACATTGCTTAGTATGGCACATCAGCTTAAAAGCATATTATCTTAATGTATCGCCAAGCATGGGGGCATTGGTGATTTAATGGTAGAATTCTTGCCTTTCATGTGAGAGGCTCAAGTTTGATTTGTGGCTAATGCACCTCCTGTGCAGCTACCACCCACCTGTCGGTGGAGGCATGTGTGATGCTGAACAGGTTTCAGTGGGGTTACCAAACTAAGACAGACTGGGAAGAAAGACCTAGCGGTCTACTTCTGAAAATAAGCCAATTAAAAGCCCATGGATCAAGTGGTCCGATCTGTAACTGTCTTAGTTTCTTAGTGCTGCTGTAACAGAAATATCACCAGTGTGTGGCTTTAACAAACAGAAATTTATTTTCCCACGGTTTAGGAGGCTATCTCCATTGATATGGCCTTATTAACATAACAAAGAAAATATTCCCAGATGGGATTACATCCACGTGTGTAGGAGTTCGGATTGGAATGCATATTTTGCAGGAACACAATTCAATCCATAACAGCAACCAATTATGGGGATGGTACAAAACTGAGCAGCATTTTGTTCTGTTGTGCATGGTGTGCCCATAAGCCAGGGCCACCATGAATGAGGGTTGACTCGATGGCAGCTAACAACAACATCACCAAGGTCAGTTATTTTCTTAGAAGGAGACCTTTCTGAGGTGTGTCTTGGTGGCATTTTTATGCTCTTCCAACTAATGACATGGCTGTTGCACCCATCTTAAGGAAATCTGTAACAACCGCAATGTATAATACAAGTACACACATGTAACTACTAATTAAATCCTCCATGATCAAAGGAGGATTTATCCCCTTACTGGGGCCAAAAGCTACTCACCTTATACAGACTCCCAAAGTCATGCCCAGGTTTTGATTCCTCTAATAACATCTCAAGGTATTCAAGTGTATATCACAGGAATTTTTCCATATGCCTGCCTACTGCTAGTCACCAAGTCATCTAAGTTCCCTGCCGTCCTTTTAGTTCTCTGCTGTTCCTGAAGAATTCAGTGTTTCTCAGGAGCCACCTGCATGGCCCTAGAGGATTGGTGTGTAGGCAGCCTCAGTGCAAATAAATGACTTTAGAGAATTGACAAAGACAATGGCAGATCTCCCAGACTTTTCTGTTGAGTTAAATCATCAAAACATTCCTGCGAAGGAATCCATTTATGTCGATAACGATTTTCAGCGTTTTAAAAGCACCTTTCCACTACGACAGTACACAATACTGGGGAAGCCAGTACAACTTGTACAAGGCAAGGTCATGGAAGATCCATAGACACATCCAAACTTCCTGAGGGACTGAATTGCTGGGCTGAGAGCTGTGGGGAACATGGTCTCAGGGAACATCTAGGTCAGTTGGCACAACATCATTTATAAAGACAGTGTTCTACATTCTACTTTGGTGAGTAGCATCTGGGGCCTTAAAAGCCTATGAATGGCCATCTGTCACAGATTGAATTATGTCACCCCAAAATTGTATCAACTTGGTTAGGCCATGATTCCCAGCACTGTATGGTTGTCCTCCATTTTGTGATTGTAATTTTATGTTGAGAGTATTAGAGTGGGATTATAACACCTCCCTTACTCAGGTCACCTCTCTGATCCAGGGTAAAGGGAGTTTCCCAGGGGTGTGACCTGCATCACCTTTTATCTCTCAAGAGTTAAGAGGAAAGGGAAACAAGCAGAGAGTTGGGGACCTCTTACCACCAAAAAAACAGCACCAGAAGCAGAGCATGTCCTTTGGACATGGGATTCCTGTGCCTAAGAAACTCCTCAACCAGGGGAAGATTGAAGACAAGGACCTTCCTTCAGAGCCGACAGAGAGAGAAAGACTTTCCCTGGAGCTGACACCCAGAATTTGGTCTTATAACCTACTAGACTGTGAGAAAATAAATTTCTCTTTGTTAAAGTCATCCACTTGTGGTATTTCTATTACAGCAGCACTAGATGACTAAGACACCATCTAAGATACAACACTGGTCTCACCCCTTTGGGAGCAAGGGAGAATGAAGAAAACTAAAGATACAAGGGAAAGATTAGTCCAAAGGACTAATAGACCACATCTACCACAGCCTCCCCCAGACTGAGTCCAGTACAACTAGATGGTACCTGGCTACCACCACCAACTGCTCTGACAGGGATCACAATAGAGGGTCCCAGACACAGCTGGAGGAAAATATAGAACAAAACTCTAACTCACAAAAAAAAAGATCAGACTTGCTGGTCTGACAGAGACTGGAGAAACCTTGAGAGTGTGGCTCCCAAGACACCTTTTTAGGTCAGTAATGAAGTAAATCCTGAGGTTCACCCTTCAGCCAAAGATTAGACAGGCCCATAAAACAAAACAAGACTAAAAAAGCACACCAACCCAGGAGCAAGGACTAGAAGACAGGAGGGAATAAGAAAGCTGATAAAAGGAAACCCAAGTTCAAGAAGGGAGAGTGTTGACATGTGGTGGGGTTGTTAACCAACATCATAAGACAATATGTATATTAACTGGTTAATGAGGAACTAGTTTGTTCTGTAAACCTTTATCGAAAGTACAATAAAAAAAAAAAAAAAAGCACCTTGCCTTGAGTTTTTAGAGGGCAGGGTCCTAGGAACTAAAGAAGAGGCCAAAGGTGAGACAGAGCAATGTGGGGATCACCTATGACTCTTAGGTGTGAGAAAAATTACCGTCTTCTCTCCTAGTATATTCTTCTGTTCCACTGCCTAGACTGGCTGAAAATTTGTCTGCTCCAGTACATGTCAAGTTCAGGTAATGGCTCTATCATGAATTGTGCCTTTCACATATCTAGCATTTAAAAAAAAAAAAAAAAGCCTGTTTGGCTTCAATCACTATAATACAAATGTTCTAATTTAATGAGTGAGTGATTTTGATTTGGTCAATTATTATTCACATTGTTGGTCATGACTACTGTCTCAATGAATCTTTTGATTCAAGTGTGTCAATCCTAATGCTGCAGGTTTTCATTTCAGTTTGTATGGATACTCTTTTCACTATATTTCCAATAAATATATCTCAGCAATCTTGTTGTTGTTGTTAGGTGCCATCCAGTTGGTTCCAACGCATAGCGACCCTATGTACAAGAGAATGGAACACTGCCTGGTCCTGTGCCATCCTCAAACTCGTTGTTATGCTTGAGCCCATTTTGCAGCCACTGTGTCAATCTATCTTATTCAGAGTTTTCTTCTTTTTCACTGACCCTATATGATGTCCTTCTCCAGGACTGATCCCTCCTGATAACATGTTCAAAGTATGTAAGACATAGTCTCCCCATCCTTCCTTCTAAGGAACATTCTGGCTGTACTTCTTCCAAGACAGATTTGTTCATTCTTTTGGCAGCCCATGGTATATTCAATATTCTTCAACACCTTAGCTGAAAGGCATCAATTCCTCTTTGGTCTTCCTTATTCATCATCCAGCTTTCGCACGCATATGAGGCAATTGAAAACACCATGACTTGGGTCGGCACACCTTAGTCTTCAAGGTGATGTCTTTGCTTTTTAACCCTTTAAAGAGGTTTTTAGTAATCTTAGTGTTTCTTAATTCTGAATTACCCCTATGTTATGGTCCAACATTATCTTCAAAACTGAACCAGTCCTTCACCTGGCTTTCCAGCTTTAGTGCTGGCACTTTTTTCTCTTGCACTCAATTCTCCTGCCAAACCAAACTATCCACGGTTCCCCATTTAAGTGAAACATCGGCTCATCTCTGGGCTTTGATTCGTTCATAGTCTTGAGTGAACTTATCCCTACTAATCACATGAATCTGATAATCTTTTCAAGCCTAGCTCTAAATTTAACTTTAACATGAAACTTACCCTTCTTTATTCCAGCAGTTGGGACCAGTCACTTCTGTCTCTGAATTCCCATCCTCGGTATTTCTGACTTTTCCTCTCTCTTACAGTTTGTGCACTTGATTTACATCTGTTCTTGCCCTTGAGGGTAGGATTCTTGTCATCCTTTTTATCCCACAGGATGACAAGTGAGATACTTTGAAGACAATAAGTGTTCAACAAGTATATGACGTATAAGTAAACAAATGAAAAAAACTAGTGTAAATACAGTGGCAAGAAACATATGACAAGTACTCAACTGGGTGACCTTGGACAAATTGTGTAATATTTCTATTAAATAGGAATTCCCTATTTTACAAAAAAGGAGGGATGTATAGAGTCATATTTTCACTTTACCTCTAACATTGTAAAATATGCCCCAGTGATGTTGGAGAAGAAACAGGGGGTGGGGAACAATCAGTCTATTTAGTCTACCTTTCTAAAGCATTTGACCCTTGGGAATATCATCCTAATAGGGTCAGCCAAGAGCAGCAGCCTTGTTATTGAACAATAGGGATGAATACACAGAGTTTCTAGTCTTCTCCCAGTATGGTATAATATAAAACATAAGGGTTTTAAGGTAGTTTTTTTTTTTTTTTTTTTGGCCACTTACACCTTAGGGTATAAAAAGCTAATCTCTCTGTGCCCCATTTCATAGATTTGTTAAATGAGGATAATTTCTTAAAGGACTTAGTTAAATTAGTGGGTATGAGGCAATAGAGTGTACAGTAATAGCAAGCCTTCTGGAGCTGGACTCACTGGGTTAGGTCTAGGCTCTGAAAATTCCTGTGTGGTCTTAGAAAATGTACTTAACCTCTCTGTATCCCAGTTTGCTTCTCTGTACAAAGGATATCATCTTGGCTATCTGACAAAATGTTTCCAAGGATTAAAAGACTTAATACTCAATTAAAGGGCTTGTGATGTGTAATAAGCCTCAATAATTATTAAATATGTTCATTAAGTTCTCAATAATTAGTTCATTTCACTTAACAATATCAGATGGATAACAGGTGGCAGGTGGTTCCCTCTGTTCCTTTAGGGATTATTAAAAAAAAAAAAACCTATGTTGAATCATAACCACTGTGCCACCAGGGATTATGGGAAGGGATAAACCAAGTGTGATGGTTAAGATTGTGTGTCATTTTGGCTGAGCCGTGGTTCTCAGCAGTTTGGCAGTCGTATGATGTTGAGATCACCCTGATGATCGGATTTGCTGTGAATAGCCAGTCAGTTGAAAGGGAGTTTCCTTGGGTTTGTGGCCTGCATCGAATATAAGTGGACATTCTGGCAAAGCTCATGGGCTTTTGCTCGCTCTGGATCCTGCAGCTGGCTCCTGTTCGTCTGACCTCAGGATTGAGCTGGCAGTTTACCTATGGTTTTGGCTGCCCATCTTGGTATTTGTTGATCTTTGCAGCCTGTAAGCAACAGCCGTGCTCTCTGACCTGCCAGTCTTGGGTTTGCCAGCCCCTGTGGCTACATGAATCAGGAGACACCTCCAACCTGACCCACAGATTTGGGACATTCCAGTCTCTACAACCACGTGAGCCATTTCCTTGATATAAATCTCTCTCTACGTATATTTATACACTTTACTGGTTTTACTTCTCTAGAGAACCCAGCCTAAGACACCAAGGAAGACAAAATCCTCTTATAATTACCTCTATACCCTGCAACATCTCCACTCTCCCTTCCTTTTAAGTCAATATGGTAGAAAGTTAACTCCCTTTTTTGTTCTAAGGCTACTAGTTATTGTCATGGATTAAATTGTTGTCTCCCCCAAAATATGTTTTGGAGTCATAACCCCTTTACCTGGGTTGTGGATGTAATCCTGTCTGGAGATAGGGTTTTCTTGGTTATGTTCACAGGTAGGGTGGGTTCTAAACCTAATCACTCCTGAATTATAAAGAAAGCTGACTAGACACAAAGACAGATGCTATCTGACCACGGAGGCAGACGAATCCACAAGCCCTGCAACTCTAGGCATTGCCAGCTACTAGAAGCTGAAATAGACAAAGAAGGACCTCCCCTAGAGACATAACCTGCATTTGAACTTCTAGCCTCCTGAACTGTGAGAAAATAAATTTTTGTTCTTTAAAGCCACTCATTTGTGGTATTTCTGTTATGGCAGCACTAGGTAACCAAGATAGTTCTCATTAAGAGACCTCTTTCCTTCTTCTTCAAGCCTTGGGTTACTCATTCAATACGGACAATGATCGAATGCTAATCATGACTTCTGTAATTGTTTATTGTACATTAAAAATTATCTTCACCGTCCCTGGTTACTTCCTCCTATCTTTCTCCTTTCCACCCACACTCCTATGCCATTCTTTGGCTTCACACTATCTACCCTGATATTTCTACCAGCGTCTCCTGTCATTTACTAACTTTGAAGTACCAAGTATAAAAATAGGACCACTTATTTCAAAATTAAACAGTGAGAGCTGCTATTGAAGTCTCTGCACCACATTTGATGCTTTGTATACACTATCTCATATACTGCCAATGTAGCTACTATTATTTCCATTATAGGAACTAATTAAAATAAAGTGAAGGACCCTTGTTTCATTCAGGAAAGTCTCTCATCATTTAAGATGTCGACAGCATGGTCTTCTATATATACTGTTTCCATAGCATCTGCTGTCACGATCTCCGTTTCTCCTGCTTCATTTTTCTTGTCTCCTCTTGTTACCACATGACACTACTATGTAGATTCATCTCCTTGTTTATTTCCTAGGTTCCCCTCTATTACTTAAGCTCCATGATGGCAGGCACCTTGTCTGTTTGGTTCACCATTGGAATGCCAGACCACAAAACAGTGTCTGGCATGGATGGAGTAGAGGCTCCTAATTATGAATGTAATGAAAAATAAAGAATCTGAGCAATAAAGGCATCAAATAATTTACTTTATCTGGCATTTCCCAATTAATTCACCACCTGCTGTCATTTTGTCATAGTGTGTTCCTTGAGTGTTGCTGTAATGTTGGAAGCTATGCTACTGGTATTTCGAGTACCAGTAAGGTCACCCATGGTGGACAGGTTTCAGCAGTGCCCAGGCTAAGACAGACTAGAATGAAAGGCCTGAAGGTCTCTGAAAATTTGCTATTGAAAACCTTATAGTTCACAACAAAACCATATTCAACTCACTAACTTCAGACATATCATCAAGAAAGATCAATCACCAGAGAAGGATATCATGTTTGGCTAAGCGGAGGGCCATCAAGGGTGAGGGAGACCCTCACTGAGATGGATTGGCACAATAGCCACAAAGATGGACTCGAACATGCTGGCTATCTTGAGGATGACACAGAACTGGGTAACACTTTGCTCTGTTGTACATAAAGTCACCATGGATTGGAGTCAACGATCTATCTTTCTATCTGTCTATTGGAAACTTCAGTGGTGTAGTGGTTAAGTGCTACAGCTGCTAACAAAAAGGTGGTCAGTTCAAATGCACCAGGAGCTCCTTAGAAACCCTATGGGGTAGTTCTACTCTCTCCTGTAGGGTCGCTATGAGTCAGAATTGACTCGACAGCAACGGGTTTATCTATCTATCTATCTATCTATCTATCTATCTATCTATCTATCTATCTATCTATCTATCTATCTATCTATCTATCTATCTATCTATCTATCTATCTGTCTGTCTATCTATCTATCATCTATTTACCTATCACCTATCATCTATTTACCTATCATCTATCATCTATTTACCTATCATCTATCATCTATTTACCTATCATCTATCACCTATTTACCTATCATCTATCACCTATTTACCTATCTATCATCTATCTACCTATCATCTATCTACCTATCTCTCTATCCATCTACCTATCTACCTATCATCTACCTATCATCTATCTATCTATCTATCTATCTATCTATCTATCTATCTATCTATCTATCTATCTATCTATCTATCTATCTATCTATCTACCAATCTACCTATCTATCATCTATCTAGCAGAATTGATTCAATGACAATGGGCTTTTGGTTTGATCTATCTATCTATCCAATCTGTCTGTCTATCTACCCAATTAATATGCAGGAAAAGCAGGAGTCCAGCCAAGGTCAGCTTTAGAGCAAAGTACAGTTGTCTCCACTACGTCATGTCACTGCTCTTATTTCCAAATTACTGCTCTCTGTTACAAAACTTGACCTCAGCGGGGCACCCCATTTTCTTATATCCAGCCCACAGGATCAACTCCAAACCAACAGCCGAAAAAAAAAAAAAAAGATCTAATTCATCCCCACAGCTGGGAATACTGTCTAAAATGCTGTAAAGAGGGTACTGCATGCTGCAGGAGAGAGACTTTTAAAAGGAAATGTGATTGACTTATTCCTAACTTACTAATTGCATTTTATATAGATAGTTTACACACGCCACTTTTCACAAAGCTCTGTGGAAAAAGAGAAGGAAAGAACATTAAAAAGAAAAGTATGTCATTCATACTGACTAATGAAGGCATCTCTATCTTATGTGACCACGTTTTCATATGTTTCTTTTTAAACTGCAATCAATGAAAAGGACAGACATGCTCAGTATTAATGGACATTTGATTAAGCAGAAGCATGCCTTCTCCATGTTAATGACGGGTAATGCTCCTCTATATGTGAATTTCACTGCCCTGAGAAAAAATAACTCTTTCATTTGCATGATTTAAAAATCCCTCTCAATCATCTAACATTAATTCAGTTAAATATTTTTAACTCAAAAGATAGTTCAATAAAATGGTGCACATCTTTTTCCAAAATTGCTTTGAATTTCCAAGTGTGATACCTTGAAAATTGGGACTTCTATAGGCTTTGATGATAACATTGACTTTAATGGCAAAAGAATTTCTACCCCCACCTCACTGGTGTCTGTTCTGATCCTGTTCTCCAAATTGCTCGCACCTCAGCCCAGTGGGAGCCCAGGTGCCATTTCCGTTACTTAACTAGCAGCTGCGTCTTTTAAATCATTGCCCATCCATTGAAGAGGGGGCATTTTAAATACGTTTTTCAATAAAGTGGATATGTCTAGCAGCTGTATAGAAGCTGATCTCATCCTTTCCCTTTTATCTCATATAACACTCACCGCAGACTAACAATGTTCCTCATCCACGAAAATTTGTAATTCATTCTAGCCAAAGAATGGGGAAATTCAATGAAAAGAAAGGAACTTTTAAAATATTATTTATTTTCCTTCATTCATGTATGAAACACTGAAGCTCCATAGCTAGTCACCATGAAGGAAGGTATAACAGGAAATGAAGTTAAAAAAAAAAATTCTTAAAATTGAAAAGAGGAAATAGGAACACAAAACAAAATAGATATGGATAGAAACTGATTACTACGGACACCTCGCTTTATTCTTCAGGATGGACTTTTTAGGAAAAATAAAATCTTGCACACATTGCTGATCGCTGCTCAATTTTTTTTTCCTCCAAAATCAGCTTCAAACAATTTAATATGATATAGTTCAAACTTAGAAATGGGAGACCTAGTCCTTATGCTAGAAACTGATTCCATAAATCACTGCTCCTTTTATAATCATTCTCCAGAAAGCTAAGATCAGGAACAGTGAGTATTAGCTACACTTTTATGTTCACTATATGAGATGATAGTCTTATTTTTTTCTTTGAAGATTGCTGATTATTCTTTGAAAATGTGTCTGAATTGTCTGTGAGTTCATTTTGAGAGGTGTGTCTACAACTTTATACAGTATGTTCTTTTGCCCTATGTTGGATGCTGTTGGACACATAAAGGTGAGTAGCTTACAATAGTTTGGGGAAGTGACTATGTAAATAATACTAATAGCAAAAAAAATCATGATATTATTGGGATCAAGTAGAAATCCAGATTAAGTTCTATGAGATTCAAAGATGGACACATCACATTTTCTTGGAGAGATTTAGTAAATTTCCAGAAGGAAAACCATGTCAGCTAGACCTTCCTGTGGGGGACTGAGGTAGGCATTGGAGATAGGTTGGACAGGGCACTACAGATTAAGGCTATACTGTGAACCAGGCTCTAAGTGGCAAAAGCATGGAGCAAATACTAGTACTGCTCTTAACCGTAGAATGGAGTGAACAGCAGGCATCAGTGGCAGAGAGGCTATGTAACGGGAATGTGGGGTTCAATCATGGAATGCCATATAATTAGAATAGCCTCTACCTAATTCCATTGAGTTGATATTGACTCATAGTGACCCTACAGGACAGAGTAATACTGCCCCATAGAGTTTCCAAGGAACAGCTGGTAGATTTGAACTATTGACCTTTTGGTTAGCAGCCAAGCTCTTAACCACTGTGCCACCAGGGCTCCTTCGCCTTAGGACAGCTTCTAGAAACTCTAAGTATGTGGTGAATTTAATGGCATAGCAGGAAATGTTCTTTTGAGATTAGATGATAATATGATTATTTTATTTGTATTTAAAGCCCACCATTTATGTGTTTACATGTAATAGTGATGTCTAACACTAAATGTTTATCATGTACAAAGAATATTTTCTTTTATACATTCATGTGCCATTTGTACTTGACTACTAACTTAAAGATTGGTGGTTTGAATCCACCCGGTAGCACCACAGAAGAAGGCCTGATAATCTGCTTCCACAATCATTACAGCCAAGAAAATCTTATGGAGCACAGCTCTACTCTGTAACACATGGGGTCACCATGAGTCAGAATGGAATCAACAGCAATGACATATATATATCATATATATATATATATGTACACACATATGTATGCATATATGTTGACACACAGTGGCTACAACAGTGGGCTCAAACATACCAAGGGTTGTGAGGATGGCACAGGACCCGGCAGCATTTTGTTCTGTCATACATAGGGTACTCTGAGTTGGAACTGACTCAAGGGTACCTAACAACTATATATATATATATATATATATATATATATATATATATATATATATATATATAATTCTATTATATATTATTATTGCATATTATTCTATATTATATTTATATATTGGAAACCCTGGTGGCATAGTGGTTAAGTGCTATGGCTGCTAACCAAAAGGTTGGCAGTTCAAATCTACCAGGTGCTCCTTGGAAACTCTGTGGGGCAGTTCCACTCTGTCCTACAGGGTCACTATGAGCCAGAATTGACTCAACGGCAACAGGTTTGGTTTTTTTGGTTTATATATATATTATTCTGTTTAATTCTTGCAATAACTCTTAGAGCTAGATATTATCATTGTCAATTTAAAGAGCAGAAATTAGGCCCCAGAGAGCAAAGGCTCTTCCATGAGATAACAGATCTCAGAGCTGGCAAAGCCAGGGTTGGGCCCAGGCCATCTAACACTTGTGCCATCTCTCAGCACACTACCCACATGGGAAAGAGATATGGCAGAGTGTTCAGAGCGATTTCAATTAAAAGAGTTTCATTTTAAAAAATAGGTAAATTAAATGAAATAAAAAAGGAAGATAGAACAATTAAATTGAAAATATTACTGTCAAAGTACTACAGTATTTGTTGAGTCCATTCCAACTGATGGTGAACCCATGTATTATGGAATAAAACTGTGCTCCATACATAGCATGTTCTCGGCTGTATCTTTACAGAAGCAGATAGCCAGGACTTTCTTTCACAGGGCTGCAAGGTGGGTTCAAACTACCAACCTTTAGGTTAGTACTTGCATCATCCAGGGACATGAAAATATTTATTACTACATGCATCTTTTTTCCTCAAGATTTTTTTCATTATCGAGATCATTAAAAGACTTCCCAGACATATGCAAGAGGCAGAAAAAACAGCAAAGAATCCATACAAAGACTACACAAACAAGTACCAATTTATGATGTATCTAAGTGACACATACAAAAAGAAAAAAAAAAGTTACATTAGAAGTATTTTTTTTTTCACATTTAAATACATTTTCTGACATAGCAGCTACCAACCACGTATCAGATAGAGAATAAAATCCCTCTGTTGGGCTACCCAAGCCCATTGCCGTCGAGCCGATTCCGACTCATGGCGACCCTGTAGGACAGAGCAGAACTGCCCCACAGAGCTTCCAAGGAGCGCCTGGTGGATTGGAACTGCCGACCTTTAGTTTAGCAGCCATAGCTCTTAACCACTACACCACCAGAGTTTCCTCTGTTGGTCTAAGAAGCATTACATGCTTTGCCAAAAACTCATTGGTAAATAGCCTTCGGGGAATGATTTCTGGGAGATAGTTGGAATTCGTGCAAGCTACAATTATGAAAGCAACAAGACTGTGCGAGGTTAGAGATGAGAAAATGTATTCTCTCATACTCAAGATTCCACTTTACCTGCTCTGGTTTTAATGCTTCCCTTGGCTCTGCTCTCATTTATTTATTTATTTTTAACTTTTACTCTGTAAACATTACATCTCTTAAAATGCTAGGAATCCCAAAACGAACACAGTGTTCAAAGTGAAACTAAATCAGAGGTTTATATAGCATAATGTCATAATATTTTCCATACTATTTTCCCTTGCCTTATTAATATAACCATCAGTCTATTAGCTTTAACTGCTGCCGAAGACTGAGCAGATGTCTTCAATGAATACTTCCATCTATAATTACCCCCTTTTTTTTCCTTCCTGAGAAGTTGAGCTAATTCAGATCCTACCAATGTATATGAAAAGTTTAAATGATTTCTTCCAAAATGCATTACCTTTTTCTTATCTACATTAAATTCCATCTGTCATTATGTTGCATAGTCTCACACTTTGATGAGATCCTTCTGGAGTTTTTAACAATCCTTGCTAGTTTTTTACTAACCTAAATAATCTCACAGCATTTTATAGAAGAACTTTTTAACAGTTATGACTTTGTGCCAGCCTTGCCTTTGTATGGAATTTCTATTAGTATTGTGTATGCATAGAAATGTGTTCAGTGTAAGGCTTCAGCAATGAAAAAACATAGACACTAAAGCAAAGTAAAAAAAAATACAAAAGAAATAAAAGCAAGTCTGGAAACTTTTTACTGCCTTTTTGTGCAGTGTTAACATATATATGTTTCTGAAATAGTATTGATTAATTGCCACTAGAAGAATTACAAAGCACTCGTTGGAAATTGTGTCTTTTATCTAAAATTGTGAGTATCTGAGAATCCTATTATCTATGTTTTTGAAATCAGTGGAAACAGTTTTAATTGGCAAAATCTGCTCTTAACCCTCATTCTTCAAAGACACTTTAAATAAAACTATTTGTCATTATATTATCTCCCACTACAAGGAATAACTTGTTTAATTTCAAAGCACAGATCTGAGTTACCTGACTGTGAAGACCTCTGAAGTCAGCATTCCAAAGAACTGGAGTAAGAACTTAAAGTTTGTTTTAACAAAAGGTAGAGGTGGGAAAATTTGGCTCGTTGATTTAGTTCCAACTTTTAGGGTTATTTTTCTCTTCGCCGCACAAGATCACCAAATCCAAGAAAAATAGCTCCTGGAAGTTGGAAGGAGCTAAAGTCATCCATTTTAACATCTAATTCAGTGGAGACCTCTCTTCTTTTTATTCATTTACTCAAGAAATAGTAACTTATTGCTTCGTCTCTCTTAAATCCACTGCCCATTGCTGTCAAGTCAATTCAGACTCATAGCCACCCTATAGGACAAGGTAGAACTGCCCCATAGGGTTTCCAAGGAACGCCTGGTGGGTTTGAACCGCCGACGTTCTGGGTAGCAGCCAAGGTCTTAGCCACAGAGTCACCAGGGCTCTCTCTATTAGGCCTGGAAATATTACTGTTAGAAAAAGGCATAGTTCCTGCTCTTCTTAAACCCAAAGGAGTATAAGAATGTACTGTTTTCATGTAAAGTATCCTCAAATAGTGGTCATACCACTCAACTGGAATTCTTCTACTTAGACGGAATCCTTAAAATTAAATCCAGTTTATTAAGGGCTAATTATATTTCAGGTATTATGCTAAGCTATCTGCCCAATTACCTAATTTAATATATATTAATAATGTTTAAAGATATTTATTCCCATTTTAAGAATGAATAAATGGAAGTTTAGAGAGATTAATGAGCGTGCACAACATAATGCAGTCAGCAAACGAATGGACTAGGATGGAATTGAGGTATATCTAGATTTCAAAATGCTTGCTTTTAGCAGTCTATTCCCTTTGGACAGTAATAATTGCTAATAATTCCATGGTTTATTGGTCTTCAGTCAAGTTGTTGGATAATTTCATCCAGAGGTCAGAGTCTGCCATATGAAATCATAAAAATTCATTTGTTTCATACAGAAACGCCTTAAATTATTGAAGACAGTTTTCAAATTCATTTATTTTTTTCTTTCCAAACTTAGCTCCCCCAAAACACCAAAACCAGACCCGTTGCCATCAAGTCAATCCCAACTCACAGTGACCCTATAGGACAGATTAGAACTGCCCTATAGGGTTCCCAAGGGGCAGCTGGTGAATTCAAACTGCCCACATTTTGGTTAGCAGCCAAATGTTTAACCAGTGTGCCACCAGGGCTCCTTAGCTTCCCCACAAGTCAGTAATTATAGATCTTTTATAATCCTGAACAATTTTGTCTAGATTTATACTTTTTTTTTCATTTTCTTTCTTGAAATGGATCACCAAGAACTACACACATGGGTATATTGCTTAGCAGTTTGTCATCTCATTTGATTTCCAGAAAACCACTGAGTTATATATTATACACATATATTCATTGAAGAAACCAGAGCTTGGTAAAATTAAGACATTTAAGTCAGTGTACATATAAAATGAGGGGCAGAAAAGAATGCCAATAAATTATTCTGGAGTCCAAAGGATCAACCATAAAATAATTATTTCCTATAAACTATGAAAACATATTTTTGTATTGTTGATATTTGAACATTAAACCAAATTAAAATTATTTTCAATAAAAATGAGCTTTCATCTTCTTCAAAAATTTGAAGCTAACCTGTAAGTTTTGTTTATAACTATTTTAATCCCTTACTTGAGAATACTGTCTTAGTTGCCTAACTTCTTAAATCCAAAGGAGTATAAGAACATACTGTTTTCATATAAAGCCAAGATTAGTCATACATCTTCTGCAACATGGGCAGACGTTTGGGAGCGATATACTCAAAGCCTTTCCATAGAGACAAAAGTAGGGAGGTACGGAGAATACAGTGTGGGGACAAGACAAGAGCAAGATGTTGTGTCAAAACCATCATGACTTGAGAGATTAACATAGAAAAAGAGATTCTGTTCCTAGGAAGCACAGCCACAATGGTACTTAGACAGCGTGTGCCTGTGTGTGTGACGCATGTGTGCTCTTTCAATAGAATCTGAGCTTTGCCCTGTGCTAAGAATACAACTAATATGCAAATCTCCCCAATTTAAAGGAATTCACATCTTTATTAGATTCAGATATAGATTTATGCATGTATACGTATGAACATATATTCAGAAATACATAGACCTTATATAAGTCATTTAGATTAGGGTCAAGTCATTCCTGGCAGCATTTTTTCTCTCATAGCTGGCATCTCCAGAGCACCAATCATAACAATGACCACAATTTACTATCTCCCAAAAATGCTTCATATCACATACATTCCCTTGGAGGGAGTTGGTGCCAGCGTGTTTTTATGAGTTTTTCTTTCTTTCCTTCTTTTTTTTAGGGGGGGATCTTCTCACAGCACTACTTCAGACAAGCAAATTGTTTTGATTGACACTCTTTGTTGCTATCAAAATGTACTGGTCATTATAACCTTTGAAAAAATCTATATAGGAGCTTATTTACTCCAAACAATAAAATAAAGCATTTTCTTCAATGCCAGGATTGGGGTCTCTTGAAGCCAGGTTTAAAGCGACAGGTAGGATAACGAACTGAGGAATTAGATCCTCCCTGGGTCTTGACTTCCCCCCAAGGTTTATTTAGCTAACGAGCTGAGAATGAGTTTTAAGTTTTGCACCATCACTCATGATCCTTCTCAAGATCAAATGAGGAGGCCTGCAGCCTAACATGACAACTGTAATCAGCTAGTGCACATGGTTCCTGCATATTTTAGTGAATATAGTATCTAGAGGAGTTCATGAGGGGTGCAATGGTTAAGCGTTGGACTACTAGCTGAAAGGTTGGCTGTTTGAACCCACCCAGAGGCACCTTGGAAGACAGGCCAGGAGATCAGCTTCTGAACGGCCACAGCCTTGAAAACCCTATAGAGCAGTTCTAGTGTGCACACATGGAATGACTATGAGTCAGAATTGACTTGACAGCAACTAACAACGAAAATGGCATCTGGACTTGAAAATAATAAAAATGCAAAATTGCATTATGGTTTATAAAATAGAGAGCAGTTGGTTACTTAATGGTCTGTTCATTTTTGTTTTCTGAAAGTGCCAGCTTTTCTTAGAAGTTTTCTTAAATATTGGCTGTTTTCTCACAATTCTGAACCACTGCAAGGTCAATAACTTCTCTTATATATATATCTCTCCTTGTTTGGTTTCCATTTTTTATTTAGATCCAGTCACAAATCTGTTAGCAAAAAAATTACTTACGTATTGTGCTAAGATGAGGATAACATATTCCCCACTGTGCCTTTCAAGGCAAGCTTGAACGAGGCTCTGCTCTAACTACTGTACCCTGCTACAGAATACTGCAGAGGTTGTTTACAATCTTTTCCTATAAGCTAACTCATAACATTTTAATTTAATGGGATGTGTAACTCATGTTTCAATTAAAAGGAAAATTATTACATTCCTTAGTTTGTGTGATTTTTTTTTGATAGAATAGTACATTTATATGGTAATTTTCCAAAGATCAACTTTATTTATAGGTAAGGAGCTATTCCAAGATTGTTGTATATTTTCTTTGCCTGTGAAATGTTATCACATTTAATTGCCTGATCTTATTTGGGTTGCAATCATAGTCATTAATTAGTAAGAAGGTGAGGGACAGCATCATATCTAACTATCTGTTATGGCTGCTTTAATGAGGAAAATACCTGCCATCATTTTAAAGGCATCTTGTATACTTCACAAATACAGCTTGCTGTAGCATTCTCATTTAGGCTGTGAACATCAAAGGAAATTGATGTCAGGTGTGAACAGAAGCTGTTGACTATATCTGCTGAAGACACTGAGTGGTGTGTCTGAATAGGAGAGATGACGGGCGGCTTAAAAGATTAACAAAACTACAGGTAATTAGTGTAAACTTTCAATGGTTGGTATGTTTGAGGAATAAAAAAATGTTATTTATATTTATGCCCTATAGCACCACAAAAGTTCAAGGTCTTTCTATTGTTTTCATTTTCTACTTTTATGGGCAGGGAGACGAAAAACACAACTGAACAATGAAAACCCATGGAGAAAGAAACCATGGTTTGGAATCATGAGCAGACTACATTTTATCATTGTAATCAAAATAGCAATTTAGGAGTTTTAGATATTTCCTTTGTTTCCTGCTATATTATTAGATTCAATGAAACAAACGGAAAAAATAAATGGTTGGTTAATTAATAAAATGAATGGCTCGGATTAAAATTTATTTAAGGCAAAAACAAATCCTTTGAGTCTGCACTATTTTGAATGAATTTCTTAAACTGACTTCGATATTGTGCCTGTGTAATGCAATGTGCCAAAATAATATTTGCATTCCAAAAATGTGTTAGAAAACATTACACCAAAAAAAATAAGCTCCTATAAGCAATGCCAAACTGCAGATGTACATGGTAGACTGTAGCAACTTCCAAGATTGTTGCTTGTTGCACTTAATACCCCCACACTGGTGAAATCATCATTCCTGGATTGATCATTGGCAGTAAAGTCATTGAAGATAGCATGGTGCGTTCCTTGGCTTTGAAAGGCTAGAGTTCAATTCCAAATGCATCTTTTTAACATTCTGAGTTACTTTTCATCAGCTTCTTTTCACAAAATGTTCTAGTGAGGTGTGCAAGTGTTCTCCAGAATTGGACTTCCTCTTAATTTTCAGTCAAGAAGAGATATTTCTCTGTGCTTTGTAGTAGGGTTTTTCTACTGTGAATAAAAGATTTGGTCACCATGTTTACGGTGAATAAGAATATTCTTTGCTTGCTCAGATTGATAAATTATTTGGAGATTCGAATCCAATTTTGTATCCAATTGGATTTAAATACAATTCTCTTGGTAAATATTATTTGTAATTGAAATACCTTTTCTCTCCTTAGGACAAATCTATGGAAATGACAAGCCTGGGTCTCACTTGAAATTATTGCTACTCCATATACTAAACTCTTCTAAGCCTCCTTATAGGATCTTTTCCACTACCTCTTTGTGAAATAGCATTAATGTTTAGTTTAACATTTAGTGTCCGTTTTCCTAATATTTTATAATTGTCTAAGTTAAGTCTTACCAATTTTTAAAGCCATAAATAGCCTACGTCTGCAATGCCCAATGTGCTAGCTGTATAAGACACATCTAGCTATTTAAAATTTAATTAATTAAAATTTAGGTTCTCGGTTACACTAGCCACATTTTAAGTGTCCAATGACTATATACGTTACAGAACATTTCTACAATCACAGAAAGTTCTTTTGGGCAGTACTGGTTTAGATGATACAGTCCTACTTTATCTTGCTAAGACAACCATTTCAATAATAGTTGAGAAACTCTCCCATTTAGGGTGAGATAACTTGTCTAAGACCTAAAACTAGCAAATGTCAGACTCAGTTTCCCTACTTTAAAGTTCTAGAGACTTTGTAGTATAACATCTTGAGATAATTAACCTTTTATTTTTTTTTAATTGGATAAAACTTTGCTTTTCATTAAAAAAAAAAAAAAAGAGCCTTTATCCAGCCTGAGATAATAATTGAAGATGGTATATTATTTTCTAGAGCTTCCATTACAAAGTCGCAAAAAGTGGGTAGTTTAAAAGAATAGAAATTTATTCTCTCACGGTTTTGGAGGCCAGAAGTGCAAGTTCAGAGGGTCAGCAAGGCCATGGTCTCTGAAGGTGCTAGGGAAAGATCATTTCTTAGCTCTTCCAGCTTCTGGTAGCCTCAAAAAAAAAAAAAAAAATTTGTGGCAGCATCACTCCAGTCTCTGCCTTCCTCTTCACATAGGTGTTTCCCCTTTACCTTTCCCTCTCTGTCTCTACTCTGCTTCATATAATGTCACCAGTTACAAAGTCAGTAGGGCCCACCTTAATTACCTCATGTTAACTAACTAAACCTGCAAAGACTCTATTTCCAAATAAGGTCACATTTACAGGTATGAGGGGTGTTAGGATCTGAACACATCATTTTAGGGTGCACAATTCAACTCATAAATACATGCACGTACATTTTAAGGTAGTCAGAAATTTTATACACAGCTTGGTCTAGATAAGCTTTGGAAGGACAGCCTTGATTCTGTTGGCCTGAGTTACTTGAGGTGCTTAGGCACCAGCCTGCTTGGTCTCAAATCCTGGTTTTACCTCTTATTAATTGTAAAACTTCTTCATCTGTAAAATGGGAATAGTAATATATCAACTTCTTAGGTTTTTTTTTTTCTTTTTCCATTTACTGAATTTTTTTTTTAAATAAATCAACTTAAAAGTATCTTTGACATAAACAAAACTTCTGACATGTAAACATACTGCTGTGTTCCTGAAACAGGTGTTAACACCTGTCACCTGTATAAAAGTGAGTAATCACTTGTTAGGAAAGCTGTCCATTAATAAGGTCAGTCTTCAACAAAACTAATACCATTTTGTTCCTTTAACTGTCTTCATCTGACAATGCAATACACTCAAACAACAATCAAATATAATAAAGACAACATTGGACAGATATATCAGTACCATTGATTACAGCTGTTAAAACAGTTTCATTTCTGGTGCTATGTAAAAACAATTAAGCCAATCACAACAAATAAATCAGGGCTTATTTTCCTTTTTCACAATGCACTATGTGATGTTAATTATGGTTCTTTTCAAACAAGCCTCCTAGGGCTCAAACATAGCAACAATTGTGAGGATGGTGCAGGACCGGGGAATGGTTCAGAACAAACTCAATGGCACCGAACAACAGCAAGGGTTGTTGTAAGAATTAAATTGTTTAATATACGTAAAACACATTAGAGCAGTGGCAATAGTAAGTATCATATTGGTGTATTTTCATTATTTTTTTATTGAGGAATTTGATGACTATTTCTGGGTCTGGCCACACTCTATTTGAAACAAATATGAAGTAAAGATGAGAAGTTAACTTGTCCTAAGTTAGCTTGTCATTGCAGTGCATCTGCAGCGTTATACTTCTGTGTGGAGCCTCCATGCTCCATCTTCAGCTCCGTGTACTTGTAGTTATGACACAATCCTGGACCCCACGTTTTAGTGGGAAAGGGAGAAAGAATGCATAGTGGTTATGCACCATGGAGCCAGACAAACCTGGGCTTAAACCCAAACTGTGCTACTTGTTGTTGTTGTTAGGTGCCATCGAGTCGGTTCCGACTCATAGTGACCCTATGCACAACAGAACGAAACACTGCCCGGTGCTGCACCATCCTTGCAATCGTTGTTATGCTTGAGCTCATTGTTGCAGCCACTGTGTCAGTCCATCTCGTTGAGGGTCTTCCTCTTTTCCACTGACCCTGTACTCTGCCAAGCATGATGTCCTTCTCCAGGGACTCATCCCTCCTGACAACATGTCCAAAGTATGTAAGACGCAGTCTCGCCACCCTTGCTTCTAAAGAGCATTCTGGCTGTACTTCTTCCAAGACAGATTTGTTCGTTCTTTTGGCAGTCCATGGTATATTCAATATTCCTTGCCAACACCACAATTCAAAGGTGTCAATTCTTTGGGCTTCCTTATTCATTGCCCAGCTTTCACATGCATATGATGCGATTGAAAATACCATGGCTTGCATCAGGCACACCTTAGTCTTCAAGGTGACATCTTTGTTCTTCAACACTTTGAAGAGGTCCTTTGCACCAGATTTACCCAATGCTACTTAATTTTTTTTACCTAATGGCTCGTTATTATTGGATAAGATATTTCTATTAAGAAGACCAAATTAATGCTTATCTCTGATGATTTCCCCGGGGAGAATTCAGTGTGTACTGAATACAATTCCTGGCACATTGTGACCACTCAGTGTGCTGTGATTGGTATATTATTGATCTTAAATCAGACTGTAAGTTCCTTGAGGTTGGAGACCCTCTACCATTCACTTATCTGTTTAACACATTTGCTGATATCACAGATTTCCATGCTACAATACAGGGAACTATCCAAGGCGTTGGGAATGAAGCAGGAAACAAGACGGTCAAGGTTTCTTCTCTTGCTACAGGGAACTATCCAAGGCGTTGGGAATGAAGCAGGAAGCAAGACAGTCAAGGTTTCTTCTCTTGCATGTATTTTTGTGGGAGGCTAGACTTTGAAAAATCAGATAATGGTAACTGCTATGCAGAGAATTTAAATGGAATAATATGACAGAGGTGTCCAAGAGTCTACCATCAGTTGAGTAACACCACCACCAGATCAGTAACCCCCTCTCTGAGGAAAAAAAAAAAATATATATATGACAGAGGTGTCCAAGAGTCTACCATCAGTTGAGTAACACCACCACCAGATCAGTAACCCCCTCTCTGAGGAAAAAAAAAAAATATATATATGACAGAGGTGTCCAAGAGTCTACCATCAGTTGAGTAACACCACCACCAGATCAGTAACCCCCTCTCTGAGGAGGTGACACTAAAGTTAAAATCTGAAGGACAATAAGGCCATACAAAGAATCTTTTTGATTCATTAATTTGGTAGTTTCCATTCAATGCTTCCATGTTGTTTAGGCATAGCAAGGAGTTTGAGGAATTTAACTTTGGCTGTTATTTAGAGGGGAGGCATGAGTAAATTTCCCTAAACCGATATAAAAACCTTTATTGGACGCTTGCAAATCCAGGGACCATAAAATTCAAGGATGAAAATAGGAGTTTTGTAAACTGCCTAAAATGTTACTCATTTCGGTTGGACCAATTAACAAACCAACTTCTGTCCCCACCTCTCCAGCAAAATGACGGCCACTAGAAATGCAAAGGTGCTCCACCTAATTGCCACCCAATAGAATTTTTTTTTTCCAATCCTAGTCCTATGAGGCATTCCTGCTCCGTTTTACACTGTTGACCATTCTTTGCTGCAGATTCTCTACCATCTTGATTTCTGTCACATCTTATGCTGTTTGTTTTCCTTCCTCTTTTCTTTATCTCTTCCTATTTCTGAGCTATCTAGTCCACCTTCGTGGTTCCCATTACTACCTGCCTGAGTTTCAGGATCACCTCTAATGGCAGACTGCATATCCACTTGGATATTCCACAAGAACATCAGCTCCACCACACCCAGTCGAGCTCCTCTTCACCTCCCACTCCTAAGCAAGATCACTTCCCGCAGATGCTCTCTCAGGAAATGGCAGCTTCACACACCCAAACTCCCAAGTTAGAAACTCGATATCATTTTACAGGCTGTCCCTCTTTCTGGTGCCTCACATCTAAGTTAAAGTAAAACTTTCAAATTAAATATGCTTGGCGAGCACTAGCATTTACACAGAGTATTTAAATGTTAAAAGAACCCTGGTGGCACTATGGTTAAGCACTCAAATGCTAACCAAAGAGCCAACGTTTCAAACCCACCAGCAGCTCATGAGAGAAAGACCTGGAGATCTGCTCCTGTAAAGATTATAGGCTAGGAAACCCTATGGGGAAGTTCTACTCTGTCCTATAGGGTCACTGTAGGTCAGAATCGACTCGAAGGCACACAAAGAAAACAGTAACTTAAATGTCATGGACAAGTGTATCTCAGAGGTATGCCTAAATGTGCTTAATGTTGTAGATATGCAGAGACTAGAGAGAACGGGTCCATGGCAAAAAAATCAAATTTTACCAGTTGCTGTCAGGTTGGTTCTGGCTCATGGTGACCTCATGTGTGTCAAAGTAGAAATGTGTTCTATAGGGTTTTCATTGGCTGGTTTTTCAGCAGTAGATCATTAGCCCTTTCTTCTGAGGCTCCTCTGGGTAGAGTCCAAGCTCCAACTTTTTGATTAGCAGCCTGAGTTCATTAGCCATTTGCACTACCCAGGATTCCAGTCAAGTCCTACTTTTCCTCAGCAGATATGTTGTCCATTTCACTTTTAATCTGATAGTAGAAAACTTCACAACAATTCTCAGTAGGCTATGAAAAAAACTAATCTACCTACAGTTTTTGTCATAGAAAGGCCCATAGATTTGGAGAGGGAAACATAATGTTTTTAAGCCTATGAGAAAAGGAAAAAAAGTGAGTACAAATATGGAAAATATAAAAGATGCAATGTGTTGGGACAGTGTGTCCTAGAGAACAGATGGCTGTTGGAGGGAGGGAGGTGATTAAATAACTGTCCTCAAAGAAAAGTAGAGTCTATAACAGGCAGTCTCTATATAAATCTTCCCAGAATGCTACGGAAGAGATATTTAAACTAGATGTTGGACTGAATTAATTTGTTTCTCTTCCTTTTCCGGAACCCAGAGCCTCTGGCTAACTGGGCATTTTCTACACTGCACTTTCTTTGATTCATTCATCTGGGAAAAGCACACATTGATAGGAAGCTTCTAAACCTCTTGCTCCCCTCTTAAGACAAATACTCCCAATGTTTTTAAAACTTGTTCTCAAAAGCTTTATTCCTTTCATAATTCCCCATTGTCCTTAGTTTTTTTTTTCTTTTCAATTAAAAAATGAGGCTGCATGATTATTATTTTTATTTTTGCTAATTAAATACCCCTTTATGTTGTCTGTATATAATATAAAACTCACTGCTGTCGAATTGATTCCAACTCATAGCAAACCCACAGGGCTTTCTGAAGCTGTAAATCTCTCTGGAAGTAGACTGCCACATCATTCTGCCACAGAACAGCTGGTGGTTTTCAAACCACCAACCTTTTGGTTAGCAATAGATGTCTTTAACCACCACACAATAATAGTACCAAGTCTCTGACTATGGGAATATTCCAAAGGACCCAGACATTAAATCCTGTTAATTTCAATAAAAACCTAAATTCCACCTCAGAAACATCTGAATTTGAAAGGAAAAAAAAAAAAAATTAGCCTTCAACCAGTCATAACATTTTAAGTGTTTCAAAATGCATTTGAAATGTTCACCATTCTGCACATGTAGAATGGTATTCTAAGAAAAGTCAGAGTTAAACCTCTCCGCTGTGTGTAATGTTTCCTCTGTGAAGTTAAACAATAGCAGAGACCTCCCGATGTCGCAGCTACCTGTCTGAATATGCAGTAACAAAGCAATCTGAAACACTGACTGACCCAGAGAGAAAGCAATTGCATACTACGAATGTCCTTGAAATGTCTTCATCATTACGCAGCCAATTTTCTTTATCTCAATGAGACCTAATGTCAGCACAACTTGGGATCATCTCTTTTTTCCAGAACAGGCTCTGAAAATGGGAAAGGTTGATCTTAAATCCCTGTGCACAAACAACACACCCACAAAAACACAGTGGCAGCAATGTCCCGGGGTAAATGCCTATGGGCGAAAAAACGAGAGCGCTGGGAGGGAGAGCAAGAGTAAGAAGAAATCAACTAGTAAACTAAGTCTGGATAAGGGTAAAGGAAAAGGAAACCTAGAAGAGGGACTTGGCTTTGCTCTCTCTTTTTAGGTAAAAAATATAATTAGCACTTGAAAAGACGTGAAGATGAGCTACCTGAGGAACAACAGTGACCAAATTAGTGTCATTTAATGTCAACAGCCATTAAAAAAAAAAAGTGTCATTTAATGTCAACAGCCATCCTAGTTGTGTTAAAATTAAGAGTGCCTTTTGTGACTGATAACTTCGAGTCTTTGGCATTCCAGGGCACCAATCCCCAGGCTCCATCGCTGGAAGCAATGCGTAGATCACAATTGAAAGAGGCCCTTTGAAGATGTACTTATGGGCTTTAATTACTTTCTGAAATTTGTGACGACCTTTTGAAAAATAAAAATACATGATTTAATTGCTAATTGAGGGAGGTGACGTGGGAGGGAAAGTGCTGCCAGTTTTTCCTGGCAGCCACAGGACCCTCTTCAGGGACAGTCAAGTGTAGCCGAATTGCAACAAAGGCAGCGCCTGATGAGGGTTGAGAGCATGGCACTCCCTTGAAGCGCTGTGGGCAGAGAGCAGGCTTTCTCTTTAGAATGACTATCATAACGTCGTCTCTTCATGTCTCTTCTACAAAGATAGAAAAATACAACACACACATACATGATATATTTCAATAACCTAGGAAGACATTTCTTCCTGAAGGAGGTGAAATAACCAAAGGCATTCTGGGATTGTAGCCATTTTGCATGTATTGATTTATTGATCCTTATTGTCTTATTAAATTATAAATCCAATTTAGAGAAATTATGTGAAAACACAAGTTGCTTGGCTGTAAGTTTTAGGTAATAAAGGTCTTTATCCTTTAGAATAAGACTTAAGCAACGGTAATTAACAGAACCTGGACTGGGTTTCAAATTGAAACACTACAAAAAGAAAAATAAAAGCAAGTCTGTTTTCCAGTCAGGTAAAGTATAAGTACTAGTACACCATCCTGGGCAGCACAAACAGGTAAGTGCTTGACTACCAGCCCAAAGGTTGGCTGTTCCAGCCCCCCACCAGAGGCAGCTCAGAGACAAGCCTGGCAATCTTCTTATGAAAGGTCACGGTACACAGAACCACCACAAGACTGATGGCAACTAAAAGCAACAAATAAATACTAAAAAAAAAAAAATTGCTGTCACGTCAATTCCAACTCATAGAGACCCTATAGGATGGAGTATAACTGCCCCATAGGGTTTCCAAGGAGCAGCTGGTGAATTCCAACTACTGACCTTTTGGTTATCAGCAGAACACTTACCCACTGTGCCACCAAGGCTCCAAATAAATACTAGTAAGATTTAATTTGCATACAGTTGATTCAATCAGTCATTCATTCAACAAATATTTCTTAGGACACACTTCTGTTTGAGGTGCTAAGATTAGAAATCTGGAAAGGAAATAATGATTAAGTGGTTCCTACAAGCTAGATGGTACAAACATTGTTTCACTTTATCTCATATTTTACTAATCTTTGTAATTCCATTGTATAGATAAGTGAACAAAGGCTCTAACTCACCCGAGGCCATGAAACTGATAAGCAGGAAAAACAGAATTTGAACTCCAATCTGTCTGACATCTAAGCAGTGTAGCTTCTCCTCACAACTAATTACCACATCCCTCCCCTCCATGTTGAGAGAGCTGTTCACAGTCCAATGACACAGACAAAAAAAAAAACAAATTATTACCCACTTTAATTGATTTTATTCTATCTTCCTTAGAGGAAAGCCAAGCAGCCACATGTTTATTTTAAATATATCAGTTTAACTACGGCTTATTTCCCTTTACTGTGTAAATCTATATATGTGAAAAGTATGGAAGTAGCAGTCAAGAAATCTATGACATCAAATCTTCTGCAAAAGACCTCTTCAAAGTTTCAGAAAGCTAAGATGTCACTTTGATGACTAAGGTGTGCCTGACCCAAGACATAGTCTTTTCCTTTGTCTTAGTTATCTAGTGCTGCTATAACAGAAACCCCACAAGTGGGTGGCTTTAACAAAGAGAAGTGTATTTCCTCACGGTAAAGTAGGCTTATAGTCCAAATTCAAGGTATCAGCTCCAGAGCAAGGCTTTCTTTGTTGGTTCTGGAGGAAAGTCTTTGTCCTCAACCTTATTCCGGTCAAGGAGATTTCAGGCACAGGGACCCTGGGTCCAAAGGATGCACTCTGCTCCTGGTGCTGCCTTCTTGATGATATGAGGTCCCCAGCTCTCTGCTTACTTCTTTTTCCTTTTATTTTAAGAGATAAAATGTGGTACAGGCCACACCCCAGGGAAAATCCTTTTACATTGGATCAGAGATGTGACCTGGATAAGGGTGGTGTTATAATCCCACCCTAACCCTTTTTTTAATAAAATTACAATCACAAAATGGAGGACAACCACCCATTACTGGGAATCATGGCCTAACAAAGTTGATACACTCATTTTTGGGGGGTCATAATTCAATCTATGACATCCTTCATCTCATGTGCATGTGAAAGCTGGACAATGAAAAAGGAAGACAGAAGAATTGATGCATTCAAATTCCGGTGTTGGTGAAGAATACTGAATACACCATGGACTGCCAGAATAATAAACAAATCAGTCTTAGGAGAAATACAACCAGAATGCTTTTAGAAGAGAGGATGTCAAGACTTTGCCTTGCTTATTTTAGGCATGTCATCAGGAAAGACTAATAGCTAGGAAAGGACAACATGTTAGGTCAAATACAGGGTTAGTAAAAGTGAGGAAAACCCTCAATATGATGGACTGACACAATTGTCACAAAAGTAGACTCGAACATACCAATGATCATGAAGATGGTGCAGGACTGGGCAACTTTTTGGTCTGCTACAGGTAGAGTCACCATGAGTCAGAGCCAACTTGATGGGAACCAACAACAGCATTTTTCTTTCTTCTGAACGTTGGTTCTGTTTTTGTTTACTTTCTTTTCCCCACTTACTTATAACTTACTTGTTAACTGCCTTATTTAAAAAAAGATTTGGTGCAATAATTTTAATATGAATGTGTGACTCATAACAACCCTATAGGACAGAGTAGAACTGCCCCATAGAGTTTCTAAGGAAAGCCTGGTGGATTTGAACTGCGGACGTTTTAGTTAGCAGCTGTAGCAATTAACTACTAGGCCACCGGGGTTTCCTGTATTTGTATATACCTATCCTTTGACCTTGCCCTGGCGGCGTAGTGGTTAAGAGCTATGGCTGCTAACCAAAAGGTCAGCAGTTCGAATCCACCAGGCGCTCCTTGGAAACCCTACGGGGCAGTTCTACTCTGTCCTATAGGGTCGCTATGAGTCAGAATCGACTCAAAGGCAACAGGGTTGGGTTTTTGAGGGTTTTTTTTTTTATTTTGGTATCCTTTGACAATATTGTGGTATTCAATAAAATGTCAAATACAGGTGGTTGATTCCATAAAAAATTCAAATAATTTATTTGAGCTTCTAAGAGTTTAGAAGACAAAAGTGAAAGTATAGCTGTTCTCTATATAACTCTCAGAGCTTTGGTAGAACTTTTAACAGGAGCCATTATGAGTATTTCTGCCACCGACATCCAAGAAAATCAGTTTAAGTTATCAAGAAGTCCATTTTCTGTCCTCAAGGTATCCACATCCCTATTAAAAACACCAGAAAATTAAAACTTCTGTTGTTCTGAAAGAGCACGAGCAAAATGCTTGCCAGGGAGGTACAGAGGTCACACAGTTAGAGTTTGAAGCTAATAATGACAAACTAGAAAATTTAATTTCCACATAAGCTTGTTTGTCTAAGAAAAAAAGAAAAAACCTTATTCATTGATCTCAAACTGAACATAGCTCTAACCTCCTGGCCTGTCTTGTTATGAGTCTGAGTCATGTGGTCACCAGAAGTTCAAGAGGGTTTGTTGGTTTGTTGAATGCACAATCCTGTAGGCACTACAACAAAAACAGTTCGAAGCATATAGCCACCTGAAAACGCGTCAGTGTGGTGATTTTAAAACATGTTCTCAAGTTCTTGACACTCCTGCCACCAAAACGTGAAGTCTAATACCCTTCCTCTTGAACATGGCCAAACTTAGTGACTCATTTCTAATCACAAGAAGCAGAAGTGACGTGGCATGACTTCAGGGGTTATCAGGAAAGGCAGTATCACTACTACCTTGCTCTCTCTCTTGGGACACGTGTCCTTTGGAGCCCAGCCACCATGCTGTAAGGAAGTCAAGCAGCCACCTGGGAGGCCAAGGGTAGGTGTTCTAGACACAGCCAGAGCTGAGGTACCAGCTGACAGCCAGCCTGGTGCGTGAATAAGCTCTCAGGTGATCCCAGCTAGCAGCCTTGCCGCTATTCACCAATGGGAGCAGAGAGGAGCTGTCTCCATTGAGCTCTGGCCAAATTTCAGATTAGGTAAGCAAAATGAATGGTGTCACTGTTTTAAGATTAAGTGTTGGTGTGGTTTACTACATAGCAATATATAAAGGGAATAGTCAGTAGCACCAGTGTCTAATACACAGAATAAATATTTCTTCCATTAACAATAATCTTCTCTTTGGCTATAGTCATGTATTGTCCATCAGTTATGGTGCCTCTGGGGCCTCCTTAGCCCCCACTCCCCCAAAATGACTCAGAACTCTTGAAAATATAAAGATGTGCAAAGAAATGCCTAGCGAGTATAAATACAAGTATAAAAATGAACGTAGAGATTGTAAATTTAAAAAGTGTTACCACAAACTGGTAACAGTGGCTGTCCTCAGGGGAGAGGTAAATGTAGAATAAGTGATTAAGATGCATTACAATTTATTTTGGACATTTTCAATTTCGGTATTACATGTGTTTATCATTAAAAATAAATGGAATAATTTATTATGTAAAAACTATCATGCCTAATAAACAGTGGTTCTGAGACATTTCTATGTGGTAGATATAGCTGGAGAGCTTGTTAAAATGCAGATTTCCAGGCTCTATTAATGAGCAATTCTTACTCAGCAGACTTTGGATGGAGCCTAGGGATCTGGATTTTTAATAAAACTCAGAGATGATTCTCAGTCCAAGTTTGAGAACCAATGACACAGGCATACTCATGGGAAAGAGGCATTCTCAGGCAGCTGAATCCAGGCAATGCTTTACCAATAATAGAGAAATCTGTCAAGGCTAAGAGAGAATTGTTGTTAGGTGCCTTCGGGTCACTTCCAACTCATAGCAACCCTACACACAGCAAAACAAAACCCTACCCAGCCCAGCCATCCTCACAATTGTTGCTATGTTTGAGCCCATTGTTGCAGTCACAGCGTCAATCCATCTCATTGAGAGTCTGCCTCTTTTTTCACCGATCTTTTAGCTTACCAAATATGATGTCCTTCTCCAGGGACAGTCCCTCCTGACGACACGTCCAAACTGCATGAGAAGAAGTCTCACCATCCTCTCTTCCAAGGAGCACTCTAGCTGTACTTCTTCCAAGACGGATTTGTTCATTCTTCTGGAAGTCTGTGGTATAGTCAATATTCTTTGCCAACACAAGGCATCAATTCTTCTTTAGTCTTCCTTAGAGGATGAAGACCTACAATATATTCAGGTTCAGCTATCAGACACAGTCCTTCCTAAAAATATATAATAATGGAAGAGTAGCATGTTCTCCATCAGGCGACGGGGAACTCCTTCTTCAAAGAGATATTCACAGATTAAGTGAAAATGAAAATAAGAACATTCCAATTTTGTCACCACCACATTGTTGCCTTGTTGCCCTATGCCTCCTCTTTATCCTCTTTCCCTCTTTCTCATTGTTCTTCTCTGTGGCACTCAAGAACTCCAGACTTCAACCTTTCTACCACTATTGCACAGAAGTCCACCTGACTTAGATTTTGTTCTCCAGTTCTTACCATCATGAATAAGATAAATCAATCAACTGTAGCAACAATGACTTAGATTTTCATAAATACCTCTAATTTATAAGGCTTTTCCTCACTTATTATTACATTTGAGATTTCCTACAAAGTAAATTTTGAATAAAATTCACATAATTTGCCTGAGTGGTACAAACGGCTAACATGCTGGCTGCTAACTGAAAGGTTAGAGGTACAAGTCCACCCAGAGGCACCTAGGAAGAAAGGCCTGGTGATCTACTTCCAAAAGATCAGCCATTGAAAACCCTGTGGAGCACAGTTGGGGCCACCATGAGTCAGAACAACTCAATGGCAACTGACTTGTTTCTGATTTTGGGTATCTTATATGTCCACATGTAGGGTTGCTACGAGTCGGAATCGACTCGAAGGCACTGGGTTTGGTTTTTTTGGTTTATATGTCCACAAATGCCTAAATGGTAAATAACGATCAATGTTAGAATGTTAGACATGACCCAGTTATTAGAGGAGAAATGCTGGGACCAAGGGGACTTGCCTAGACCCCTTGCAAATAATCCCATACACATGGCTGCCTACATGGTCTTTGCTGCTGGATATTCAGCAGTTGGGTACTTGTGTAGGCACCTCAGGTCAAAGTGCATGAAGAGAATATTTGTTAAAAATATGTATTTCTAATTGCATTTGAGTCAGGTGCCCTTCCCCTGGTGTGCACCTCCTCTTGGCATCTCCCAGCTTCTAGAGTGGAAAGACAAAGGAAATTGTCCTGCGAGGCTGACCAAGGGTGAGTGTTAACAGACAACATCTGCAGCACACACCAGGCATGGGTTATTTGAGGCAGTTGACAGCACTGTAACCAGGGAGCTTGTGGCTTGTTGCCCAACACCTGGCTTGGGGCCTGACGTACGGTAAATGCTAAAGTCCTTGGATGCACTTTTGAAATCAGCAGGGGAGTTTTTAAAAAATGTGGACACCTGGGTCTCTCCCTCAGAGATTCTGATTGCATTGCTCTAGGATGTTGATCTGGCATAACTTTTAAAAGCTTTTTTGGTGATTCTAACGGACAGTGAATTTTGAGAACTACTGTCCTAAAATAGAGCCCTGGTAGCACAATGGTTAAGCACTCAACTGCTAAGCTAAAAGTTGGTAGTTTGAATCCACCAGCAGATCCACAGGAGAAAAGATCGGACAATTTGCTCCCATAAAGATTTCAGCCTAGGAAACCCTATGTGGCAGTTCCATTCATTACATGGGGTCTCTGTGAGTTAGAGCCAACTCAACAGTACCTGAAGACCACAGCAACACTGTCCTAAAGCAGAACTTGAGAACACCAAGTCTGAGATCTAGAAGAAGGATTGTTATTGTTTATTGCCATCTAGTCAGTTCTGACCCATGGAGACCCCACGCACCACAGACTCCTGCACTGTCTCATGGCCATTGCCACAGCCACTGTGTATTTGGAGTGCCTTCCAAATTATACTGGACACTATTGTATTGTAATCCACAGGCTTTTCATTGGCTAATTTTCAGAAGAACATTGCCAGGGCTTTCTTCCTAGTCTGTCTTAGTCTGGAAGCTCAACTGAAACCTGTCCACCGCTGATGACCCCGCTAGTATTGGAAATACCAGTGGCATAGCTTCTAGCATCATAGTAACATGCAAGCTACCACAGTACAACAAACTGACAGACAGGCGGTGGAGTTACGATTTAGGGCTGCATAGGTATGTTAAAAAAAAAAAAAAAGCAAACTACTAAGAAAAACAAGGAAACGATTATAAAATCACAGTCGTTCTACTTCTGGAGAGAAGAATAGAGAAGAGTATACAGAGAGCTTCTGAGGTGCTTACATGACAGTCAGGGTGCTAGTTACATGGCTGTTTATTTTATAATCATTCTTATGTATTTTTTGTACTTTTCTGGTTATGTGTTTTATTTTACAGGAAATAAGGACCTTCATCCTTTGCGAAGAAAAATTATAGCTGTTGATTAGTGGCACATTTTAAAATAAACAAAACAGAAAGATATAAAAGAAGGTAGGTCATACGCATGGCTTTCAAATGACTACAAGGAATTTAAATATAATTCACCAAAGCTATACGATGATATTAAAGTGTTAAGAAGCGAAGACGTCACTTTGAGGACTAAGGTACACCTGAGCCAAGCCATGGTATTGTCAATCACCTCATATGCATGTGAAAGCTGGACAATAAATAAGGAAGACCGAAGAAGAATCTGAGGCCTTTGAATTATATAGCATTGGCGAAGAATATTGACTATACCACGGACTACCAGAAGACACATCTGTCTTGGAAGAAGTACAGCCAAAATGCTCCTTAGAAGCAAGGATGGTGAGACTTCATCTCATGTACTTTGGACGTGTTATAGGAGGGACCAGTCCCTGGTGAAGAACATCACTCTTGGTAGAGGGTCAGCAAAAAAAATGAAAGAAACCCCTCTACGAGATGAATTGACACAGTGGCTGCACCAACGGAATGAAACACAGCAGTGATTGTGAGGATGGTGAAGGATCAGGCGAGATTTCCCTCTGTTGTACACAGTGTCACTGCGAGTGAGAACCTACCTGACAGCGCCTAACAACAACAGCATGCTGTATTCAAGGTAAATCTGTAATATAAATATGAAAAAGGAGAAATTTTTTTACTTTATTGGTAACGTGAAAGGTAATTTTTTTCTATAAACCACGTTAGTAATAATACGGCACTAAAGAAATGAAACCTATAGGCCTCTAAGCTGAAGTTCTCACGTGAGTCTTATTCAAGCATCCTGGCTCACAGAAAGATTTTACCCATGACTAGCTTAGCAAAATCCTAACGCTGTCAGAAAAAAAGCTCTGTCCTGAAAAGGAGAGCAAATAAAAAGCTCAGAGCCCTCTGCCATTTCCTATACTGCCTTTGGTAATCAGCATGTCAATTAAACTAAGCAAAAAGAAATCATAAATTCAGAAAGAGTATTCTGAATAGTTATTTTGCAGTTACCCTTTAAATGACAGTAGTCACTTTGTGAATTCAGTAGCATGTGCTCAAGAACAGAATGAGAATTAAAAAAAAAAAGGTAAGTCTTATTTCAAAGACAGTGTGATTAGTATTGTTTAATTATCTCTCTAGGAATATGAAAAGTATGCTGCAAATGGCATACGCAAAAATAAACCTCACTTTTCCAAGATTAATTGCAGACTATTTTCTTACATATACCCTATCTACATGTCCACAACTTTTCTAGAAATCTTGACACTTCCTAGAAACTGCCTGCAATTATACCCACGCACATCAGCGGCCTGGCCTACAGATATAAATGCCAGAGGAGGGAGCCTTCACTGTTTAACTAAGTAGCATCTAGGTAGGTGCCAATGAGCACAGATCATTTACCAGCTGAGCTTTTCTGACACCAAAAATTTTTTTAGGGTTTAATTCATACTTAAAATCCAAAGAATTACTGTCTCGTGCGCTCACACATGCGCGCACACACACACACACACAAACACAAGACTTATCTATGTTATTACCTGAGTTTCAGCCAGAGAGCCACACACGCAAACTTCAGAGCATCCACCCCTAGTGATCGCAAACCTTTAAGAAGTGTTCTGTATAATAAGACATCTGTGGACAATTAATACTCCCTAATTTTTACTTTTTTTTTTATGGAGACCCTAGAACATGCTTAGAAACGCGCACGTACTAAGTTCCAGTTAGAATTGGTATAAACCCAAAGAATAACGTTTTAATGCTATTGAGCCCTAGTACTTAATAGCCTCTGTAGAATGACACTGTAGTTTGCCCAACAAAATTTGTTTTATAATGAAACTATTGTAATAACATTTTAATTATTTAATCATATAAATTTTCCTTCATTACGAACATGCGCTATGTTGTTGTTGTTAAGTTCCCTTGAATTTGTTCTGACTCAGTGACCCTATGTAACACAGAAGGAAACACTGGCCGGTTTTGCGCCATCCTCAAAATCACTGCTACGTTTGAGCCCGTTGCAGGCACTGTGTCAAACCATCTCTCTGAGGCCCTTCCTCTTTTTCGCTGACCTTTACCATTAACTTTGGCAAGCATGATGTCTTTTGCCCCAGGGACTGGTCCCTCCTCATAACGTGTCCAAAGTATATATCCTCGCTTCTAAGGAGCATTCTGGCGGAACTTCTTCCAAGACAGATTTTTCCTTCTTCTAGTACTCCATGATATATTCAATATTCTTCATCAACACCGTAATTCAAAGCCTTCCTTATTCATTGTCCAGCTTTTGCATGCCTTTGAGGCTATTGAAAACAGCACGGCTTGGGTCAGGTGCACTTTCAGTCTTCAAGGTGACGCCTTTGCTTTTTAACACTTTAATGAGGTCTTTTGCAGATTTACCCAATGCAATAAGCAGTTTGATTTCTTGACTGCTGCTTCCATGGACATTGATTGTGGATCCAAGTAAAATGAAATTCTTGACAACTTCAATATTTTTTCCGTTTATCATGATGTTGCTTATTGGTCCAGTTGTGAGGATTTTTGTTTTCTTTATGTTAAGGCATAATCCATACTGAAGGCTGCGGTCTCTGATCTTCATTAGTAAGTGCTTCAAGTCTTCTTCACTTTCAGCAAGCAAGGTTGTGTCATCTGCATAATGCAGGCTGTTAATAACTCTTCCACCAACGCTTATGCCACATTTTTCTTCTTATAGTCCAGCTTCTTGGATTATTTGCTTAGCATACAGGTTGAATAAGATTGACACACACCTTCCTGGTTTTAAACCATGCAGAGTCTCTTTGTTCCATTCGAATGACTGCCTCTTGCATGTATAGGTTTCACATGAGCACAATTAAATGTTTTGGAATTCCCATTCTTTGCAATGTTATCCATAGTTTGCTGTGATTCACACAGTCCAGTGTCTTTGCATACTCAATAAAACACAGTTAAACATCTTTCTGGTATTCTCTGTTTTCAGCCAAGATCCATCTGACATCAGCAATGATATCCCTCATTCCAAGCCCTCTTCTGAATCTGGCTTGAATTTCTGGCAGTTCCCTGTCAATGTACTGCTACAACCATTTTTGAATTATCTTTAGCATAATTTTACTTGCCTGTGATATTAATGATATTGTTTGATAATTTCTGCATTCTGCTGAATCACCTTTCTTTGGAATGGGCACAAATATGGATCTCTTCATGCATCTCTAGGTGTCTTCAAAGTCATTCTTCTAGGATTAAATAACATTGGTGTTCTGTAACTCAGAGCATTCATTCTTCCACCAAAATGGAGGGTTTTATATAGTTTGTGAAGATTGCTGTGACAAAACATATTTCATCTTCCTCTTCTAACAAACGCCACATTTTCATGGGTTGAAAAGCTTGCTGTTTCAGGTCTTGAAACAATTTGCGTATGCACGTTGCAGCAGCATGCATTGGATGCTGCTATTGGAATAGTGAAAACTAGAATGAAAGACAATAATCCCAGTAGATCCCTGAAAGAAGAAGGCTTCCATGAGCCACTTTCAAAGTCTCGGCTACATTTCAAGGGACTTCATTTTGTCTCCCCAAGTTGCCAGTACTTGTTTGATTTGGAGCATAGTTTACCAAGAATGTTATTCCCTCCTCCTTCTTGGTTGTCTGCTTTTAGCATTAAAAAACTACTTAGTTAACCTTTGCTTTTAAGGAACAGCAAAATGAAATATACGCTTTCACATTTAGCAGAGGCTTAGAAATAATAATAGTATCAATGAGTCAGGCTGGTTTTCTGTTGATTGATGGCCTCACTTACAGAAGAAAATGAGTGGATATGGTGAAAAGCACTTTATTAATCATTTTTAAATCCCAAGTTTCTGAATGGCACTCTTTCATTATCCTTCTAAGTGAAATCAACCAAAGTACTTTATTTCTCTATACAACTTGAAATTTAAAACAAAATTGTACCCTACATACATATCAGATGATTCTTCAGTAGTTTGAAAAAAAAGAAAAAGTGGCATGTTAGATTTATTTCTGTTAATGAGTCCAGCCACTAACAAACCACAGAAGCAAGGTCTTCTCTCATTTTTACTAATTCCTGGTGCCTTATTGCCAAATGGTAACCAGCAAGTCTTTCTTCCTGCAATCAGCCAATCAACTGATTTAACAATTTTTAATGGTTTAATTGGACTTTGAATCTCAAAAAAAAAAACTTGTGGGAAAACATCATCCCCGAAAGCTTTGGTGCTATTTCAATTTGGGGGATTTGTATAATGTATCAAATACATCATTAAAGAGCTTTATTGTTATTAATTAGAAAGCATCAAGATTGGAGGAAGACTAATAACCTGCAATACGCGCTGATACAACCTTGCTTGCCGAAAGCAAAGCAAACTTGAAGCACTTACTGATAAAGATCAAAGACCACAGCCTTCAGTACTGATTACAACTCAACATAAAGAAAACAAAAATCCTCACAACTAGACCAATAAGTAAAATCATAATAAATGGAGAAAACATTGAAGTTGTCAAGAATTTCATTTTACTTGGATCCACAATCAATGCCCATGGAAGCAGCAGTCAAGGAATCAAACTGCATATTGCAATAGACAAATCTGCAAAAGACTTCCTTAAAGTGTTAAAAAGCAAAGATGTCACTTTGAGAATTAAGGTGTGCCTAACTCAAGCCTTGGTATTTTCAATCACCTCATATGCATAAGAAAGCTGGACAATGAATAAGGAAGACTGAAGAAGAATCCATGCTTTTGAATCACGGTGTGACAAAGAATATTGAATAGACCAAGGACTGCCTGAAGAATGAACAGATCTGTCTTGGAAGAAGTACAGCCAGAACGCTCCTTAGAGGCAAGGATGACGAGGCTTCCTCTCACGTACTTTGGATATGTTATTAGGAGGGACCAGTCCCTGGAGGAGGACACCATGCTTGGTAAAGTAGAGGGTCAACAAAAAAAGAGGAAGACCCTCAGTGAGATAGATTGACACAGTGGCCACAACAATGGGCCCAAGCATAACAGGAATCGTGAAGATGGCACAGGACTGGGCAGTGTTTCGTTCTCTTGTACATAGGATTGCTATAAGTTGGAACCGATTAGATGGCACCTAACAACAGCATGCTTTTATGAAAAAGTACCAGAAAAAAAATTGCTGTCGAGTCCACTCTGACTCACAGAATCCCTATAAGATAGAGTAGAACTTCCCCGTAGCATTCCCAAAGAGGAGCTGGTATATTTGAACTGCCAACATTTTGGTTATCAGCTATAGTTCTTAAGACAGGAAAGTCCTCACAGTCTTAAAGGGACACATGAACCAACCAGAAGAGGATAAATATTTCACTTGTAGATTTGATGCCTCTCTGGAATAAACTATTTGTATGTTTCCAGGTTTGTCTATAGAATCATAACTAGCCTTCTTATATTGGACTCTCTCAAGTACCTGACCAGACATTTCAAAAATGAATTACAGAGGAAAAATTAAATGAGACACAGAATAGAGAGAAAATAGGTTTGAACAAAAATAAATAAACGAACTTACAATAAATTTTCCTCACCTAGTGAGAAAAAAAAAAAATGAGAGGAGGTGAAAATTGCAAAAAGCAAAAATTAAAATGGAAACCAAAATGTTTGCCAAGAGGAAACACACTCTAGATAAAAATAAATAAAACTCTCTTTCATTTATGCACTCATAATTTTTCCGCTGGGTACATTTGCACAGTTGGAATTAGAAAAAAAATAATGATAATAAAGCAAATTTCCCACTAGCACATTTGTTAGAAGAGGAAAAGGAAAAAAAAAGCCCTGTAGGTCAAGTCTCATGGAGAGAATGCCAAATGTCTTTGTGTCCAGTTATTTATGGTTGCAGATAATTGTACAGAAAATATCAAATTTGCATAGTGTGATTATTGCTGATTATTTATCTAGCAGTCAAAATGTTTCAGTGGTTCCTAGGATGACAGATTGACAAGTCCTTAAAACTCATTCATTTTATGAAATTTGCATGTAATTAGGCAATAATGAAGGGATGTTTGTGGACAGAGGATTAAACTACAATATGCTGGAAGCAATTCAAATGCTTGACAAAGTGTTAACATTATCTCCAGATTCAACCAAGCCTTAAATGCTTGGCTCACAAACAGCTGAATCTATGAATTGGGTAAGGAAGATTTAGAAAATCATCAATGAAGTAAAATACATTTTTTTTTTTCACTTTTTAAAACATATTCATTCACTAGACTTAATTATATTTTGGGGTGTTCTCACATTCAGAATAAATTGTCAGCCACGGTCTAGAATTAGAAAAGTGAAAAAGGGGAAACAACATGGTGATGAGCAAAGAGCGCCGTCTGGGTGTCTAACCCTCATGCAGATGGATCGCAGCTCAGACGCTCCCAAGGTGGACTTGAGACAAGTTACATCTGAACCAAAGTATCTGGCACGGTGGTTGTGTAGATCTGAGATAAAAATCTATTTCCTCAAATCTGAGAAACGCTTTTCTTCTTCTCACTTGTAATGATTTTTTAAAATCTAGATGTTTCTTGCAATCAATGTTTCCATTTAAGGTAATGACACTTTTTTTTTTCCCCCAGAGGGAAAAAAAACAGTTGGGTATTTCAATTCACAGCATCTTAGAATTAAAGAAATAATGGTATTTGTAAAATGGAGAGTACAATGCCACATATAAAGTCCATCCTCAAAAACAAAAATGATACTCATTGTTCTGTAGTCTTTTTCCTGCTGAAATCCTACACCAATTGTTGCTTCTTCAGGGTTGGGATGGACATTATAAAATCTGCATTTGAAAGTTGTAGATTGTCTCTGATCTTCATACAGAACTGTCTTTTCAAGTAATTGATGTATATTATGTAAAATGCTTTCTTCTTTCAAAACCAGACTACCTGAAGTAAGTATTGGGTTATTATAGTAATTTAAATCAATGAAAAACTTAAAGATTTATGAAGAGTTATAAGATGAATAAAAGTTATTTCTTTTGACTGCTATATCCATAGTTTAAAACTTGATCTGAGAAGATCCATGCTCATTACTTAGTGATTCTGCTGGCAGGGACTTTAATGTTTGGTGGATAAGTGGGAGTGGGGGAAGGCCACTGTATTTTAAAATTTAAAAAAGGAAACTAAACCTCTGCCCACAGCTTGTAGAAGGCCTTGAATGTCATTTCAAGACATATAGAGTTTATTCAGGAAACAATGAGTAAGACATCAGAGGTTTTCCATTGGGAAATTTGCCCAATCAACCACACTGGCAAAGAATTTTCAAATTCAAGAACACTTCAAAAATCACCGGTTTATAAATCTTTGCATATCCTGTTGTGATGCAGTCAATATAGGTGAATTTCAAGCATTGTATTACAATATTGAAATCTTACTAAAACACTGAGCAGGTTAGAGTATCTTAGTCTTAACTAGAGTCCCGTAAAGTCCTTTAATAGAGAGAGTTAAATTTCAAGTTGTTAGTCATGGTACACTAATAGCTATCAAAGACACCGCCCCCATCACCAATATCATGTATTTAAAACAGTAAAGTCGAAACGGGGTTTGAGCACGGCTCTGCTGCCCACAGTCAGTCAGTAATGAATTTAGATGCCTTCAAACAAGTGATCTCACCATCCCCGAGAAAGTCTGAGTCTTCTACTAGACCCATTGCAATCAGTCCTAAGGATAACGAAAGAGCTGGAGGATGAGGTAGGAGGTGTTTTTAAAGTTCATCCCTGGCAATACTGTACATGATTTCCATCCACAGTCCATTGACTGCAATCCTGTCACTCCCAGTGAGCCTGAAAATATAGTCTAGCTATATGCCTAGGAGTAAAAGGAAATAGAGCCTGGGGGGTACTTAACATTGTCTCTGCCAAGTATTGTCCGGCTATTGCTAATAGCTGCAAGCGCTTCAGTCACTCTGGTATTTGACTACTATCTCTTTGAAGAAAAGTTTCTCAAAAGACTTGTCAGTATTTTATGTGTCTACTTTTTCTCCCATTTTTTCTTGAATTTACTTCATTTAAGTATTTTCCCCCACCCCAACAAAACTGTTTTTATCAACATCATCAGTGACCTCCACATTGAAAACTCAGTGGTTTTTGCTTGGTCTTCATCGCACTTGACCTATCAGCAGTATCTGATGAATTTAACTGCTCTGCCTTAAAATATGACCTTCACTTGGCTTCCAGGACACCACAGTCTCCTTGTTCTGCTCCAGTCTCACTGACTGCTTCTCCCTATTTTTCTTTGCTGATTCCTCATCATTTATCCAACCTCCAAAAGTTGGAATGTCTTCTTTTTTCTATCTGCTTTCATTCCTAAATTACATATATAGCACAGACTTTTCTTCAAAACTCCAGGTACGTATATTCAAATGCCTACTAGGCTTTCCCACTTACACTTCTTCTCCTTCTCCCAGCCTCCCTGTCCTCAGGCACTGGCAAGACCATCTTTCCACCTATACTTCTCTAAAAATACTTCATGTCATCTTTAACTCCTCTTTCTCTTAACCTCACATTGGGTTGTCATTAATTCTGTAGTCTCTGCTTTCAGAATGTGTCTAGAATCTGACCACTTCTCTCTGATTCTACTCCCAGGCGTGATCAACTCTCTCTCAAGGACTTTTTCAACAGCCATCTAACCATTGGTTCAGTTTCTATCTTCCTCATAGTGGCTAAAATGATTCAGTAAAAACTTAGGTGAGTTATATTACTCATCCATTTGTTGTTGTTGTTGTTAAGCACCATTAAGTCAGTTCCAACTCATAGTGACCCTATGCACAACAGAATGACACGCTGCCCAGTCTTGCACCATCCTCACAATTGTTACTATGCTTGAGCCCATTGTTGCAGCCGCTGTGTCAATCCATCTTTTCCTCTTTTTCGCTGACCCTCTATTTTACCAAGCATGATATCCTCCAGGGACTGATCCCTCCTGATAATTCATTCACTTAGCACCTCTAATTATTTCCAACCTTCCTCAGGTCACAGGCTAAAGTCCTTCAACTCATCGCTGTCCAGTTGATTCTGACTCACAGCAATCCTATAGGACAGAGTAGAACTGCCCCATAGAGTTTCCAAGGCTGTAATCTCTACAGAAGCACACTGCCACATCCTCCTCCTGTGGAATGTCAGTGGGTTCGAACAGCTGAACTTTGGTTAGCAGCCGGTAGCTTACCTACTGCACCACCAGGGCTCCTTCCAAAGTCCTTACCATGACCTAAAAGCCCTTCATCATCTGACCCTCATTTCCTGTCTGACCTCACCTTCTGCTTTCCCCACCGGTTATTCTGCTCCAGCCATGCTGGGATACAAATACCTCCTCCAGCATTTCAGGTGTACCCCTTCTCTTTCTCTGGTGTATTTAGCCCTTTATTTATTTATTTATTTATTCCCTCTCTGCCTAGAGTCATCTTCCCCAAAAAGTCTTTGTTATTCATTCTGTCAGTGCCTTTGTTCTCAGCAAAGGCTTCTTCCCTAGTCCTATTTTAAATTGCAACATGCCACCACATTCTGTCCCAGCACTCTCGATCTCCCTCCCGGCTTTTCCCTTCAGCCTGAGCATTCTCAAAAATTCCATGTACTGTATTTTATTTGTTTATAAACATAACTCCAAATTTCTGTTTCGTTAATCCTGTATCCCAAGTGCCTACAAGAATCCCTGGTATATTAATAAACACTCAATAAACATTGGCTGAAGGAGTGAGTGAATGAATACATTTCATCAGCTGATCTCAGGACCAATTCAGAAAAGAAGTAAACAAGGACCTACTCCCAAATTAAGTGATTTCTAGAGAAAAAGGATCTTGTAAAAAGGCTGAAATGGTTAGTGGAGTTGAATCAGCAGTGAATATGTCAAACAGTAGTAGAGAGTGATAGTACTAATGGCTTGTATACAATTCAGGAACAGGGTCTACACCCCTAAAGCAGTCTACTTAATTGTTGGCCAAGCTTCTGTAGCAGAGCAAGGAGGATGAGTATAGTGTGGGATTCCTGGAGCCAGGTTTGACGGGAAAGAGGATGGAACCAGTCTGTGAGGTAGGAGCATGGGAAGTAGGACATAAACACGTTCTAGTTTACTGGCTACATCTCAGGAAAGCAGGGCAGTCTATCAAATCCAGGTCCAGAGTGAGGAACCCAGATCCAAGTCAGGCAAAGGAGCCTAAGAGAGAACCAAGAAGGGAAAACAAATGTGAATTCAAAAGGGATCCCTTGAATGAATGATTATAGCGAACAAGGGAGCAGTTTACCGGGCGTCTGCAGCCTCACTTCTGAGCGTGTGAGAGGCTGTTAGGTTGCTGGTTCCTTCCAGCAATAATGATAGTAGTATGCAAATCAGAGCAAAATCCAGTACCTATCCTTGTGAAGTAGCATGGTGAAACTTGTACATCCATACACTGTTCCGGGGTGGGGGCGTGCGGGTCAATAGAGATAGTATTTTTAGAGGCAAAAAAGGTGATATAGAAAGTCATAAAAGAGCATACACCTTTTGCCTGGGTCAAGCCATACCTTCCAATTTACTCTAAGCAAAAAATAATTAATCAAAATAGATTACCTATATGCCCTAAGACATATGTCGTTTTAGTGCCTGTCAAAACTATAAACTGGACTCACTTTGCAGCCCTGATGGCCCAGTGGGTAAGGGCTTGCTGTTAACCAAAAGGTTGGCAGTTCAAATCCACCAGCCACTCCCTAGAATTCCTACGGGGCAGCCTAGTCTGTCATGTAAGGTCGCTATGAGTCGGAATCAACTCGAGACCAACAGGTTTGGTTTGTTTTTACAGAACTGCATCAACAGATGTTATACAACCATTAAAAATAATAAATTGCAAAAAGTACCTAGAACAGGAGTTGGTAAGCTTTTTCTGTAAAGGGCCAAAAAGTAAATATTTTTAGTTTCGTGAACCATAAGGTATTGAGAGAACAGTCAGATAATACATAAACAAGTGGGAGTGGCCATGTTCCAATTAAACTTTATTTACTAAAAGAGACCGGGCCAGATTTAACTCAGGGACTGTAGTTTGCTGACCCGTGTGTTAGAAACATGTTATGCATGCCTTATATATGAATTGTAATATTATTTTAAAAACACAATATTTAATGGTGTACACCATGATCGTTGTTGTTAGGTGCCATTGAGTCAGTTCCAGCTCATAGAGACTCTGTGTACAACAGAACAAAACACTGCCTAGTCCTGCTCCATCCTCACAATCGTTGTTATGGTTGAACCCATTATTGCAGCCACTGTGTCGGTCCATCTCGATGAGGATCTTTCTCTTTTTCAATGACCCTCTATTCTACCAGGCATGATGACCTTCTCCAGGGAATGATCCCTCCTGATAACATGTCCAAAATATGTGAGACAAAGTCTAGCCATCCTTGCTTCTAATGAACATCCTGGTTGTACACCACGATTACAGCTACAAAAACAAATGTATTTTTTAGGCATCTTCTATGTTGGTGTTTTCTTTGGCTTATTTGTTGTTAATGTTCCTATACCGGTGATAGGAAGAGAACAGAGAGAAGAAGAGAGGAGGAGGAGTGGGAAGCAATATTGGGAGTAAAAACAAATATTTATTGTGTGCTTCTTGTGAATCAGCCACTCTGCGAAAAAGCTTTATGATCAATTTCTCATTAACTTCTCACAAGCAGAGTTATATATCATTTCCCACCATTTTACAGATGAGAAAATTAAGGCTGAGTAAGTTAATTGCCCAGGGTCTAACTCACCTGAGACCTTCAGACTTGGTTTTTTTAACCCCAGAATTTAAAGTGTCAACCACCTCTAGTCTCAGGTGACTCGATTATGTACTATTTTTACATCAAGAAAGTACATTTAAAAATTATACTCATCTGCAATAAGTACCCATGAGATGAACGTTAAACTTGCACTGTATGTCTCTGCAAACATTAGTAGGAAAGCCTTGTTATGAGAGGTGGTAGACTGAACCATATGAAACTGATATGCCTGTAAGTCAAAAATGATCAAATATGGGCAATTTCATATGGGTCAACTTAATTTTCTACTCAAAGTGAAGGTAGTGGTTGCTCTGGCCTTGGGTGCCACTCAAGTGGGCTCACCTCATGGAAGATTTTCCAAGGTAAACACCAAGGAATACACAGGCTAGCAAGCCTGCTCAAGCCTGAACAAGCTACAAAGATTTTCATTTACTGAGCTGCAGCAGAGGAGGGTCTTCCAAAGTATTTACACACGCTTTGCTAGGGTTGTGCTTCATGTTTGGGTGCAAAATATAAATAGGCTGAAAAAAATTTTTTTTATTATTTTAGAAAATTTACACCTTATGAAAAATGCCAAATTTAACAGCCCCAGAGACTGAAACCCTTTATCCATTCACCTGACTGCTTATGTAGTTTGGGGAAGAGCATTGCCAGTTTCCTCCCTGGTGACTACCTCGCCAGGGAGTCTGAACTCTGAACGGAAAGGACCGCTTCTCACTGCAAAGGAATCGACCTTTCTCAGGGATGATTCAGTTCTTGGTCTCTGGGCTGAGAGAGAAGGATTAATGCCAAGTCTAATGACCTTTTTGATACAAGGCATTGGTGTTTTTAAGAACTGGTTTGAAATCACCATGTGTTAAACACTGAATAGCTGTTAGACAATCATCTCCTGATTCACTGAGTGTTAAGTGGTCTACGATCTCTTAGCCAGCAGAAACAACCAACCACAGAAATTTTTAACCATGATTTGCTGGGGAATTAGTAGACAAAAAGTTGCAAAGTCCTTCTGAAAGCTAAGAAACCAGGGCTAATTAGTGGTACAGTCTACTTGGGATGTTCTGGAGCCCATCATCAATAAACATACCCATGAAAGTTGATGGTTAGAAGGGTGGGGAGGGAGGGGGAGGAAATTCACTAACTAGATGGTAGACAACGATCATCTTCGGTGAAGAGAAGAACAATACGCAATGCAGGGGCAGTCAGCACAACTGGACCAAAGCAAAAGCTAAGAAGTTTGCTGAACACATCCGAACACTTTGAGTGACAGGGTAGCTGGGGCTGGGGGTTATAGTTTAGGGGGATATCTGGGTCAATTGGCATAGCAAAATTTATTAAGAAAATGTTCTGCATCCCACTTTGGTGGGTGGTGTCTGGGGTCTTAAAAGCTTGCAAGCAGCCGTCTTAGATGCATCAATTGGTCCCAACACACTTTGAGCAAAGGAGAATGAAGAAAACCAAGGACACGAGGAAAATATTAGCCCAAGAGACTAAAGGTCCACATAAACCAGAGACTCCACCAACCTGAGACCAGAAGAACTAGATTGTGCCCAGGTACCACCAATGGCCACTCTGACAGGCAACACAACAGAGCCCCAGACGGAGTGGGAGAAAAGTGTGGAGCAGAACTCAAATTCACTTAAAAAGACCAGACTTAATGGTCTGACAGAGACTGAAGGAACCTCCGAAACTATGGCCCTCAGACTCTCTGTTAACCCAGAACTAAAACCATTCCGCTAGCCGACTCTTTAGACAAAGATTAGATAGGATTATAAAACAAAAAATAATGCACGTGAAGAGAGTGCTTCTTAGTTCAACCAGATACATGAGGCCAAATAGGCGACTCCTGTCTGGAGGCAGAATGAGAAGACAGAAAGGGATGGGAGCTGGTTGAATGGACACAAGAACTGTGGGGTGGAAAGTGAGGGTGTGCTGGCACATTGTGGGGATTGCAACTAATGTCATTAGACAGTATGTATATACCTTTTTGTATGAGAAATTAACTTGAGCTATAAACTTTCAGCTAAAGCACGATAAAAATAAAGAAAGAAAATAAATAAATGCACCCTCTTGTAGAAATGCTTCCTGTTGCTGGGATTGATATATTCATGGTCTGACTGTGGGAGTTGGAAACAGGCAGAGATCATTGCAGTGCCATAGCCTGTGTTGAACCATGCTTATAAAACTTTGTGGAAAATTGGAAACACCTGCTAGCTGAAATTTTACATGCCAGGGTTGAAAATTTCAGATAATTGCCAGACAGACCTATCTCCCTGTTGCCCTGTCTGTATCTCAAGGGTCATAGGGCCTCCAAGAGTCTTCTTCATGGCAGTCCTTGCACCTGGCCTCCTGAAAAGAAAACACAATGTTTGACATCTTTCTAAGGCACATTGTACATGATTAATAAGCCTGTTCTCTGTTATATTTTCCCCTATATTAGGTTTTATGTAAGGCAGAGAGTTATCCAGCATGGCCAATGTTTGAGATATGCTAACTCAGGATGCCTAAAGCCAACTCCTTTGCAAAACCTTGTGTGGTGCATGACTAATGGAGAGGCAGTGTTGATCTGGTGTTTTGTTTGATTTATTTTAAATCAATACACTTTAAAATACTGGTTTTGTATATGTAGCATCAGAACAAAGAGCCTTCCATTGTCACCCAGGCAACGAGGGAAGCACTCTTCTTCTCTCTCTTTGTATTAATCCTTTAGAGCTAATTTTTCCTATCATACCTGCCCTTGACACTCATTAGAGCCTGAATTTGCTGCTCTAACACACATCAGTACGGAGGCATGAGAGGTGTAGGGGGATTTTGTTTAATCCCACTCTCACCATGATTGGATTACTTCATATCTCAAAATTACTTTGTCTAGCAAACTCAATGCCCTCTATGCCTCAATACCCTAGTTCACTTCTTTCTCACTGACCTTCCCTTTTCACTGAAGCCACTAGTCTTTTCTCCTACTCCAATGACAAAAACCCATGGACCTTCCAGCATCCATATGTACAGACCGCAACCTTTATCAAACTACATGCTGACAAATTTTTATTTTAATTGAAATGGAGAGAAAGCATGAGGGGGATATGTAAGACAAGCTGCATGGCCTGATTTATTCTTGAATCCAAACCCATTAAAGACAGTACTCTTGTCTACCTTGCATGCCAGTTATTCTGGTGGTTCCCATATCTCTGTCATTCAAGGAGAAATTCCCAAATCTGCACCATGCTAGGGGCCATTCCTTGTCCACTGGAAATTTCTGTTTTCTCATTGTAGCTCAATAAAGTGTGAGTGCTGTTTCCTTCAAGGACCTACTTTTTCAAACACTTTCTAGAAATCAGCTTCCTCAACTAATTCCATCCCAAATAAGAGTAAAGCTAGTGTGATTTATAATGTGTTATGGGACAAGTTTTCTGTAAAGAGGAATCATGACTGACTAATGTGTTGAATAAATGTTCATTTAGTACGTGCTGTATAGGAGCCCTGGTGGTGCAGTGGTTAAGAGTTTGACTGCTTAACCAAAAGGTCGGCGGTTTGAATCTACCAGCCACTTCTTGGAAACACTATGAGGTCGGAATTGACTCAACACAATGAGTTTATTTTTAGCTTGGATGTGCTCTATGCCAGGCTCTATAATCAGTGCTGAAGATGAATCTGCTCCCTCAGGGATCTTACAATCTAATCTTAGCAGATCTCTTTGATGAGTACAAAAGATGTTTATAAACAAGCAAGTTAACAGGGGACACCTGGTAGTCCTAGGGCAGTTTTATTTATAAACATCATGAAAATTTCTGTGCAAGATCAATATTCAAAATGGAGGAAGTTTGGTATCAGAAAAAGGAAGCAAAGAATATAAATTAACAGACTTTTTTCACTATAGGAAAATATGGATACCTACAGAATGAGTTCTATGACCAAAATCCTTTTCTTTCTTTTTTTTTTTTTTAACATTGGGAAGGACGAGATCATGGTGACATCTCCAATTTTGCTGCCAATGATAAGCTGCTCCATGTAGTGGAATGCTAAATTGATAGCAACAAAACCCCAGAATTAAGTAGAAAAATGGCAGATGAACTCTGTCTAGTATAAACAAAGACAAGAGAGGGCACACATGGCAGGGGAATCAGCCAAACTCTAGTCTATTATCACTCCAGTCTATTATCTGAAGTCTACTCCTATCCAGCCCACCCTTCATCTTCCAAAAATACTTTCAGAATGTATGAAAATAAGTGAAATCAAAAACAGAAAACATAACTAAACCATTAAGCAACTATGTTTTACGAATGCTGGCACAACTGGATTTAGATTTACCACTTCATGGACCAAGAGACATTCAATGAGTAAAGAACACAAAAGAATTGAAGTCTGTCATATAAGGACAGGGTAAATAAATATTATGTGCCAAATTATAAAACACACTGAGTAGGGCTAATGAAGGTTAACTAACAAGGGAGATGGATGATCTGCAGTGATTATTCCATGAAATCCTAGGTAGAATTAAAACGGCTACTTTGAAAGTTTCCTTTTGTGTGTGTGTATGCTGTGCATACATATTGTGATGGTTAATTGCATGTATCAGTTTGGCTAGGGTGTGATTCCCAGTAGTTTTGCCAAACACTAGGCTAGTTGTTGTTCTGTAATATGATACAATGTGATGTAATCACTTTCCATAATGTAACATAATGTAATATAATCAATCGATTGAAAAGGAAGTTTCATTAGGATGTACTCTGCCTCTAGACTACAAATAGATACTTTGGCAGAATTAATTCTGCTTCTGCCTGCTGTGCATTCTTTCTGTTGCCTGACCTATGGATCTTGGGATTCAAGCCTGCAGAAGTCTCCAGCCGGCTGCCTGACCAATGGATTTTGAACTTGCCAGTCCTTCCACAAGAGTGTGAGCCAATCCCTCGAAGTGAATGTCTGTCTGTCTGTCTGTCTATCTATCATCTATCTATCTATTCTCTATCTATCTATCAATCTATCTAATCTATCATCTATCTACCTATCAATCAATCTATCATCTCTTTATCTATCTGTATCACTGGTTCTTTTTTTTTTTCAGTGTCCATAAAGTTTTTTTTTTTTTATTTTAAGTCCCTGCAAACCATGTTCCCCAGACCCCCGCGCTTGCTCTGCTGACCTTTGAAGCATTCATTTTATCCCGGAAACTTCTTTGCTTTTGGCCCAGTTCAATTGCGCTGACCTTCCATGTATTGAGTGTTGTCTTTCCCTTCACCTAAAGCAGTTCTTATCTACTGATTAATCAATAAAAAACCCTCTCCCACCCTCCCTCCCTCCCCCCCTCGTAACCACAAAAGTATGTGTTCTTCTCAGGTTTTACTATTTCTCAAGATTTTATAATAGTGGTCTTATACAATATTTGTCCTTTTGCCTCTGACTAATTTCGCTCAGCATAATGCCTTCCAGGTTCCTCCATGTCATGAAATGTTTCAGAGATTCGTCACTGTTCTTTATCGATGCGTAGTATTCCATTGTGTGAATATACCACAATTTATTTACCCATTCATCCGTTGATGGACACCTTGGTTGCTTCCAGCTTTTTGCTATTGTAAACAGAGCTGCAATAAACATGGGTGTGCATATATCTGTTTGTATGAAGGCTCTTGTATCTCTAGGGTATATTCCAAGGAGTGGGATTTCTGGGTTGTATGGTAGTTCTATTTCTAACTGTTTAAGATAACGCCAGATAGATTTCCAAAGTGGTTGTACCATTTTACATTCCCACCAGCAGTGTATAAGAGTTCCAACCTCTCCGCAGCCTCTCCAACATTTATTATTTTGTATTTTTTGGATTAATGCCAGCCTTGCTGGTGTGAGATGAAATCTCACCGTAGTTTTAATTTGCATTTCTCTAATGGCTAATGATCGAGAGCATTTTCTCATGTATCTGTTGGCTGCCTGAATATCTTCTTTAGTGAAATGTGTGTTCATATCCTTTGCCCACTTCTTGATTGGGTTGTTTGTCTTTTTGTGGTTGAGTTTTGACAGAATCATGTAGATTTTAGAGATCAGGCGCTGGTCGGAGATGTCATAGCTGAAAATTCTTTCCCAATCTGTAGGTGGTCTTTTTACTCTTTTGGTGAAGTCTTTAGATGAGCATAGGTGTTTGATTTTTAGGAGCTCCCAGTTATCGGGTTTCTCTTCATCATTTTTGGTAATGTTTTGTATTCTGTTTATACCTTGTATTAGGGCTCCTAGGGTTGTCCCAATTTTTTCTTCCATGATCTTTATCGTTTTAGTCTTTATGTTTAGGTCTTTGATCCACTTGGAGTTAGTTTTTGTGCATGGTGTGAGGTATGGGTCCTGCTTCATTTTTTTGCAAATGGATATCCAGTTATGCCAGCACCATTTGTTAAAAAGGCTATCTTTTCCCCAACTAATTGACACTGGTCCTTTGTCAAATATCAGCTGCTCATACGTGGATGGATCTATGTCTGGGTTCTCAATTCTGTTCCATTGGTCTATGTGCCTGTTGTTGTACCAGTACCAGGCTGTATTGACTACTGTGGCTGTATAATAGGTTCTGAAGTCAGGTAAAGTGAGGCCTCCCACTTTCTTCTTATTTTTCAGTAGTGCTTTGCTTATCCGGGGCTTCTTTCCCTTCCCTATGAAATTGGTGATTTGTTTCTCTATCCCCTTAAAATATGACATTGGAATTTGGATCGGAAGTGCGTTATATGTATAGATGGCTTTTGGTAGAATAGACATTTTTACTATGTTAAGTCTTCCTATCCATGAGCAGGGTATGTTTTTCCACTTAAGTATGTCCTTTTGAATTTCTTGTAGTAGAGCTTTGTAGTTTTCTTTATATAGGTCTTTTACATCCTTGGTAAGATTTATTCCTAAGTATCTTATCTTCTTGGGGGCTACTGTGAATGGTATTGATTTGGTTATTTCCTCTTCGGTGTTCTTTTTGTTGATGTAGAGGAATCCAAGTGATTTTTGTATGTTTATTTTATAACCTGAGACTCTGCCAAACTCTTCTATTAGTTTCAGTAGTTTTCTGGAGGATTCCTTAGGGTTTTCTGTGTATATAATCATGTCATCTGCAAATAGTGATAACTTTACTTCTTCCTTGCCAATCCGGATACCTTTTATTTCTTTGTCTAGCCTAATTGCCCTGGCTAGGACTTCCAGCACGATGTTGAAAAAGAGCGGTGATAAAGGGCATCTTTGTCTGGTTCCCGTTCTCAAGGGAAATGCTTTCAGGTTCTCTCCATTTAGAGTGATATTGGCTGTTGGCTTTGCATAGATGCCCTTTATTATGTTCAGGAATTTTCCTTCAATTCCTATTTTGGTAAGAGTTTTTATCATAAATGGGTGTTGAACTTTGTCAAATGCCTTGTCTGCATCAATTGATAAGATCATGTGGTTTTTGTCTTTTGTTTTATTTATGTGATGGATTACATTAATGGTTTTTCTGATATTAAACCAGCCTTGTATACCTGGTATAAATCCCACTTGATCGGGGTGAATTATTTTTTTGATGTGTTGTTGGATTCTATTGGCTAGAGGATTTGTTGAGGATTTTTGCATCAATGTTCATGAGGGATATAGGTCTATAATTTTCTTTTTTTGTAATGTCTTTACCTGGTTTTGGTATCAGGGAGATGGTGGCGTCATAGAATGAGATGGGTAGTATTCCGTCATTTTGTATGCTTTGGAATACCTTCAGAAGTAGTGGTGTTAACTCTTCTCTGAAAGTTTGGTAGAACTCTGCAGTAAAGCCGTCCGGGCCACGGCTTTTTTTTGTTGGGAGTTTTTTGATTACCGTTTCAATCTCTTTTTTTGTTATGGGTCTATTTAGTTGTTATACTTCTGAATGTGTTAGTTTAGGTAGGTAGTGTTTTTCCAGGAATTCATCCATTTCTCCTAGGTTTTCAAATTTGTTAGAGTACAATTTTTCATAATAAGCTGAAATGATTCTTTTAATTTCATTTGGTTCTGTTGTGATGTGGTCCTTCTCGTTTCTTATGAGGGTTATTTGTTTCCTTTCCTGTATTTCTTTAGTCAGTCTAGCCAATGGTTTATCAATTTTGTTAATTTTTTCAAAGAACCAGCTTTTGGCTTTGTTAATTCTTTCAATTGTTTTTCTCTTCTCTAATTCATTTAGTTCAGCTCTAATTTTTATTATTTGTTTTCTTCTGGAGCCTGATGGATTCTTTTGTTGCTCAGTTTCTATTTGTTCAAGTTGTAGGGACAGTTCTCTGATTTTGGGTCTTTCTTCTTTTTGTATGTGTGCATTTATCGATATAAATTGGCCTCTGAGCACTGCTTTTGCTGTGTCCCAGAGGTTTTGATAGGAAGTATTTTCATTCTCGTTGCTTTCTATGAATTTCCTTATTCCCTCCTTGATGTCTTCTATAACCCAGTCTTTTTTCAGGAGGGTATTGTTCATTTTCCAAGTATTTGATTTCTTTTCCCTCGTTTTTCTGTTATTGATCTCTAGTTTTATTGCCTTGTGGTCTGAGAAGATGCTTTGTAATATTTCGATGTTTTGGACTCTGCAAAGGTTTGTTTTATGACCTAATATGTGGTCTATTCTAGAGAATGTTCCATGTGCGCTAGAAAAAAAAGTATATTTTGCAGCAGTTGGGTGGAGAGTTCTGTATAAGTCAATGAGGTCAAGTTGGTTGATTGTTGTAATTAGATCTTCCGTGTCTCTATTGAGCTTCTTACTGGATGTCCTGTCCTTCTCCGAAAGTGGTGTGTTGAAATCTCCTACTATAATTGTGGAGGTATCTATCTCACTTTTCAATTCTGTTAAAATTTGATTTATGTATCTTGCAGCCCTGTCATTGGGTGCATATATATTTAATATGGTTATGTCTTCCTGATCAATTGTCCCTTTTATCATTATATAGTGTCCTTCTTTATCCTTTGTGGTGGATTTAAGTCTAAAGTCTATTTTGTCAGAAATTAATATTGCTACTTCTCTTCTTTTTTGCTTATTGTTTGCTTGATATACTTTTTTCCATCCTTTGATTTTTAGTTTGTTTGTGTCTCTAAGTCTAAGGTGTGTCTCTTGTAGGCAGCATATAGATGGATCGTGTTTCTTTATCCAGTCTGTGACTCTCTGTCTCTTTATTGGTGCATTTAGTCCATTTACATTGAGCGTAATTATAGATAAATAAGTTTTTAGTGCTGTCATTTTGATGCCTTTTTATGTGTGTTGTTGACAATTTCATTTTTCCACATACTTTTTTGTGCTGAGGCGTTTTTCTTAGTAAATTGTGAGATCCTCATTTTCATAGTGTTTGACTTTATGTTAGTTGAGTCGTTACGTTTTTCTTGGCTTTTATCTTGAGGTATAGAGTTGTTATACCTTATTGTGGTTACCTTATTATTTATCCCTATTTTTCTAAGTAAAAACCTAACTTGTATTGTTCTATATCGCCTTGTATCACTCTCCATATGGCAGTTCAATGCCTCCTGTATTTAGTCCCTCTTTTTGATTATTGTGATCTTTTACCTATTGACTTCCATGATTCCCTGTTATGTGTATTTTTTTTAAATTAATCTTAATTTGTTTGTTTTTGTGATTTCCCTATTTGAGTTGATATCAGGATGTTCTGTTTTGTGACTTTGTGTTGTGCTGATATCTGATATTATTGGTTATCTGACCAAACAATATCCTTTAGTATTTCTTGTAGCTTTGGTTTGGTTTTTGTAAATTCTCTAAACTTGTGTTTGTCTGTAAATATCTTAATTTCGCCTTCATATTTCATAGAGAGTTTTGCTGGATATATGATCCTTGGCTGGCAGTTTTTCTCCTTCAGCGTTCTGTATATGTCGTCCCATTCCCTTCTTGCCTGCATGGTTTCTGCTGAGTAGTCTGAACTTATTCTTATTGATTCTCCCTTGAAGGAAACCTTTCTTTTCTCCCTGGCTGCTTTTAAAATTTTCTGTTTATCTTTGGTTTTGGTGAGTTTGATGATAATATGTCTTGGTGTTTGTCTTTTTGGGTCAATCTTAAATGGGGTTCGATGAGCATCTTGGATAGATATCCTTTCGTGTTTCATGATGTCAGGGAAGTTTTGTGTCAGGAGTTCTTCAACTATTTTCTCTGTGTTTTCTGTCTCCCCTCCCTGTTCTGGGACTCCAATCACCCGCAGGTTATCCTTCTTGATAGAGTCCCACATACTTCTTAGGGTTTCTTCATTTTTTTTAATTCTTTTCTCTGATTTTTTTTCAGCTATGTTGGTGTTGATTCCCTGGTCCTCCAGATGTCCCAGTCTGTATTCTAATTGCTCGAGTCTGCTCCTCTGACTTCCTATTGCGTTGTCTAATTCTATAATTTTATTGTTAATCTTTTGGATTTCTACATGCTGTCTCTCTATGGATTTTGCAACTTATTAATTTTTCCACTATGTTCTTGAATAATTTTTTTGAGTTCTTCAACAGTTTTATCAGTGTGTTCCTTGGCCTTTTCTGCAGTTATCCTAATTTCATTTGTGATATCTTTAAGCATTCTGTAAATTAGTTTTTTATATTCTGTATCTGATAATTCCAGGATTGTATCTTCATTTGGGAAAGATTTTGATTCTTTTGTTTGGGGGGTTGGAGAAGCTGTCATGGTCTGCTTCTTTAAGTGGTTTGATATGGATTGTTGTCTCCGAGCCATCACTGGGAAACTAGTTTTTCCAGAAAATCCGCTAAAAAAAAATGCAGTCAGATCCCTATCAGAGTTCTCCCTCTGGCTCAGGCTATTCGGATGTTAATGAAGCCACCTGGGGAGGGTGGGGGAGGGAACAGAGAGATAGGAGAGTAGCACCTCAGAATATAGCCAGAGTTGCTTGTCTTGCTTGGAATGACTGTTATATCTGAGATTCCCGTGGGCGTGTCGCCTATGTGTGCTGGCTGTGTGGAGATTGCCCCCGGGGGGTCTGGCCCGCTGGAGTCACGGTCAGATCCTCCACTTCCAGCCCCACGCCCAGCGTCAAGGCTCGCCTACTGGGACAGTGCACTCTCGACTCCGAAATCAGTCGCTGCCTCCCAGGGACTTCTCGTCCCTCCAGCCGCGTGGCCGTGCCGCCCTCTAGAACCAGTTGGGCCTCCTCCCAGGGTTAGTTCAGATGGGTGGAGCAGCTCCCCATGCTTGTGCCGTGACCAAGTGTCCCGGCTGGGACGCTGTTCTCCCCGCTCCAATACCAGTTGCTGCCTCCCGGGGACTTCTCCTACCGGCTGCGTCCCACACCGCCCGCGCGACCCGGCTGCACCCCTTCCCGGGGTTAGTTCAGGGGGGTGGAGCAGCTCTCCGTGTTTATGCCATACCTGCGTCCAGTCCAAATCCCGGCGGGACGGTTCTCCGGCTGGGACGCTGCTCTTCCTGCTCCAAGGCCAGTCACTGCCTCCCGGGGACTTCTGCTACGGGCTGCGTCCCACACCGCCTGCGGAACCGGCTGGTCCCCCTCCCGGGGTTAGTTCAGGGGGGTGGAGCAGCTCTCTGTGCTTGTGCCGTACCTGACTGGTACGCTGGCTCCAGGCTCTGGAAACAATCGCTGCTTCCCCGTATTAGTTCATTCTCCATCTCTCAATCTGTGTTTGTTGTTCAGGGTTTGTAGATTGTTATATATGTGATCGATTCACTTGTTTTTCCGTGTCTTTGTTGTAAGAGGGATCCGAGGTAGCGTCTGCCTAGTCCGCCATCTTGGCTCCGCCCCCTCAGTGTCCATCTCACTGGTTCTTTTTTGCTAGAAACACATATATATACACTATAGTTGTTTAATATATGTTTATTAGTTGATTACTCATTGAAAAAATATCAAAAAGCAAATAAAAGAAGAGCTGCTTCATCAAGCTGGTAGTAAATTTAAGGAACTTATTAATCATAGAGGTGATACAGACTGACAACAGAAATAGACTCAAGAGGGGGTTCACTCAAATTAGTCTTCATAAATTATTGTGAAAAAAATGCCTGTGGGGGTGGTAAGGAGAAGAAAAGCATTTTCAGGAGGTGGGGACTGGGAAAAGATGCTGCATTCCTAACAATATTTAATAGCTGACATTTTGAAGATGCACGCTCAAAAAACAATGTTTAAAAAAGATCAATGGTTTCACCTATATAGAATCATTTTTTAGTGAGTGTTTTATCTTTTTGTAGTTTAATTTTATATCTTGGTGAAAATAAACACAGCAAAAGATACACCATTGCAACAATTTCTACATGTACAATTCAGTGATATTCATTGCATTGATCAAGTTGGGCAACCACTACCGTTATTATTTTCCAAATTATTCTGCCACCATTAACATTAACTCACTGCCACAAAGCTTCTTGTCTAAACTTTCAAGTTGCCATTCTCGATTTCATCCCACATAGAAAATTCTTTAAATTAGCACAATCCTCAAGGAAGACTACTTTACTCAATAAGTTAAACTACAGTTTTCTTCAAAAAGCCTTCAGGGTGTAGCTTTGGTTTAAGGTTTAAAAGATTATCTCAGGGCAATAGTTTCTGGGGTTCATCCAGCCTCAATGACTCCAGAAAGTCTGGATATAGAATCATTTTTTAAATTTCTTCCTAAAAGCACTATTTTAAACTTTAAAAGTTAATTGTTTTAATATTTTATGTGTTCACATGAGTTCAAAAACTAAAAAAGAACAAAAGCTATGCAGTAATGTCTTTCTTTCCTCTCTGTCCCCCAGGCATATACTCACAGACTTGCTTTCCCCAAAGTCAACAACCATCAGTTATACAGGTTTCCTCTTATATATATACATATAATACATATATACAGAGAGAGACACACACATTTCTCTCTTTTTTCACAAAAATACCCACAATATATTCTGCATACTGCTTTGTACCCTGCTTATTTTCACGTGAAGATCTTTCTACATTTGTGCAGAAAGAATTTCCAACACTTTGTGTCTCTCTATATTACTTCATTGTAATAGACAGCATAATTTATTCAACTAGATCCTAAAGACAGACAGTAGCTTATGTTAAATTTTTTTCAAGCAATATTTCAATAAATAACAAGGAATAAATGCTTCTGTATGAGTACATCTATAGGAATAAAAATCTTGCAAATGGAATTACTAAATAAAAAGATATATAAGTTTTTAATTTTAATAAATGATGCCAAATTGCCTTTCATTCTAGTATACCAATTTATACCAATATACTATACTCTTACTCAAATAACACAGGAGCTCTGCATTTGTTTGCCAACCCTGCCCTTCCCTCCAAAAGCTATTTTCGTAAGCGTACTATGCCAATTTTGTTTACATGTTGCCGTAAAAAAAAAAAAAAATTAGTATAACAGGCTAACTAAAATACCTCATGGCAGGGTGGGTGCATTTGGCAAACAAATGTAAAACATACATGTTATTTGTATAAAAATATGGTAATGTCATATAAAATGTCTTACGTTTCTAAACAAATATCTTACCACCTATTCTGCCCCTAAATCCTAATATATTTCTGTGGGGATGGTAAATCTCTGATTGTGTGCCTGCTTAACTCGTTGTCTTTAAACAAAATGACTAGACTCTGTAATACACTATGCATTGCATTTGTGGGTATTTGTCCACATCATTAACATCTACTAGGAGCTCCTAAAGGGAAGGTGTCATTTCCCTTGACCTTGCTTTATAAGAATCCCAGCAGAGGGCCAAGCACGTGCGGTACTTTGGAAATGTTATTTGATGTTGATGATAATGATGAATGGCATTTTAATTTACTGAAAGAGCAATTCGAGTTTCAGAAACCTTAGCGTCTCACTTAAAATAATACTCAACAACAACAACCTACCCTTTTCATGGGCAGCTAATGTAAATACTTTTAGTATAACAGTTGTGTTTAAACAGTATTAACTTGGTGTCTTGTTATGTATTTTTATAACCTTCAATTTTCATTGGTTCCTTAGGAAGGAAAACGTAGATTTGCATTTGATAAAATACTTCATCCTCTATTTCCTTTGCTTTTTCTGAAATGTAAAGTATACTAATAAATTCCAAACTTCAGGTTAAAAATAAGAATGAATGGGGTATCCTAAAGTGATTTATCTCTAACTCTTGTGGAGCTTGTCCATCTTGCACAGCTATTACAGCAGCCACAGATATCACGATAATATTTTGTGAGATGGCTTTTGACATATAGAACAATCCACAGGAGCCACTAAGTGAAATTTTATATCAGGTTCTAATAACTCATGTAATCATGCAAACATGTTCTCTAAGATCTCATGGCTCAAAACCTGGCTGCAGAAAAGGCTGGTAAAGCATTTATGTCTCTCGCTTCTGGAAGTATGACTTGTCCCAGTCTCAGCAGACCATGCAATCATGCACATTGTAAAAACATGTAACTGTAGAACTAACAACTCTTCAAAATGGAGACCCATTGCCGTCGAGTCAATTCCTACTCGTAGCGACCTTGTAGGACAGAGTAGAACTGCCCCATGGGGTTTCCAAGGAGCAGCTGCTGGATTCAAACTGCCGACCTTTTGGTTTGCAGTCGAGTTCTTAACCACTATACCACCAGGGCTCCACAAAATGTAGGGAAACCTACTATTATAGCACTTATATGTGAAAAAATAAAAAGTAGATATCCAACTTAAGAGACTACTGAAAGAAACAGAATCAGAATAAAATGTGACATTAGTTTTGAAGGATGTGTGACTCATTAACCGGCCATCAGCCGAGGACTACATACAGCAAGATGACAAGCCACAGTAGAGCAGTCAATAAAGATTTCTTTATGTGCCTTTTTCAAAAAGCCCAAACTGAATGAAAGAGATAAGCTAGATTTGGCTCAGAATATCTCTGACAGGAGCAGGCAAGAAGAGAGAGGTCAGAAAAGGTATACGTATGAGAGAAGGCAAGTGGGGAAAAAGCAAAGAGGTAAGAAATGCAATGCTTATGGAGAAGAAAAAAGAAAAGATGTTATGGAAATACCATAGGTTGTAGAATAGAAAGTATATCATATAAACATTAAGAACTAAGATTTTAATTTAAATGTATATATATATTTTTTAAAGAGGAGCAATCTGGATGCATGTGCACAAATGAAATCCTAAATCTCATAGAATTACATTCAGAATTAGATCAAAATTATGATGGAAAGATTCAGGATATTCAAAGAAAAGAATGGAAGCTTTGTAGTACCATCAGTTAAAGAAAACCACCCTCATACCTATTCCTTTTTTCTTAATTAAATGAAATTGAGGAAATGACTTGTACAAAGTACATTATTGTATGTAGTTTTTCTGATAATGAAGCTTAAAATAAATTAATTGTAAGGACCATGAGGTGAATGGTTCATAGTTTTCAATTATCTAGCCATGAGCCAGAGGGTGTAACTGACCTGGAAACATAGACTGTCATTGGGGGTCCCAGTAGGAAGTAGATGGGTCACACAAAGAAAGCAAGCTGAGAAAAGTTGAATGAAGAACTATTGATAAAGATGTGGGAGGTTCAAGGTAAGAAAACAAGAGAGAGTGAAGGACATTGACACTGGTACCTGCAGGGATATACTACTTCACCTAGGCATTCAGGGCAAGGCAAAAATGTAGTTACCTGAAACTGACAAGAAGGGGCATTGAACAGGTGGAGTGAACTTTGTAAAGGTACACCTGCAAGTTGCTCATGAGTGGGTTCCTATTCATGGTAGCCCCATGTCTGTCACTATAAAACTGTGCTCCAAGGGGTTTTCAATGGTCGATTTTTCACAAGTAGATTGCCAGGCATTTCTTCTAATGCTCCTCTGGGTAGACTCAAACCTCTAAACTTTTGGTTAGCAGCCTAGTGTGTTAATCGTTTATACTACCCAGGGACTCCCAATGGAACACCCATTGCCATCAAGTCCACTTTGACCCTGTACAACAGAGTAGAACTGCCCCAGAAGGTTTCCAAGGAGTGGCCATTGGATTCGAACTGCGGACCTTTTTGTTAGCAGCCGAGCTCTTAACTACTGCACCACTGGGGTTCCCAGTGGGACACCAACAAAAAGAACACCAAACCTGTTGCAGTTCAGTCAATTCTGACTCATAGCAACCGAATAGAACAGAGTAGAACTGTTCCCGTAGAGTTTCCAAGGAGCATCTGGTGGATTCCAACTGCTGACCTTTTGGTTAGCAGCCATAGCACTTAACCACTAGACGACCAGGGCTTCCCAGTGGAATGCAGATACTGTCAATTTCAGCCCAACCGTAATGACAGATGAGGACCCATGGCCTGAGCTCACTATCTTCCTTCTCTCCTGTCAGTTCTTCCCTTTGGATGAAACAACCAGAGCCAAAGGGCAAGGGACCCATGGTTATAGTCCGGAAATGTCATTTTCTCTGGGTGAAGAATAAGGGAAAGAAGATAGAGAGGAACTGGACAGATCCATAGAAAACACTCAGCATAGTGGGTGACCTTTTGCAGAAATATGTTGAAGATAAAATGTATTAATCCTGGAATTGATTGCATCATTTACAGAATAAGTCAAACTCTCAGAGAACAAGTTAGACATTGTGGAAGCTGCACTAAGTCTTTGCCCCCTGTGATTTCATGTTTGGTCTAGAGCTTCTTTAATCCCACTCATCAGATTTGGGACAATGACGAAGACAGTGCCACAGATCCTACCTCTATGTCTGCCATGGAGCACTTAGCTTTTCTGCTTTGTGATTCCAGGTCAAACTTTCAGCAGCAATGTAAAATTTGGCCGTGTTTCCCCACAGGAGAACTTAAAGAGGGAATATGAATAAATAGGTAAAAATTTATTACTATCATACTTAAGGAAGAAAGTTAAATTGAAGTTTAAGTCTTGATAAAGGTAGCTTAGTAGAATCAACTCTGATTGAGATTAATTTCAAAATTGTGCCATAGAGGACTAAAAATCGTTGATGGTTTCTCCCAGTTACATAACTAATTACCAAGATTGGTATGTGTATTTATGAAACCTGATTGAAAATTTAGAGACTGGATAAGGCCCTGAAATTATTGCCCCGAGATAATCTTTAAACTTAAACCAAAAATATCCCTTGAAGTCTTTTTAAAACCAAACAATAGTTTAGCTTACCTAGCGAAAAATATCTACCTGGAGCATTACGCGCATTTACGAACTATCTATACGGGTCAAACTGACAACAGCAACTAGAAAGGTTAGAGAGGAACCTTAGGGTGCAGAGTTTGTGTTGACGAGGAAGGGACAGCTCAGAAAGGAAGAGAGGGAATGGTTACACAACTCAAAGAGTGTGATCAATGTCACTAAATGGCACATGCAGAAACTGGTGAATTGGTTTATGTTTGCTGTGTATATTCTCAACAGCAACAACAAAACAAAATTAAACTAAAGAATATTTAGAGGGCACAATTTGCCGATTTGTTTCCATCTCTTAACTCTTACTGGCCTTTTCTTCCTTGATCTTGTGGCAGTGTTTGCCTACTCCTTGATGTCTTCTCTTTTTGGCTCTGTGGTATCACACTTCCTGGTTTTTGCCTTTCTCACCAGTAGCACACGTGGAGTCTTTCTGGCTGAGTTCTGCTCTATCTGCTTTACAACAAAAGCACTCTTGTCTCTCTCATCCATCTAAATATTGGCTGCTCTTTTATCATTATCCATAGCCCACACGTAGGACTCATCATCATCACCAAATTCTCCTGGGGAAGACTGTTCTCACCACGACCCCCACCAATAGTGTTCCTAGGTAGGGTTGTGCAGGTTGGGCCTGCCACATTCCCACATTCCACAGCTCCCACAAGGGACTCATGTTTCTGTGCTTCCAGTAAGAATTCTTCCCTTCCCTGAAGTTGTCAAATTTACAGCTAACTGATGGAGGAAATAGCAGCCTGAAGCCACGTTACTTGGCTAACACTGAAAACTATAACTCTTAAACAGATCATTCACTTTCCTGTCAAAAATGTTGGAACTAATAGCATAAGTTTTCACTTCCCTGTTTAGTCCAAGCCTGGATAATTATAACGCCCAAAGATTATTCCTTTATTGTGTTGTTTATCCTCCTGTCTGACTCGCCCATCTCTTCCCCTCACTCCCAAACTCTTCTACTCTTCTCTTAGGAATTTTCACCCTGTGATCAGCAAATACCCTAATATCCTCAGTTCCTTTCTGTCCCCATGTCGCTAGTAAGTTAGCTCTCTTCTGAAACCACCCCTTCCCCTTTGGCACTCTTAAGTGTAAGCAGTTTATTTTGTTTTTGTTGTTTATTATTATGACCTTTTCACATTCCTTATCAGATTTCCGTCCTCCTAAAAATTCCTAACCACCTTGAGGTTTTTGACATCCAGTCACATTTGAAGTCAACAGTGATAACAAAGGGGACACCAAAGGACAACAAAAAAAACTATTTTCAGACAAACAAGGACTTTCAACAGAAAACCAGTAGATATCACAGATAGCGAAGCTAGTTCGTAGAAGGGACAAATAGCCCTTCATGTACCTTGCTTAAGAATAAAAGAAAGACCAAAAAAAAAAGCCAAACCAGTTGCCATCGAGTTGATAGTGACTCATGGTGACCCCATGTGCTACAGAATAGAACTGTTCCATAGGGTTTTCAAGGCTATATATAACCTTTCAGAAGAAGAGTGCCAGGCCTATCTTTTTCTTATGAGGCACCTCTGGGTAGGTTTGAACTGCCCACCTTTTCGTTAGTAGTCAATCACTTAACCATTTACTCCATCCAGGGGCTCTTAGAAGCAATTCTATACATAATACTGCATATGTGTCCTGGAAATGAGGGTGGATTTGGGGGCCTAGGTGGGTTTTTTCCGCCAATACAAATAGATTCTACAACAATTGTGTAAATCTCACTGTTATTTTAACAACAGAAAATACATACCTAACTGAATTCTGTGGTACATTTTTTTTTTTTTACCCTTCCATACATCAGTGGCAAAACCAATGGATACCTTCAATTCTTGTTTTTCACCTAAGAATGTTTTACAGAGCCCATCTATGTTCCTTGCAACACAATTCACGATAGCAAAAAGATGGAAACAACATAAGTGCCCATCAATGGATGAATAAACAAAATGTGTTACATACATACAATGGAATACCACACAATTATAAAGAATAATGATGAGTTCTCATCTTAAACCAATAATAATAAGAGTTTACATCTTATAATGTGGATTAATCTGGATGACATTGTGCTGAGTGAAATAGTCGATCACAAAATGACAAATATTTTATGATCTCACTTGTATGGAAATAAAAAAAAAGATATACATGCAGAAACCAACATTCATTGGTGGTTACCAAGGATGGTTGGGGGAGTGGGGGGAATCACTCTTTAGATAGTAGACACTTGTGATTCTGGGTGATGGGACTGGTAACACCAAAGGTGGGTGAAGTGCACACGGCTTGACAAAGTAAATACTGCCACTAAGAAGTATACACAAAAAAGGACATTTTTGGAGAATGCTGGGACATACATAATTTTGCAGCAACCAAAAGATACATGTGCCCTTACATATTTATATACCCAAAACCCATTGCCATTGAGTCACTTCCAACTCATAGATATCCTGTGCTGTTGTTGGGTGCCGCAGAGTTAGTTCTGACTCATAGCGACCCTATGTACCACAGAACAAAACACTGCCCAGTCCTGCGCCATGCTCACAATCGTTGTTATGCTTGAGTACATTGTTGCAGCCACTGTGTCAATCCATCTCGTTGAGGGTTATCTTAGTCATCTAGTGCTGCCATATCAGACATACTACAAGTGGATGGCTTTAACAAAGAGATATTTCTTTTCTCACAGTCTAGTAGGTTACAAGCCCAAATTTAGGGCGACAGCTCCAGGGAAAGTCTTTCTCTCTGTTGGCTCTGGAGGAAGGTCCTTGTCCTCAATCTTCCCATGGTCAAGGAGCTTCTCAGGCACAGGGATCCCGTATCCAAAAGACATGCTCTGCTCCTGGTGCTACTTTCTTGGTGGTATGAGGTCCCGAACTCTCTGCTTACTTCCCTTTCCTTTTATCTCTCAAGAGATAAAATGTGGTGCAGGCCTCATCCCAGAGCAAATCCCTTTACCTTGGATCAGGGAGGTGACCTGAGTAAAGGTGGTGTTACAATCCCACCCTAATCCTCTCAGCATAAAATTACAATCACAAAATGGAGGATAACCACACAATACTGGGAATCATGGCCCAGTGAAGTGGATACACACATTTTGGGGGGACATAATTCAATCCATGACAAGGGTCTTCCTCTTTTTCGCTGATCCATTACCAAACATGATGTCCCCCTCCAGGAACTGATCCTTCCTGACAACATGTCCTAAGTATGTAAGACACAGTCTTGCCATCCTTGCTTCTAAAGAGCATTCTGGTAGTGCTTCTTCCAAGACAGATTTGTTCGTCCTTTTGGCAGCCCATGGTATATTCAATATTCTTCACCAACACCGCAATTTAAAGGCATCAATTCTTCTTCGGTCTTCCTTATTCATTGTCCAGCTTTCACATGCATATTAGGCAATTGAAAATACCATGGCTTGGATCAGGCACACCTTAGTTTTCAAGATGACATCTTTGCTTTTCAACACTTTAAAGAGGTGTTTTGCAGCAGACTTGCCCAATGCAATGCGTCTTTTGATTTCTTGACTGCTGCTTCCATAGGTGTTATTGTGGATCCAAGGAAAATGAAACCCTTGACAACTTCAATCTTTTCTCTGTTTACCATGATGTTGCTCATTGGTCCAGTTGTGAGGATTTTTGTTTTTTTTTTATGTTGAGGTGTAATCCATACTGAAGGCTGTGGTCTTTGATCTTCATCAGTAAGTGCAAGTCCTCTCACTTTCAGCAAGCAAGGTTGTGTCATCTGCATAATGCAGGTTGTTAATGAGTCTTGCTCCAATCCTGATGCCCGTTCTTCTTCATATAGTCCAGTTTCTTGGATTATTTGCTCAGAGATCTTATAGGATGGAGTAAAACTGCCTTCCCCACCTCTGCCTCCACATGGTTTCCAAGGCTGTAAATCTTTAGGGAAGCGGACTGCTACATCTTTCTCCCATAGAGCAGCTGGGATTCAAACTGCCTACCTTTCGATTAGCAGCCAAGCACTTTTACCACTGCACCACCAGGGCTCCTTACATATTTATGATTGCATGCATATGTTTGTATGTTTAAAAAAGAATTGCCATCATGTTGCTTGCAACTCTTAGTGACCCTACAGGACAGAGTTAGAACTACCCCATAGGGTTTCCAAGGAGCAGCTAGCTGGTGGATTCAAACTGCCAACATTTTGGTTACCAGCTGGGCTCTTAACCACTGCACCACCATGGCTCCATACATGTGCATAGGTATATATATGTGTGTATATATATGTACATATATACATGTATCCATATGTATATACATGTGTGTGTGATATATTCATATATATATATATAACAGAACGCATAGGGGCACAGTTTCAGATACTCTTCCAAGTTTGAAGCTTTAGAACCATAGCCTGTGGGACAACTTGGTCAACTGACATAATATAGTTCACAAAGTTTATATTCTATACTTTAGTTTGGTGAGTAGTATCTGGGGTCTTAAAGCTTGTGAGCAGCCATCTAAGATAAAACTATCGGTAACTTCTCATCTGGAGCAAAAGAAAAAGAAGGAAACCAAAGACTCAAAGAACAACCTAGACTACAGGACTAACAGTCTACATGAACAACAGTGTCATCTACCCTGAGACCGGAACTAGATGGTGCCTAGATACCACTACTGACCATTCTAATCAGAGCCATAATAGATGAATCATGACAGAAAGGGAGAAAAATGTGGTATAGAACTCAAATTCTTAAGAAGCCTAGACTTACTAGACCAGTTGAGACTATAGGACTCCCTGAGACTGTCACCCTGAGACACTCCATAAATATTGAGCCAAATCTACCCCCTGAGGTCACCGTTTAGCTAAATAACAGATTGGCTTATGAAATAAAATTACTGTGCACCTTTAAAAAATACTCTAAATGAGACCAATTGTCAACAATTAAGCTAAAGCAAAGAAGAAAGGGTAAGGGGACAGGGAAACTAGATTACTGAAAATCAAACCTCCAGAATAGAGTTAATGAGAATGTTGACACTTTGTGAAAAATGTAACCAATGTCACTAAACAACTTGTGTAGTGATTGTTAAATGGGAACCTAATCTGTAAACTTGCACCAAAAACACAATTAATAAAAAAAGCTATATATACGTATGTGTGTTTGTGTGTGTATATATATACATACGTACATATAAAAAGAAGGATGGCTTTTAGAATTGCAGGCATATGTTTAGGTGCTAACCTTGCAAACTCAAACTTAGCAAATAATAACCAAAGAGAGCTGATATTCAATAATCAAGAGGCAGGTAGAGGTATAGATCATGCAGAAGGAGTTCAGAGAAAGGAGTAGCTCAATAGGATTTATGGGTCAGGCTCCATGGGAAGGTGGGACTTGAGTTGAGCATGAAAGATTCAAAGCATTTGACTACATTAAAAAGTGACAAGAGCAATTAAAATGAATAGATACTGCATCTGTGCACTTGTATGAAAAAGAAAATACAAGTATTTTGTATTCATTTATGGTTAATAAATGAGTTAGAAAAAAAATCCAAGCCCTAAATCTCCTGTTTCCAAAGACTCTTACCACCTTCCTGTTTTATCTTTTCTAGAACCAAGCATCCTGCCTGACACATACCAAGTTTTCAATAACCACAGAAAACCCACTGCTGTTGGGTCAACTCTGACTCATAGTGACCCTATAGGACACAATAGAACTGCCTCCATAGAGTTTCCAAGGCTGTAATCTTTACAGAAGCAGACTGTCAAATCTTTCTTCTGCGAAGCAGCTGGTGGGTGTAAATGGCCAACTTTTGGTTAGCAGCTGAGCGTTTAACCACTGTACCACCAGGGCTCCTATTTTCAATAACCCATTGCTGTCGAGTCGATTCTGACCCGTAGTGACCCTATAGGACAAAGTAGAACTGCCCCATAGGGTAACCAAGACTGTAGTCTTTACAGAAGCAGATTGCCACATCTTTCTGCTGCAGAGTGGGTACCAACAGCGGACCTTTAGGTTAACAGCTGAGCACTTTAACCACTGCACCACCAGGGTTCCTTTACAATGGATAGCTCCCATCTGATGGGCTCCCATCAGCTCACAAATCTTTATAAGCCACAATTATGCCATGTTTACTATGGGGGAGGGGAAGAAAGGTTGGGAGGAAGGGATTCCAAGTTGAGAACAAAGAGGGTACTAGGGCTACTGTCTGCCTTTGGGCTTTCTAGCCCACTTAGGGGAGAAGCCTAAGTCACATTATACAATTAGAGAAGAATTCCAGACACTGAATCCACTAGTGCCAAGCAGGATAAGGTGAACTATCTGTCCGAAAAGAATTTAAATAACAAAGATATAAAAGGGTGTCAGAGAAACTGGGAAAGCTTTTGTGGCAAAAAATATGACGGAATTTTAGTAGGGACATTATAAAGGATTAGGAAACTTCTTGGAAAGACTTTTCAGATGCAAGGAGAAGCACACTCAGAGGCAGAGGCCCTGCAGTGAGTACAGCACGTGAAGGACAGTGGAGAGCTTGCTGGAACGGAGGGGAGGGTGTGAAGGGGAGCTGGGGAAGCTCACAAGTACTGTAGAGTGGACCGATTCACTTAATGGACTTATGTCATTTAGGAGCCTCTAGTTGGTGCAAGCGTTAATGCATCTGCCCGCTAACTGGAAGGTTGGAGTTTCAAGTCCACCCGAAGGCACCTCAGAAGAAAGGCCTGGTGATTTGCTTCTGAGAGATCCAAGAATCCATTGATGTCAAGTTGATTCCGACTCATAGCAACCCTGTGACACAGAGTAGAGCTGCCCCATAGGGTTTCCAAGGAGCGCCGGGTGGATTCAAACCACCAGCCTTTCGGTTGGCAGCCATAGCTCTTGACCACTGGGCCACTAGGGTTTCCTCTGAGAGATCAGCCATTTAATTTGTTGAGCTAAGTAACTGTAGAATCCTTCTGCGAAATACAGCTTAGTCTTCATTTCCCCGTATGTCCAGTGAATAAATGAAAGAATAAATGAAGGAATGATTGCTGCCCTCTACAATCAAGTCAGTTGTCATAAGGGGCTATATATACGTTTCAAATATGCTACTTTTGCTCAAAATAATTTAAATCTTTTTTTTTTCCCCCTGTGGTCATATTCTTTTGAATATTTTCAACCATAATGTCATGTCCTTTTGCTTTTGAGGTATTGGTCAATAGGTCAAGTTATTGACAGGTAAATGTAAATAAACAGCAGTTAAGCTAGATGATGTATTTTTGAACCATCAAAAAGCAACACTAACAAAATGACAGGGGTTTCCTTGTGTGACTTGGAAATGTGTGGTGTTACAGATATCCAGACAAAGTAGAGGGGATAGATGATGAGAAGTTTCTCAGACTCAAGTATCAAACCCTTACCACACTCGTGGAAGAAAGGCCTGGCAGTTTGCTTTTGAAAAATCAGCCGTTGAAAACCTTATGGAGCACAGTTCTGCTCGGACATACTCAGTCATCACGAGTTTGAATCGACTTGATGTCAACTGGTTTATCATACTAGTAACTTTTTATGGACATCCTCTCAAATAATGGAAACTCCTCTTCTTTGGATAGCTTTGTATTTGAATTCACTTAATCGGAACGACAAATACAAAATCAGAACCAGGAAAAAAGCAAATCCCGGGTTCTAGTTAAAAAATACCATGTGGGGAAACTTAGTGCCTACTTTTAGATTTGCAAAACAACTCTGCAAAGTAAATCGTTCTGTTATTCGTCTGCGTATTAGATATTTAAAGCTGGAAGAAACTCCTAATAGAAAGTTTTCCATCTTCTACTTAAAGATTGTATTATTTTAAGGTCTGTGGTTAAATGTCATTCTCCCTGGAAGGTGTCTATGTTTTTAATTTCACCTTCTTTCCTGGAGTTGGGACTCAGGTATAAAAAAAACAACGGCAACTCTGTTGAAGCTTTCTTTTTTATTTAAATTCATTTTCCAGCCATTTTATAAATACAGCTTACATTTTATGTTAACATTTGTTTAAGGGAGATGGTGGTGAGATATAAATCTGTCCTATTATTTTCTTCTTTTTGTGCCGATTTGGAAGTTTGACAATTGTAAATAAAATTACTAGATATATTTTATTAAAAATACATCTGAAAGCCTTATGGAAAGAATCGTGGAGAGCAACTTCTACGAAAAAAAAAGAAAAACACTAGCGGATCTTTACACCATGGGCTAATACTTAATAAATTGTGGAAAAAAAAAAAAAAAGAACTGATAAATGGAAAGAGATAAACATACAAACTTTCTGTTATGTTGATTCACCTGGTCACAAAATCTTCATTTATTTGTCGGTGAAAGTAAAATTAGATCTGGTCCAGCTAAGAATATGCAAAAGGGATCTAACACAAGTTCCTGGATCTCCCCCCCTTTAAGGATCTTTCTCTGAGAATTCATGCTGCTTAAAAAAATAATATCCAAATTCAGTCAAGGGTACAAGCATGTTCTCTTAGACATTAAGAAACTGCGTTCACACAGCAGCTGACCCTGTTTGGATCCTTTCACTAGGAACTGATTTCCTTATTTGCCTATGCCAATACTTTTTTCTAGTCATTTGTCATTTACATAACACTGAGAAACCAGTCCTGGGAATGTCCTAAACAACAAAAAAGCTTCTATAATAATTTTTGACACAGGGGACTTCATGGAGAAGCCTGTATATTCTTCAGCAGCAGATTCATTGCGCGTTCTGTTCAGCCAGCCATTTCCTAGTGGAACGGCGATGTTTAGTTTGGCCAGCAACAGCTACTGGAACAGGCGGGCAGTTGTATTCATGAAGCCAACTATCGGAAAGAATTTCCTTGCTTATTTTTTCCTCTGTGTGTGTGTGTTTATGCTTGTACAAGTGTGTGTTTTTATTCAAGATCTTGGGTGCGAAAGCCACTTTATTTTTTTGTGAGAAATTTGAAAACATGTCTGAATATAATTTGTGTTTATGATTTTTCTACAGTCATTTTCCTTTGATTAAGATTTGTTTGTTTTTGTTTTTTGTTTTTAATTTACCAGATATATTTTCAACTGTTTGGTGAACTGTTTACTACATCAAATTTGTATTGGCATTACCATTTGCTGGCCTGAGCCCATCCTCCACCCATTATACCCTTAAAAACTAAAACTGATGATTATCTTCTAAAGACAAAATAGAAGGAAAAAAAAAAAAAAAACTAGCTAGAAGAAGAGAACTGCTCCAAGATCATTTCATTTACTGAAATGTATCAGGTTACAGTCTCATTCATATCAGAGAATAGCCTGTTTTCACATTTAGGATCTTTTTTTAGGTCATCTCACCAATCATAATAATATAAAATGTAAGTTGGCATTTTACTGGTAGTGGACCTCGAACAGATGAATCCTGCATACAAACATTAACTTCCGGCCTTTCAAATCACTTTCTCTTTCCCTGACTCTCACGCTCTGGTCTCCTAAAGCTATATTTAATTATCGTCGTTGAAGAAAGAATCGTGTGATAAAAGGGAGCGATTCCCTTTTTTGATATCAGATTCATTTTTCTCCTTTCATTTAAGAGAAAAGTAGTAGTGTTTGGAGCAATCTAGTACATAAAATGATCCCTTGAAAGTTTGCTCCTATTTTAAGTGCATGTGGAGATTAGCATTATTTGATTTATTTTGACAAGGTATGGTAAAGTTTTTCTAAGAACAATAATCTGCCAGAAAGGTTTTAAGAACTTTTCACTATGCTAGAAGGATAAATCATGTCAGGTGTTTCATGGGATTGAAAGATGATCTCCAATCCCTTTTCACACTTGTTTATCTTAATGTTTTTTGGAATAATCCTTAAGATAATCAAGAAGTTATTAGCTGTTATTTAAATACAGTGCGCGAGACTGACATTCAAATATAAACAAAAAAAAAATAGCTACTTTAAAAAAAAATCACAAGGCTGAAAGTGACCCTGGTGTTCTTCTAATCCAAGTCAGATTGCATTTAAACTCTGCTAGAATAGTTTAACCTCTTTCTTAAGATCTCCAGGAAATAAAACTATTCAGTTTCCTAGGGAAACTTACTCCAATGTGCCACAGCTTCCCTCAGGGAGGCAAGATGTCCAAATTAAACCTTAATACAAAACTTGAACACTTATCAGCGGCAAACTCATTTACAATATTTTGACATCAGTGTCACTAACTGGAAAACTGAGGCTGGGTACCAGGCATGCCGATGTTCCGTTCTCTCAGCATGTCCTTCGCTAGTCAATGGGGTCAAAGCAATGCATTTCCAGTCCTGATATACCTGCATGTAACAGAACACTTGTAGGGAAATGGACAGAAAAGCCATTCACAAACTATTCACATGAATTGTTGTTGTCGCTGGGTGCCTTGGAGTTGGTTCTGACTCATAGTTGCCACTCATAGTACAGTCCTACACCACCCTCGATACTTGCTATGTTTGAGCCCATTGTAGCAACCACTGTGTCAGTTAGTCTTACTGACAGTCTTCCTTTCTTGCTGATCCTTTACTTTACCAAGCATGATGTACTTTTCCAGGGATTTGTCCCTCTTGATAACATGTCCAAAGTATGTGAGATGAAGTCTTGCCATCCTCGCTTCTAAGGAGCATCCTGGCTGTACATCTTCCAAGACAGATTTGTTAATTCTTCTGGCAGTCCATGGTATCTTCAATATTTTTCACCAACACAATAATTCAAAGGCATCAATTCTTCTTTGGTATTCCTTATTCATTGCCCAGCTTTCGCATGTGAATGAGGTGATTGAAAACACCACGGCTTGGGTCAGGTACACATTACTGCTTAAAGTGACATCTTTGCTTTTTAACACTTTAAAGAGGTCTTTTGCAATAGATTTACCCAGTGCAATATGTCATTTGATTTCTTGACTGTTGCATCCATAGGCATTGATTGTGGATTCAAGTAAAATGAAATCCTTGACAACTTCAGTATTTTCTCTGTTTATCATGATGTTGCTTACTTGTCCAGTTATGAAGATTATTGTTTTCTTTATGTTGAGGTGTAATCCATACTGATGACTGTAGTCTTTGATCTTCATCAGTAATTGCTTCAAGTCCTTTCTGCTTTCAGCAAGCAAGGTTGTGTCATCTGCATATCACAAGTTGTTAATGATTCCCCCTCCAGTTCTGATGTGGTGTTCTTCTTCACATAGTCCAGCTCCTTGGATTATTTTCTCAGCATACAAATTGAATAACTTTGGTGAAAGAATACAACCCTGAACTGCACTTTTTTTTTTTTTTTTTAAACCATGGAGTATCCCCTTGTTCTGTTTGAAGGACTACATCCTGGTCTATGTACAGTTTCCACATGAGAATAATTAAGTGTTCTGGAATTCCCATTCTTTGCAGTGTTATCCATAGTTTGTTATGATCCACACAATCGAATGTCTTCACATAGTCAATAAAACACAGACAAACCTCTTTCTGTTATTCTCTGCTTTCAGCCAAGATTCATCTGACATTAGCAATGATACACCTTGCTCCTGATCCTCTTCTGAATCCAGTTGAATTTGTGGCAGTTTCCTGTCAATGTACTGCTACAATCATCTTCAGCAAAATTTTGCTTTTGTATGATATTGTTTGATCATTTTTGCATTCCATTGGATCACCTTTCTTTGTAATGGGCACATATATAGACCTCTTCCAGCCGGTTGGCCAGGTAGCTATTTTCCAAATTTCTTGGCATAGATGAATGTGGCTTCCATTGTTGCTTCGGTTTGTTGAAACAGCTCAATTAGTATTCCGTCAATTCCTGGAGCTGTGTTTTTCACCAAGGCCTTCAGCACAACTTACACTTCTTCCTCTAATATAATCAGTTCTTGATCATAAGTTACCTCCTGAAATGTTTGAACATTGACCATTTCTTTTTGGTAAGTGACTCTGTGTATTCCTTCCATCTTCTTTCGATGCTTTCTGAGTCATTCAATATTTTGCCCATAACCAAAAAACACCCAGTGCCATCGACCATAGAATCCTTCAATATTGCAACTTGAGGTTTGAAATTTTTCTTCAGTACTTTCAGCTTGAGAAAGGCTGAGCATGTTCTTCCCATTTGGTTTTCTAACTCCAGGTCTTTTCATATTTCATTACAATACTTAACTTTGTCTTATCAAACCACTCTTTGAAATCTTCTGTCCAGCTCTTTTACTTCATAATTCCTTCCATTCAATTTAGCTACTCTACATTCAAGAGCAAGTTTCAGAGTCTCTTCTGACATCGATTTTGGTATTTTCTATCTTTTTTTCTTTTTATGGCCTTTTGCTTTCTTCCCGTATGATGTCTTGTCATCCCACAACTTGTCTGGACTTTGGTCATTAATGTTCAGTGTGTCATATTTGTTCCTGAGATGGTCAGTTGGTCTGTCAGTTCGTCATTTTGTCAGTTTGTCATAGTACTGTGGTGGCTTGCATGTTGTTGTGATGCTGGAAGCTACTCCACTGTTGTTTCAAATACCAGCAGGGTCTCCCATGGTAGACAAGTTTCAGCAGAGCTTCCAGACTAAGACAGGCTAGGAAGAAGAATCTGGTGATCTATCCTTAAAAAATTGGCTGGGGGAAACCCAAGATGAGCAGCGGAACACTGTCTGATATAGTGCTAGAATATGAACCCCTCAGGTTGAAAAGCACTCAGAATATCACTGGGAGTTGCCTCCTCAAAGTAGACTCAACCTTAATGATGTGGATGGAGTCAAGCATTGGGATCTACATTTGTTGATGTGGCATGACTCAAAATGAGAAGAAATGCTTCAAACCTCCATTAATAATCAGAACATGGAATGTATGAAGTATGAATCTAGGAAAATTATAAGTTGTCAAAATGAAATGGAATGTTCGAAGATAGAAAACCTAGGCATTTGTGAGCTGAAATGAACTGGTATTGGCCACTTTAAATTGGACAATCATATGATTTACTATGCCAGGAATGACAAATTGAAGAGGAATGAAATTGCATTCATTGTCAAAATGAACAGTTCAAGATCTATCCTGAAGTACAACACTGTCAGTGATAGGATAATATCCATATGCCTACAAGAAGACCAGTTAATATGACTATTGTTCAAATTTACACACCAAGCACTAATGCCAAAGATGAAGAAACTGAAGATTTTTACTAACTTCTGCAGTCTGAAATCAATCAAACATGAAATCAAGGTTTATTGATAATTATCAGTGATTGGAATGTAAAAGTTGGAAACAAAGAAGAAAGATTAGTAGTTGGAACATACAGCCTTGGTGATAGAAAGATGCCAGAGGTCACATGATAGAATTTTGCAAGATCAATGATCTATTCATTGGAAATACGTTTTTTCAGCAGTGTAAATGGTGACTACACACGTGGACCTCACCAGATTGAATATACAGGAATCAAATCAACTACATATGTGGAAAGATACAATAGAGAAGTTCAACATCGGCAGTCAGAACAAGGCCAGTGGCCAACTGCAAAACAGATCATGAATTCTCAAATCCAAGTTCAAGTTGAAGCTGAAGAAAGTTAAAAACAAGTCCACAAGAGCCAAAGTACAACCTTGAGCATATTCCACCTGAATTTAGAGACCATCTCAAGAAGAGTTGACACCAAGTGAATTACCTGCTTATAAAGATATCATTCATATTAGAATCTCTTTATTACTGTGAGAGCCAGCCATTATATTACAATGGCCAGCTATTTGCAGGTCTTGCATTTTTCATATGAAAGCATAGACTGAAAGCTAAGTGTGGTGACAGAAAATTGAATCTACTATGTAAAAAAAGCTATTGTACATGCCAGGTTACTTGACATAGATGCCAAATACAATTATTTTGCATGGGGAGCAACTAAAAAGCTTCAATCAAGAACCCAGACAGATTCTTCAGAACCATTCTAGGTCTTGTAATGTCCTTCTCAAAAAATTATTAGAAGTGTCTTTAATAATAATTAATACTATGGAGCAAAGATCTCATCTCTGAACCAGGTATTTTCAATGCAAGAATTGACTATTGCTATCTTGTTAACAGCGTCTCTACATTCCTCTGAGTTTAAGGACTTTGTGGACAGGGACTCTATCACATGCTACAACATTCTCAAAAAATATGTCAGCTGAAAAGAATAGCTGGGCATCTCCTTAAAGCATGTCTACTGAAGTGAAGTCACTTAATTAGCCGATACAGCTTTTGAAGTGTCTCGGTATTTACCCATGAATTGTGCACTCTCTGTCCAACAAAAATAATTAATTCTTATACATTACCAAGGGCTAACATTTTAATAGTTAAGATTTCAATCCATGGTGGTGAAGAAATTACTAAATAAATAATAGCATTTAGGAACTCTCTGTTCATCATGCATTTTAAACATAAATCCTAACCATTGAAGAAATTCTTTATACAAATAAAAGAAGACGGAAAAGTAAATGAAACTAAACAAATACAGATCCCTCCAATCATAATCATTGCATACAATGTCCAGAGGTTAAATGGACTGGAGAATACTGATTAATGTTGGGTCATTAAGATGTCTTTCCTTTCAAGATGATGAAAAATCCAAACCTTTAGAAATTAGCTATGTTAGAAACGGCATAGAATGTTTAGATATAACTATACGAAGAAGAATGCAGCGTCAGGATTGGAGGAAGACTCATTAACAACCTGTGATATGCAGATGACACCACCTTCTTTGCTGAAAGGGAAGAGGACTTGAAGCACTTACCGATAAAGAGCAAAGACCACAGCCTTCAATGTGGATTACACCTCAATATAAAGAAAACAAAAATCCTCACAATTGGACAAACAAGCAACATCATGATAAATGGAGAAAACATTGACGTTGTAAAGGATTTCGTTTTACTTGAATCCACAATCAACGCCCATAAAAGGAACAGTCAAGAAACCAAAGGACTCATTACATGCGGCAAATTTGCTGCAAAAAACTTATTTAAGGTGTTAAAAAAGTGAAGATCTCACTTTAAGGGCTAAGATGTGCCTGACTCAAGCCATGGTGTTTTCAATAGCCTCACATGCATGAGAAAGCCAGACAATGAATTAGGAAAACCTAAGAAGAGCTGATGCCTTTGAATTAAGGTGCTGGAGAAGAATATTGAATATACCATGGACTGCCAGAAAAACAACCAAATTTGTCTTGGAAGAAGTACAGCCAGAATGCTCATTAGAAGCAAGGATGGTGAGACTACATCTCACATACTTTGGACATGTTATCAGGAGGAACCAATTCCTGGAGAAGGACATCACACTTGGTAAAGTAGAGAGTCAGCAAAAAAGAAAAAGACGCTCAGTGAGATGGATTGACACAGTGGCTACAACAATGAACTCAAGCATAACAATGATGGTGAAGCTAGCACAGGACCAGGCAGTGTTTCACTCTGTTGTACACAGGGTCACTATGAGTCAGAACCAACGCAACAGCACCTAACAACAACAATGGAGAACTTACCAGAGCCAAAAGATGAAAGAATCGATAATTTTCCAAACACTGCAACTGCTGAGGTGTAGTCACTTGATTTTCTATACCTACTAGTATAATTTAAGGAGATCTAGCAAAAGGTTACTTTCAATTCTTATTAAAACAGCTGACTAAAAAGAGAAAGCAATTATTAACCAGCTGTTCAATGTTAGCATTCCTTTGTCTATTTAGTTGATTTGTTCACTTAAAAAAATATATGTTGAACCCCTCTCTATTATATACCAGGCACTCTTCTAAGTACTTTCAATATATCAGTGAAGAGCTATGACATGGGATTTGCATTCTAGATCTTGATGCTAGTTCCTGAGGTTTTCTGTTGCAGTAGTTAAGGACAGGGTTAAACTCAACACTTTCTTTTTTCTCCATAAACGGCATCTATTTTTAAAGGTATCCTCAACCCTACTTTTTGAGGTAGTCCACTACAGTCTTCTAAGGAAGCCTAAGAATGGGAAAAAAGAATAAAGGCGGGAAAATTTTCAAGAAGAGAAGAAATTTAGAAAGACTCGGTTAATTTAAGAAAGGATGAGTGCAAGGGTAGTTTTTGTATAAAATATTAATGAATTTCTAGTATTAGAAATTCATTAATCTATTGAGGGCCTACTATGTGTTAGGCATTGTACCAAGTCCCAGGAATAAAATAGCAAGCACAACATACATAGTCTATGTACTGATGGAGCGTACAGCCTGGAGAGGAAGTAAGCATTCATCACACAAAAATGTGAATACATAACAGAAGCTCTAAACCACACCATGTAGAAAATGTATAGTAGGTTGGTCAACGAAGACCTTTCCTGTGGAAATGACCTTTGAGCTAAGCTATCAAGTATAAGAGGGAGAGGAGATGATACATTTCAAGCAAAGGGAATGGCAAGTGCAAAGGCCCAGAGACAGGATGGAGTATAACAAATTCTAAGAGCAGAAGGGAAGTAAGAAGTGATTGGAGTGCTGAAAAAATGTGAAGAATAGGCTCAAGAAGGTGAGGGCGTTTTTCATGAAAGTGAAAGTATTCAATGAACATAGACTAGAAATATGCACGTAAGCTTTCTTCTACATAGGAGAGATTTTAGTTATAGCCTTAAAAAACTCAGTGCCGTCGAGTCGATTCTGATTTGGATTTTTTTTTAGATAGCCTTAAAAGGTCGCTCGCTATAAGTCGGAATCGACTCAAGAGCAGTGGGTTTGGTTTTTTTCGGTTTAGAGCCTTAAAAGTAATCAACATTTTCGCTAACAGTTCTCTCATCGACTTGGCATTTACCTTGGTGATAACCAATTTCCTCACAAGGGTATCATAAATTCACATTTGTATAAAGGAAATGTGGCTTGTCAAAATAAGCCATCTTATAAAGGCATCTACTTTTTGTCTGGGTGGCAGTAGCAGAATTTTCACCTGACTTAAATTTGAAAATTAAAATTGTATTTCAAAAAAAGTATAATCTGTACACACATTGTATGCACACATGTACTTACACATAAAAATGTGGGGAATTACAGCTTGAGAAAATGGTTAATCCTTCTGGGTAGTTTTCACTAAAAAAAAAAAAAAAAAAATAGCACAAGAAAACTGATTGCCTCCCTATAGTGCTCTTCAAAGAGTTGGAGCCAGGCAGCAGAATAGGAAATGAAGTGAAGTTAGTGACCCTCACTGGCCTGAACCACAGGAGCCGGTAAACACAGTATTTCCACTTCATTCATAGCTTTCTTCTGTTGTGGCCCTTGGCTACCCTTTCACTGGAAAGCATTTTCCCCTAGGGGAAAAAATATTGTAAATCTATTAATATGTAAGCATACATTAGCTTTATTTATGGTATATTAACACGTTATCTTGAATTATTACCATAATGATTGGAAATGCAGTGTATAGTTTTAGAGACAAGTTTGAAATAGAGTCCAAGCAGGTCAGGCAGTCACATTTGGGTTTTATTAGTGATAAAACTGCGAGTTCTTCACCCAGATCTCCTTGAAGAATGATATAAAATATAGCTTTCACCCTAGCCTATAATTTTCTCTGTAATGGAGGTGGTTTTGTCACAAAATAGAAACCGTCCTCAAGGAAAGACATTATGAACACAGCCATATTGTGATGTCACACAACACACTTGACCTTGTCACCTAGATCCATTTTCATACTACTCAGGAAACTACTAACACTGATAAAAGGTTTAATTGACTTCCCGTGTCTGTCCCTAAAATTATATGTATAGGAACATATTACAAAGCTGAACTATAAACATATAAAGGTATATCTAGGAACTAAATGTGCCAAATGATCAAGTTTCATAACCTTGTAAAGATTTTTTTTTTTTTTTGCTCTTCTGTAATGAGAGAGCTCTTGATCTTTAAAAGCAACTCCCAGATTTCATAGCTATTTATTCTTAGACGGAAATATATATATATATAATTGCATCCAATCTTCCTACTATCGGACATTAGATTGGATTTTTTTTTGTGGTGAAGAAACATCTCGGATTAAATTAACCTGTGCACACTTGGAGAGAGCGAAGGGCTGAGGAAGGCAGCTATTCCAAAGCATTTAAGTAATTGGACATGCAGTGTTTTGCTTTGAATTTTTTTTTTTTTAACTTGGCCTTAGAAAATATAGTTCAAAACGCAAGTCTTAACGCCAAGAACTAATTTGATTCAAGAGCAAGGACTGCTGATTCTGGCCATGTCAGAATAACATATATTGGCATAGGCTCCCTTCATAAGCAACTATAAAACTGGATAAAGTATATGAACCAACAGTTTTTGAGATGTTGGACAAGAGGTGATGCAGAAGTGGAGAGAGGCACACAAGGTGATTACTACAGTATCCTCAGCTTTTCAATGGGAGTGACTTGCCAGCGTGCAGCTCAGGGGGTTGAAACTCTAGCGGAGCATGATGGTCTCCCTGAAAGGAGGAAGCGGAGATTATAGTCTGAGCTGCTGAGGTAGCTGGAACGTGAGGAGCTTGGTTCAAAACAGGATAGAATTCTACAGAAATGCAGCTCCTGAGAGCTTCACAGAGGTCCCCTTAAGTCTTTGGCAAAACACTAAGTTGTACATATGCAAAATCTGTGAGACCAGGAAAGGTAGTGTGACTGGAGAGCTGTGAGCTAAATGGAGATAGCTTGGTGAATGCCATGGACATGCAGTTGGGAGTGTGGAAAGGCCACACAATGGAAATAGGGTTCCCTCTACTCTAGACCCGTTTATAAAAGCAGCTTCAAAATAGATGACCTGCTTTCCAGAATAAAGCACAAGATTCTTTAATGTGTGTATATATATATGTATACACACACACACATATATATGAAGCCCTAGTGGCACAGAGGTTAAGTGCTCAGGCTGCTAAGCAAAATGCTGGCAGTTCGAATCCATCAGTTGCTCCTTGGAAACCCTGTGGAGCAGTTCTACTCTGTCCTATAGGGTTACTGTCGAGATAGATAGGGTTAACTGTGCCTGCAGCTGAACAAAAGAGGTGTTAAAAAATTACCAACTAGAAGTTGGGTTAACAGGAACCCACCCTGTCAACATGAGATAAGATTGAAACAACCCATGAATTACTATCTCCTTCTTAGTGTTTTTCTAGCCTCCTCCTCCTTTACAGGCTCCACGTGGGCAGAACAAAGCTCGACTGCTGTTTAACCTTCCGTAGTCCTCTGAAGACAGCAATTACTGTCGAAGATCAAGTGCGCTTGCGCTATATCCCATAATACGTGATGCCAAGGGCTGTCTTGAATATCAGGGGGTTCCATCTTAGATTCCTGATGCCTGTGCAACCTAATTAGCATATACCACCATTCTGAGACGTACTCACCCCTTGAAAGAAGCCCACTAAATATTCATTACTCTACTGTCTCCACTGAACCCATATAAGCCCTAGCCTTGCTTCCCTTTTTGAGTCAGTCTTTTGGAGAGGCCTAGATCCCCTCTGACTCCTTTTGCTTTACTCAAGCAAAATAAAGCTTGCTGAAGGTAAAGTTTATCTTTCACGTGTATTCTTACTCGGGAAAAGACAAGAACCCTTTGTGTCAGATTGGCAAATGGAAACACTGAGTCAGAATTGACTTGAAGGCAATGGGATACACACACACACACACACACACACACATATGTATATTCAACCACATAGTATTGGCAATGTCCAGAATAAGATAAAAAATTACTGTATATGCAAAGAAGCAAAATAAGTGACCCAGAGTTAATAGTTATGTTAGAATTAGTAGATAAGATCTTGAATAGACAATATTTAAAGGAAATGATGGGTAGAAAGAGTAGATGGATAGGAAATCTCAGTACAAAAAGATAAACTCAAACAAAAGGAAAAAGAGGAGAGAACTTAAATGGAAATTCTAAAGTTGAAAAATACAGTATCTGTAATTATCTTGGATTGAATTGTGCCCCCCAAAAACTATGTGTCAACTTGCTTAGGCCATGATTCCTCCATTTTGTGATTGTAAGTTTATGTTGAGAGGATTAGGGTGGGATTGTAACACCACCCTTACTCAGGTCACCTCCCTGATCCAGTGTAAAGAGAGTTTCCCTGGAGTGTGGCCTGAACCACCTTTTATCTCTCAAGAGATAAAATAAAAGGAAGCAAGCAGAGAGTTGGAGACCTCATACCACCAAGAATGCAGCACCAGGAACAGAGTGCATCTTTTGGGCCTGGGGTCCCTATGTCTGAGAAGCTCCTCGACCATGGGACGATTGAGGACAAGGAACTTCTTCCAGAGCCAACAGAGAGAGAAAGCCTTCCCCTGGAGCCGGCGCCCTGAATTTGTACTCGTAACCTACTAGACTGTGAGGAAATAAATTTCTCTTTGTTAAAGTCATCCACTTGTGATGTTTCTCTACTGGCCGCACTAGATGACTAATAAAAAAAAAAAACTTGATTTAGTAAAATGTCATGAATGTAAAGGCAGGTAATAGAAATTCTTCCAACGAAAAGCCTTAAAGAAAGAACACAACCTCAGAGAGTTGTGGGTCTTTATCAAGTTGCCTAAGATAAATGCAGTCAGAGACCTTGAAGGTGAGTAGAGAGTTTGGAGTAAAAAAAAAAAAAAAAAAAAACTTTAAAGAAATAAATGGCCAATTTTTTTTTAATTTGCTGAGAAATATAAACTCAAATATTCACAAAGTTCAAAAAATTGAACTTTGTGAATATTTGAGTTTATATTTCTAATTTCTCAATAGAAACAATGTAAACCAGAAAAAGTTATGCAAAATCTTTACTACTGCTGAAAAAAAATTAACCCTAATGTCATCTTCAGAACAAATACCTCCCAAAAGTACACTTAATATGAAAGATAAAACTATAACCCTTCTGGAAGAAAACACAGGAAAATATCTTTATGACCTCACGGTAGGCAAAGATTTCTTAGACGTAGAAACATGAGCTAGTTAATTTACAAATCAATAATGTAGTCTTCATCAAATTAAAAATGTTTGACCATCAAAACCCACTATTAAGAAAATGAATAGGCAAGTCACAGGGACATTGTTTACAAAACATATATATGTCATAGAACTCATACCCATAGTACATGAAGAACTCTTAAAGTCAATAATAAAAAGAAAATAACTCCATTAAAAATGAGTCAAGGGGAGGCGGGGCCAAGATGGCTGACTAGGTAGACGCTACCTCGGATCCCTTTTGCAACAAAGACTCGGAAAAACAAGTGAATCGATCACATACATGACAATCTACAAACCCTGACCATCAAACACAGATCTAAAGAGTTGACCTGAGTGACAGAGACTGAGAACGAACAACCAAGGGGAAGCAACGACAGCTTTCGGAGCCTGGAGCCAGAATCCTAGTCAGGAAACCTTGGCGCCAGTCTTTGGATTGGGCACAGGGGAGCTGAGCACGGCATCCTGAGATGGAGCAAACACGGGATGCAGCCCTAGCCCCCAGAAGTGACCTCGGGGGAAGCCCAGCCAGTGCACGCAGGCAGCGCAGCAATGCGGCTGACAGGAGGAGAAGTCACCGGGAGGCAGGGACTGGTTTTGGAGCCTGGAGTGCGGCGTCCCAGCTGGGGAACTTTGGCACTGGGCTTTGGACTGGGAGTGGAGGAACTGACCATGGCTTCTGAGACAGCACAAGCACAGGACACGGGCCTGACCCTCGGGGGCAATCTCTACCCAGCCATGGCACACAGTCAACACGCCCCTTGGGAATCTCAGATAAAACTGTCATCCCAAGCAAGATAAGTAACTTTGACTATATTCCAGGGTGCTTTTTTTTTTTTTTTTACTCTCTCCTATTTATCTGAACCCTCCCCTCCACTTCCCAGGCGGCTTCATTAACATTGGAATTTCCTGAGCCAGAGAGTGAAGTGCTCTGCAGTTTTTCTTTCTCTTTTTTTTTTTTTTCAGTTTTTTCCTAACCCATTCTCCTGGCCTGAGAGAAGCAGCTACAGAAACCCAGGGACCAAAAATCCTTCCCTAATTGGACTAAAAATACAGAACCAGCTCCAGCCAAACATATGTGATCCACAGTCTTGGGCTTTCAACCCTACAGGGAACAAGGTGGCTATTATACTGCAAAGGCAATTCTGATAGGGATCTGACTGTAATTGTTTTAGTGGATTACTGGAAAGACAAGTTTCCCAGGTCTGATATCTCTGCATATTCAACAGAGCCCTCACTTACCCACAACAGGGAACTGAGGGCTGAAGCTCCCCCCAGACCACCTAGCCTTCTGCCTTAGGGGTCAAAGGAGGGTGACACCTACCAATCTGTAGAGGTACTTGCATTGGGGGCCTAAGGTACAGCTGCAGAGCCCACCCACCAAAGTGCTTTAGGAATAGAGACACACCTACCTCACTGGCACTTGGGGGAAGCCTGTCAGCATTCTGCCCCCCCCCCCAGAGTGTGAACCCCAGCTGCTACTAGAATCTGGCGCACACAACTATCACCACTACTTCTCTAGGTGGATAGGTAACAGTCTGCACCACACACTTGGTGACCCAAAATCAGATTCTATTAAAGAATAGTGAATGGACTCTTAGGCTTATATATCTGGTAACAGCACAAACCAGCTGGTAATAGGACATAAGTGATTCAAGGGCTACAACAATCAAGACAGCGCAATCTAGTAGCCCATCTACATATATTGAAAGAAAACAAAACAAGATAACACTCACTGAGCAAATATAGAATAAATCACTACTATATATCTTTTTTTTTTTTATATCTTAGAGATGGCTCGGAGACAGCAGTCGATATCAAACCGCATAAAGAAGCAGACCATGATTGCTTCTACAACTCCCCAAACTAAAGAATCAAAATCTTTCCCAAATGAAGATACAATCCTGGAATTGCCAGAAGCAGAATATAAAAAACTAATTTACAGAATGCTTCAAGACATCAGGGATGACCTCAGAAATGAAATAAAGCAATCTGCAGAAAAAGCCAAGGAACACACTGATAAAGCAGTTGAAGAACTCAAAAAGATTATTCAAGAACATAGTGGAAAAATTAATAAGTTGCAAGAATCCATAGAGAGACAGCATTCAGAAATCCAAAAGATTAACAATAAAATTACAGAATTAGACAACGCAATAGGAAGTCAGAGGAGCAGACTCGAGCAATTGGAATGCAAGGTGGGGGATCTGGAGGACAAGGGAATTGACACCAATATAGCTGAAAAAAATCAGATAAAAGAATTTAAAAAAATGAAGAAACCCTAAGAATCATGTGGGACTCTACCAAGAAGAATAACTTGAGTGTGATTGGAGTCCCAGAACAGGGAGGGATAAGAGAAAATACAGAGAGAATAGTTGAAGACCTGTTGGCAGAAAACTTCCCTGGCATCATGAAAGATGAAAGGATATCTATCCAAGATGCTCATCGAACCCCACTTAAGATTGATCCAAAAAGAAAATCACCAAGACATATTATCATCAAAATTGAAAAACCAAAGATAAAGAGAAAATTTTAAAAGCAGCCAGGGATAACAGAAAGGTGTCCTACAATGGAGAATCAATAAGAATAAGTTCGGACTACTCAGCAGAAACTATGCAGGCAAGAAGGCAATGGGATGACATATGTAGAGCACTGAAGGAGAAAAACTGCCAGCCAAGGATCATATATCCAGCAAAACTCTCTCTCAAATATGAAGGCAAAATTAAAACATTTACAGATAAACACAAGCTTAGAGAGTTTGCAAAAACCAAACCAAAGCTACAAGAAATACTAAAGGAAATTGTTTGGGCAGAAAACCAATAATATCAGATACCAGCACAATACAAGGTCACAGAACAGAACATCCTGATATCAACTCAAATAGGGAAATCACAAAAACAAATTAAGATTAATTTTAAAAAGAAAAAAACACTCAAAACAGGAAATCATTGAAGTCAATATGTAAAAGATCACAATAATCAAAAACAGTGACTAAATACAGGTGGCATAGAACTGCCATATGGAGAGGGATACAAGGAGATACAGGACAATACAAGTTAGGCTTTTACTTAGAAAAATAGGGGTAAATATTAAGGTAACCACAAAGAGGTATAACAACTCCATAACTCAAAATAAAAACCAAGAAAAACATAACAACTCAGCAAACATAAAGTCAAATACTATGAAAATGAGGAACACACAATTTACAAAGAAAAAGTCTCAGCACAAAAATGTAAGTGGAAAAATGAAATTGTCAACAACACATAAAAAGGCATCAAAATGACAGCACTAAACACATACTTATCTATAATTACACTGAATGTAAATGGACTAAATGCACCAATAAAGAGACAGAGAGTCTCAGACTGGATAAAGAAACAAGATACGTCTATATGCTGCATACAAGAGACGCACCTTAGACTTAGAGACACAAACAAACTAAAACTCTAAGGATAGAAAAAAAATATATCAAACAATAAGCAAAAAAGAGCAGGAGTAGCAATATTAATTTCTGACAAAATAGACTTTAATCTACCACAAAGGATAAAGAAGGACACTACATAATGATTAAAAGGACAATTGACCCAGAAGATATAACCATATTAAATATTTATGCACCCAATGACAGGGCTGCAAGATACATAAAACAAACTTAAACAGAACTGAAAAGTGAGATAGACACCTCCACAATTATAGTAGGAGACTTCAACACACCACTTTCAGAGAAGGACAGGACATCCAATAAGAAGCTCAATAGAGACACGGAAGACCTAATTGCTACAATCAACCAACTTGACCTCATTGACTTATACAGAACACTCCACCCAAATGCTGCAAAGTATACTTTTTTTTCTAGTGCACATGGAACATTCTCTAGAATAGACCACATATTAGGTCATAAAACAAACCTTTGCAGGATCCAAAACATCAAAATATTACAAAGCATCTTCTCAGACCACAAGGCCATAAAAGTGGAAATCAATAACAGAAAAATTAGGGAAAAGAAATCAAATACTTGAAAACTGAACAATACCATGCTGAAAAAAGACTGGGTTTTTTTTTTTTTTAAGGAGGGAATAAAGAAATTCATAGAATGCAAGGAGAATGAAAACACTTCCTATCGAAACCTCTGGGACAGAGCAAAAGCAGTGCTCAGAGGCCAATTTATATCGATAAATGCACACATACAAAAAGAAGAGAGAGCCAAAATCAGAGAACTGTCCCTACAACTTGAACAAATAGAAAGTGAGCAACAAAAGAATCCATCAGGCACCAGAAGAAAACAAATAACAAAAATTAGAGCTGAACTAAATGAATTAGAGAACAGAAAAACAATTGAAAGAATTAACAAAGCCAAAAGCTGATTCTTTGAAAAAATTAACAAAATTGATAAACCATTGGCCAGACTGACTAAAGAAATACAGGAAAGGAAACAAATAACCCGAATAAGAAACAAGATGGGCCACATCACAACAGACCCAACTGAAATTAAAAGAATCATATCAGATTATTACAAAAAATTGTACTCTAACAAATTTGCAAACCTAGAAGAAATGGATGAATTCCTAGAAAAACACTACCTACCTAAACTAACACAATCAGAAGTAGAACAACTAAATAGACCCATAACAAAAAAAGAGATTAAAACGGTAATCAAAAAACTCCCAACAAAAAAAGGCCCTGGCCCAGATGGCTTTACTGAAGACTTCTACCAAACTTTCAGAGAAGAGTTAACACCACTACTCCTAAAGGTATTTCAAAGCATAGAAAATGACGAAATACTACCTAATTCATTCTATGAAGCCACCATATCCCTGATACCAAAACCTGGTAAAGACACCACGAAAAAAAGAAAATTACAGACCTATATCCCTCATGAACATAGATGCAAAAATCCTCAACAAAATTCTAGCCAAGAGAATTCAACAACATATCAAAAAAATAATCCACCACGACCAAGTGGGATTTATACCAGGTATGCAAGGCTGGTTTAATATTAGAAAAACCATTAATGTAATCTACCATATAAATAAAACAAAAGACAAAAACCACACGATCTTATCAATTGATGCAGAAAAAGCATTTGACAAAGTTCAACACCCATTCGTGATAAAAACTCTCAGCAAAATAGGAATTGAAGGAAAATTCCTCAACATAATAAAGGGCATCTATACAAAGCCAACAGCCAACATCACTCTAAATGGAGAGAGCCTGAAATCATTTCCCTTGAGAATGGGAACCAGACAAGGATGCCCTTTATCACTGCTCTTATTTAACATTGGGCTAGAGGTCCTAGCCAGAGCAATTAGGCTAGACAAAGAAATAAAGGGCAACCAGATTGGCAAGGAGAAAGTAAAATTATCTCTATTTGCAGATGACATGATCTTATACACAGAAAACCCTAAGGAATCCTCCAGAAAACTACTGAAACTAACAGAGGAGTCTGGCAGAGTCTCAGGTTATAAGATAAACATACAAAAATCACTTGGATTCCTCTACATCAACAAAAAGAACATCGAAGAGGAAATCACCAAATCAAAACCATTCACAGTAGCCCCCAAGAAGTTAAAATACTTAGGAATAAATCTTACCAAAGATGTAAAAGACCTATAGAAAGAAAACTACAAAGTACTAGTGCAAGAAACTAAAAAGGACCTACATAAGTGGAAAAACATACCTTGCTCATGGATAGGAAGACTTAACATTGTAAAAACGTCTATTCTATCAAAAGCCATCTATACATACAATGCACTTCCAATCCAAATTCCAATGACATTTTTTAATGTGATGGAGAAACAAATCACCAACTTCATGTGGAAGGGGATGAAGCCCCGGATAAGTAAAGCATTACTGAAAAAGAACAAATTGGGAAGCCTCACTCTACCTGATTTTAGAACCTATTATACAGCCACAGTAGTCAAAACAGCCTGGTACTGGTACAACAACAGGCACATAGACCAATGGAACAGAATTGAGAACCCAGGTATAAATCCACCCACATATGAGCAGCTGATATTTGACAAAGGCCCAGTGTCAGTTAATTGGGGAAAAGATAGCCTTTTTAACAAATGGTGCTGGCATAACTGGATATCCATTTGCAAAAAAATGAAACAGGACCCATACCTCACACCATGCACAAAAACTAACTCCAAATCGGTCAAAGACCTAAACATAAAGACTAAAACAATAAAGATCATGGAAGAAAAAATAGGGACAACATTAGGAGCCCTAATACAAGGCATAAACAGAATACAAAACATTACCAAAAATGACAAAGAGAAACCAGATAACTGGGAGCTCCTAAAAATCAAACACCTATGCTCATCTAAAGACTTCTCCAAAAGAGTAAAAAGACCACCTACAGATTGGGAAAGAATTTTCAGCTATGACATCTCCGACCAGTGCCTGATCTCTAAAATCTATGTGATTCTGTTAAAACTCAACCACAAAAAGACAAACGACGCAATCAAAAAGTGGGCAAAGGATATGAACACACACTTCACTAAAGAAGATATTCAGGCAGCTAACAGATACATGAGAAAACGCTCTTGATCATTAGCCATTAAAAAAAAAAAAATTTAGCCATTAGAGAAATACAAATTAAAACTAGGATGAGATTCCATCTCACCCCAACAAGGCTGGCATTAATCCAAAAAACACAAAATAGTAAATGCTGGAGAGGCTGTGGAGAGATTGGAACTCTTACACACTGCTGGTGGGAATGTAAAATGGTACAACCACTTTGGAAATCTATCTGGCGTTTTCTTAAAAAGTTAGAAATAGAACTACCATACAACCCAGAAATCCCACTCCTCGGAATATACCCTAGAGATACAAGAGCCTTCATACAAACAGATATATGCACACCCATGTTTATTGCAGCTCTGTTTACAATAGCAAAAATCTGGAAGCAACCAAGGTGTCCATCAACGGATGAATGGTTAAATAAATTGTGGTATATTCACACAATGGAATACTACACATCGATAAAGAACAGTGACGAATCTGTGAAACATTTCATAACATGGAGGAACCTGGAAGGCATTATGCTGAGCGAAATTAGTCAGAGGCAAAAGGACAAATATTGTATAAGACCACTATTATAAGATCTTGAGAAATAGTATAAACTGAGAAGAACACATACTTTCATGGTTACGAGGGGGGGAGGGAGGGAGGGTGGGAGAGGGTTATTTACTGATTAGTTAGTAGATAAGAACTACTTTAGGTGAAGGGAAGGACAATACTCAATACATGGAAGGTCAGCTCAATTGGACTGGACCAAAAGCAAAGAAGTTTCCAGGATAAACTGAATGCTTCAAAGGTCAGCGGAGCAAGGGCAGGGATTTGGGGACTATGGCTTAAGGGGACTTCTAAGTCAATTGGCAAAATAATTCTATTATGAAAACATTCTGCATCCCACTTTGAAATGTGGCGTCTGGGGTTTTAAATGCTAACGAGCGGCCATCTAAGATGCATCAATTGGTCTCAACCCACCTGGATCAAAGGAGAACAAAGAACACCAAGGTCACACGATAACTATGAGCCCAAGAGACAGAAAGAGCCACATGAACCAGAGACTTACATCATCCTGAGACCAGAAGAACTAGATGGTGCCCGGCCACAACCGATGACTGCCCTGACAGGGCGCACAACAGAGAACCCCTGAGGGAGCAGGAGAACAGTGGGATGCAGATCCCAAATTCTCATAAAAAGACCAGACTTAATGATCTGACTGAGACTAGAGGAATCCCGGCGGTCATGGTCCCCAAATCTTCTGTTGGCCCAGGACAGGAACCATTCCCGAAGACAACTCACCAGACATGGAAGGGACTGGACAGTGGGTTGGAAAGAGATGCTGACGAAGAGTGAGCTACTTGTATCAGGTGGACACTTGAGACTGTGTTGGCATCTCCTGTCTGGAGGGGAGATAGGAGGGTAGAGAGGGTTAGAAACTGGCAAAATCATCACGAAAGGAGAGACTGGAAGAAGGGAGCAGGCTGACTCATTGTGGGGAGAGTAAGTGGGAGTATGGAGTAAGGTGTATATTATACGTGACAGACTGACTTGATTTGTAAACTTTCACTTAACGCACAATAAAATTTATTAAAAAAAACATAAGTCAAGGACTTGAAGAGACACTTCACAAAGGAATGTCCACTAACCCCACTGAACATCATTTAGTCATCAGGAAATGCAAATTAAGATCGCAATTTGATACCAGTACACATCCATTTGAACAGATCAAGTTAAAATAAAACTGAGAATTTCAAATATTGGTAAGAATATACAACAAACTAGGACTCTCAATCACTGCTTTTGGGAATGTAAAATGGTACAACCACTTTTGGAAAATAGGTTGACTGTTTCTTATAATAAAGTTAAGTATATACCTTTATTAAAAAAACCAAACCCAGTGCCGTCAAGTCGATTCCAACTCATACCAACCCTGTAGGACAGAGTAGACCTGCCCAGAGAGTTTCCAAGGAGTGCCTAGCAGATTTGAACTGCTGACCCTCTGTTTAGCAGCAGTAGAACTTAACCACTACGCCACCAGGGTTTCCATACCTTTGCTATGGCCCACCAATTCAACTCCTAAGTATTTACCCAACATAAATGAAAACACGTGCACACACACACACAAACTTGAATAAGAATATCCACAGTAGCTTTATTCATAATAGCCCAAAATTAGAACCCCCAGGCCCCCAGTGCCAAATAGTATCCATCAATAGGAGAACAGATTAATAAATAATCATATAGTCACATAATGAATATGCAATAAAATCAATAACTTGGATAAATGTTAAAAATGTAAAAGAAGTCTGTGGTAGGCCCTCAAAATCAGTCCTCCCCAACACCGTCGTATTCCCTCTATTATCCTCTCACCCTTGAGTGTGGAGTGGGCCCTATGAATATGATAGATGTCATTCCTGTTCTGAGGTTACCTAATATGGCAAGAGTGAAGGGATTTTACAGATGGAATTAAGGTCCCAAATCGGTTGGCTTTGAGTTAATCAAAACTGAGATTATCCTGGGGTTGTTGTTGTTGTTATTAGGTGCCATCAAGTTGGTTCTGACTCATAGCAATCCTATGTACAACAGAAGGAAACACTGCCCAATCCTGGGCCATCCTGACCATTCTTGCTATGTTTGAGCCCATTGTAGCAGCCACTATGTCAGTCCATCTTCTTGAGGATCTTCCTCTCTTTCACTGACCCTCTACTTCACCGAGCATGATGCCCTTCTCCAGGGACTGGTTCCTCCTGCTAAGATGTCCAAAGTACGTGAAACAAAGTCTCACCATTCTTGCTTCTAAGGAGCATTCTGGCTGTACTTCTTCCGGGACAGATTGGTTCCTTCTTCTGGCAGTCCATGGTATATTCAATATTTCTCACCAACACCGTAATTCAAAGGCATCAATTCTTCTTTTGTCTGCCTTATTCATTGTCTGGCTTTCACATGCATGTGAAGCAATTGAAAATACCATGGCTAAGGTGGTATGACTTAATCTAACAAAAGCTCTTCCTGAAGAGAGACACCACCTTGAGGACCTTGAAGACCCAGTCACGTTATAAATTGTCTAAGGAGAAGACCTCAGTCTTACAAACTCAAGGAACTGAGTTCTGCCAACAACATAAATGAGCTTGGAAGAAGACCCTGAACTCCGGATGACAAAGCAGCCCTACAGACACTGATTTCAGTGCTGGGAGACCCTAAGCAGAGGACCCTGCTAAGCCATGCTAGTACTCCAGACACATGGAAACTGTGACATAATAAATGCATGTTTTTTAAAGATGTTAACCTGGTGGTAATTTCCTTCACAGCAACAGAAAACTGATGTAAAGCTAGAAACAAATAATGCATACCCTGTAGTGCTCTTTGGAAACTCTGGTGGCATAGTGGTTAAGAGCTATGGCTGCTAACCAAAATGTCGGCAGTTCGAATCCACCAGAAGCTCCTTGGAAACCCTATGGGGCAGTTCTACTCTGTCCTGTAGGGTCACTATGAGTCGGAATCAACTTGACAGCATAAAGTTCTGAAAATGCAAAATCGATCTATGACAAAGATTCTAAACAGTGGTTACCTCTGGTAGTGGAAGGGATTGCATGAGGGGGACTTGAGGGAACTTTCTGGGGTGATGGAAATGTTGGAGATAAACATTTAAGGTCTATGCATTTCACAGGCTATTAAATATATCGCTATTTGTAAATATAGCTCAAAAATTTAAAACCAAGCCAACATTTATATGTATCTTATTTCTGCAAAAGCAGTGCTCTCTGTCATGTTTCTTAACCCACATTCATCTGAAACCCTTAGACTCTACTCAAAAAAAAAAAAGAAAAGAAAAAAAGAAACTACTTCTAGCCATTCAGGTGACTGCAGATTGCCAGGTTTATCAAATCATTTTTCACATCAAGATTGTTATTAATCTGATAAAGTAAGGAGATAAACTGCTTTTTGAGATATCTTTGAATTTATTTTCTAAAGGCACCACAAGGGTGTGTTGTGTCATCCCTAACATATTGCATTTCTTTACACCAGGGTCAGCATACTATGGCCCTCAGGTCAAATCTAACCAGCCACCTGTTTTTGTAAATAAAGTTTATTGGAACACAGCCAGGCATATTTGCTAACATAATGTTTGTGGCTGCTTTTATGCTACAATAGCAACATTGAGTGAGACAGAGACCTACCAACAATCCAGCCCATAATGATTGAGCCATTTACTATCCAACCGTTTGCAAAAAGAAAAAAAAAAAAAATTCTAACCCCTGCTTTACACCATTAACTTTTAATCAAAGTGTGAGACTCTTAGTCAAAAAGAACCAGATATAATTCCAAGACAGTGCTTTGTTATGTTAAATTTAAAAGCCAGTTGCTGTCCAATCAATTCAAACTCACGGTCACCCCGTGTGTTATAGAGTAGAACTGCCCCGTTGGGTTTTCTTCGCTGTGATTTTTAAAGGAGCAGGTCACCAAGACTTTCTTCTGCAGACCCACTAAGTGAGTTCAAACCGACAACCTTTAGGTTATAGTGGAACACAAACCGTTTGCACCACCCAGGGGCGTTTATGTTACATTAGACAGTTATTTAACTTCTCTAGATACCTTCATTCTGATAGACAGATAAATAGTGATGATGATTATGATAGATAGACATACGAATAGATAGCCAGATAAACCAAAAACCAAACCAAACCCACTGCTGTCCGAATCATAGCAACCCTATAGGACAGAGTAGAACTGCCGTATGGAGTTTCCAAGGAGCACCTGGTAGATTCAAACTGCCAACCTTTTGGTTAGCAGCCATAGCACTTAACCACTATACCATCAGCGTTTCCAGATAGCCAGATAGCCTGATGAAATAACAAAGTTTCCAAACCATGTTCCCTACTAGATGGATTAATTGTTATCTGGGATATCAATATGTATATCATGAAAAATAGCATCGTGTACCAAAATAAATTAGCTTAAAATAAAAACATGATAAACAGAAATTTGTAAGTTCTCTATAGCTTTTGATGTTATTGTTCAAAATGAATTTCCAGGGAGGAATATGACATGTAGGGTATGAAATCCTATCATCTAACCTCTATTCTCCTTATGGCGTTGCTGTTGTTGTTTGGTGCTGTCGAGTAGGTTCTGACTCATAGCGACCCTATGCACTACAAAATGAAACACTGCCCAGTCCTGCGCCAACCTTACAATCACTGTTATGCTTGAGCTCATCGTTGAAGCCACTGTGTCAATACACCTCTTTGAGAGTCTTCCTATTTTCCTCTGACCCTATACTCTGCCAAGCATAATGTCCTTCTCCAGGGACTCATCACTCCTGACAACATGTCCAAAGTATGTAAGACGCAGTCTCGCCACCCTTGCCTCTAAGGAGCATTCTGGCTGCACTTCTTCCAAGACAGATTTGTTTGTTCTTTTGGCAGTCCATGGTATATTCAATATGCTTCGCCAACACCACGATACCAAGGCGTCAACTCTTCTTCGGTCTTCCTTATTCATTGTCCAGCTTTCACATGCATATGATGCAATTGAAAATATCATTGCGTGGGTCAGGTGCACCTTAGCCTTCAGGGTGACATCTTTGCTCTTCAACACTTTGAAGAGGTCCTTTACAGCAGATTTGCCCAATGCAATGCATCTTTTGATTTCTTGACTGCTGCTTCCATGGCTGTTGATTGTGGATCCAAGTAAAACGAAATCCTTGACAACTTCAATCTTTTCTCCATTTATCATGATGTTGCTCATTGGTTCAGGTGTAAGGATTTTCATTTTCTTTATGTTGAGGTGCAATCCATACTGAAGGCTGTGGTCTTTGATCTTCATTAGTAAGTGCTTCAAGTCCTCTACACTTTCAGCAAGCAAGATTGTGTCATCTGCATAATGCAGGTTGTTAATGAGTCTTGCTCCAATCCTGATGCCCCGTTCTTCTTCATATAGTCCAGCTTCTTAGCTATGGGGAAAGAATACAACCCTGATGCACACCTTTCCTGGCTTAAAACCAATCAGTATCCCCTTGTTCTGTCCGAACAACCACCTCTTGATCTATGTAAAGGTTCCTCATGAGCACAATTAATTGTTCTGGAATTCCCATTCTACAAGGAAGACCAGTTAATACGACTATTATCTACTTATGGTACAGGCTAATAATTTGTCTCAGGTTATAGGGTTACTTGACTTGTAGAGTTTAAATCTGCCTTCTACACTCACTGATGGTGTGTACTTGGGTAAGTTATTTAGCCTTTATAGACAGAGTTTTTCCACCTATAAAATAGAGCAAAAATAGTACATACTTCCTAAGTTGATTTTGAAGAGGAAGGTATGCATAGGAGAGCTCCTTACAAGCACGCCACAAATGAGAGTGCTATTTTCTTCTCCTGCCCAACTCCCCACCCCACCCTTACTCCAATTTTAGCCCTCTCTTTATTAAACGTTCAAAGTAACCAGCTATTTGGCTTCAAATATTTGTCCTAAGGATATTAACTAAGTTGTTTTTGTTGTTGTCAGGTACCAGCGAGTAGGTTCCAACTCACAGCAACCCTAAGTATGACAGAAGGAAACACTGCCAGGTCTTGTGCCATCCTCACAATAGATGATATGCTTGTGCCCATTGTTGCAGCCACTATGTCAATCCACCTCATTACTGAAATCTGATGTGTTTCACCTTTTTAACTATTGAATATCTCTGAAGCACTAAGGGAGAAAAACAAATGATCATTTCATTCTTTGGGCCACAGAAACTAATTTTTTACAGCTAAACCTTTACCGAGTTTAGAACTTCTCTATTTTTCCCACCATCAAGAAGTTATGTTTATTTTTTGAAATTATATGCTATATTAGCATATGGCAGGATTTCTATTTTTGAGTGTGGTCTCTAGAAAATTAAATTAAATTCCTCATATCCAGGATCCATTATTCTGATGAACAGAAGTCTCATATAGGACAACATAATACCCAATAAGGAATCTTGAAATTAAATGGTTTAGAGGGGAATCAATGCAGTTGTAATTCTGTAGAATTGAGTGGTCAGAGCAGGAGTTCTTAGAAAACAATGGGGTTATTTAAATTCCACCTTGAAAACTGAGTGACAGTTTGCCTAGGGAACTATTGTGTTCCAAATTCCATCTCAAGACAAGTCCTGCCTTCCCACAGGCCACTGAAAAGCCTTTTATTTTGTCATCTTCTTCTAAAGGCTCCTTCAAAACCTTCCCAACAAACCAGGATTTTCTGCCAAGAGAGACAAAGGCCATTTATTTTTAAAGAAAAGGAAAATATCTGCTCCCTCAAATTAAGCTTCATGACAAGGAAAATTCTAGTATTTTCTCAGCAGATTTCTGAGACTAAACAGTTTGAACACTTTTATTTTTTTATCTCATACCTAATCATTTTAATTTCTCTCCTCTTGACATCTTTATTCTCTAGCCATTCCATAGAATAACTAGTTAATACTGTATTATAAAAGTAAATTTAACTGATCAGTAACACCAGTGACATCACTATGAAACTTGCCTAAGAACTGTATGTAAGGACCATCCACCCAATTCAAATTTCTTAATTAATTGTATAAATTTTTTAGAATAATTATACTTTTGGAAGGTACTCAAAGATCACCCCCCCAATAAAAGTACTAATAGTTTAGAAAGAGCGTTGTGCAATATACAACCTTAAATATATATATATATGCATGTGTATGTATATATGTATATACATGAATGTGTGTAAACGGTTTATAAGAATGTTTAGTGCTTTCAAACGCGTATATATGTGTATATATACATATAAAAAAAAAAAAACCCAGTGCCGTCGAGTCGAATTCCGACTCATAGCGACCCTATAGGACAGAGTAGAACTGCCCCACAGAGTTTCCAAGAAGCACCTGGCGGATTCGAAATGCCAACCTTTTGGTTAGCAGCTGTAGCACTTAACCACTGTGCCACCAGGGTTCCATGTATATATATATATATATATAATATATATATATATATCCATATCCCAGAAGGATTGCTTCTGAGATCGAGAATGTGCACCAGGATGAACATTAGAACTTAAGAGTAATTGTAGTTTTGAAAATCACCTCAAAGAGGAAACATGAAGCATGCACATTTTCAGAGGGCTATGCCTTACCATCTAGACACTAGGTAGAACCACCTCCCCCACACACAAACATGCACAGTGTAAAAATATGAAAATTTGAGATGAAGTTACTATTCTCATCAGCATCCTACTCTGCTGTCATAGCATCTTTACTCTTACTAATCATTAATAAATGATATTGAAAGCAATTTTGTGCAACACAATTAAGGCAGCAGACATTTTTGGATCTTCCTAAAAGCCCTTCTGATAAACCATATTAAAAAACTGGGATAATCATGGTGGTAGAGTGGTTAAGAGCTTGGCTGCTAACCAAAAGGTCAGCAGTTCAAATCCACCAGCTGCTCTTTGTAAACCCTCTGGGGCAGTTCTACTCTGTCCTGTATGATGTCTATGAGTCAGAATCAATTCAAGGGCAATGTTATTTATTTATTTATATATTTTAACAAAGGATAGTCAAAGAGTTGGGGCAGGGATGGAAGGGGGAGAGAAAGTTGGCACAAACAACCTTTTCAAAAAAATTAGGTAGGTGTGAGTTGCCAGAAAATTGGCAGATGTGAGAAATCACCACCAGCACCCTTTCCTGCAAAAAGAGAGCAGGGTGGCAGAAGCTCTGGGAAGTGAGGGGACCACAAACACAATCTACAAGTATTGAGTACCAAAAAATAAACAACGAAATGAGCAAACCCAATCCTGACTGGAAACTTGAATTGACAGATGTGAAAATAATCAGCAAAACTTGGGAAAAGCAAAGGCAGAGCCAAGATCGCAGAATAGACAGACACTTGAGGTGAGCCCTCTTTACAACAAAGACCTGAAAAAACAAGTGAAACGAGTATATTTGTGACAAGATGGGAGCCCTGAGCATCAAAGGCAAGCTTAGAAAACAAACTGATGGGCAGGGGAAGGAAAAGACTGTACAGAAGTGGAAAGGAGTTACCAGACCTGAATTGCAGGGAGCCCTCAGGCACCATTCCCAGAGCGGTGGTGGTGGTGGGCTAGAACTAGCATTCAGCCACAGTTTCCTCAGGGAGAAGCAGCCAGTCACACAGCCTACTCACACCTCCAGAACCTACAAAGAAGAGCACTCTCACCAAAAGCTAAGTACTTGTGTATATTTTATCACACCCCCCACTACCAAGCCAGATTCAGCAACTGAATTGCCTGGGCCTGAGATAGGCACTGTTGAGCACCTAGCGCCATCCTCCCACCCTTGGTGAAGGAAAAATTTGCAAATGGCAGAAAAGATAATTTGCTAGCTCAACTAACTGCAGGAGCTCAGGACAGAAGCAGCTCCTGTCCAGGTATACACCATTCATGGACTTTGAGCACTTTTCCCGTCCGCATGGACCTGTGTGGGCCTATTTTGGGAGAATAGACCCTTGTTGGCAGACTCCAACCATTTCAGCCATGAGATGGGGAGATGGGTGTTTGATGTTTGACATTGCTTTGCCTATTAAACAAGGTCCTCACCTACCCACATCAGGGACCTAAGGACTGTTAGCTCCACTCGGGACACCCAGCCATCCATGACAGGGGTCCAGAGATAACTGGTACTTCTCAGTGCTTACAACCAAAAACTTTGGGTGCCAATGGTCCGTCTGCAGAACCATCCACCTACATGCTCTAGGGAACAGGGATGCATTTTCCTCAGAGACACTAGAGGGTCAGTTCTCAGCCCCCTGCCTTGTTCAGAGCATTACCCCCCACTGCAATCAGATATTGGTATATACACCAATCACCCCTGCCCCTGTAAGACTGTACGACAGAGCCTGTACCACACACTTGATGATCAGCTGCCTGGAAATCTGAGCTGAATTCATATAAGAAAACTGAATGGACTCCTAGACTGATATACCAGATAACACCTCTAGCCATCTGGGGACAGGACATCAGAGCTCCAAAGGTGAAAATAATCAAGCTAGTTCACCAAAGCAACCCATAGGGATATACCAAAACAAAACAAAGCAAGCAGCTATGGCACAGTAAGCAAGCATAAAATAACACAATAACTTAGAGCTGGCTCAGAGACAACAGTTAATTTCAAATCACATGAAGAAACAGACCGTGATCACCTCAACAGGCTCTCCAAACAAAGAATCCAGGGATCTTCTAGATGAAAGTGCGTTCCTGGAATTACCAGAGCCAGAATACGAAAGTTTAATATACAGAACCCTTCAAGACATCAGGAAGGAAATGAGGCAATACGCAGAACAAGCCAAGGAACACACTGATAAAGCAATTGGAGAAATTAGAAAGATTATCCAGGAACATAATGGAAAGTTTAATAAGCTGGAAAAATCCATAGACAGACAGCAATCAGAAATTCAGAAGATTAACAAAAAAATTACAGAATTAGACAACTCGATAGAAAGTCAGAGGAGCAGAATAGAGCAAGTAGAAGCCAGATTTTCTGAACATGAAGATAAATCACTTGGCACTAATATATTTGAAGAAAAATCAGATAAAAGAATTTTAAAAAATGAAGAAAACTTAAGAATCATGTGGGACTCTATCAAGAGAAATAACCTACAAGTGATTGGAGTACCAGAACAGGGAGGGATAACAGAAAATACAGAAAGAATTGCTGAAGACTTGTTGGGAGAAAACTTCTCTAATATCATGAAAGATGAGAAGATATCTATCCAAGATGCTCATCGAACTCCATATAAGGTAGATCTTAAAATAAAGTCATCAAGACATATTATAATCAAGCTTGCCAAAACCAAAGATAAAGAGAGAATTATAAAAGCAGCAAGGGTTAAAGGAAAAGTCACCTACAAAGGAGAGCCAATAAAAATAAGCTTGCACTACATGGCAGAAACCATGCAGGCAAAAAGGCAATGGGATGACATATTTAAAAAAAGATTGCCTGCCAAGAATCATATATCCAGCAAAACTGTCTCTTAAATATGAAGGTGAAATTAAGACATTTCCAGATAAACACAAGTTGAGGGAATTCGTAAAAACCAAACCAAAACTACAGGAAATACTAAAGGGAATTCTTTGGTAAAAAAATCAGTAATATCAGGTATCAACCAAAGACTAGAACACTGGGCAGAGCAACCAGAAGCCAACCCAGACAGGAAAATCCAAAAAAAAACAAAGCAAGATTATTAAAAAAAAAAAGCTCAAAAGCTCAAAATGGGTTAACAGTGACGTTATTATATAAAAGAAGACAACATTAAAATAATAAAGAAGGACTAAGAAATATAATCATACACCTTCCATTTGGAGAGGAAAATATGGAGATACAAAGAAATAAAAGTTAGATTTAAACTTAGAAAAATAGGGGAAATAGTAAGGTAACCACAAAGGACACATATTATCCTACTCATCCAAATACAATACAAGAAAAAAATAGAGACTCCGCAGAAACAAAATCAACAACAACAAACATGAGGAAAGGACAATATTTAAAGATAATCTACTCAGCACATAAAATTAAGCAGGAAAAAAAAAACTGTCAACAACACACAAAAAAAGACATCAAAATGATAGCACTAAATTCATACCTATCCATAATTACCCTGAATGTAAATGGACTAAATGCACCAATAAAGAGACAGAGAGTGGCAGAATGGATTAAAAAACAAGATCCGTCTATATGCTGCCTACAATAGACACACCTTAGACTTAGAGACACAAACAAACTCAAACTCAAAGGATGGAAACAAATATATCAAGCAAAGAACAATCAAAAAAGAGCAGGAGTGACAATATTAATTTCTGACAAAATAGACTTTAAAGTTAAATCCATCAGAAAGGATAAGGAAGGACACTATATAATGATTAAAGGGACAATACACCAAGAAGATATAACCATATTAAATATTTATGCACCCAATGACAGGGCGGCAAGATACATAAAACAAACTTAAACAGAACTGAAAAGTGAGATAGAAAGCTCCACAATAATAGTAGGAGACTTCAACACACCACTTTTGGTGAAGGACAGGACATCCAGAAAGAAGCTCAATAAAGGCACGGAAGATCTAAATGCCACAATCAACCAACTTGATCTCATAGACGTATACAGAACACTCCACCCAACAGCAACCAAGTATACTTTCTTTTCTCGTGTACATAGAACATTCTCTAGAATAGACTACTTATTAGGTCATAAAGCAAGCCTCAGCAGAATCTAAAACATTGAAATATTACAAAGCATCCTCTCTGACCATAAGGCCAAAAAAGTGGAAGTCAATAACAGGAAAAGCGGGGAAAAGAAATTAAACACTTGGAAACTGAACAATACCCTGCTGAAAAAACACTGGATTATAGAAGACATTAAGGATGGAATAAAGAAATTCATAGAATCCAATGAGAATGAAAACACTTCCTATCAGAACCTTTGGGACACAGCAAAATCGGTGCTTAGAGGCCAATTTACATCAATAAACGCACACATCAAAAAAGAAGGGCCAAAATCAAAGAATTATCACTACACCTTGAATAAATAGAAAGAGAGCAATGAAAGAAACCCACAGGAACCAGAAGAAAACAAATAATAAAAATTAGAGCTGAACTAAATGAAATAGAAAACAGAAAAACAATTGAAAGAATTAACAAGACCAAAATCTGGTTTAAAAAAAAAAATCAACAAAAGTGATAAACCACTGGCCAAATGGACAAAAGAAAAACAGGAGAGGAAGCAAATAACCTGAATAAGAAATGAGATGGGTGATATTACAACAGACCCAACTAAAATTAAAAGAATCATATCAGATTACTTTGAAAATTGTACTCTAACAAATTTGAAAATGTAGAAGAAATGAATGAATTTCTAGAAGCACACTACCTACCTAAACGAACACAAACAGATGTAGAACAACTAAATAGACCCATAACAAAAGAAGAGATTGAAAAGATAATCAGAAAACTCCCAATAAAAAAAAGCCCTGGTCCCGACAGCTTCACTGCAGAGTTCTACCAAACTTTCAGAGAAGATTTAACACCACTACTACTAATAATTTTTTTTTTTTTTTTTACTACTAAAGGTATTTCAGAGCATAGAAAAGGATGGAATACTACCAAATTCATTCTATGAAGCCACTGTATCCCTGATACCAAAACCACGTAAAGACACCACAAGAAAAGAAAATTATAGACCTATATTCCTCATGAAAGTGGATGCAAAACTCCTCAATGAAATTCTAGCCAATACAATTCAACAACATATCAAAAAAATAATTCACCATGACCAAGTGGGATTCATACCAGGTATGCAGGGATGGTTCAACATTAGAAATACAATTAATGTAATCCATCACATAAATAAAACAAAAGACAAGAATCACATGATTTTATCAACTGATGCAGAAAAGGCATTTGACAAAAGTTCAACACTCATTCGTGACAAAAACTCTCAGCAAAATAGGAATAGAAGGAAAATTCCTCAACATAATAAAGGGCATGTATACAAAGCCAACAGCCAACATCACCCTAAATGGAGACATTTGACATGAAAACATTCCTATTGAGATCGGGAAGCAGACAAGGATGCCCTTTATCACTAAAGGGCAATTAGGCTAGATAAAGAAATAAAGCACATACAGATTGGTAATGAAGACGTCAAAGTATCTCTATTTGCAGATGACATGATCTTATACACAGAAAACCCTAAGGAATCCTCCAGGAAACTACTGAAACTAATAGAAGAGTTCACAGAATATCGGGATACTAGATAAACATACAAAAACCAGTTGGATTCCTCTATACCAACAAAAAGAACATCGAAGAGGAAATCACCAAATTAATGCCATTTACAGTAGCCCCCAAGAAGTAAAATACTTAGGAATAAATCTTACTAAAGATGTAAAAGACTTATACAAAGAAAACTACAGTACACTTCTGCAAGAAACCAAAATTGACTTACATAAGTGGAAAAACATACCTTGCTCATGGATAGGAAGACTTAAGATTATAAAAATGTTTATTCTACCAAAAGCGATCTATACATTTAATGCAATTCCAATCCAAATCCCAACAACATTCTTCAATGAGATGGAGAAACAAATCACCAACTTCATATGGAAGGGAAAGAGGCCCTGGATAAATAAGGCATTACTGAAAAAGAAGAACAAATTAGGAGGCCTCACTCTACCTGATTTTAGAACCTATTATACCACCACAGTAGTCAAACAGCTTGGTACTGGTACAACAACAGATACATAGACCAATGGAACAGAATTGAGAATCCAGACATAAATCCATCTACATAGGAGCAGTTGATATTTGACAAAGGCCCCAAAACAGTTAAATGGGGAAAAGACAGTCTTTTTAACAAATGGTGCTGGCATAACTGGATATCCATCTGCAAAAAAATGAAACAAAACCGATACCTCACTCCATGCACAAACGAGCTCAAAATGGATCAAATCTACACGATACTGCAAAAACTCAACTACAAAAAGACAAATAACCCAATTAAAAAATGGGCAAAAGGTATGAATAGACACTTCACTAAAGAGGACATTCAGGTAGCTAACAGATACATGAGGAAATGTTCACAATCATTAGCCATTAGAGAAATGCAGATCAAAACTACAGTGAGATTTCATCTCACTCCAACAAGGCTGGCATTAATGCAAAAAACACAGAAGAATAAATGTTGGAGAGGCTGTGGAGAGACTGGAACACTTCTACACTGCTGGTGGGAATGTCAAATGGTACAACCACTTTGGGAATCGATTTGGTGCTTCCTTAAACAGCTAGAAATAGAACTACCGTATGATCCAGCAATCTCACTCCTTGGAATATATCCTAGAGAAATAAGAGCCTTTATATGGATAGATATATGCACACCCATGTTTATTGCAGCACTGTTTACAATAGCAAAAAGATGGAAGCAACCAAGGTGCCCATCAATGGATGAATGGGCAAATAAATTATGGTATATTCACACAATGGAATACTACGTATCGATAAAGAACAGTGAGGAACCCATGAAACATTTCATAACATGCAGGAACCTGGAAGGCATTACGCTGAGTGAAATTAGTAAAGTTGCAAAAGGACAGAAACTGTATAAGACCACTATTATAAGAACTTGAGAAATAGTTTAAATTGAGAAGAAAACATTCTTTTGTGGTTACAAGAGGGGAGAGGGAGGGATGCTGGAAGAGGAAAAAAAAAATCCACTAATTAGATAGTAGATAAGAACTACTTTAGGTGAAGGGAAAGACAACACACAATACACGGGAGGTCAGCACAACTGGACTAAACCAAAAGCAAAGAAGTTTTCTGAATAAATTGAATGCTTCGAAGACCAGTGTAGCAGGGGCAGGGGTTTGGGGACCATGGTTTCGGGGACATCTAAGTCAAAATCTATTAAGAAAACATTCTGCATCCCACTTTGAAGAGTGGCGTCTGGGGTTTTAAACTCTAGCACGCAGCCATCTAAGATGCATCAATTGGTCTCAACCCACCTGGATCAAAGGGGAATGAAGAACACCAAGGACACAAGGTAATTACAAGCCCAAGAGACAGAAAGGGCCACATGAACCAGAGACTACATCATCCTGAGACCAGAAGAACTAGATGGTGCCTGGCTACTGCCAACGACTGCCCTGACAGGGAACACAACAGAGAACTCCTGAGGGAGCAGAAGAGCAGTGGGATGCAGACCCCAAATTCTTAAAAAAAAAGACCAGACTTAATGGTCTGACTGAGACTAGAAGGACCTCGGTGGTCATGGCCCCCAGACCTTCTGTAGGCCCAGGAGAGGAACCATTCCCACCATGACCTTCTGTAGGCCCAGGACAGGAACCATTCCCGAAGCCAAGTCTTCAGACATGGATTGGACTGGACAATGGGTTGAAGGGGGATGCTGGTGAGGAGTGAGCTTCTTGGATCAGGTGGACACTTGAGACCATGTTGGCATCTCCTGCCTGGAGGGGAGATGAGAGGGTGGAGGGGGTTAGAAGCTGGCCCAGTGGACATGAAAAGAGAGATTGGAGGGAGAGATCTGGCTATCTCATTAAAAAAAAAAAAACCAATTACTCTCATTAGGGGGAGAGTAATTGGGAGCATGTAGCAAGGTGTATGTAAGTTTTTGTTTGAGAGGCTGACTTGATTTTTAAACTTTTACTTAAAGCACAATAAAAATTATTAGAAAAAAAAAACTGGGGAAAATCCTTACAGTTTTGGGGTAATCTCATAAGAAAAGCCACTTTTAATAAAAACCAAGCTGAGGAGGGCTGAGGTGCTAGGGCTGGAACACTAAGAGAGAATAAAGCTTAGGGATTGGCAGCTTGAGGAAGTACATCCAAGAAAACTCAGTAACAACAAAAAACAAAATCTAAAACAAAAAGCATCACATTGGGAGGCAAAGCCTATAAAGCTTTATGGTTGGAACAGACAGCTGGACGTGAGACCTTTTGGGATATACTTAAAAACCACAATAGGTCATGTTTTAAGTCCTGCCAAGTAACAGCTGAATGGGGAGTCCTGGATCATCAAAGCTGGAAAACTACACTAGCTGACGTCATCCCCCAGCCACCTCCCAATCAGAAACCTTTCCCTTAAACCCCAGGAAAATCCACTTCTTTGAAACATGGGCAACAACAACAAAGCTATTAAAAGAAAAAGGTGCAAATAAACTTAATAACTTTCATACAGACAATGAGAACATGCTATAAAAATTATATGAACTCATCTATAATAAGAAAAATATTTTCAGATTGTGTGAGGAAGCACAATCCAACACTTTGGTATATTAAAGAAATAATCCTCGAGCAAAGTTACTCAGAAAAATTAAAATAAAAGGATAAGCAAATAATTACCAAGCAAAGAAAGCGAATTGGCCATACACTTGGTATTAGATTAGTTAGAATTCACATCAAAACATTTTAAAAACAAGAAAAAAAAAGACACACTATAAAGTCTAAAATACACAGTGAAATATAACATTATCGAAGCACGGTACCATGTTTCATGAAGCAGAAAGTACAGAATATAAAAGGGTAGATGCACACTGAAAACGGGAGAATTAAACCACCACTTCCAGACCCCGACTATTACAGACTGTTATAAATTAAGTGGACAACATTACCCTAATTATAGAGAATACATTTTCATTGTAAATCCACATGGAAACCATGACAATTTAATAAAAAGAAATTATACAAGTTGTATTTTATAACTTCTTTGCAATATTTTTTTTTTGCAATAAGGAAGACTGAAGAAGAATGGGATGCCTTTAAATTACGATGTTGGTGAAAAGTATTGACTATACCATGGCCTGCCAGAAGAACAGACAAATCTGTCTTGGAAGAAGTACAACCAGAATGCTCATTGGAAGCAAGGATGGTGAGACTTCGTCTCACATACTTTGGACGTGTAATTAGGAGGGACCAGTCCCTGGAGAAGGACATCATGCTTGGTAAAATAGAAGGTCAGCAAAAAAGGGGGAGACCCTCAATGAGGTAGACTGACACAGTGTCACCAACAATTGGCTCAAACATAGCAACAATTGTAAGGATGGTGCAGGAAAGGGCAGGGTTTCCTTCTGTTGAACGTGGGGTCGCTATGAGTCAGAATTGACTCGAAGGCACCTAACAACAGTAACAGCATGCAATAAAACAAAAAGTTAATAAAATGAGAAGAGTCCTTAGAGGCTATTTTAAAAATATCATTAAATAACCTATAGCTGTAAGGAAAAAGACAAAATGAAAATACAGAATTTCTAGAAATAATGATCATAGATACTTAGCACTACAGAATATGGGTTATAGCTAATATGGTCCTAAGAAAAATCATAGCATGAAATAACTACATTAATAAAAATGAAAATAAAAGAATTAAATATCCAAATAATAATAAGCAAGGAAAAGAACAAAAAAGGAAATCAAAAGAAAGAGGAAAAAGGTAATTCATAAAGATTAAAACCAAAAGTTAAAATTTAGAAAACAAAATAATAGATCTTTGACTGGGAAGAAAAATGCTGCCGATCATCTTAAATGTTTGAAAAAGGAAGAGAGCCTGAATATATAAACCAAGAAGTGACAAAGGAGAAAAAGCAATGGACACAGAGGTATTCAAAAACAACAATACCGACACCTATAAATAATTCCAAACAAAAACGAGAAAAAAAAAATGAAAGAGATTAATTTTTAAAAAAATGTAATTTACTACAACTGACCCCTGTAGGACCAGAAGTCTAATAGACCAGATCTATTACAATGGAAAAAATAGGATCATTTATCAAAGATTCCCCCTAAAAACAATAATAAAACAAACAAACAGCTACAAACTACCCCAGGTGGATTCACAGGAAAGTTTTCCTAAATCTTTAAAAATCAGGTAATTCCAATGCTCCTTAAAATGACCCAGAACATAGAAAAAAGAAGGAAATTTTTCTAATTTTGAACTACTAACCTTGGCGTCAAACCTGATAATAAAACTGTATATAATAAATAATTGTAAAACAATACCAGTTATGGATATTGATTTTAAAAATTTAAATAAACTACTAAATAGAATCTAATAACCCGTTGTTGTTATTAGGAGTCCGCAGGTTGGTTTTCCACTCATAGCAACCCTATGTGACAGAGTAGAACTTCCCCATAGTTTTTTTTTTTTTCTTTGCTGTAATCTTTTTTTTTTTTTTTGTAATCTTTATGAGAGCAGATTGCCAGGTCTTTGTACCTCGTAGCAGCTGGGTAGTTTCGAACTGCCAAACTTTCAGTTATCAGCCAAGCACTTAACCAGAGATTCAATAAGGCTCCTTAATATCCTACTAAGGAAAAGAAAAAAAAAATGTGAACAACAGAAATTCATTCCAGGAATAAAAGAATGACTCGTTATTTATAAATCCACCAATACGATTTCTTATTTTAATTAATGAAAGGAAAAATATCATACAGTTATTATATTTTCATAGATGTAAAAAAAAAGACATTTGACAAAGTTAAAATACTCATCCTGATTTAAAAAATAATAATAATAAAACAGGGAGAATTGTTTTCTTTCTTCTTGCTGCTGTTAGGTGCCATTGAGTTGGTTCTTAGAACAAGTCACTGCCTGGACCTGCGCTATCCTCACAATCGTTGCTATGTTTGAGTTCATTGTTGCTGTCACAGTGTCAATCCATCTTATAGAGAGTCTTCCTCTTTTTGACTAACCTTCCACTTTACCAAGCACGATGTCCTTCTCCAGAGACTGGTCCCTCCTGAAAATATGTCCAAAGTATGTGAGACCAAGTCTCTCCATCCTTGCTTCTAAGGAGCACTCTGGCTGCGCTTCCCCCAAGACAGTTTTGTTCATTCTTCCGGCAGTCCATGGTATATTCTATACTCTCTGCCAACACCATAATTCAAAAGCATCAATTGTTCTTGGGTCTTCCTTATTCATACTCCAGCTTTCTCAGGTATGAGGTGATTGAAAACACCACGGCTTGGGTCAGGAGGACCTTAGTCCTCAAAGTGACATCTTTGCTTTTTAACACTTGAAAGAGGTCTTTGGCAGCATATTTGCCCAATGCAATAGCTCTTTGATTTCTTGACTGCTGCTTCCATAGGTATTGATTTTGGATCCAAGTAAAATGAAATCCTTGACAATTTCAATATTTTCTCTGTTTATCATGATGTTGCTTATTGGTTCAGTTGTGAGGATTTTTGTTTTCTTTTTGTTGAGCTATAATCTAGAGTGAAGACTGTAGTCTTTGATCTTCATCAATAAGTGCTTTAAGTCCCCTTAGCTTTCAGCAAGCAAAGTTGTGTCATCTGCAAATCACAGGTTGTTAATGATTCTTCCTCCAATTCTGATGCCGCGTTCTTCTTCATATAATCCAGCTTCCTGGATTATTTACTCAGCATACAGATTGAATAATTATGGTGAAAAGATACAATCCTGACACACACATTTCCTGATTTTAAACTACCCAGTATCTCCCTCCTTAGTCTGAGCCACCGTCTCTTGGTCTATGTACAGGTTCTGCACGAGCACATTTAAGTGTTCTGGAATTCCCATTCTTCTCAATGTTCGTCATAACTTGTCATGATCCACAAAGGTGAATGCCTTTGCATGCCTTTGCATAATCAATAAAACACAGGTAAACATCTTTCTGCTATTCTCTGCTTTTAACCAAGATCCATCTGACATCAGCAATGATACCTCTTGTTCCGTATCTTCTTCTGAATTTGGCTTAAATTTCTGGCAGTTTCCTGTCAATGTACTGCTGCAACTGATTTGAATTATCTTCAGAAAAATTTTACTTGCATTTGATGTTAATGATATTATGCAACAATTTCTTCATTCCGTTGGATCATGCTTCTTTGGAATTCACTTGGTATGAATGTCTTCCAGTTGGTTGGCCAGGTAGCTGACTTGCAGATTTCTTGGCATAAACAACTAACGCTTCCAGTGTTGCATCTGTTTTCTGGAAACATCTCAATTGGTATTCTATCAATTTCTGGAGCCTTGTTTTTTGCCTTTGCCTTTAGTGGAGCTTGGACTTTTGTACAAACACTTCTTTAACAGTCCTTAATGGAAAACAATTATTTAAGGCATTGCTATTAAGGTCCTGAGCAACACAAGAATGTCTACTATTCTCTCCACTCTTTAGCACAACCACAGAGGTATTTGATAATAGTAAGCTATTAAGGGTGTAAGAATCATAAAGGAAGAAATACAACTCTTGCAAATAATTCCATTGTCTCTCAGGAAAATTAAAAAGAATCAAAGGAAAACACATTTAAAAATGTAAGAGGATTTAGCAAAAGAGCAGCACATAAAAATTAAGGTGCTGAAATAAATATCATGTATACAAAATATAATCAATTAGAAGGTAAAAGAGAACTTATTTTAATAGCAACTAAAGAACAGAATATAAAAAAGATACGTACAAAATCTATATGAAGAAAATTTTTAAATATTTATGAGCGATATAAAAGAATTGAACAAATGAAAACATGTATTTGTTTTTGTATAGGAAGACCCATATCCCCTAAACACCTCAACTTTGCTAAGTTAATATAAATTTAATGTAATCACATAAAAAAATCAATCTTTTTTAAAGCTAAGAAAGTAAATTGTAAAGTTCATATGGATAAATAAACCAGCACAAAAGCCAGAAAATCTTTTAAAAGGAAGAGCAATGTGGCACTGGCGTATAACTAGGTCGACAGAGCAATACCTAAAAACCTAATGGTTATCTCATTAAAGAAAGAGATCTGCTTGCACAGTGGCTAAGCACTCAGATGCTAACAGAAAGGTTGGCATTTCAAACCCACCCAACTGGAGAAAGGCTTGGCAATCTGCTCTCGTATAGAATACAGCCTAGAAAACCTTATGAGGCAGTTCTACTCTGTCCTATGGGGTAGCTATGAGTTGAAAATCGACTAGAGGGCTCTACCACCATGGTTGTGCTAAAGAGTGGAGGGAATAGTAGACATTCTTATTCTATTCAAGACTTTAATAGTAATGCTTTTGGTTAATAATTTTGTATTAAATGAGATGCTGATTTAAGGAGTGTTAAGAAAGTATTCAGTTACTATTATTGTTTTTAAATAACGATGGATTTTTTAACTTTGTCATTTCTTAAATTTATGGTATTTTAGGTGAAAGTTGGTGGTGTAGTGGTTAAGTGCTATAGCTGCTAAGCAAAAGTTTGGCAGTTCAAATCCACCAGGCACTCCTTGGAAACTCTATGGGGCAGTTCTACTCTGTCCTATAAGGCCGCTATGAGTCGGAATTGACTCGACAGCAACAGGTTTGGTTTTGGGGTTTGGTAAGGAAGTATTCAATTATCCTTTTTATTATTGTTTTTAAATAAGGGTGGATTTTTTAACTTTGCCACCTTTTTTAAAATAATTTTTATTGTGCTTTAAGTGAAAGTTTACAAATCAAGTCAGTCTGTCACATATAAGCTTATATACACCTTACTCCATACTCCCACTTACTCTCCCCCTAATGAGTCAGCCCACTCCCTCCTTCCAGTCTCTCCTTTCATGACGGTTTTGCCAGTTTCTAACCCTCTCTACCCTCCTATCTCCCCTCCAGACAGGAGATGCCAACACAGTCTCAAGTGTCCACCTGATACAAGTAGCTTACTCTTCATCAACATCTCTCTCCAACACATTGTCCAGTCCCTTCCATGTCTGATGAGTTGTCTTCGGGAATGGTTCCTGTCCTGGGCCAACAGAAGGCTTGGGGACCATGACCACCGGGATTCCTCTAGTCTCAGTCAGACCATTAAGTCTGGTCTTTTTATGAGAATTTGGGATCTGCATCCCACTGTTCTCCTGCTCCCTCAGGGGCTCTCTGTTGCGCTCCCTGTCAGGGCAGTCATCGGTTGTGGCCAGGCACCATCTAGTTCTTCTGGTCTCAGGATGAAGTAAGTCTCTGGTTCATGTGGCCCTTTCTGTCTCTTGGGCTCATAGTTATCGTGTGACCTTGGTGTTCTTCATTCTTCTTTGATCCAGGTGGGTTGTCACTTTTTAAAAAAATTTATTGTGTTTTAAGTAAATGTTTACAGTTCATATTAGTTTTTCATTAAAAAATTTATACACAAATTGTTTTGTGACATTTGTTTCAGTCCCTGCAAAGTGTTGGCATTCTCCCCTTTTCCCTTTCCATCTCAGTTCCCTATGTTCACTAGTCCAGTTTTCCTGTCCCTTCCTGCCTTATCATCTTTGCTTTGTGGGGTGGGGGGGGATTTGCTCATTTGGTCTCATATGCTTGATTGAACTAAGAGGCACATTCTTCACGTGTGTTACTGTTTGTTTTGCAGGCCTGAAAGCTGTACTTCGGGAGTGGCTTCAGTTCTGAGTTAGCAAGATGTCCAGGGGCCATAGCTCAGGGGTTCTTCCAGTCTCTGCCAGACCAGTAAGTCTGGTCTTTTTTTGTGAATATGAATTTTTTCTACATTTTCCTCCCACTGTGTCTAGGACCCTCTATTGTGATCCCTGCCAGAGCAGTCGGTGGTGGTAGCTGGACACCATTTAGTTCTTCTGGGAGTGAAATGTATTTTGTATTTTTAAAGGAGGGATCGATTAGGCTGGAGGAATAGGGGAGGAATCCAGACTTCCCTAAATATACTGTTGAGTTTTGAGTGTGAAAACATATAAATACACCATATTTAAAAGAAAAAATAAATCAAGATGCAAATAGCAACCAATAAAAATTAAAAACAATCCAAAACTAACACGTTAGTTTGTCGTGAAGTAAGAGATATAATTACCCAAAGAAAAGTGACTAGTGAACATAATATGTTAAATGTACATACACAGAGGAGTATATTCTAAGAACAAAGAGAGTTATAAATATATCTACTAGATATCTATTTAGAACCACTGTATATTTTTTTTTCAACAATGCATATAAAAACTTATAGTAATGTTACTGGGAACAAATTTTTAGGGTAAGAGAAAAACAAGTAAAATTTTGCATGTTAGATTTTTGTCATTTAAGTAAAATCCTACATGTTAGAAATACCTGTATAAATTCATGGTTTGTTTTAAATGTCCCTGTACTTGCTCTGTCATTTAAAAATATCCAGAAACAATTACAGGCAGTTCCCAGTTTACAGACGAGATACTTTCTTAACTGTGTCTTTAAGTCTTTAAGTTGAATTTGCACGTAAATTGGAACAAGTGCATATGGTTCTTATTTAGCCTCACTTTTTTTAGTGCATGAAAAGCCTCAAAGCCTTTTCAATTATTTAAAAGATGCATACGCACCAAGTGAAGATGATGGTGATGAAGAATTGTTGTGGATAGGGATTGGTTCGATCGTTTCAAAGTGAGGACAAAGTGACATAGCATTAAAAGGCAAGTAGGGTTTGTCCCTATGTCTGATGTTCATAACCCAGGGACTGCCCGTGTAACATAATAGCAGTAAGCACCCGTAGTGTCCACATTATGTTCTCCAAATATCATTCCTCACTGAAATGAATCAGGGCTTCTTAGAATAGTGGTTAATTCCAGATGTAGAATAGAAGATATATATGATGAGCGTAGAATATTTTGTGCTGGAAAACAAGAAATTGATCGAAGACTAAAGGCTTGAGCATAAAGGATGAAAGAACCAAAATAAGAGTCTCCCATCAACCAAAGATGGAACAATTTTAGCTTCAAAAAGAATAATTTATTTAAATATTTTGAACATGGAATAAAACCATAAGTTCACAGTGATAGCTGTGTGTGTCACAGAGAGAGAGAGAATGGCATCTAGGGAAAAAACTCATTACACTAAAAATTGAAAATTAATGGGAAAAATAGATATCTATTCTGACTCTCCTATATACATTCTAATTCATAGTAAATAAATAAGGCTAGTTGATGAGATAGTTTTTTTTTTCTTTACAGGAGAAATATAATAAATGTGTAAGAAATGACAAGATTAGAAAATCACCATTTTGCATGTAGCTGGAGAGTGATCAACAGGAAAACAAACGATTTAAGAGAAATTCAGCAATAAGAGATTAGGATTTCAGCACCTAAATTGATCAGTCTCTTCCAACAATGCACAAACATCAAAAGAGAAAATAGGTAACTAGGAGTGCCTAAAAATCAAACACTTATATTCTTCCAAAGACTTCACCAAATGAGTAAAAAGACAACCTACTGACTGGGAAAAAAAAATTTGGCTATGACAAATCCAATCAGCATCTAATCTCTAAAATCTACAAGATACTGTAAAACCTCAACGACAAAAAGACAACCCAATGAAAAAATAGGCAAAGGATATGAACAGGCACTTCACCAAAGAAGACATTCAGGAGGCTAACAGATACAAGAGGAAATGTTCACAGTCATCAGCCATTACCCAGTGCCATCGAGTCGATTCCAACTGTAAATCAAAACTACAATGATATACCATCTCACCCCAACAAGGCTGGCATTAATCCAAAAATAATAATAATAAATGTTGGAGAGGTTGTGGAGAGATTGAAACACTTATGCACTGCTGGTGTGAATGTAAAATAGTACAACCACTCTGGAAATCAATTTGGTGCTTCCTTAAAAAGCTAGAAATAGAACTACCATACGATCCAGCAATCCCTGTCCTTGGAATATATCCTAGAGAAATAAGAGCATTCACAGGAATAGATATATGCACACCAGTGTTCATTGCAGCACTGTTTACAATAGCAAGAAGATGGAAACAACCAAGGTGCCCATCAGTGGATGAATGAACAAAAAAACTATGGCATATTCACACAGTGGAATGCTATGCAACAATAAAGAACAATGATGAATCCGTGAAACATCGCATAACATGGAGGAAACTGGAAGGCATTATCCTGAATGAAATTAGTCAGTCTCTAAAGGACAAAAATTGTATGAGATCACTATTATAAGAACTCAAGAAAAGGTTTAAACACAGAAGAAAATATTCTTTGATGGTTATGAGGGTGGGAAGGGAGGGAGAGTGGCATTTAGTAACTAGATAATAGACAAGAATTATTTTAGGTGAAGAGAAGGACAACACAGAATATGTGGAAAGTCAGCACAACTGGACTAATCCAAAGCTAAGAAGTTTCCTGAATACAACCAAATACTTCGAGAGACATAGTAGCAGGGGTGGGGGTCTGGGGGCCATGGTTTTAGGGGTCATCTAGGTCAACTGGCATAAAAAAGTACATTAAGAAAACTTTCTGCATCCCATTTTGGTGAGTGGCATCTGGGGTCTTAAAAGCTAGCAAGCGGCCATCTAAGATGTGTCAGTTGGTCTCAACATACCTGGAGCAAAGGAGAATGAAGAATACCAAAGACACAAGGAAAATATGAACCCAAGAGAAAGAAAGGACCACATAAACCAGAGACTCCATCAGCCTGAAACCGGAAGAACTGGATGGTGCCCGGCTACCACCAATGACTGCCCTGACAGAGAACACCACAGAGAATCTCTGATGGAGCAGGAGAAAAGTGGGATGCAGACCTCAAATTCTAGTAAAAAGACCAGACTTAATGGTCTGACTGAGGCTGGAGGGACCCCAGAAGTCATGACCCCCAGACTCTCTGTTAGCCCAAAACTAAAACCATTCTGGAAGCCAACTCTCCAGACAAAGATTAGACTGGACTAAAACGATACTAGTGAGGAGTGTGCTGCTTAGCTCGAGTAGACATATGAGACCATGTGGGCAACTCCTGTCTGGAGGCAAAATGAGAAGGCAGAGGGGGACAGAAGCTGGTTGAATGGACATGGAAAATACAGGGTGGAGAGGAGAAATGTGCTGTCACATTGTAGGGAGAGCAACTAGGGTCACATAGCAATGTGTGTAAAAGTTTTTGTATGAGAAACTGACTTGAATTGTAAACTTTCACTTAAAGCGTAATAAAAGTAAATAAATAAATAGATCAGTCTCAGCATTTGTAAAAATGAGAGGACCAGACTCTGGGAAGCACACAGCAACTGCTTTTGATGGATTTTTGGGAAAAGGAAAAAAAAAAAAGGAACCGAATGTAATCAAGCCTCTAGAGTATAGAGGAAACGTTTTTATACAGAAAACAGAGGGTGAGGATAGAGGAGCAAGCTGAATTACAACAAAAGTGTGGAAAAAGGCAACAGAGAAATCCAGACAGTATACCGGAACAGGATTCCTACATATTTTCTGCAATAAGTCATTGACATAAAAAATAAATAAAAAGAAGAGAGTGAGGGAACAGGACTGCTCTGTTTTAAAAAGTCTTAAGAGTCATACCTAGAGCCCTGGTGGCACAGTGGTAAAAGCACTCAGCTACTAACTGAAAGTCAGTGGTTCAAACGCCCCAGCCGCTCCAAGGGAGAACGATGTGGCAGTTTGTTTCCGTAAGGATTATGGCTTTGGTAACCCCATAGGACAGTTCTACTCTGTCCTGTAGGTTGCTATAGGGTCACTGTGATTATAGCTTTGGTAAACCCCATAGGACAGTTCTACTCTGTCCTGTAGGTTGCTATAGGGTCACTGTGATTATAGCTTTGGTAAACCCCATAGGACAGTTCTACTCTATCCTGTAGGTTGCTATAGGGTCACTGTGATTATAGCTTTGGTAAACCCCATAGGACAGTTCTACTCTGTCCTGTAGGTTGCTATAGGGTCACTGTGGTTATAGCTTTGGTAACCCCATAGGACAGTTCTACTCTGTCCTGTAGGTTGCTATAGGGTCACTGTGGTTATAGCTTTGGTAAACCCCATAGGACAGTTCTACTCTGTCCTGTAGGTTGCTATAGGGTCACTGTGGTTATAGCTTTGGTAAACCCCATAGGACAGTTCTACTCTGTCCTGTAGGTTGCTATAGGGTCACTGTGAGTTGGAATCAACTCTAGGGCAATGGGTCTGTCTTTTTGGGGGGTATAGGTTGCTGTGAGTTGGAATCGACTCAACAGCAGTGGGATTGGTTTATGTTTAAGACTCATAAAAAGCAAATGTGATGTGTGTCCTTTTTTGGGACCCTGATTTGAACAAAACAGATTTTATAGATGTTTTGAAGCCTCTCATACTAAAGAATTATTGGTAATTGTGCTTAGCATAAAAAGGCCATGTTGTTACATGAGAAAAAAAAGTTTTTTAATATACTGAAATGTATAGGGGTGAAAAAGCACTGCATCTGAGATTTGCTTTAAACACTAGAGCAAAGGGGAAGAAAAAGAAAGATAGAAAGGAGCAGATGAGGCCAATGCAACAGAACTTGGATAAATATGGAATCTGATTGAGGAGTAAATGACATTCCTTAGATGGGTCTCTGTGAGAATGAACACGCATTCTGCAGACTGTTACCATGAGACAGCCTGGTATCTCAGAAAGGGCACTAGGGTTGAAATCAGATCTGAATTCAAATCTATCTCTTCATTTACTCTTTGTCTTAGAGAAAGTTATTTCTATTTAGATACTTTCTACTTGTCTGAGTTGCCTCTTCTATAAAATAGACCATGGATTTTCTAATCGAGTCCTGGGATAAAGGGGAAAACATTCTCCTCTTAACAATGGTTAACAGGGACTAAGCAGAAAGTTTCTTCCTGCTCCCACCGTATCTAAATTACTTTTTAATTTCAAAGGAGTTGTTAGCTTTCTTTAATCTATGAAGGTTTTATATAATGTACTGCTCCTTTGCAATGCTATTTTCATTATCACTGACAAGAAACTTTCCTACCGAGGATTTCTTAGAAGTAGTGCTGTTACTAGCATGATTACCAAGGAACAGTAAAATTTTTTGCTGTGTGATTTCTTCACCGTATCAACACTGGCTAAAGTGAACGTTAGGCCACTCAGGTATGTACTCGTAGTGATATAAGAAACTAGAGAAGGAAAAGAAAAATGAAATTTAAGGAAATCTGTATGTTATGAGAAGGTTTTAGAAAAATTGAGATAAAGCATTGCTTGGAGAGAAATGATGATAATAAGCAAAATTATATATGGTGCTTTCGAGCAGTATGGGCTATGCTGTAAGACACAGGATAAGAGAAAACACAGATCATAGGCAAATCACTCACGTTTCTCAATTGCAACTCTCCATACAAAGTACATATGGCTATTTGACATAAAAATTCTTTTAGGATGCTATAGAATGTTTATCTCAAGGATGGGTGAGGGATAAGTATAAATATTTCAGTTCTGAGTGAACCATTTATTAAAAAATTTTTTAAGAGCTTGTTAACTAAGAATATGGGAAAAGTAAAAGCTACAAGAGATAATTTATGAGAACTTCTTAAAAAGAAAAGGAAACTACAAAAAAGCAGAAGTCTCTTTAGTAAAAATTGTTCATGAAGAAGTAGAAATTGAAAGATGAAATATATGAAAGGGTCAAGATATAAACTGTATAAGAAGATAAAGCATGATCAGGAATAATAAGAAATAGGAAAATCAGATACGGCAACAAAATAAGTTGTCATATTACTAATTTAGAATTACAATTTTGTTTTTATCTAGTGGTGAATACTATTAAAATATCTGACAAAGCTAACAATAAAATATGGTAATTTATTCTGTTCTGTATGTTGAGGATTTTAGCTACGTGCTTAAAGAGGTTAAAAAAGAAGGCATATCCCAGTTTCATAGGAAGCAGCAATTTATTAGAGGAAACTGAAAAATAAAACCAATATTTAAAATTTAATGATAAGAATTTGGTAAGAAGAGTTATAGACAGGAGAACAAAGGAAGGATCCTTGGACTGGTCTGGTGTGTTTCAGAGCAGAAATTACATCTGAGCTGAGTTCTGACTAATGAGAGGGATTTCATCATGTGAAGAACAGAATTTTATAGTGATGAAGAAAAATACAAAAAGACACAGAAGCTTGTGTTCAAGGGAAGGTGAGTAGTTCTGTGCATCTAAAAGATGGGTCGCTGCCACAATCAAGATATAGAATAACCATCAGCACCACTAACGGTTACCATCCAGTCAGTTCGGACTCGCAGTGACCTGTGTCAGCGGAGTAATGTGCTCCACACGGCTTTCAATGGCTGATTTTTTGGAAGTAGATCACCAGATCTTCTTTCAAGATGCCTCTGAGTGAACTTGAACATCAGACTTTTAAGGTAGCAGGCAAGTACAGTTGACTCCAGTTCCTACATTCTGGAAGTTTCCTCATGCCCTTTCCCATTCGATCTCTACCCCTTTCAATCACAGCCCTGTGCAACCACTGATCTGTCACTGTAATTCAGCCATTTCTAGGGCTGCATAGAAATGGAATCAAACTGTAGGTAATTTTATTGAGATTGACTTCTTTCACTTAGCATAATTTTTTTATCATGATGTTTCACGCATAATTATTTATTTCTGTTTATTGCTGAGTGGTGTTCTGTGGTATAGATATACTACAATTTGTTTAGCTCTTTACCTGTCATTCAGGGTTTTAATGTTACCTTGAAGGTTCATATACACAGTATTGTGTAAATATACATTTTCATTTCTTGCATAAACACCTAACAGTAAAATTAGGTAAAGATATTTTCACTTTATAAGGTACTGACAATAGTATTTTCCAAAGTGGCTGTACCAGTTTGCATTCCTCTCAACAACGTATGAGATAGTTCCAGTTGCTCCATATCCTCGAAAACTTGGTATTTTCAGTCTTTTTAACTTTAGCTAATTCAACCAAAACCAAACCCATTGCCATCTAGTCTATCCTGAGTAGAGCTGCCCCATAGGGTTTCCAAGGCTGTAGTCTTTACAGATGTAGACTGCCACATCTTTCTCCCATGGATTGGCTGGTAGGTTCCAACTGCTGACCTTTCAGTTAGCAGGTGAGCTCTTAACCACTGTACCACCGGAGCTCCTTTAGCTAATCTACTACAGGCAAAATGACATATCATTGTGATTTTAACTTGCATTTCTCTGATGACTAATAACGTTGAGAATCATTTGATATGCTGAAAGTCCATTTGTACATCCTGTTCTGAGCAGTGTCTGTTCAAACCTTATCCCCATTTTAATTGGCTTTTTTCCCTCTAAGATTTTCCATGCTCTTCAGTGTTCATAGCTATGAAGCTTCACTTCTCTGGTTCTCCAGGGGAGACTAGATTTTTCCACATGGCCCTCTGCTGCTGCTATTTATGCCCTGACAGCTGTGCTTATTCTCAGGCTAAAAGCTGAGAAGACAGGAATTTACTTGTACGGCTCTCCATCTCCCATCTTCCAAATGTGAATTATGCATTTACATCTGTCAGCTTCTAATCATTCTCCAGTATCTTTAGATGTGGCTTTTTAAAATTATGTCCAGGTTTTCTGCAGCAGGGAGTCATTCACAGGGTCTTAGACCATCATATGTAGAAGTGGAAACATCACACAAGTTCAATGTATCATATTTTCATTATCATTCAGCCTAAAATATTTTCTAAATTTCTTACTTTTCCATTTATTTGAGATTTTGAGGTTCGAGGTTTTCCTAGTTGTCTTATTGTAATCAATTTCTGAAGTGGAGCAGTGATTAAGAGCTAGGGCTGCTAACCAAATACTCGGCTGTTCAAATCCACCAGCTGCTCCTTGGAAACCTTACGGGGCAGTTCTACAGGGTTGCTGCGAGTCCAAATCAACTCAGTGGCAACAGGTTTGGTTTTTGTTTTGGTCTGTAGTCAAAAACAGGCGGTATGCTTTCAAGCCTTTTACATTTATTGAGGTTTATTTAAAGGTTATCATGGAGAATGATCATGTGCATGTAAAATAAATGTATATTCTGAAGTTATTGAGAGTCATGTATTATAAATGTCAATTAGGTCAAGATGGTTGATAATATCATTTATATTACCCATAATCCTGCTTATATTTTTTCTAGTTATTCTACCAATTGCTAAGAAAGGGGTGTAAAAATTGTGCTATTATAATTGTGGAATTGTCTATTTTTTCTGCCAATTATGTAAGTTTGCTTCATGTATTTTGAAACTCTGTTACTAGGCATATACACATTTATTGTGAAGTTATCCTTTTATTATTGAAAAATATTCTCCTCTATGTCAGATAAAATCTTTATCCTAAAGTCTACTTTATCAGATAGTGATGTAGCTCTTTAGCTTTCTTATGCTTAATGTTTACATTCTGTATATTTTCCTATCTATTTTCAAATTATTTTGTCTCTTGTGTCTTTTCTAGATTGCATACAGTTAGGTCTTGCTTTCTAATGTTTTTTGGCAACTTCTGGAAAGTTTAGTCCATTAACATTTAATGTAATTATTGATACGTTTCAATTTATAGCTACCATTTTATTATTTGATGCCGATTTGTCCCCTATGTTTGTTGTTGCTCTTTTAGTCCTTCTTTTCAAACATCTTTTGGATTATCTGAAGGTTTTTTTTTTTTTTTAATTTCATGTTAATTTATTTATTTGCTTTTTAACTGTACCCGTTTGCATTATTTTTTCATTCTTTCTCTAGAAATAAAGTATACATCCTTAACTTTCCACAGCCTGTATAGAGTTAATTTCTTATCATTCAGATAAAATTTAAATGCAAGCATTCAGGTCCATTTACCCTCATCTCTCCTCCTTCTAATATGTAGAACATCTACATATGTTACAAAAACTGTAAGACAATGCTGTAATTTTTGCTTCAAACAGTTGTATGAAGTTTAAAGAAATTAAGATAATTCAAAAAATATTTTATGCAGATATTTACCCATCTCAACTCTATTCCTTGCTGCAGATCAGTGTTTATGTCTGATATTATTTTTATTCAACATGAGAAACTTTCTTTAGCATTTCTTAAAGTGCACCATTTGATGGTGACAGATATAGAATTCTACCCAGCAAATTAAAGATGCTGTTCCAGTGTTTTCTGGCTTTCATAGCTTCTGATGATACATGAGCATTCATTCAAATCTTTGTTCCGCTATATCTAAAATGTCGTTTTTATCTGCCATTTTCAATATCTGGTTCATCTTCATTTCCAGCAGTTTGACTGCAATGTGCCTTTGCTACATGTTTGGGAGTTGCTAATTTTCTTCCAGCTGTAAATTTATATATTTCACCAAATTTGGTTAACTCTTGGCTTGGTTATTATTTCTTCAAATTAATATTGTGTCCCATTCTATTCTACTTTCCTTCTGGTACTCTGTGGTAGGTGAAATAATACCCTATCCCCAGTGAAGTCCACACCCTGATCTCCAGAATTTGTGAATATATTACATGGCCAAAAAAAAAAAACAATTACTCATGGTGACACTATAAGACAGAGTAGAACTTCCCAATACTCTTTCCAAGGCTGTAAGTCTTTATAGGAACAGAGTGCCACATTTTTCTCCCAAGGAGCAGCTGGTGGGTTCAAACCACTGACCTTTCAGTTAGCAGCTGAGCATCTAACTACTGCACCACTAGGGCTCCTCTCAATGGAGAATTAACATAGCAGATGGAAACCTTATGGGGCAGTTCTACTCTGTCCTATAGGGTCACTATGAATTGGAATCCACTCGATGGCAACAGGTAACAGGTTTAATCAAGGCGAAGGTGAACCCTAAGTAATTGTAAGGACCCTTAAAAGTGAAAAAGAAATGCAGAGGATAAGGTTAAAGTGGTATGATATGAGACAATTTGACCTGTCTTTCCTAGCTTTGAGGATGAAGGAAGGGGCCTTGAATTAAAGAATGTAGGCAGCCTCTAAAAGCTGGAAAAGATAAGAAATCAGATTCTCTGGCAATATCTAGATTACAGTCCATTGAGCTTTTTGTTGAGGTTCTAATCTGTGAAATGAAAATAATAAATTTTTGTTATTTTAAACCACTAAGATTGAGGTAATTTTTTTTTTTTATGGCAGCTATAGAAACCTAATACAGACTCTAACCTACATTAGAGTTTTTGATATTGTCCCACAGGTTTTTGATGCTTTATTCATGTTTTTGTTCATTCTGTTTTACTCTCTTTTCTTCAGATTGGATAATTTCTGCTATTATATTGTCTAATTCATAGAATCTTCCCTTACTCATCCCCATTCTGGTCTTAGCCCTCAATTAATTTTTTCTATTATGTATTTTATTTTTTAGTTCTGGAATTTTCAGTTGGTTCTTTCTCTTATGAGCTTTCCTATTTGTTCATTTATTGCAATTATTATTATTTTTTTTTTTTCTTTACTTCATCGAGAATAGTTACAACAACTGCTTTGGAATTCTGTTCTGCAAATTCCAGGGTCTGGGACTTCATATACAATTCTGTCACTTGACATTTTTCTTGAGAATGGTAGTGTTTTCCTCTTTCTTTTTATGCTGATCATTACGGATTTCATCCTGTGTATTGTGATTGCTGTATTGTATAGATATTGAATTCTGTTGCATTTTCCTAAGGAGAAGCTCGTTTTGTTTTGTTTAAGCAGGCGGGGTGGAGGAGAACTTCCCCAAAGTATTTCCAAGGAGCTGCTAGTGGGTTCTAACTGCCAAAGTTTTGGTTAGCAGCCATAGTTCTCAACCACTGTGCCATCAGGGCTCCTAAGCAGGCAATTAACTTGGTTTTACTCTAATTGTAAATTTTGTCTCTTGGATGGCAGCTGAAGTCTCAGTACAGTTCTTTTAACTTTAGCTGCATGAAGTCTCTCCCATGCATGTCTAGTTGAGGAATTCGCCAGAGATTTGGGCAGAGATTATATACAGAATTTGAGTCTCCCTCTCTCTGGCACTCTCCTTCCATAATTTTTCCCTCATTTTCTAGTGGTTTTGTTTTCCCAGAACCTTGTCTTTTTCTTGAAGCAAGAAAGGCTGTGGGTTTTTCTCTTGAAGTTTCAGCTACCTCTCCTAGCCAGACTTGGGTCTGACCTCAGGCTAAAAATAATGGAAAAATGGGAAACTCACTCTATGTTGTTTTCTTCCTCCAAGTATTGACTTCTCTCCTCATTCTATCTGCTTTTTATCACTCCCTACTATTGATGCCTTTGAATTACAGTGTTGGGGAAGAATATTGAATATACCACAGACTGCCCAAAAGAAATGAACCAATCTGTCTTGGAAGAAGTACAGCCAGAATGCTCCTTAGAAGCAAGGATTGTGAGACTTCATCTCAGGTATTTTGGACATGATATCAAGGAGGATTGGTCCTTAGAGGAGGGCATCAGTCTTGGTAAAGTAGAGAGTCAGTGAAAAAAAGGAAGACCCTCAATGAGACTGACTGAACAGTGACTGCAACAATGGGCTTAGCATAACGATCATGAAGATGGTGCAGGACTGGGCAGTGTTTCATTCTGTTGTACATAGAGTCACTATGAGTCAACAGCACCTAACGACAACAACACTGCCTTCAGGGAGTTGTTTTTTGTATTTTGTTAAACCCATCTCCTACTTACTTGAGTATAGAAATTTTCTTTGACATAGTACATAAGAATATCATATAAAAAAAGTTAATAGGCTCCTTATCTATTTGATCTACATCGGTTTCATGTGCTACAGTTAGTTTCATCAGAGTGCATTTTCCAAAGGGCATGTCTTTGAATTCTTGCCCACATTTATTTTTCTCAGAACTTAATGGAAGGTGCATTGAATCTATATAAACCCTTACCCACTAAAGTGGATTGAATAGTGTCCCCTCAAAATTCATCTCCACTTGGAACTTCCAAATGTGACCTTATTTGGAATAAAGTTCTTTGCAGATCTAATAGAGGCCCTGTGGTGTAGTTTTCCCTCAACTACTACCCTAAGGTTGGTGGTTCAAACCCACGCAGAGGCATCATAAAGGAAAGGCCTGGTGATCTACTTCCGTAAAGATTATGGCCAAGAAAACCCTACGGAGCACAGTTCCACTCTGTAATCCGTGGGGTCAGCATGAACTGGAATCAACTAAACAGCAACAGATTTGTTTTTGTTTTTGTTTCTTGGTTTTGGTGCAGTGGTAACCAAGTCAAGATGCAGTTATACTAGATTAGGGTAGGCCCTAAATCCAAAGATTGGTGTCCTCATATGAAGAGGAAAGGACATACAGAAACACACACATGCAAAGAGAGACACCGAAGAAGAAAGCTTTGTGAAAAAGGAGGCCGAGATTAGAGTGATGTAGCTACAAGTCGAGGAATGCCAAGGATTGCCCGGAGCCCCAGGAAGCCAGGAGGAGGCTCGGGTATTTCTCTAGAGGCTTCGGACGGAGAATGACCCTGCCAATACCTTGATTTCAGACTTGTAGCTTCCAGAATCATGAAACAGTATATTTTTCTTGTTTTAGCCACTCAGTTTGAGGTAATATGTAACGGCAGCCCTAGGAAGCTAGCTAATGCACTCACTGTTGGACACACACCTTTGTCCTAAAGCTGAATTATAAGGAGCTTCATAGGGTTTTTTTTGGCGGGGGGTGGTTTATAGTTACAGGGGCCCTGAGTAGGAAACGACTTCACAGGAGTGGGTTTGGTTTTGGTTCATAGTTCAAAGGCCTGTTTACAATTTTATCTCTGTTTGGGGCTTATAAGCAGTTAGCTTTCCCATCATTGCAAGGCCCCAAATTTATGCATCTGTCTCGTCATTTTTTGCAAGGCCCCAAATTTATGCATCTATCTCGTCATTTTTTATTGGTCTTGCAAATTGGCCAGTTCTTTCTAGGGCTCATCTCTTCCTTATTACACTTTGCCAAAGACAGCTAATAGCAGCCTAAACCCACAATTAACATTTTCTTTTCCAATCTTTCCCCCTTGAGCGCACATATCTTAATCTAAAGATCTGCCTCTCAAATGTTTTGCAATGACTTACCATCTTTCCAGCATACAATATCATTTTCTTGACCACCTACCACGTAGTAGTAAGCCAGTGCCAGATACTTTGAGGTTTTGTTGATGTAGAATCCCATGTTCAGTACCAATTTAAATGTTGTTTTATGGTCCTTTTTTTTTTTTAACCTTTAAATCACACCCACGTGTAAAGCTGCATAGAGTTTTCACATACATCTTTAGCATTATGATCAAGTATGTTCTGCAGAATTTTCTAACTCGAACATGTGAAAAGGTTATGGAGCCCTGGTGGTGCAGTAGTTAAATGCTTGGCTGCTAACTGAAAAGTCAGTAGTTAGAACCTACCAGCTGTTCTCCAGAAGAAAGATGTGACAGTCTGCTATTGTAAAGATTACGACCTTGGAAGCCCCATGGGGCAGTTCTACTCTGTTCTATAGGTTCACTAATGAGTCAGAAGCAACTCGTTTTTTTGGATTAATGTCTTGTTAGACCAAGTTACTAAAATCTTCTATTAGTTCTAGAAGATTTTCATTTTGGTTTTAGGTCTTCTAGGTCATAATTAGTTGGGGCCAGTTGCAGAGTTGTTAAGAGCTCAGGCTGCTAACCAAAAGGTCAGAAGTTGGAATTTACCAGCCACTCCTTAGAAACCCTATAGGGTAGTTTTACTTTGTCCTTTATGGTTGCTATGAGTCGGAATTGACTCAACAGTAACAATTTTTTTTTTTTTTAGGCAATTATTTGATCTACAAAAACTAATTTGTCTTTTCTCATATTGACTAATATCTCTAAACAATGTTAGGAAATATTGGTTGTAGTAATATCCATGTTTTATTCTTGATTTTATTGCTGCTAAGATTTCATCATTAAATGTGATGCTGGGTGTTGGATTTATATAAGCAGTATTTATAATATGAGAATGTAACTTTCTAAATGTACTAAGAATGGATTTTGATTATTGTCAAAGGCCCATTTGCATGTAGGGAGATTAATTATCAAATTAATTAATTCAGTAAGTATTTATTGCCACTTGGTTTTTGGTATGTTCTATCACTGTGCCTGGCAGCAGTGAATAAAAGGTGCAGCCCCTGTCCTTACTGACTTTCCAGTCCAGAGATGAAAATTAGTTTATAGCATTAATTTATTTATGCTGTATTCTAACATCATTCTTATATTACTGGCAGAAATAGTGCATTGTAATTAATAATATTCTTTTTTAAATGGTTGACTCTATTAAAGTATTGTGTATCTATACCAAAAACCAAGCAGAATTAGCTTTTTTTCAAAAACAGTATTGGGCCATGGCTATGCTCGCACAGTTCTGAATATGTATAGATTTTTTCCCTTGATGGTCTAAAAGAAAAAGAAAAAAAAAAGTGCCCTTAAAACCGTTTATAGGCAGCCTTTTTAAATGTAAAGTTTCAACATCTTTTGCTTAAATTTCTTTCTTGTTTTTTAGCTTATAAAATTTTCTCTTTTTTTCTAGAGTCAATTTTAATAATTTGTGTTTTAAGACAATTGTCGCCGTAAAACTTTTTAATTCTGCCATTTTGACCTGGTGGTCATGTTGCTGGTATTGTTCTGACTCTGTTTTTGTAACTATAAGCATTTAAATCAGAATTAAAAATCAGAATTGTATCAAAATGAGCATCTTTGAGAAAGTATTTAGTATTATCAACTCATTATTTAAAATTTTTAATAATAAAACTGTTTCTATATTAAAAAAAAAACTCTATCGCTCTTGGATTTGCTCTCCTTTTTCTATGTTCCATCTGTTCTATTACTCTTATTTCTTCGTGTATCTTCCGACACTCGGGGATACATATGTACATATATATATATATCTTTTTAAATAGGTAGGTAGATGGATAGGTGATAGACGGTAGATAGATAGATTAGATAGATGATAGATAGATAGATGATAGATAGATAGATAGATAGATAGATAGATAGATAGATAGATAGATAGATAGATAGATAGATAGATAGATAGATAGATAGATAGATAGATAGATAGATAGATAGATAGATAATACGGTTAGTTTCCAATTTACAACATAACCAAGTTACAAAGAACCACACTTACTACCATCAGTGTATCTGGAACACTGCATCTTCCCGAGAGGAAGTTAAGGGAAAATGCACGCAGGTCATATGGAAAAAATTGCTGAGTTATATGAACATGCTCCAAGCATTTGATCAGGATAATATGATGCAAGAGACCGGTGGAAAAAAATGTCCATATGCCAAGAACGCTGAATTTAGAACTCGATATCACCAATGTGGAACAGCTCATAGATCATGCAGAAGGGGAAATGACAGATCAGGACTTAAGGGATTTTGAAGAGGGAAAAATGCTGAAGAAGAAAGAAATAATGAGGGAGATCAAAGAGAGAAGCTATCAAAAAATCTTACAGAGAAAGGATTAAAACCAAAAAAATAAAAGAAAAACCTATGGTCATTGAGTCAATTCCTACTCATAGCTATTTTTTCCTAAACTAAATCAGGGAATTCGGTTTCTTGAAAACATAGACACAAATGCTGATCATTTTGCTAAAGTCTGCAGGCAGATTTGGGAAGCAGTAGGATGTTACTGTGAAATTTATGAAGAAAAAAAGGAAAGGACCATGAAGATAACTCTCACTAATTTTTTGACTAGGAACACCATCCCCATTCCCGGGAATAATCTAGATTATCCAGAACCTTCCACGAGCGGAGTTATTATCACAACTGAAGAAAAACCAAAGTCATCTAACTCTTCTGCATTGTTGGAGTAAATTTTGTGATTTGTGTATTTTTTTAGGTATGTATAAATTAAAATATATCTGTAAGTTTATATGTAATGTTTCCAACCCCCAAAGACACATACAGATCGTGTTTATAAAGATGCGGAAAATAAAAGGCAATCATAATGAAAACTAAAAAAAAATAATAAATGAAGGATTTGACTTACATCAGAACTGATTTATGATGGAGTCTTTGTAAGTCAGGAACTGTCTGTAATTAAATAAAAAGAGTTAAGCACTTGACTACTAGCTGAAAGTTTGGCCGTTCAAACCCACCAAGGGTTGCCCTGGAATACAGACCTGGCAATATGATTCCAAAAGATCACAGCCTTGAAAATTCTATGGAACAGTTCTAGTCTACATACGTGGGGTCCCCAAGAGTTGGAATCAGCTTGACAGCAACTAACAACGACGTATTTACTAATCCAAAACTTCTTAATTCTTTGATGACAAATGTTTAATGAATTTCGGGCATGTAGTAACCCCACAGCAGCAGGGGGACCAAAAAGAATCAATATCCAAATATTCACTTAATGAATACAGTGCTAGTTAATATTGTAGAAAACTACTAAACCCTCCCCGAAAAGCAACAGATTGGCATCAACTATGATAGGCACTAAGATTTTTTCCAACAGTATGGGACTAAAGCTTAATTTGAAAAATGTTGTTGGATAAAATGTTGGTGGACAAAATTTGGGTATTACTTTTAAAAAAAAGGAATTATCTATTTCAATAAAACAACTAAAATTGTGGAGTTTTAGATATTGGTTAAAATTAAGATTTAGAGAGAATTCTCCTGAGATAGCTTCCTTCACGGTGTTGTTAAAATAAGCATGATGACACAGAAGATAAATACACACCACATTTGTGTGTGGAGGTTGAGGAGCAATGAGGTATACGGATCCTGTTATGGGCACACAGAGCCTCAGGGTTTTATGGGTTTCATGTTCCAGGGAAAGGTATGGATTTGGTTCAATAGTTCTCCAAGTGGGGAGATGTCTGTTTGCCAAAAACAGAAAATTCACTCACAAAAGGCATAGAATAAAATCAATCTCCTTTCAATGACCCATATTTTGTTGCCTCATCTGTCTTCTGTCTATGATTCTTGTGCTGTTTTCCTTCTCAGCCATTTTGTTCCATGGACATTTCATTCTTCTAAGTCCACAAACAGATTAAGCTCCTTCCTTACTCATTGTCTTGCATTGCTGTTCTCTTTCCAGCACTCTTTCTGTTTCTCTTTCTAAAGGCGGTCATCTTGTAAACCTCAGGTCACAGTTTAAAAACCATTTCATCTTAGAGGTCTTTCCTCATTACTCTTTCTAAAGAGGTAGTCCCTACCCAGCTGGTTTTTATCAGTCACAGCACTCTGTGTATATTAATCTTGACCCTTTCTGTAATCTGTAATTATTTTAATTTTTTATTGTATTTTTTTTATATTGCTCATTTCCTACACTAAAATGTAGTCTCCTAAAAGAAAGGAACCCTCTTCCTTTGGGTCACCATTTACTTCCTTATCCTTGGCACAATGCCTGGTATATGGTAATTAATACTTGTATATTAATGTTTTAAGTGGAATAATTATGAAGATCCACCACTTGTCTGTCAGTTTGTCCTACTGTGGTGGCTTGCATGTTGCTATGATGCTGGAAGCTATACCACTAGTATTTCAGATACCAACAGGGTCACCCATAGTGGACAGGTTTCAGCAGAGCTCCCAGACTAAGACAGACTAGGAAGAAGGACCCAGTGATCTACTCGTAAAAACAAAAATTGGCCAGTAAAACCCTACGAAGAGTAGCAGAATACTGTGAGATTACAAAGCAAAGATGTCACTTTGAGGACTAAGGCACACCTGACCCAAGCGATGGTATTTTCAATCACCTCATATACATGTGAAAGCTAGACAATGAATAAGAAGAATTGATGCCTTTGAATCAGGGTGTTGGCAAAGAATATTGAATATACCACTGGTTTTATTATTATTCTTTTTGCCAGAAGAAAAAGCGAATCTATCTTGGAAGAAATGCATCCAGAATGCTCCTTAGAAGCAAGAATGGCTAGACTTCATCTCACGTCCTTTAAACATGTTATGTCAGCAAAAAAGAGGAAGACCCTCAGCAAGATGGACTGACGCGGTGACTGTGCCAATGGACTCAAACACAGCAATGAAACACAGTACCCCAGCAGTGTTTCATTCTGTAGTACATAGGGTCGCTGTGAGTTGGAATCAACTCGACACCTAACAACAACAGCAACAGTTACAAAGATAGTATGGTAAACTTGTTATGTTGCATTTTGGCAACATTAAAAAAAAAAAAAAACTTTAAAATATTTTATCATGCCTTTGTTCCATAAGCAATTATTTAGAGGCAAATGAGGAACCTCATTTTGAGTTTATTATGACTGACATTTGTGGATTAATTCAGTCTCTCCCAAAGTTTTCATCTGAACCAAGGAAGAATTTGGGTCAAGACACTCATGGGGTAGGAAACCCTTGGGGATAAAAGTGTCAAGAGACCTACTCCTTCCCTTTTGAGATCCAAATGGTATCAGCACATCTCTTTTGGACTGAGATGGTCTTAATTGAAGCCTCCCAAGGAACTCTTCGAGCAAAAGGGAGCCTGGGCTGGCTGCCAGGGATCAACACTCAGGTCTTGACATTAGTGAAACAGATCTAGCTACAGCAGAGAGGGTGGATTAGGCCATATGAGCTTCTGACCCAAATTTCCCATCTGGGGTTTTATAAATGTACTGTAGAGAGTTTTATTTCATTTGCTGCTTCGTGAGCCATTGGGTGACTCCATGCGGAAGTCTAGACTTGGATATGTCAGCATGTCATTTCAGCAGCAGACAAGAGAATATCTAACAGTGTGGGGCTGTTCTTCAACACTGATACGGTGGCACAATTAGATGTCAAGATTTCTCTGTGAGAGGAGATTTTCTAAAGCCATCCTCACCAGTTCAAGTTCACATAGCGCTAGTAGTTTGTCTTAGTTTTCCAGGCTTGCAGTAACAAACTACTACAAGGTAGGTGGCTTTAAAGAACAGGAATTTATTGTCTCATAGTTCTGGAGGCTAGAAGACCAAACGAGTATCATTCCACTCCTTCTGAGGAACTGACAAAGGAACTGTTCCATGCCTCTCCCCTAGCTTCTGGTGTCTGCCAGCAATCCTTGGCATTCATTGGCTGGGTACAAATGTATATTCCCATGGTGCCTTCTCCAGTGTGAAAAACTCTCCGTGCCTGTTCTCTCCTTTTATAAGACACCATTCAGAGGGGATAAGGATACATTCTACTGTGATGTGACCTCATTGACTTAATTCACAACATCTGCAAAGAGAAATGCTATCTCCCCAAACAAAGTCATGTTCACAAGTACAGGGGCTGGAACTTCTGCATTTCGTAAATTTTGGGGGACACAGTTCGATCCTTAACACCATCCCTCTCTTCCCACCCCTACCACTTTTTCTCTCTTCCCTTTTTCCTCTGTCTGTCAGTGTACATGTGATCCAAGCCTGAACAATCAGAGAAATCTATTCTCCTGGCCGAAGTGGTTGATATGGGGTGGACACAGGACCCAAAGGAACACATAGGGTCCTCCCCAGAGCAGTTCTAACAAAAATATCAGAAAAGATTCCTTCATCCACTGCGATCACAAGGCATAGGAAAAAATGTAAATTGCAGCTGGTTTTATTCTTCATTAGCAGAAGAAAATGAGAATAGCACACAAAAATCCAAAGAAGAATCAAGAGAGAAAAAGATAGAGGGGCTATAATGACCTTTCCTGAGCCCCAGATTTCTGTTCTGCCCAAGCCAACACTAACCCTAGAATTTCCATTTATAGAAACCAATTATCAGCCAGTTTGCTTAAGCTAGCATGAGATGGACTTTTTAATTTACAGCTCATGGATTCCTTATCAATATAGACACAATATATATAAAATAAAAAATGTTTTCTCCTGATTGTACGGAATGGATATGAATGTAGATGTCAGCATTTTGAGGGAACGTTTCTTGCTAGCCATCAGTCAACTAGCAAAACACACCAAAACATACCATGGACTGCTAAAAAAACCAACAAATCTGTCTTGGACAAAGTACAACCAAAATGCTCCTTAGAAGCAAGGATGGCGAGACTACATCTCACATACTTTGAACGTATTATCGGGAGGGATCAGTCCCTGAAGAAGGATGTCATGCTTGGTAAAATAGAGGGTCATTGAAAAAGAGGAAGAATCTCAATGAAAAGAAATTGACACAGTGGCTGCAACAGTAGGTACAAGCATAACAACAATTGTGAGGATGGCACAGGCCCTGACGGTGTTTCATTCTGTTGTGCATAGGGTCATTATGAGTCAGAATGGACTTGAAGGCACCTAATGACAACAACAAACATCACACTTATCAAAACTGTAAATTTTTTGTTTACCTGGACTCTTTTTTTTTTTTTTGCAGCTTTCTTTTATCATTCCCAATGTCAGGTACGTAAAAAACCTTCAACAAGCAATTGTTGGTGCATTACTCATTAAAAATGTCATTGTTGTTTTTGTTAGATGCTGCCGAGTTGGTTCCAACTCATAGCAACCCTATAGGGCACAGTAGAACTGCCCCATGGGGTTTCCAAGGAGTGACTGTTGAACTCAAACTGCCAACCTTTTGGTTACTGGCTGTAGCTCTTAACCACTGTACCACCAGGGCTCAAAAATCTCATTCGCCATCTATTTTAAATCATTTGGGAGTCCACTCAAAAGGGGTAGTGGAAGAGAACTTAATGAATGAGCCTTTTAAAAAAGTGTTGGCAGAGTTGACAGGAACAACTAGGGAGTGGTAAAGCATCCAAGCTGCTACCACCCCTAGGTCTAAAGATGCAAGGGGAGGGAACAATTATTGGAGCCTGCAGATAGCTGTAACTATGAGAGAAGGATTCCTGACAGGGGCTGCAGCCTTCATAAAGGCATTTAGCCAACCCATACCCAGCATGGACCATGGACTGCCAGAAAAACAAACAAATCTTAGAAGTACAGCTAGAATGCTCCTTGGAAGCAAGGATGGAGAGACTTTGCCTCATGTACTTTGGGACTAGTCCCTGGAGAAGGACACCGTGCTTGGTAAAATGGAGGGTCAGTGAAAAAGAGAAAGACCCTCAAGGAGATGAATTGACACAGTGACTACAACAATGGGCTCAAGTCTAAAAATTATTGTGAGGATGGCACAGGACCGGGCAGTGTTTCCTTTTGTTGTACATAGGGTCGCTATGAGTCAGAGCCAATTGACAGCACCTAACAACAACAACTTATCCATCAGGGAGAAAAATGGGTATAAATATCCTGACCTGTCTCTCCTCTCATCTCCCAATATTCTGCCAGTGCCTCTAAATGTTTAAAGCCAACTCCACTTCAGAGGGTGTGGAAGTCTGTCTGATGTGGTCCATAGAGACCAGATCTTGGGCACAGAACTGGTTGGTGTAAGATGGAGAGGAGATTTGAAAAGGCAAATGGAAAATACTCAGCCCTATTTTTCAAGAGCAAATTATTATTTTCTTTTGTATTTTAATGACACTGTGGTTTTGACAGAGTCCCTGGGTGGTGGAAATAGTTAATGCACTGTTCTACTAACCAAATTTTTGGAAGTATGAGTCTGCCCAGAGGCACCTCAGAAGAAAGACCTGGCAATCTTACTTCCAAAAAAAAACAGCCATTGAAAATCTATGGGACACAGTTCTACACGGATGTGCAAGGAGTCACAGTGAGTCAGAGTTTATTCAACGGTAGCTGGTTTTGTTTTCAAGGGAGTGTTAAACTTATTGGGAGAATATATAAATTGTAACACAAATGTCAACTTTGATGTTTTCAGTAGACACATTATACAAATATATTCATATATTTTGTTTCACTGTTTTTTTTTCCTTTGAGTATATCAGAAGATTACTTGCTTTTCTATTCAGCCTTGCTTTTCTATGTCATATAATTTAAACTATTAGAAATTAAAATCTATTTGTACAATGTTGTTTCTTTTCACTAGAAGAAATCTTTCTTGGAAGCAGGTATTATTTCTGGATGCGATGTCTCCAAGAGTCTACTTGACAGGATGAATAAAAACCTTCTATTCACAAGAGAGCCAGCACTTCTTTGCCGACTACTTAAGCAGATGATACCCTAGAGGAATTGGTAAGAGCTGTTCACTGTCCCTGCCAAATCCAAAGAACCAAAGGGTTTCCCACCCTCTGACAATCGAGTTCTCTGACGCCTGCAAGCTGCCAGCATTCTCTTCACACACACACACACGCCCACACACACACACAGGCACACACACAGGCACACACACACACACACACACAAATACCGTGTTTTACAAATTATAACTGCTCTGATCAGAAGAACTGATTCACAATATTCACTGGGAAGATAGGAGAAAAGGCAAGTAAGAGCTCTGAAGGAAAAAAATTTTTTAAAATTTGAGTCAAACTTCTTTATCAGAAAACATCTATATATTTAACAGAAAAAAAAAAACAGGGAAAGATTAAAAAAAAAAAAACTTGCCGGTATGCTTTGAACTTTTTTAATAACAAGCAGAAAATTTCCAGCCATTTCAGACCTCTTATACCATAATATTCAAGGGTAAGATAATTGAATGTTTAGATCTTTTGAAGTAAATAAGCAAATTTGAGATCATTTTTTAAGTAAAAACTTTCAGGCATATGGTTAGGCATTTGAGTGCCTATGATAACACTGGGCATTTTTCTCATTCCTAGCCTGTATGGTGACCATCCAAGGAATAAACAGCCTCAAATATGTGTGGAACGGTGTACAGTTCAGGTATTCACTTCTGTCTTCAATGAGACAAAATTTAATTCCTCTGAATGGAGCTCCATGGAAGGCTGCATTTCAGCCATGCTGTGGAAGAATGATGAACTCTAGACAATCTGTCTGGACCCTGATAGTCAAGACACACCTGTTTCAGGAAAAACGTAGCACTCCATCTTCACAGCTTTTGAGGGCGTATTATCACTTTTGTTGAGGTAATCAAAAGTATTAAACTTACAGCCTTTGAGGTCTAGGTTTAAACATTTTTGATGGCAAATCTTTGAACTGACAAGATAAATCAAACTGCAAAGCATATGATAAAAGTAGGGATGTTATGGGTCTGATATAATTACCCCCGCCACCTCTCCAGTTGCCCTCATACTCATCTATGAGGCCCAACACAAAACCTAAAAAATAATTTTAAAAAGGAGGGAAGAAAAAGAAAACACAAGGCAACACAAGACAGGAAAGGACAAGAACAGGAAAGAAACAAGTTCCTCCAAACATAAACGATCGCAGTACTGCATTCCACATGAGAATCACCTGGAAGCTTTTAACTGCTGATTCTTGAGCCCTACTGGACCAACTGAATCAGAAACTTCACAAGTGGGCGTTGGTTTGGGTATTTTTTTTAAGGTCCCTCAGGTGATTCTAATGCACTTGAGTACCACTGTCTTCTAGTTGTTGTGTGCCCTCGAGTTGTTTCTGACTCATAGAGACTCTATAGGGCAGAGTAGAATTGCCCCATGACTGGTTACATTTGACTTAACACTGTGTGTGTGTGTGTGTGTGTGTGTGTGTGTGTGTGTGTGTGTGATATAAATATATAATGTGTATGTAAAATTTTAGCATCTTAGTTCTTCTAGATTTCAAATAACTGAAAATCATTACTCTTGAGTTTCATTATTTTATTTGTTTATGCTTATTTTGATGTCACCTTGAAGACCAAGGTGCACCTGACCCAGGTCATGGTATTTTCAATTACATCATATACGTGTGAAAGCTGGACAATGAATAAGGAAGACCAAAGAAGAATTGACGCCTTTGAATTGTGTTGTTAGTGAACAATAGTGAATATAACATGGACTGGCAAAAGAATGAACAAACCCGTCTTGGAAGAAGTACAACCAGAAGACTCCTTAGAAACAAGGATGGCAAGACTGCATCTTACGTTCTTTGGACGTGTTGTTGGGAGGGATCAGTCCCTGGAGAAGGACATCATGCTTGATAAAGTACAGGGTCAGCAAAAAAGAAGACCCTCAACGAGGTGGATTGACACAGTGGCTGCAACAATGGGCTCAAGCATAACAACGATTGTAAGGATGGCGCAGGACCAGGCAGTGTTTCTTTCTGTGTACATAGGGTTGCTATGAGTTGGAGCCAACTAGACGGCACCTAACAACAACAGCAAAGTAAGACATGCTTTGTCGGAATTTTATTAAAAATGTTTATATATTCTATACTTTCTAGGTTTCCTTTTAAAAAGTTCATAATTTCCTTATTCTTACTAATGAAACATGAACAGCAAAAAAAGACTAATTTTATAAGATTGTGCCAACAGAACATCATTTTATAAAACATAGTGACCTCTCTGAAGAGAATAAAAGTTAGGGGCAACTTCAAAAAAGAAAAATATGAAGTAAGATGAAGCAAAGTGCCTATGCATGTGTTAATCTTTTAACCAAAGAATCGTTCTGTATTATTTTTCTCTTAAGCTAACAAATCACGTATCACTGAAGTTTCGATGAGTTAAAAGCCCTTAACACCATGGTGTTTAGACTGGACTGTCTAACAATAATAAAACTGATAGACAGTAAAGAAAGATGAGAAAGACCAAAGAAGAAAATGCTACCTCTAGAACACTATTCCAACAAGTAATTTATGAGAGACACTTGCTTGTAAATTTCCATGGCTCTTGCCTTCAGGGAATTTCCCTGTCGAATAGCTCTACTGCAATACAAAATGTGGCCTTGTAGAAAATGCTGCTGCTTGGTGCACTGTTGGAGGAATCCACTTCCTTCCCTATAACCAATTTTCTCCTAACGAGAAAGGAATGGCCTTTAATGTAGATCTTTATGGATTTACTGTCCTCCACGATACTTGTGTAACATCTCCAGCTCACTGCAGAATACTGTCAGACTGCACTATACACTAGGATCACAGGTACCATTGAAAGTGAAAGTTTCAACATCCCAGGTACCAAGGTTTTGATCGCATATGATGGTGTAAAATTTAACAATGTATTTTTCAGGCTGGTGAACATTAACTCCTACTGAGCCCAGGGCTAACATACAAACAGCTTGGCTAAGTATGTAATTGCCCAGTTAAAGGCTGCTCACATATCCCACATATTCTTAAGGGTAGAAACAGTTGGAAGACTTTTGCTTTCGTATAAGATTAGGAATTCCCCCCCTTGGAGGTCGCCTGAGGACAGAAAAGGTACAAACGGCACTCAAGCCTGCCCCCCTGATAAAAAGCCTGTAGGCTCAGCCCTTCAGTTAGTCAAACTCCAAGGAGCAAGTGTCAAACACCTTAACTGACTGTGGAACTACAAAATGTGCTTGGTCGACTGGAAGTCTTTGACAGCTACCTTTCTCTAGCTTTGAGGAAAATTGTTTGCTTGATGATTAGAGACAAGGCATTGCTTTCATTAGAACACATTTGCTTATGATGCTATGTCTTGTTTTAAATTCCAAGTCCAGTTGTTTCCTCCTTTTATATTTTTAGAAAGGATTTTGCAATAAGAATAACTGATGAATTCTTCAAGTCCAGCCTCGGAAGCAGGACAGGAGGGTCACCCTTGATTTTCATTTGACATGCTTGTCAATTAGGTCAAGTAATTTATTGTACTGGCATATTTGACTTTGGGTATGAACGTGTAAAAAAGAGAGAAAGAGAAGAACCTGAAATTAAATCAACAACCTTCCACCACTAAAAGGTAATCAAAATTTATAAATACATATGTGTATCCTACTATCTGTCTGTAAAAAAGAAATATGTACGTGTGTGTGTGAGTGTTGTGTGAAAATCTCAGAATCCCACCACTCTGTCTTCAACTATGAAAAAAAAAACTATGAGGATATAACAAACCTCCGCTTTTTATTTCTTTGTTCCGTTTTGCCACCAGTTGCCTGCGCAGCCCTCTCCCTCTGACCAGAGCCACCTGGGTCTAGGTCAGAGCTCACAAGTCTAAAAGACACTGTCTTTTAGACTGCCAAATAGGCAGACACAAGTCACAAGTTTGAGAGTCCATGTGACAGCCTCACTTCTAGCCTGTTGGCTACAAATTCAAGGGCTTCCCTCTACCCTTTAAGGATACCAGCTGCAAGCTCAGGAGCCTCCCCCTGGGCTTCCTAACCTCTGATCTGCTGGCCCCTACTACTCCTTTCAGCTCAATAGTTCTCTGGAATAACTCGCAGAATTCAGGGCTCAAACCCACTCAGCAATGCGGCAGAGAAAGATCTGGCCATCTGTTCCTATAAAGCTTACAACCTAGTCAACTCTGTGGGGCAGTTTTGCTCTATCACATGGATCTCTATCAGTTGAAATTGACTCAAGGACACCTAACAACAATTCTTCAGAATACACAATTTCTATTCATCTATCTTCAAGTTCAATGATTCTTTCTTCTGTCATTTAAATCTATCAGGACAATTCAGTGAGTTTTTGTTTTTTTTTTTTTTTTTTAATTTCTGATACTGTGTTTTACAGTTCTAGAATTTCTATTTGATTGTCTTTTTACATTTTCCATTTCTGTCCTGATATTTTCTATTCGTTCTTTTTTTATAATTGTGTTTGCAATAATTTTAATAGCTGCACTAAAAATCCTTGCCTAATAAATTCAACATCTGTGTTATCTCAGGGTTGATCTTCATTGACGGCCTTTTATTTTTGAGTTGGGTCATATGTAACTGTCTCTTTGTAGACTGAGTAATTTTGGATTATAACCTGGAAATTTTAAATGTTATGTTTTGGAGACTCTGGGTTCTGTTATATTCTTCCAGAGAGTGTTGATTGTTTTGTTTTGTTTTTTGATTGATTTGTTTTGTTTAGCTGAACTCAAATTTTTAATTTTGTGATAGGTAGAAGTAAAAATGTGTTATCTTTGACTGAATTGCTTGGAGTCTGCCCCATGCACATGTACCCCAGGGTTCAGTCAGAGGTTTAGGGAGAGTTTACACGCAGAATTCAGGGTTCCACAACTGTGATTTTCTCTTTCTAGGACCAGCCCCCTTCACTTTTCAGCTACTGTGATTGCTACAAACTCCTTTCTCTGGGTTTTCAGGCCAGTAATATTGTATGTTTCTATTCTAGTTTAGGCTGACCACATGTTGAAAGCTGGGGCCTACTCTGGGACTGAATTCCATAAAATTTGGGAAAGTCTCTCAGTGGCATTCCCTGGAATTTTGGCCTGGTTTGGTTACTCTCTAGGTTATAGTTATTTTCCGAGGGAGGAGTTGTTTGACAAGAGCTACTTGACCATTACATGAAATAGAACTGTGTTAGAATTAACTTTTTTCTTTTATTTGTTTATTTTATATTCTAATTCTTGTAATAGTTCAGGCAAATCACTTAATGGTTAAGAGCAAAGCCAGACTGCTTGGGTTTGAATACCAGCTCCTTGCTTACTGTGTGATCTCTTCATTTCTCATTTTATAAAATGATAAAAGGTAATTATAATAGTGCCAATCTCATAGGGTTGTTTGTGAACCTAAATGAGATACTAATTGTAGTTAGAATAGTAACTGGTATGCACTAGACATTTGAATATTAGCTATTATAGTGTAACTAACATTATTTTAATTACAGATTATATAACCGTTACCTCTGGAACTCAGGCCACTAATATTCACAAACATCTCTCAGTCATTTTTAAAGTTGATCACGTACCATCCCTAACTTGCAACCTTCCTTTAAAGGGTTAAAGAAAAAGCGTTAACATATAAATGTGCTTAGGTACACCTGCCTGTGGGAAATTACTAAATTTTTGCTAACTAGAAATTCATTCCTAACATTTCATAATGCTCACCCCCTCTGGCCAAGCATTTCATGTGGCTGCCTATGCTGACCTGTTCCTCTGTAACTGACTAGACAGAAAATATGGACACTACTCAGGTCCCTGGTCATTCAGAAGGAGCAACTCATCCTTTAATCAGAAAAAACAAACTTATTTTCTTGCATCTGGCCACATGTCTTTCCACCATCCTGTTTTCCCTTCCAAAAGCCAACATTATAGCTGCTGGTGAACTACTAAAAATATTTTAAAACAATTTAATAGTTTCAAAGCTTGCTTTCTCCACTCAAAAATAAATTAAAAAATCAATCAAAAAATCTCTTCTTTCTCTTTACTTGGACCACTTCCAACTGCCAACTTGCAGGGGGCCTCTTTTTGTAAACAAGTTAATAGAAAATACTGACTGGAGAGGGGAAAGTAAGCCTGTCTCCTTTTTTCATCTTCTGCAGCTGCCTCTAGCTGCCAGATCCAGAGCTTTTAAAATTTAGGGATATTATGGAAATTATAGAACTTGTGAAGGGGTGCCTCAGGAAAAAGAAAAAAAAGTTATAAACTTCACAAGACTCATGAATCATAGGCAAAATTTATTCAGGGTAGAAACTTCCATGATTTTCAAAGATCACATCAGCAGTGATTCCTTTGCAGAGCTATTCTAGCCTGAAACCCACACCATCGCTGAAACTGTATTATGTCACCGTCATTTCTCCTGGATTGTATTCATCTAATTTAGATCACGTCCCTCAGGCAAAGATCAAATGGGGTTTTTTGAATATTGGTAAAGGATTTTTACATGTTGTCATCTTACACATATCCAATAATAACGATGACGATGATGATAATATCCCTCTATTACAAAGCAGATATTTACAGTAAGGTATTAAAAGCAATTTAACAGAAAGCGCCAAGATTTAGCATGAAGCAATGCTTAGCAAAATATTATAAAAGCTACCAACGCCTCTAGCTATAATATTTTATTCAGTTCCACAAGTTTGAATGCTTTTTTTCTTTTTCCAATAAGAATTGCAAAGTAACATTGAATCGCTTCACCCCATTTCTGTTGCTTTCCTTTTTATATACTATTAGGATTGAGGAATGGAATCTTCATTCATTCATAACTGAATATTTATACTCAATATTTTATATTTGTTTCTTTTCAAATAATTGTAGCTAAACCTCCCTTGAACTAAATTAAAAAGCAAGATGCAAATTCTCTGTATATTGTGGTTGTAATTATGTAAAAATATGACTGCATATGGATAAAGGACTGGAAGGGAATACAGAGAAATTACTTTAATTATATGAGCATGATGGAAATTACAGAAGTTTCCCCCACACACTATTTAAATTTTATGTAATGTTCTGTTATTGTCTTTACAGTAATATTTTTTTTTAAGTTTCCCTGCTGACAAATACAAGTCTATCAACTTGAAATAAATTACAAGATTTTTAAATTGCATCATTTTTTCTACTTGTTAGAAGTTCCGCCTCCTAGCTTCCCTATCCATTCCTTTTCCAGTACATTCATTCTGTAATTCATTGGACTAAGGTTTACTGACACCTAAAATATGCCTTGTCGTGTAGATACAGTAGGTAACATGGCGTGTCACGTCAATCGATGTTTCCCTCAGATCTTCAGTGAGTCCTTCACACTACTTCCTTAGATTATCATTCTAGCTCTTTCTTGTCACTACCAAATTTCTGAAGGGAACAATCTTTAAAGCAAGTCCATGTAACCAAAACATAACCCCTATCCTCTTTTGATCTTTTCTCCACTTGGGCAAGCCGTAAAATAGTCCTCTCTTTTCTCCCCACAGAAGATCTGCATTACAAGCTTGGTGACATTTTCTCATATGCCATCATCTCTCACTACTTGAAACCAACCCTGTTGCCGTTGAGTCGATTCTGACTCATAGGACCCTATAGGACAGAGTAGAACCACCCCATAGAGTTTCCAAGGCTGTAATCTTTACGAAAGCAGACTGCTACAACTTTCTCCTGCAGAGAAGCTGGTGAGTTGAAACGGCCAACCTTTCAGTTAGCAGCTGGTGCTTTACCACTGTGCTACCAGGGCTCCCCTGTCTCACTACAGAGGAGAATGTAACAGAGTTAACCAACTACTTCTTCTTAAACCTTGTTTTCTCCACTCCTTCTGCCACACCAAACTCTACTTCTCCGTTTTCATTTGTAATGACTCCAACTTTTATTTCTTTATTCTCCCCTCTTTTTCCTTCATTTATCCCCTAGTTTTGGATTCACTGCTCCTCAAAATTCATCTTTTTTTTTTTTATTCTCACTCTCTTCTTCTTTTAATGATTTCATGTCCTGGAATGATGCTTACAATAATCATGATAATTACAATAGCTAACTTTTGTTAAGGACTTATTATATGTCTGTTTCTTTACTAATAAGTAAGAACTTTGTCCCCATTATTTCATTTCACCTTTTCAAATATAAAAGGTAGAAATTTTCTTTTCTTGTTATTGCACTTTAGATGAAGGTTTACAGAGCAAATTAGTTTCTCATTAAACAATTAGTACACATATTGTTCTGTGACATTGCCAATCCAGCAATGCGTCAACACTCTTCCCTTCTCAACCTTGTGTTCCCCATTTCAATTCGTCCAGCTTTCCTGTCCCCTCCCTCCTTCTCGTCCTTGCCCCTGGGCTGGTATGTTCATTTAGTCTCATATACATGGTTGAGCTACATGTATTATTTTTTTGTTTATGGGCCTTTCTAACCTTTGGCTGAAGGGTAAACCTCAGGGGTGACTTCAGTAATGAGTTAAAAGGGTATCCGGGGGCCATATTTGGGGTTTCTCCAGTTTCTGTCAGACTACTAAGTCTGGTCCTTTCTTGTGAGTTTGAATTTTGTTGTATATTTTTCATCAGCTCTGTCTGGGACCCTCTATTATCATCTCTGTTAGATCAGTCAGTGATGGTAGCTGTGCACCATCTAGTTGTCCTCGGTTCAATTTGGTGGAGGCTTTGGTAGTTGTGGTCCATTAGTCCTTTGGAATAATCTTTCCCTTGTGTCTTTGGTTTTCTTCATTTTCCCTTGCTCCAGACGGGCTAGAACCAGTGGAGTATCTAAGATGGACACTCATAATCTTTTTGTTTATTTTTTTAAACAGAGAAAACCTCTGATCCTTAGAAAGTTTAAGACTTTTTCATAGGAGGATATTGTGAGCATAGGAACAGGCCCCAAACTCCACATCTGTCTGAATGTAGTGCCCAGGCTCTTACCTACTGGCCTATGCCTCTGCCTCATGTCATTCCAGGAACTCCAAAATCTGAACTGACTTCTCTCCTAAATTCTTTTCCCATCATTCCCATCCTATCAAATGTCAACTAGCCATTTCTGCAAAGGTGCTCTACCAGGACCTTAAACTCAACTTTTAAGACAAAAACTTTCCCTAAAATATATCATTTTTCGGACTGTTTTAGTGCCATTATCACTGTCATCCATATTCAAAACCCTACTATTCGTCTTTGTTTTTTCCTTCTATTCTGTCACTCACATGTTCAAAGTTACCAAGATTCACTGATTTTTTTCCTTCAAAATATCTGTATATGAGAACACATGCAAACATATACACAGGCATACACACAACAATAAAAACCACATACCAAAGATTTTTTTTAATAAAGAAATAAATTATACATAAAAACATATCTTTCATAGCAATATACTTAGCTGCAACAAAGTTGCAAACTGAAAGAACTTCAAATTGTTTCAGAAAACAAACCAAAGGGTGTGTGTGTATCTATCCATCCATCCATCCATCCATCCATCCATCCATCCATCCATCCATCCATCCATCCATCCATCCACCTACCTCTCTACCTATCATCTATCTATCATCTAGCTACCTACCTACCTATCTATATCTTTCTTTGACTATGAATAGATGTATATATAATATAAACGTTACATCTGAAATAAAATTACTTAGAAAGATTAAAAGTAAAAGAGTGTGCAAAAACATACTAGACAAACAAAAAGAAAGCAGTAACTTTATTCAAGGCAAAAAGCAGGAAATTAAAGAAAAAAAAGGGTACTTTAAAACAAGAAAATATACAATTCTCAGTGGAAATTTCTTCTATGGCTAGTAATCTATCTCATTTGAATTTTAAGGACTTAGTGAATAGACAATTATCAGAGATTTTTTAACTACTCTGACTCCAGTCTTCCCAGTAAGCACTGTGGCCTTCACATAGTCACCACGTCAAGCATCCTGGAACGCTGATTCCCACCTTAAAGGCAGAACAGCAGAGTGGTTATGAGTGCAAACTCATAAGTCAGAATGCCCGGGTTCACATCCCAGCTCCATTATCTTGTACCTAGCTCCACTGTCTCTGTAATCTTGGACAAGGTACTTAAGCTTTCTGTGCCTCAGTTTCCCCACAGTTAGCCATGGTTAGTATTTGTACCTAACTCACATGGCTAGCATTTGTACCTAATGCAAAAGGGCTTATAAATGCTAAATAAATTGTGTTTAGAGTAAAACCTGTTGCCTCCAAGTTGATTCTAACTCATATTTACCCCATCAAGCATAGTAGAACTTCCCCATATTGTTTCCAAGGAGCAGGTGGTGGATTCAAACTGCTGACTGTTTGGTTAGCAGCCGTAGCTCGCCATAGCTCTCTCTTAACCACTGTGCCAGCAGGGCTCCATGCTTAGAATAGTACCATATAAATATGTACTTGTTGCTGTCAGGTAGATTTCAACTCATAGCTACCCTGTAGGACAGAGTAGGTAGAATTGCCCCGTAGGATTTTCCAGGAGTGGCTGGTGAATTTGAACGGCCAACCTTTTGGTTAGCAGTCGAACTCTTAATCACTGTGCCACCAGGGCTCCATATAATGTATAATAAGCTATAAATACTTGCTATTGTTAAATATATTCTTCCCTGAGTAAACAATGCCTGTGTCTATCTCTTGGTGACCAAATAAAATGAAATTTCATCAACCTGTAGCTTAAGTTCTTTTTTTTTCAGAGGACAATATATCTTTCCAGCGTTGTGTCTCAATACTCTTCTACCTAACTCTAAACATTACTCAATCAGATGTCTCAGCTCAGTAAACTTGGCATTTCCTTCTCCTGCGTCCATTCAGAATGAGGTCTCTGCCCACACATTGTTCAAACACTAGTTCAAGTACCACAACCATCTGAGAGCCATTCCCTGATCATCCCAGTCTGAGACGTCCTAGGTCTCGTTATAAATCTCATAGTTCTGGGTTACCATGTTATGGAATTTGTGGACTAAGTGATAAATGACAAGAAGGTCACATTTTTATTTCTCCACATTTTAGGTTCAATGAGTGAAGGGAAGTGCTAGTTATTCCTTTTTAAACTCACCATACCTTATGCTGGTGTTGCAATTACCGGAAGTTCAGAAATATAGTTTGAGTAAATGAAGGAAAATATATTTACAATTACTAAAATGGAAAATACACATTTTTACACCAAATGAGTTTCTAAGCACCAGTCAAATAACGCAGCTAAAAATCAATCAGCCACATATCTTCACCAGTTATTTAGAAAATTCTTGTTATAGTATGTGTCCAATTTCTTTTTTTTTTTTCTTTTGCATAGATTAGAAATGTCTTACCTTTCTGCTTTCTGCAATAGCAAGTAGGTAGTCTGAGCAATTTTGTTTGAATCCTATCTCTACCACATGGTAGTTCTGTGAACTTGAGTGTTATGTAACGTCCATGAGCCTCTTTCCCCATGTGTAAAATAAAAGTAATAACATCCACCATGCAAGAAGAATGGCAAGATTAAATAAGACTTCTGTAATGTATTTGATCCATAGTAAGAATGCAATAAAACATAGCTAATAATGATAATTGAAATATTAATTTTTTTAAAGGCTCTGTTATTTCACTCTTTTCATTTTATTATATTTGGATTTTTACATTGTCGAAGCCATGGTTTATCTTCACGATATTAGTAGTTAGGTTTAGGGCTAATGCTGTGCTTACTTTCACATAAGATTCCTTATTTATAAAATTATAATGAAAAAGTGCTTCATATTTCGGGAGTTATCACTTAGTCCATACATCTTCTTAATGGTCTAGATCATAATATATCACAAATAGGTTTCTTCTCATGCTAATACTATTCTTCTCCTATAAATAGTCTAAACCCTCTATAGGACCATCCTCCTGATGAAGAGAATGGCATCTGACAATATATGTTTGTGCTATTTATGACTAATATACTACCAGGTGTTGTTTCAGTAATACCTTGGAAGTAATTAATCAATTGGACAACTTCTCCATGTTTATTTTCTCCCTTTCACACTAAGCCCTGCTCCTTTCCTATCTCTTTCTCTGCCCTTAGTTTTCTCCTTCCTATTCACTTCCTTACTCTGCTTTCATTCAAAATGGTGGCCATGACCATTGACCTGATCTCTTTCCAGAGCTTTCAGCCTCTTGTTAGGACCACTTCTATGCAAGTTGCTTTACTTTAAACACGTCTACCCTCAAACAAAAGCTGCTTAAATTATTCTGTGGGAAGTTAACAATTACTAATTTCCACAGTTAATAATTATCTGAGAGATTTCGTCATCCCTCTACAGTCTCATTTGAATCCTTTGGTTTCCTTACATTTGTTTAGGATTTGTGGAGTCAGGCGTGTATGAAAGGAAGATTGTGGGCTTTGGATTCAAGCAAAACAGGGTCAGTTATGAGCTCTATTATTTGCTTGTTTTGAAATCTCTGGGTGGTGCAAAAGGTTAATGTGCTCAGTTGATAACTGAAAGGTTGGAGGTTCAAGTCCATGCAGAGGTGCCTCAGAAGAATATCCTGGGAATCTACTTCCAAAAAATCAGCCATTAAAAACCCCATGGAGGGCAGTTCTATCCTGCCACGCATGGAGTCAACATAAGTCAGAATCCACTGGATGGAACTGTTGTTGGTAATTTGCTTGCTTTATCTCTTCATCTTTACCCTACTGAGAGTCTGTACAATGAGACTCCTCCTCTGTAAAATAGGGATGAAAATAACCAACCCAAAGGGTGTCAATAATTAGAAGAAATGAATGTGCAGCACCAAGGCCAGTGCCAAGTCCATACAGACGTGCTCAGTAGTGATGGTGTCACCAGCATTATAAAATGTGAAGCTACAGATACCTGACATATGCTTCAGTAATCTAGCCTGGAAAATAAATCACCTTTAAAATTTTCCTTTCCAAGGGAAAACACATGTTGAGTTGTAACCAACTAATGTACAAATACTTGTTGGGAACACAGAGTATCAGACGCTGCATTGCAGAAGGCCTAATCTGTGAATTGTGTTCAAGTATATGTGATATAAAATAAGCTATTAATGTTCTTATTATTTTCCTTAATTTTAAGAATAATTCGGGTATTCAAAGGAGCTGTAGGAATACAGTTGGTTATTGAAGTAAAAGAAAATTAATTATTCACTTAGCTTTCCCTAAGGAAAACAAGAGAGCTGTTCTTGGTAAACATTTACTAATGGGTCTTTGGACTCAAGAGTGTGAAGATACATTACATTACACAGGGCTTATCCTTTGCTAGGGGAAAAAAAAAGTGAAATGTTGATTTTTCTCACCTACAAGACTGGGGAGGCCTATTTTTGTAGTAGAAGACACTTTGTAAAACCCCATATATCACAGAAATTTTTATTAGACTATAAATTTGACATTTACATTCACAGACTTGAGAAACGAGATGTTTATACCTACCCATTGACTTCAGTGTAAGTAAGCAAGTTAACTGAAGAAAGAACAAAAGCATGTTTTCTCACAGGCAAGGGAAAACTACAAATGAGATAATATGTAGAGTACTTGGTAAATTGCAAAGCAGCATATTTATTCATTCTTTAACAAAATAAGTATTGTGCCCCTACTACGTGCAAGCCACTGCGCTAGGTACTCAAAATTTGTAAGCAAGATGTACCAGTTTCTGTTCTCACAGAGCTTACAAACTAGTGGGAAACGCAGAGATAAAGAAACATACAATTGGCATACAGCTATTTAAATTCTATGACAGAGAGAGATTTATTTTGGTAGCATAAGAAAGCCAATCAATCCAAAAGATAGCTAAAGATGGAGGTGGTGAAGGACTGAATGCCCCCCCCCCACACACACACACAAACACAACACACACATGCTGGCAAGCCTCAGAGATCCAAAACGGCTTTCATCAAAACTTTGAAGTAGGAACAGTCTCCCTTTCCCTTTTGTCGTCCTTAAGTAGGCACTACACCCACACCTTACCTCTAAGTGCTCATCAAAACTTTACCTCAGAACATTTCTACCTAATAATGTAAAAATGAGCATTTATGGGAAAGTAAGTAATTCACATTCATTGAATGAAATCTCTAAATGAGAAGCTAGTGAGTGTGGAACTTTACAGGAGAATTACTAGGTCAGACAAGAGACGGTAAAGGTGCTTTGATCCTTTTAACGGTCAGCGTTGGGAGTTGGAGTCCCTGGGCAGTGCAAACCATTAATGCGCATGCAGGACTGCTAACTGAAAGGCTGGAGGTTTGAGTCCACCCAGAGGCACCTGGAGATCTATTTTTGAAAACTCAGCCATTGAAAACCCTATGGAGCGCAGTTTCACGCTAACACACATTGGGTCACCATAAGTCAGAATCCACTAGACAGCAGTTGGTGGTGGTGGTGGTGTTTGGCAGTTGTTGACTAATTCTGAGTGAAACACTATCTGTTGTTGTTAGGTGCTGTCCAGTCAGTTCCGACTCACAGCGACCCTATGCACTATGGAATGAAACACTGCCCGGTCCTGAGCCATCCTTACAATCGTTGTTATGCTTGAGCTCATTGTTGCAGCCACTGTGTCAATCCACTTCGTTGAGGGTCTTCCTCTTTTCCGCTGACCCTGTACTCTGCCAAGCATGATGTCCTTCTCCAGGGACTGATCCCTCCTGACAACATGTCCAAAGTATGTAAGACGCAGTCTCGCCATCCTTGCTTCTAAGGAGCACTCTGGTTGTACTTCTTCTGAGACAGATTTGTTCGTTCTTTTGGCAGTCCATGGTATATTCAATATTCTTCGCCACCACCACAACTCAAAGGTGTCAACTCTTCTTCGGTCTTCCTTATTCGTTGTTCAGCTTTCACATGCATATGATGCGATTGAAAATACCACGGCCTGGGTCTGGCACACCTTAGTCTTCAGGGTGACATCTTTGCTCTTCAACACATTGAAGACGTCCTTTGCAGCAGATTTACCCCATGTAATGCGTCTTTTGATTTCTTGACTGCTGCTTCCATGGGCATTGATTGTGGATCCAAGTAAAATGAAATCCTTGACAACTTCAGTCTTTTCTCCATTTATCATGATGTTGCTCATTGGTCCAGTTGTGAGGATTTTTGTTTTCTTTATGTCGAGGTGCAATCCATACTGAAGGCTGTGGTCTTTGATCTTCCTTAGTAAGTGCTTCAAGTCCTCTTCACTTTCAGCAAGCAAGGTTGTGTCATCTGTGTAACGCAGGTTATTAATGAAATACTATCTATGGATGAATAAATCTAACTAAAAGTACAACAATAAGTTTCAATTTCCTGTGGCTAAAACCCTTCCTACAGAATAAAAAGAAAAAATATGCTCAGATAAAATTGCAGGTGTGAAGGATTTCATTCTTGACTAATTAACAGGGGCCGTCATAAATTCAAAATGTGTGGCTGAACAGAGTGTTCATTTCTTGAGTAGAAGCAACAATGAAGCTCAGAAATTAGAAGATTTTCAAGTCTTCAACTCCTATGTTCAACTCCCTGATCTAGCAGCTTTCACTGCCTTCCCACATCTATCCTTCAAAGCCCTACTTCTCCAGGAAATTCATGTAGGGCAGCAGCAACTCATGTAAGGGCCTCCCTTATGGGTAGTGTCCTTTTCTCCATCCTAGAAAATGTGAGCAGCTTGTTAATACATGGCACACGTCAGCAAAGACAAATCTTTCCAGTGCCTAGGTCAATATTTGGGTTTAACTTAATGATTAAGGGTTTTTGTGAAGGCAACTGGATTCCACTTTAATTTGATCTAAGCCCATGCCTTTTTTTTTTTTTTTTTTTTGGTGGAAGAACCATTAGAAAACACTACATTTTGGTAAAACTAATCAGCATGACTCACAGTGGCTTACAGTGACAATGATTCTAATTATGTTGCCTTAGAGAAAGTTTGTACTATTTGGTTTGACTGAACCAATGCTTGAATGAATGACTCTTAAACTAATTAACTATGAAGGGAAGACCTAATATACTGGTAGCCAGTTATTGAAAATGTCCAAAGTACAGAAAAGAAATAATTTAGGCACAGATACAGTACAGCTCAATGGAGTCATAGAAATGATTATTCCTAAAAATATTTAATCTTCAGAATGTTTTTTGTAGTTAATAAGATCTATGCCTACTCTTAGAGACCTTACACGCAAAGGCAGTAAAATTAACTAATCAGTATGTTGCACATTTATTAAAACCAGGCAAAGGGTCTTGCAATTACAAATTAAATTGGTACATCTGGAAAAAAGGAATAGTGGGATTTACTTGTTTTGGTGATTTTTTTTCTTATCATAAAATAATGGAAATTGTGGTTCTGATTTTTTATTTGATTAAAGGAATTATTTCATTGTTCTAACTGGAAAGGTATGTAAATGTTTTAGGTAAGAACATATGGATCAGATTGGTTCACGGTGTCTTTTAATTTGGCGTTGTTAACAGTCTGCTTTTTCCCTCTGTGTGCATATTTTTAGTTAGAAAGAATTTAGTTGACCAGTTTTCCTTTAAATCCTACTCTTTTATTTCCCCAGAAGGCTTTTTACTTAAAATGTGTTGAGAATTTTTATTGCTTTTATGTCTGTCTAAATTTTCTCAAGAAGACTTTTTTTTTTTTTTTTGAATCTGGCAAATTTCTAGCCTTCACTTTTTTTTTTTTTTTTATAATAACTTTTATTAAGCTTCAAGTGAACGTTTACAAATCCAATCAGTCTGTCACATATAAGTTTACATACATCTCACTCCCTACTCCCACTTACTCTCCCCGTCTTGAGTCAGCCCTTTCAGTCTCTCCTTTCTTGACAATTTTGCCGGCTTCCCTCTCTCTCTATCCTCCCATCCCCCCTCCAGGCAAGAGTTGCCAACACAATCTCAAGTGTCCACCTGATATAATTAGCTCACTCTTCATCAGCATCTCTCTCCCACCCGCTGACCAGTCCCTTTCATTTCTGAAGAGTTGTCTTCGGGGATGGTTCCTGTCCTGTGTCAGCTGAAGGTCTGGGGAGCATGGCCGCCGGGATTCCTCCAGTCTCAGTCAGACCATTAAGTTTGGTCTTCTTATGAGAATTTGGGGTCTGCATCCCACTGATCTCCTGCTCCCTCAGGGGTCCTCTGCTGAGCTCCCTGTCAGGGCAGTCATCGATTGTGGCCGGGCACCAACTAGTTCTTCTGGTCTCAGGATGATGTAGGTCTCTGGTTCATGTGGCCCTTTCTGTCTCTTGGGCTCTTAGTTGTCATGTGGGCTTGGTGTTCTTCATTTTCCTTTGCTCCAGGTGGGTTGAGACCAATTGCTGCATCTTAGATGGCTGCTTGTTAGCATTTAAGACCCCAGACGCCACATTTCAAAGTGGGATGCAGAATGATTTCATAATAGAATTATTTTGCCAATTGACTTAGAAGTCCCCGCAAACCATGTTCCCCAGACCCCCGCGCTTGCTCCGCTGACCTTTGAAGCATTCATTTTATCCCGGAAACTTCTTTGCTTTTGGTCCAGTCCAATTGAGCTGACCTTCCATGTATTGAGTGTTGTCTTTCCCTTCACCTAAAGCAGTTCTTATCTACTGATTAATCAATAAAAAACCCTCTCCCACCCTCCCTCCCTCCCCCCCTCGTAACCACAAAAGTATGTGTTCTTCTCAGGTTTACTATTTCTCAAGATCTTATAATAGTGGTCTTATACAATATTTGTCCTTTTGCCTCTGACTAATTTCGCTCAGCATAATGCCTTCCAGGTTCCTCCATGTTATGAAATGTTTCAGAGATTCGTCACTGTTCTTTATCGATGCGTAGTATTCCATTGTGTGAATATACCACAATTTATTTACCCATTCATCCGTTGATGGACACCTTGGTTGCTTCCAACTTTTTGCTATTGTAAACAGAGCTGCAATAAACATGGGTGTGCATATATCTGTTTGTATGAAGGCTCTTGTATCTCTAGGGTATATTCCTAGGAGTGGGATTTCTGGGTTGTATGGTAGTTCTATTTCTAACTGTTTAAGATAACGCCAGATAGATTTCCAAAGTGGTTGTACCATTTTACATTCCCACCAGCAGTGTATGAGAGTTCCAATCTCTCCGCAGCCTCTCCAACATTTATTATTTTGTGTTTTTTGGATTAATGCCAGCCTTGCTGGTGTGAGATGGAATCTCATCGTAGTTTTAATTTGCATTTCTCTAATGGCTAATGATCGAGAGCATTTTCTCATGTATCTGTTGGCTGCCTGAATATCTTCTTTAGTGAAATGTGTGTTCATATCCTTTGCCCACTTCTTGATTGGGTTGTTTGTCTTTTTGTGGTTGAGTTTTGACAGAATCATGTAGATTTTAGAGATCAGGCGCTGGTCGGAGATGTCATAGCTGAAAATTCTTTCCCAATCTGTAGGTGGTCTTTTTACTCTTTTGGTGAAGTCTTTAGATGAGCATAGGTGTTTGATTTTTAGGAGCTCCCAGTTATCGGGTTTCTCTTCATCATTTTTGGTAATGTTTTGTATTCTGTTTATACCTTGTATTAGGGCTCCTAGGGTTGTCCCAATTTTTTCTTCCATGATCTTTATCGTTTTAGTCTTTATGTTTAGGTCTTTGATCCACTTGGAGTTAGTTTTTGTGCATGGTGTGAGGTATGGGTCCTGTTTCATTTTTTTGCAAATGGATATCCAGTTATGCCAGCACCATTTGTTAAAAAGGCTATCTTTTCCCCAGTTAATTGACACTGGTCCTTTGTCAAATATCAGCTGCTCATACGTGGATGGATCTATGTCTGGGTTCTCAATTCTGTTCCATTGGTCTATGTGTCTGTTGTTGTACCAATACCAGGCTGTTTTGACTACTGTGGCTGTATAATAGTTTCTGAAGTCAGGTAAGGTGAGGCCTCCCACTTTCTTCTTCTTTTTCAGTAGTGCTTTGCTTATCCGGGGCTTCTTTCCGTTCCATATGAAATTGGTGATTTGTTTCTCTATCCCCTTAAAATATGACATTGGAATTTGGATCGGAAGTGCGTTAAATGTATAGATGGCTTTTGGTAGAATAGACATTTTTACTATGTTAAGTCTTCCTATCCATGAGCAAGGTATGTTTTTCCACTTAAGTATGTCCTTTTGAATTTCTTGTAGTAGAGCTTTGTAGTTTTCTTTGTATAGGTCTTTTACATCCTTGGTAAGATTTATTCCTAAGTATCTTATCTTCTTGGGGGCTATTGTGAATGGTATTGATTTGGTTATTTCCTCTTCGGTGTTCTTTTTGTTGATGTAGAGGAATCCAAGTGATTTTTGTATGTTTATTTTATAACCTGAGACTCTGCCAAACTCTTCTATTAGTTTCAGGAGTTTTCTGGAGGATTCCTTAGGGTTTTCTGTGTATATAATCATGTCATCTGCAAATAGTGATAACTTTACTTCTTCCTTGCCAATCCGGATACCTTTTATTTCTTTGTCTAGCCTGATTGCCCTGGCTAAGACTTCCAACACGATGTTGAATAAGAGCGGTGATAAAGGGCATCCTTGTCTGGTTCCCGTTCTCAAGGGAAATGCTTTCAGGTTCTCTCCATTTAGAGTGACATTGGCTGTTGGCTTTGCATAGATGCCCTTTATTATGTTGAGGAATTTTCCTTCAATTCCTATTTTGGTAAGAGTTTTTATCATGAATGGGTGTTGGACTTTGTCAAATGCCTTTTCTGCATCAATTGATAAGATCATGTGGTTTTTGTCTTTTGTTTTATTTATGTGATGGATTACATTAATGGTTTTTCTGATATTAAACCAGCCTTGCATACCTGGTATAAATCCCACTTGATCAGGGTGAATTATTTTTTTGATGTGTTGTTGGATTCTATTGGCTAGAATTTTGTTGAGGATTTTTGCATCAATGTTCATGAGGGATATAGGTCTATAATTTTCTTTTTTTGTAATGTCTTTACCTGGTTTTGGTATCAGGGAGATGGTGGCTTCATAGAATGAGTTGGGTAGTATTCCGTCATTTTCTATGCTTTGGAATACCTTTAGTAGTAGTGGTGTTAACTCTTCTCTGAAAATTTGGTAGAACTCTGCAGTGAAGCCGTCCGGGCCGGGACTTTTTTTTGTTGGGAGTTTTTTGATTACCGTTTCAATCTCTTTTTTTGTTATGGGTCTATTTAGTTGTTCTACTTCTGAATGTGTTAGTTTAGGTAGGTAGTGTTTTTCCAGGAATTCATCCATTTCTTCTAGGTTTTCAAATTTTTAGAGTACAATTTTTCATAATAATCTGAAATGATTCTTTTAATTTCATTTGGTTCTGTTGTGATGTGGTCCTTCTCATTTCTTATTCGGGTTATTTGTTTCCTTTCCTGTATTTCTTTAGTCAGTCTAGCCAATGGTTTATCAATTTTGTTAATTTTTTCAAAGAACCAGCTTTTGGCTTTGTTAATTCTTTCAATTGTTTTTCTGTTCTCTAATTCATTTAGTTCAGCTCTAATTTTTATTATTTGTTTTCTTCTGGTGCCTGATGGATTCTTTTGTTGCTCACTTTCTATTTGTTCAAGTTGTAGGGACAGTTCTCTGATTTTGGCTCTTTCTTCTTTTTGTATGTGTGCATTTATTGATATAAATTGGCCTCTGAGCACTGCTTTTGCTGTGTCCCAGAGGTTTTGATAGGAAGTATTTTCATTCTCGTTGCTTTCTATGAATTTCCTTATTCCCTCCTTGATGTCTTCTATAACACAGTCTTTTTTCAGGAGGGTATTGTTCATTTTCCAAGTATTTGATTTCTTTTCCCTCGTTTTTCTGTTATTGATCTCTAGTTTTATTGCCTTGTGATCTGAGAAGATGCTTTGTAATATTTCGATGTTTTGGACTCTGCAAAGGTTTGTTTTATGTCCTAATATGTGGTCTATTCTAGAGAATGTTCCATGTGCGCTGGAAAAAAAAGTATATTTTGCAGCAGTTGGGTGGAGAGTTCTGTATAAGTCAATGAGGTCAAGTTGGTTGATTGTTGTAATTAGATCTTCCGTGTCTCTGTTGAGCTTCTTGCTGGATGTCCTGTCCTTCTCCGAAAGTGGTGTGTTGAAGTCTCCTACTATAATTGTGGAGGTATCTATCTCGCTTTTCAGTTCTGTTAAAATTTGATTTATGTATCTTGCAGCCCTGTCATTGGGTGCATAAATATTTAATATGGTTATGTCTTCCTGATCAATTGTCCCTTTTATCATTATATAGTGTCCTTCTTTATCCTTTGTGGTGGATTTAAGTCTAAAGTCTATTTTGTCAGAAATTAATATTGCTACTCCTCTTCTTTTTTGCTTATTGTTTGCTTGATATACTTTTTTCCATCCTTTGAGTTTTAGTTTATTTGAGTCTCTAAGTCTAAGGTGTGTCTCTTGTAGGCAGCATATAGATGGATCGTGTTTCTTTATCCAGTCTGTGACTCTCTGTCTCTTTATTGGTGCATTTAGTCCATTTACATTCAGGGTAATTATAGATAAGTAAGTTTTTAGTGCTGTCATTTTGATGCCTTTTTATGTGTGTTGTTGACAATTTCATTTTTCCACATACTTTTTTGTGCTGAGGCGTTTTTCTTAGTAAATTGTGAGATCCTCATTTTCATAGTGTTTGACTTTATGTTAGTTGAGTCGTTACGTTTTTCTTGGTTTTTGTCTTGAGTTATAGAGTTGTTATACCTTTTTGTGGTTACCTCATTATATACCCCTATTTTTCTAAGTAAAAACCTAACTTGTATTGTTCTATATCGCCTTGTATCACTCTCCATATGGCAGTTCAATGCCTCCTGTATTTAGTCCCTCTTTTTGATTATTGTGATCTTTTACCTATTGACTTCCATGATTCCCTGTTATGTGTATTTTTTTTTTTTTTTAATTAATCTTAATTTGTTTGTTTTTGTGATTTCCCTATTTGAGTTGATATCAGGACGTTCTGTTTTGTGACCTTGTGTTGTGCTGATATCTGATATTATTGGTTCTCTGACCAAACAATATCCTTTAGTATTTCTTGTAACTTTGGTTTGGTTTTTGCAAATTCTCTAAACTTGTGTTTGTCTGTAAATATCTTAATTTCGCCTTCATATTTCAGAGAGAGTTTTGCTGGATATATGATCCTTGGCTGGCAGTTTTTCTCCTTCAGTGTTCTGTATATGTCGTCCCATTCCCTTCTTGCCTGCATGGTTTCTGCTGAGTAGTCAGAACATATTCTTATTGATTCTCCCTTGAAGGAAACCTTTCTTTTCTCCCTGGCTGCTTTTAAAATTTTCTGTTTATCTTTGGTTTTGGTGAGTTTGATGATAATATGTCTTGGTGTTTTTCTTTTTGGATCAATCTTAAATGGGGTTCGATGAGCATCTTGGATAGATATCCTTTCGTCTTTCATGATGTCAGGGAAGTTTTCTGTCAGAAGTTCTTCAACTATTTTCTCTGTGTTTTCTGTCCCTCCTCCCTGTTCTGGGACTCCAATCACCCGCAGGTTATCCTTCTTGATAGAGTCCCACATAATTCTTAGGGTTTCTTCATTTTTTTTAATTCTTTTATCTGATTTTTTTTCAGCTATGTTGGTGTTAATTCCCTGGTCCTCCAGATGTCCCAGTCTGCATTCTAATTGCTCGAGTCTGCTCCTCTGACTTCCTATTACGTTGTCTAATTCTGTTATTTTATTGTTAATCTTTTGGATTTCTACATGTTGTCTCTCTATGGATTCTTGCAACTTATTAATTTTTCCAGTATGTTCTTGAATAATCTTTTTGAGTTCTTCAACAGTTTTATCAGTGTGTTCCTTGGCTTTTTCTGCAGATATCCTAATTTCATTTGTGATATCATTAAGCATTCTGTAAATTAGTTTTTTATATTCTGTATCTGATAATTCCAAAATTGTATCTTCATTTGGGAAAGATTTTGATTCTTTTGTTTGGGGGGTTGGAGAAGCTGTCCCGGTCTGCTTCTTTAAGTGGTTTGATATGGATTGTTGTCTCCGAGCCATCACTGGGAAACTAGTTTTTCCAGAAAATCCGCTAAAAAAAAAAACTGCAGTCAGATCCCTATCAGAGTTCTCCCTTTGGCTCAGGCTATTCAGATGTTAATGAAGCCGCCTGGGGAGGGTGGGGGAGGGAACAGAGAGATAGGAGAGTAGCACCTCAGAATATAGCCAGAGTTGCTTGTCTTGCTTGGAATGACTGTTATATCTGAGATTCTCGCGGGCGCGTCGCCTATGTGTGCTGGCTGTGTGGAGATTGCCCCCGGGGGGTCTGGCCCGCTGGAGTCACGGTCAGATCCTCCGCTTCCAGCCCCACGCCCAGCGTCAAGGCTCCCCTACTGGGACGGTGCACTCTCAACTCCAAAATCAGTCGCTGCCTCCCGGGGACTTCTCGTCTCTCCAGCCGCGTGGCCGTGCCGCCCCCGTGAACTAGGTGGGCCCCCTCCCGGGGTTAGTTCAGATGGGTGGAGTAGCTCCCTGTGCTTGTGCCGCGACCGAGTGTCCTGGCTGGAACGCTGTTCTCCCCACTCCAATACCAGTCGCTGCCTCCCGGGGACTTCTCCTACCGGCTGCGTCCCACGCCGCCCGCGCGACCCGGCTGGTCCCCTTCCCGGGGTTAGTTCAGGGGGTGGAGCAACTCTCCGTGTTTATGGCGTACCTGCGTGCAGTCCTAATCCCTGCGGGACGGTTCCCCGGCTCGGATGCTGCTCTTTCTGCTCCAAGATCAGTCACTGCCTCCCGGGGACTTCTCCTACCGGCTGCGTCCCACGCCGCCCGTGGAACCAGCTGGTCCCCCTCCCGGGGTTAGTTCAGGGGGGTGGAGCAGGTCTCTGTGCTTGTGCCGTACCTGACTGGTACGCTGGCTCCAGGCTCTGGAAACAATCGCTGCTTCCCCGTATTAGTTCGTTCTCCGTCTCTAAATCTGTGTTTGTTGTTCAGGGTTCGTAGATTGTTATGTATGTGATCGATTCACTTGTTTTTCCGTGTCTTTGTTGTAAGAGGGATCCGAGGTAGCGTCTGCCTAGTCCGCCATCTTGGCTCCGCCCTCTCAAGAAGACTTTTTATGTATTATTTGGTTAAAGGCATTTTAGAATCCCTCTAGAATAGTTCAGTTTGGAAAACATCCTATAGACATGATTTGCTGGAGGCAAGCTAACGTTACAGATTAAATGTCTATACAAAGACAGCAGAAAAAAGTTATAGTTTCTTTAAATCAGAAAGGAATGATATTTTTTATCTTTTTTCTCTGCGCCTGAAAGACCTATTCAGAACCTTTTTGGAAACCAAAACACACCATCACAAGCACGGTAAGGTATCACTCTGCACCCATTTGTTATATTCTTCATTCATACATATGTCCCAGTTACAGGTGTGTGGTGGGGATTTACGGAAATTCTTTCCACAGTATATTGGCTGATTTATGCTAAGTGACTAAGTTGACAGTCCAGGCAAATGAGGAATGAAACAAAACAACCACATCCCAACATGGGCATTTACTAACTCTCACTGACTGGAAAATAGGTTGTGACAGAGGCTAATATCTCTAATGCATTCCTTTAATAAATTTTCATCTTTTAGTGTTTCATACTGATATTGTACATTATTTTTATAAAAGTTTCCTTTAATGACCACATAAATCAGGGACCCACACTCCCAACACAAGCATCTGCTCTTTCCAGGAGAAATACTTAATTTTTCAGTAGAATAAAAGATAAAATAAGCTTAAACTCTGAAATCAAAGTATACAGTGCCTGCAAGAGTACTCAGCAGCAAAGCCGAGACAACCTTGTAACTTGGGAAATGTTTTTATAATTTGACAACATTATTGATCGAAGACCTGAAGAACAAGGTTAACCCAACAAGGGCTTGCTAGTAACACCTATCTACGTGGTGTTGTCTGTGTTTTGGGGAAGAGGCTAGAGAAGAGAGGGAAGGGGAGGAGAGCCAGAGAGGACACTCTAAAATATTTCCCAGACCAGCTTTTATGACATTCTCTTCTCTTATGGTTAACTTTATATGTCAACTTGATCAAGCTGTGGTACCCAGTTATTTGGTCAAACACTAGTCTAGATGTTGAGATGAAAGTATTTATATGTGGTTAACATTTAAATCAGTTGACTTTAAGCAAAGCAGATTGAGTGAGCCTCATCCAATCAGTTGATTGTTTTAAGAACAAAAATTGAGGTTTTCCAAAGTAGAAATACTCTGCCTCGAGACTGTAACAGAAATCCTGCCTGTCATCAGATTTATGGATTTTGGACTTGTCAGCCCTCACAATCATGAGGATTCATTCCTAATGTCTCTGTCTCTCTCTCTCTCTATATATATATGTAAAAACAAAAAAACAAAACCCGTTGCCATTGAGTCAACTCCGACTCATAGCTACCCTATAGTCAGAATAGAACTACCCAATAGACTTCCCCAGTAGTGCCTGGTGGATTTGAGTTGCTGACCTTTTGGTTAGCAGCCGTAGCACTTAATCACCTTAATCACCAAATCAGGGTTTTATGTCTCTGGGAACCTTAACTAATACACCTTCCCTTTCCAATTCCCTTGGAGTTTTTAATATTAAAGTCAAAATGTCAAGGTCTTCATTTCCTTATTGAATAAGAATGTCCAGTGATTTACTTACCATAAATACATAGTCGAATCAGGTGGTAAACACCACTATAAGGCTAAAGCCAACAAACAAACCCATTGCCATCAAGTCAATGTTGATTCATAGTGATCCGATGAGACAGAATAGAACTGCCTCATAGGATTTCCAAGCCTGTAAATATTTACAGAAGCAGACTGCCTGTCTTAGTTATCTAGCATTGCTATAATAGAAATCCCACAAGTGGATGGCTTTAACAAACAGAAATTTATTCTCTCACAGTTTAGGAGGCTGGAAGTCCGAACTCAGGGCACCAGCTCAAGGGGAAGGTTCCTTTCCTTGTAGGATCTGGAAGAAGGTCCTTGTCATCAATCTTCCTCTTGCCTAGGAGCTTCTCAGCTAAGGGACCAAAGGATGCTCTCCACTCCTGGCTCTTCATTCTTGGTGATTGGACGTCTCTATCCTCTCTGCTCACTTCTCTCTTTTCTATCTCAAAAGAGATTGACTCAAGATACAATCTAATCCTGTAGATTGCACCCTGCCTCATTAACATAACTACCTCTAATGCTGCCTCATTAACATCATAGAGGCTAGGATTCACAACACAAAGGAAAATCTCATCAGATCACAAAATGGTAGACAACCATACAAAACTGGAAGCCAGGGCCTAGCCAAACTAACACACATTTCTGGGGGACATGATTCAATCCATGACACAGCCACATCTTTCCTTCATGTTACAGTGCTAACAATAGTTCAGTATTAAAGTACAAGTTTTAAATAGCCACCTTTCCAAGACACCATGGTCTCCACCATTTCAGCTCTAGCTGCACACTAGACCTGCCAGAATGCAGTAGTCTTCAACGCTCCAGTGATTCCAATTCTAATCCTTTCTGAATGGAATAAGGAAGTAAGAATCTGTGCAGGTGACTTTTCCAAGTGAACTGTGCACAGATGGTGGTGGCAAACACAGGCACAGGCCAGGGAAGGCAGTGTAACCAAATGAGTGTTCTTGTCCTGTCCTATTAGCCTGTCAAAATAAGATGGACCACACCACGAGTTGCAAGGGAAACAGAAAGTGGAAATTTATTGTCTGCACAAACAAGGAGCAATGAGGGATCTAGCGACCATAAGGTGCGTGCTCCCTGTCTGAGGGGGTTGGGTTGGGTTTGGTGCCCAAAACTCTTTGCCCTTAGCCCATGTCCACATTTGGAGGTCCGGATGTTGTATCATGTCCGTGATGTTCAGGTCCAAGGACAGACTGAGGATACAACCCTTTAGGTCCTGCACATGCACCAAAATCTTGGTTAGCTCATGCATAGGATTCTGGCACCATATTCAAACTGTTGTTATGGCCACAGCATGGTTGGGCCAAACCGTAGTTAGAAGCTTTGGCTTGGTAGGCTGCGAGCGGGGCAGGGAACTGCAGCTGAGCAGAGGAGGTCTCGGGGGAGGCTTCAGCAGCATGAGCGTTCCTCTACTGGGGAGGAAGAAGTTCAGGAGAGAACAAAAAGAAGTGGATCCCTGGACCAGTTGGCAGTGGAAGACAGTAGCATGGGGAGTGGGCCAAGTAAGGGGGTAAAAAGATATAAAGCACAGGCGAACTTGGCCTATGTCATTATTTTCTAAGGAAAAAAACCAAACCCAGTGCCTTCGAGTGGATTCCGACTCATAGCGACCCTATAGGACAGAGTAGAACTGCCCCATAGAGTTTCCAAGGTGTGCCTGGCAGATTCAAACTGCCGACCCTTTGGTTAGCAGCTGTAGCACTTAACCACTGCACCACCAGGGTTTCTATTTTCTCCAGTCTAAATTAATGAAAAATCCTGGTAGAAAACTGCATTTCTTTTAAACAGATTCCCTTTCACCTTATAAAATATCAAAACACCAAACCAAACCCATTGTCATCTAGTCAATTCCAACTCATGTTGTTATGTGCCATCAAGTGGGTTCCAACTCATAGCGACCCTATGCACAACAGAATGAAATACTGCCCAGTCCTGCACCGTCCTTACAATTGTTGTTATGTTTGAGCTCATTGCTGTAGCCACTGTGTAAACCCACCTCGCTGAACCTCTTCCTCTTTTCCGCTGACCCTGTACTTTGCCAAGCATGATGTCCTTTTCCAGGTACTGATCCCTCCTGACAGCATGTCCAAAGTATGTAAGACTTTTCAGGGTTTTTTTTCCAACTCATAGCGACCCTATAAGACAGAGTAGAACTGTCCCACAGAGTTTCCAGGGCTGTAGTCTTTACAAAAACAGACTGCCACATCTCTCCCCTGTGGAGCAGCTGGTGGATTCCAAAGGTCTGTCTTTCAATTAGCAGCCAAGCACTTAACCACTGTGCCGTAGAGTTTACCTGTTATTTCCTCTTCTACCCTCTCAGCATTGTAAAGTATGCCCCAATTTTTAAAGTTATATTTTACCTGCTTACGTCTGTTGCTTCTTTCAGCTCTGAGATCCTTAGAGATCACATTTGTGATGGTTAAGGTTGTGTGTCAACTTGGGTGGGCCATGATTCTCAGTGGTTTGGCAGTTAGGTAATGGTTTAGTTTGGCAGTTATGCAATTATGTAGTCATCCTCTATGATATGATCTGATGTAAACAACCAATCATTGTAAGAGGAGTTTCCTCAGGGGTGTAGTCTGCATTCAATATATGTTTATATGAACATTTTGGCAAAACTTACTTGCTTCCCCCAGATCCTGTATCCAGCTCATCATCAACTGACCTCCAGTTCTTGGGACTTGAGCCAGTAGACTGCCATATTGTCTGTCAATCTTGGTTTCATTAGCCTCTGCAGCCTTATGAGTCAGGAGAAGCCTCCAGCCTGATGCCTGACCCACAGACTTTGGACTTGCCACCTTCTACAACCACATGAGCCATTTCGCTGAGATAAATCTCTATCTGTCTGTCCGCATGTCTCTCCCTCTTTGTCGCTCTCTAAACATGGATGTACACACACAGACACCTCCTTGGTTTTGCTTCTCTGGAGAACCCAGCCTAAGAAATAGTTATTTCTATGTATCCAATCTCTTACACAATGTCTGTATATAGTAGGTTCTTAAGAAATTTTAGTGGAATATTAAAAACCACTAGTGAACCTCCAAAAGTGGTGTCCATGTTGTTTTATTTCCCATGTATCTGGATAGCAGGAGAGGGATTCTTTTAATGAATAGATGATATATAAGTGCTTAAGCTTTCTTAGAAACCTGTTCTCAAGAGTATTATTAAATTCCTCTGTGATCTTATTTATATTTGAATTTTCCCAACCAAAAATGTAAAGGTGATTTACTCAGCAAAGTGGTGTCATTTAATCCTGTGTATGTTTCCACAAATACAGGATTAGGAAAACACAAATGACTGCAATATTACGATATGTGTACACACACTCAATGCTGCCTTTGTGCTAAGCTATCCTACTGAGCTGAGCAAGACCCTCAGTGGAAGGGAGGGATACCCAGTGGTCTTTGTCAGTGTTTTTGAAAAAATAAACCAAAAAGAGCCTCCTGTTTTAGCTTAGCAGGATACAATACATCTTTAAAGATGTTACAGGAAAAATACCTCTTCCTTTCACTTACTTCTGGGGAATGAGATCTGAATTTTTCCACCGCCAGATGAACTTCTAGAAAAGAGTCTTCTCCCAAATGCCTTGTCCTGGGAAGGACAAGGAGTCCCTGGGTGGTACAGTTAAACACTCCGGTAATAACTGAACTGTTGGCTGGCTGGACCCACCCAGGGCACCTCTGAAGAAAGGCCTGGAGATTTATTTCCAAAAGGTCACAACCTTGAAAAACCTATGGAGCAGTTCTACTTGCGCACATGGAGTCACCATGAGTTGCAATCATCTCAAAAACAACTAACGACAACAACAACATGAAGGACAAGTGGCTAAAATAGGAATAGAAAGTATATACTCCCATGTAATGAGGTAAGAGTGCTTTGGTTGCTAATGGCCGCTCCCATGAGCGAAGAGTAGGTTTGCCCTTCTAAAGCCCGGTACCTGCATGGCTGCTTCCAGCTGAACTGGAGCTCCCAAAAGCATGACCCCTGCTCTGCACAAGAGCTGCCCACATCATTCAAAGACAGATGCAGAATGATGCATGCAGGGTGGGTTTAAGTAGGTTCTAATGCCACATTATCGAAACGTATGCCAAGCAGTACTGGGTCCAGGGAACGCTCCTGAGCCCCCCTGGTCAAAGAAGCTGGGCGATTTTGCAGTGATCAGAAGCACAATAAAGGCTCTGAGAAGTCTGGCAGCAAACACGGCCGTGGAATCCTAATTAAGAAGGTATTTATCAAAAGGAACTCTTTCTCTATACAGCACCGATTGACATCCCACAGAACTAGCAACCCACAGAACTCTATTTAGAAAAGGTTTGTCTGAGGAATGTCGTTGAGTCCTTTTTCTAGATTGTCACTACTTGTAGGACCAGAAATGAAGGGAGTGGCAATCACAGGGACTTGTTGTTCAATTGTTATTTTACCAATGAGGAAACTGAAGTAAAAGGGAAATAGAAACGGCTCTAGTGCTAGGAATGGTTACACTGTATGCCTTTCATATGCAGGGACTATGTCATATACATCCCAGCTGCTTGCCTAGAGAATACCTAGCGCATACCTACCCATTACGGTTGGTAGATTCGGACTCATAGTGACCCCATAGAATTTCCAAGGCTGTAATCTTCACAGAAACAGACTGCCACATCTTTTTCTATGAAACCACTCATGGTTTCAAACCATGGACCTTCCAGTTAGCATCCCATGGCTTTACCACTGTGCCACTGGCTACTAAATACATGCCAGGAACAAAGTAGAACCTCAGTACCTGCCTGAATAAAGAAATGAGAACTGTATTTTTTATTTAGGATTTTTTAAATATCTGATTTCAGTATTTAGCGATTTTTAGAACATAACTGGAGCTAAAAGTCTCGGGAACTTTAAATTCTTTGAAATTTTCACTTGGTTCTAATGGAACTGAATTTAAGTTCTGCTAATTTCAGTTCTCTTCACTGAGAAATTAATTCAGATATCCTTAGCATGGGGATTCCAGGTGAGTCAGGGCTTAATTCACATACACACACACACACACACACACTTCAGTTAATTACCATTTATTTCAACATGACTTAGAATAACATTTTTTTCCAGAAGAGTGATTTTTTTTTAAATGTGCCCTTTAGTGTTAAGATTACCAGTTTTGATTACCTATTTAACAGGTGAAAAAATAGTGTGAGTAAACCTGTGATTGCCTGAATCACCCATATAGCTAAGGAAAACCGTCTGGAAGTACATATTTCTCTCTGGGGATTGGTTTGGGAAGGGTTAAAACGTGAGAAGGAGGATCCCAACGTCCCTTTACCCCTACAATTCCTGTTATTGTGCTGATGTGAAGAAAAGATAGCTCTCAGTTTTCTCTGATGTTACTCACAAACGAAATTATCACTGGGTGCTTTTATTTCCTCTCTACTGGGGACAATTCCTAGTTTTCTGAATTCCCTGGGAAACGCTCCTCCAATCAGTGCCGCTGCGCTGCGGTGGTAATTAGTAACCAGCAGGAAGGAGCCTTCAGTGTCTGGCTACACAGAGGTATGATGACAGGAAGTGCTGAGAATGCATTATTCATAGTTTGCACAAAAAACAAAAATTTATTTAAAAAAAAAAGTTTTAAATGGGAATTGTGCCATTTCTCTAACTTTACCAGCCGGTCAAGCATTGTTCCATTACCTGTGGAAATGGAGCAGGTGCCACTACATAAACACCCACAGCCAAAGTGGCTGGAGTTGCCAACAGGAAGAAATGGCAATATTAAAATTGACTCAAACGTAAATCAGGAAAACTATAAATGGAAAGATATCCAAAAGGTAATGCAAAATCTAAATCAAGAGCCCTGAAGCATTGAACTGTTTCAACTACCAAGTTCCCAAACCTGCTTGGAGGAGGAGGGGGGAGCTGTTGTGTGTGTTTGCTTGTTTGCTTGTTCCGGAGAATGTAAAAGTCACCAACAATCAAAGGGTCTCATTTTGAGAGATAATCATTGAGGCCAAAGAAAACAAGAGCAGAGGAAAAATGTATGCAAAAGCACAATAAATGGGAGAAAAGAAGCATTCTCATTTAAAGCCTACATTAAGACTTCAAAACTGATTTTTTTGAAAGCTGCTCTATTGCCCTAGGAAGAAGAAAAAAAAAAAAAAATCAGCAAGAAGCCTAAGTGGCCTAGTTGAAAAGATGAGACAGCAAGTTAAAATGATCTTCAGAATTGAGAGGTAAAGCCAGTTTAATATAGCTGTTTGATGAGTGATTTTTAAATCAGACAAAAAATAAGGTTTATCTTTTTAAAAAAAGCCAAAATTCACATTGAATATTGTTTTGTAAAAGAACGTTGTATTTTAAATTCAAATATTGTGTTTTAATTTTTAAATACAATTTAATATTGTATTTTAAATTAAATTTGTATATTTAGTACATATGTATTTCAGTCTGAAGCGTCCCAGAATTTATATATATATGTATATATATGTATGTATGTATCTTAAATCCTGTTTAGGAGGAGGAAGGCTGAGGTGGAAATTATCCATATCTTGCTTCACAATGATAACCAGTATTAATAACTTATTTGTTTCTAGATATATGAATTAATACTGAATATGACTGCAATAAAATTTGTACTAAATACACTATTTGGTAAAAAAGGTTTGGTGACTTGAAATATTTTGTGACCATCACTATAGTTTATTTTGATTTGCTTTGTTGACTGGCAAAAGATCATTAAAAATAAAAATTGTTCCAAATTTGAGGAGAAACAGGAATGGCATGGTCTCCAAGTCTCCACCAAGATAACTATTAACTACGAAAGGAAAGAGAGTGACTCTGCAGTGGAGAAAGTCAGCAGACACTACCTTAGCCAACTGATCAATGTCACCAGTGATAAGACATCTCAACCTCATGAACCCGGAGACAGGGTGCACTGGGAAGGTCCCAACCTCATTCTGTGGTCTTCCTGTCGAAAATGCGTAACCTCTGTCCACTCATGAGAAAACATAAGACAAACTCAAATTGAGGGACGTTCTACAAATAAGGAACCAAATAAATACTCTCCAAGAATGTCAAGGCCATGAAAGACAAGGGAGGAACTGCTACAGACTGAAAAAGATTAAGAAGAAATGTAACTCCAGATCCTGGATAGGATGGTGGGATAGAAAATAAAAGATATCGATGGAAAAACAAGTGAAATTTGAATAAAGTATTTAGCTTAGTTAATAGAGTTGCACCCATGTTAATTTCCTGGTTTTAATCATTGTGCTTTTGATATGCAGGGTGTGAACTTTAGCAGAAACTGGGTGAGGGGTTAGGGAACTCTTTTTTTCTACTTTTCCAACTTTTCTGTCAGTCTAAAACTGGTTTCAAAAAAAAAAGTTTAACAAATGTTACAAGTCTAATGGGATCTATCACTTTCAGACTACGTAATTCGTGAAAATTTCCTCCACTCTGAGTTTTAGTATCTGTAAATCTATAATAACAACTACTTCATGGGATTATTCTGAGCAGTAAGTAATATGTAAACTCTTTTGGCTCCTTGTATTTGCTCAATAAATATTTATTGAATCTAAAAAAAAAATTGTCTCATACTTCTGAAGGCAATGCATATTCTTTATTGGTAGGATGCAAAGTTAGTTTTTATCTACTTTTTTCTTCAGAAGACGGAAAAAGGGATGTCAGAATCTTTCTTTAATTTCCAGTTTTTAATATTTCAATTGTCCTCCGTGGAGTTATTTTGTAGATAAATGTCCATGACCATTCTAATCTTGAGTGTATACTTTTTTTCTTTGTACTCTTCTTTATTTGAAATCAACAATGCCATCTCTGCTTTCTCTTTATTTGCAATTTCCTTGTATATAATTTCTCATTTACGTTTTTTCCCCATTGGAGGTGTTTCTTTTCATTTGATATGAACAACTGAATATATTCAATGTCCAATGGTACTTCCCCCCACCCCCCCGCCCCACTTTCTTGGTTGATAGAAAAGGAAGTCCATATTTTGACATCTGCTGTGACTTGAAAAAGGGTTCTATATCAGGTTGGTTGGATAACTGTTTAAATCTCCCAGGATTCCAGGCAGAGACTAGAGACAAGGGAAAAGTTTAAACTGGCTGTTTTACAAGGATTAGTGGCCTTTCAGGAGTTAGGACAAAGGTAGCTATGGATATGAGCTTTAATGTTGGGTCAGATAATTTCTTCTTGCCATTTGTTGTGGCAGTCTGATGTTGTCGGCTAGCTCTTTCTGGTTTACCTGCCTGCCTGCCCTTTAAGTCAGCCACAGCTCTGCTTCTGTGTTCCTCATGCGCTTCCCATGCCAAGTAAATGGGTAAATGCTGTTGCAGACCCTTAGTGCCCTGAGGCAACTCGTAGGGCTCAGGTAAGACCCCCCACCCCCTTGCTGTCCAGTGTTCTGCTCTCATTCTGCTAGGGGACTCCTCCATCCACTCCCCTGGCCAAAGCTTGCTCCACCTGAATATAAATTTCAAATTTGTCAGTTTTTCCTTCAGTCTGGTTTCAGAGTTGCTATATCATCCAGAAATGTCAATGCGACCTTTCCCAAGATGCCAGTACAGAGGCACACCTTTCCCTAACGCTAAACCCATTTAACAATTTTAATGTTATTTTAGGAGATTAACCCTATTCTGTCAAATGGATTCTGACTCATAACAACCCTATAGGACAGAGTAGAACTGTCCCATAGGGTTTCCAAGGAGCAGCTGGTGGATTCCAACTGCTGACCTTTTGGTTAGCAGCTCAGTTCTTAACCAGTGAACCATCCGGGATTAGGGAGTTAATGTTTGAAGTTAAACTGTCACCTTGAACTGAAAAAAAAAAGCTTCCAATTATTCTGAAAATCAAATGATGTCAGGTAACTAATTCTGTTAAAATAAAGCAAGATGGAAACAAAGCAACTTTTTAGTTTAAACATATTATGGTTTTTGCTGAGATCCATTTTCCGCTTTGGCTTGGAAATGTGGAAAGCATAGGTTTGAAAAAGATGAAAAATGGGGAAAGAGCAATAGACTTGGTTGTATTTTTAATTCCATCATTCCCATTTGTATGACTTAATTCCCCAAAGTTTATTTAAACTTCCAAAGTTTTTTCAGCTGAAAAATAAGGATAATATAGCTGAATTGCCTGCCTAAAAAAGGTTGTTTCAGGTTTTAAACAAACTACTCTGTGTGGAAATGTTTTGTAAATTTTAAAATCTCTTAACAGTGCTGAGGCATTGCCCAGCTCAAGTGGCCACCATTCATATTGAAAATGGTGCCCTTGGAACAAAATTCACATAGAATTCCTATAAAATACAAAATGACAGTGACCCTTGGAGTTGTATCTGGGGCCCTGAAACAAGTAGGGCATTGTTACAATTATAACTCAGATACTGTAAATAAGCAGAGGGAGCTGTGTTGTAGGTAAGATTTGGTGGGAAGGAAACTATTACAGGAGACCATAGTAGGGGTCAGAGAATCTGATGAGTTAATTCCAGTACAGAGGTTGGAAAAAAAAAAAAATGAGGTTGAGGGGAACTTCCAAATCCCATACCATTCCAAGAATTAGTGATCCAGTGTACTTCAGCGTTGGATAAACATGGGAGACTGGGTTAGTCATGAAAATAGCGGTTCCTTGGGAGGAATCCATAGTAACTGGTAGGCAAAAATGGTGAAAAGAGCCAAGGCTGTTGACCAAGTTTGAGCGAAACTAGATCCCTACCTGAGAAGAAGCCTTTTCTCTCACTTTGGAAAGCGGAATCTGTGGGCCAGCAGCATAGCTTCACCGGGGGCTTGTTGGAATGCAGAGTCTTGGGCTGCACTCCAGGTCTCTGATTCAGAATCTGATTTTAGCAGGATCCCCCCAGTGACTGGCACACTTTAAACGTGAGAAGCATTACTCTAGAAGGGCCTCTTTATTTTAGTTCTGCTACACATGATATTTATAGATGGTGATCAAAATGAAGACGATAGGCACAATTATAACTCTTTGTGCTTTGATAGAACTTGGTATTTTTCACAGTACTTTCATATACATTTGCTTACTTGAACCTCATAACAATCTCATGAGAAAACAGCTCTAAGAGGTAAATTGCCTGACCAAAGTAAAGTGAGTTGAACAGGACTAACTACAGAAATGATCACACTATTTATTTTCAAGTAATAGCTTATTGAAGTTAATCCTTCTCATAAACTCTCAGAGGAATTTGCTTATATCTCTGTTGTAGTAATTATCACAACCCACCTTATATTAAAGCTATTTATGAACGTTACTGCTTTCATTTAGGATCTCATGGAGGGTCTGGTGTTTCCTCCATGGTACCTAATACATTATTTAGTCACAGTAGGGGGTCTCAATACTTGGAACTGGATTGAATGTTCTATTAAGTTCAAAAACTTATTTTTCACTGTTGAAGAATGTCGGGAATGTAAAATGGTTCACCACTTTGAAAAGCAATTTGATAATTCCTTAAAAAGTTAAACATACTGACCGTGTGACCTACAAATCCCACTCCTAGATATTTACCCAATACAAATAAACATACATGTCCACAAAAAGGTTGGTATAAAAATGTTCATGAAAGTTCATATCATAATGACTAAACACTGGGAATAACCCAAAATTGCATTTATTGGTGAATAGATCAACAAATTGTGGTATATTCATACAATGGAATACTACTCAGCAATTAAAAACAAAGAACTACTAATATATGCAACAACACAGATGAATTTCCAAAGCATTATGCTAAGTGAAAAAAGCCAAATACAAAATACCACATGCTTTATGATTTCATTTGTCTGAAATTCTAGAAAAGACAAAATTATATTAACAGAAAGTCCGCCAGTGGTTGCCAGGATCCAGCCATGCAGGAAGAGAATAATTGCAAAACAGCACAAGGGAACTTTTTTAGAGTGATAAGATTGTTCTGTGTCTTGATTGCAAGAAAGTTTTCACTCTGTACATGCTTGTCAAAATTTCTAATTGTAAGCTTAAAAGTAGGTGACTTTTATTGTAAGTAAATTATAATTCAATATAGCTGATTAAATGGGGAAACCCTGGTGGTATGGCGGTTAAGTGCTACGGCTGCTAACCAAAGGGTCGGCAGTTCAAATCTGCCAGGCGCTCCTTGGAAACTCTATGGGGCAGTTCTACTCTGTCCTATAGGGTCGCTATGAGTCAGAATTGACTCGATGGCACTGGGGTGGGGGGTATGGCTGATTAAAAAATTATAGCAACTTAAAATACAACTATTGATCTCTACTTGTCTGGAGCAAAAGAGAAAGATGGAAATTGAAGACACCGAAAAGAAATTAGTCTACAGGGCTAATAGTCTAAACCACAACCTCATCTATGCTGAGACCAGAACTAGATGGTGCCCAGCTACCACTACTGAGCACTCTGATCAGGGCCACAACAGAAGGATCATGATAGAATGGGAGAAAAAGTGTGGAACAGGACCAAAATTCTCAAAAAAAAAAAAACTTTTAATGGGCCAATTGAGACTAGAGGACTCCCCAAAGCTATCACAATGAGATACACTTTAAACCTTAAACCTTGAAAAGAAACTATCCCGTGAAATCACCTTTTAGCTAAATAACAAGATGGCTCATAAAATAAAAAATGTCACCAGTGAGTACTTCACTCCTTTAAAAAATAATCTGTATGAAACCAAATATTCAACAATTACTCCAAAGCAAAGATGAGAAGGTAAGATAGCACGAAAACAAGATTACTGGCAATGGAACAACCAGAAGGGAAATAATGAGAATGTTGACACATTGTGAAAGATGTAGCCAATGTCACTGAACGATCTGTGTAGAAATTATTAAATGAGAACCTAATTTGCTGTGTAAAGTTTCAGTGAAACATAATACACTTTTATTTAAAAAAAATTATAGCAGTGAACTCTGTCACTGATGTTTATATAGGGCATTGGTTGATGTCAAATGGTATATTTTGTACATTAAAATAGTTTGATACTTCCTTGACAAAAAACATTTACTTTCCAAAGTTTCCCCTGCTTTCCTGTACCCGTTGCCGTCAAGTTGATCCTAGCTCATAATGACCCTATAGGACGGAGTAGAACTACCTCATAGGATTTCCAAGGAGCAGCTGGTGGATTTGAACTGCCAACCTTTTGGCTAGCAGCCAAACTCTTAACCACTATGCCCCCTGTGCTTTCTTGTATGCCCCAAATGTAATTTAGGAAAAAGGTAACATACTTTAATGCAAATAATGTGGGCCCTCTGCATTTTTTTGCTGGCCAAGCCCTCTCCACCGTGCACCCCCTTGAGGCGCCCTCACAAGCTCCACCTTGCCAATCCTCTTTCATGCGCTGGGGAGAGCTTGGCTGTAAAACTCTGGAGAGGGCATGCACTATTTTTGCAAAAACATGGTATAAAAGGATGTTTTCACCTCAGAAGAAGAAGGAACTGCTTTTGCTTGAGGAGTTGCCAGTGAGATAAAGCCTTTAGGCATTTCTAGGAGAGAGAGAGAAAGAAAATAGATACAGACATGAAGATGAGTGAGAGCGAGATAGAGAGAAAGAGGGAGGAAAAGAGAGAGAGAACGAGCTGGAATGGAAAACACAAGTGATAGATTATAAAAAAGCATTGCCTAGTTCAGTGAATTCCTGGCAGTTCTCTGATCATGCACGGTTACAACCATTTTTGAATTGTCTTTAGCAAAATTTTACTTATGTGTAATATTAATGATATTGTTTGGTAACTGCCGCATTCTGTTGGATCACCTTTCTTTGGAATGGGCTCAAACATGGATCTCTTCAGTCAGCTGGCCAGGTAGTTATCTTCCAAATTTCTTGGCATAGACAAGTGAGCACTTTCAGCATTGCGTCTGTTTGTTGAAACACCTCAATTGTTTTCTGTCACTTCCTGGAGTCTTTTTTTTTTTTTTTTTGCCAATGTTTTCAGTGCAGCTGGGACATCTTCCTTCAATACCAACAGCTCTTTGTCATATGCTACCTCCTGAAATGGTTGAACATGAACCAATTCTTTTTGGTATATAAAAAAAAAAAAACCCACTGCCGTGAAGTCGATTCTGACTCATAGCTACCCTATAGCACAGAATAGAGCTGCCCCGTTGAGTTTCCAAGGAGCTCCTGGTGGATTCGAACTGCTGACCTCTTTTTGGTATAGGGACTCTGTATTCCTTCCTTCTTCTTTTGATGGTTCCTGTGAAATTCAATATTTGCCCATAGAATCCTTCATTTTTGCAACTCGAGTCTTGAATTTTTTTCTTCCATTTTTTTCAGCTTGAGAAATGCCAAGTGTATTCTTCCCATTTGGTTTTCTAACTACGGACCTTTGCATTTCATTATAATACTTAACTTTGTCTTCTTGGGCTGCCCTTTGAAATCCTCTGTTCCACTCTCTCATTTCATCATTTCTTCCATTCACTTTAGCTACTCTATGTTCAAGAACAAGTTTCAGAAAAGAGGACATGCAATGCGGGATATCATTGTTGGTGTCACATGACTACTGAAAGCAGAGAATAACACAGAAAAAGTTTACCTGTGTTTTATTGCCTATGCAAAGACATTTGACTGTGTGGATCATAACAAATTATGGATAACATTGCAAATAATGGGAATACCAGAACACTTAATTGTGCTCGCTAGGAACTTGTATATATAGGCCAAGAGACAATTGTTCAAACAGAACAAGGGGTTGCCGTGTGACTTAAAATCAGGAAATGTGTGTGTCAGGGTTCTATTCTTTCACCACACCTATTCTGTATGCTGAACAACTAATCCAAGAAGCTGGACTATATGAAGAAGAATGGGTCATCGGCATTGGAGAAAGACTCATTAACAACCTGCATTATGCAGATGACACAACCTTGCTTGCTGAAAGTGAAGAGGACTTGGAGCACCTACTGATGAAGATCAAAGACCACAACCTTCAGTATGGATTATACTTCAACATAAAGAAAACAAAAATCCTCACGAGTGCACCAATAAGCAACATCATGATAAACAGAAAATATCGAAGTTGTCAAGCACTTCATTTTACTTGGATCTACAATCAATACCCATGGAAGCAGCTGTCATGAAATCAAGTGATGCATCTCATTGGGCAAATCTACCAGAAAAGACCTCTTTAAAGTGTTAGAAAGCAAAGATGTTACTTTAAGGACTAAGGTGTGCCTGACACAGTGGTATTTTCAATAGCCTCATATGTGGGTGTAAACTGAACAATGAATAAGGAAGATGGAAGAAGAATTGATGACTTTGAATTATGGTGTTAGCAAAGAATATTGAATTTATCATGGATTGCCGTAAGAACAAACAGGTCTGACTTGGAAGAAGTACAGCCAGAATGCTCCTTAGAAGCAAGAATAGTGAGATTTAATCTCACATACTTTGGACACGTTATCATGAGGGACCAGCCCCTGAAGAAGGACATCACTCTTGGTAAAGTAGGGGTTCATAGAAAAAGAGGAAGACCCTCAATGAGATGGGTTGACACAGTGGCTGCAACAATGAGCTCAAACATAGCAACGATTGTGGTATGTCACAGGACAGGGCAGCGTTTTGTTCTGTAGTACATGGGCTCGCTGTGAGTTGAAACTGACTCAATGGCACTTAACAACAACAACAAGTCTGGGACCTTAAAAACCTGCATGTCTAATGGCTCCCCTGAACTGCTAGGAAACTAGAAATAATGGATACCATTACCGAATGTTATGATCAAGGGCCTAATAGATGGATCATAATCAAAAGGAGGAAAAATGTGGAAGAGAACATCCAATTTCTGTAGGAACCAGACTAAGCAGATCCATTGAGATTGGGGAAGCCCCAAACCTGTTGTCCTGAAAAAATCTTTAATCCTTGAACCAACACTATTCCATGAAGTCATCTGTAAACAAAACAACAGTTTAACTCAGTTAATAAAGAATGTCAGACTTGAACATATAACTCCTTTAAAGAATTATCTGTATGCGATCAAATTGACAACAGTAACTCTAAAGCACAAATGAGAACTTTAAGGAACAGAGCAAAAGTTGATGGCGGTGAAACAGTACGGGTCGAGATAAGGAGACTGGTGACACAATGCAAAGAGTGTAACCAACGGCATTGATCTGTGCATGTAGAAATTATTGAACGGTTTAGTTTTGTTGTGTATATTTTTAGCAAAAAACAAAAAGAAAAGCTTTGGTGGTCCAGAGAGAAAAGGAGGAAACAAGTCCAGGACACAGGGAAGAGTATGAAAGAAACGCTGAGCGAGACTCATGGGCAACTCTTGATACCTACCACTCACCCAGCAGGGGCATACCAATGAGGATCAGTTTTGCGTTCTTTATCAAGTTATGGGCTACTATTCTCTACTAACAGCAGAGTTGCTTTATATAATACCACCTTTTGGAATATTACCTGTCTCAATCAAAAAAAAAAAAAATCCTTTTTTTTTTTCAATCAATCTGACCCAACTCAATTATTTTCTTGAACTCTCAAATATTCAACCAAGCAGGTGATGAATAAACATTTATTGAGTAAATTAATGAATTAATGAATATATATTAACTACTAACCGTTATTGAGGATTCAGTCTATGTCACACATCATAATTCGAGGGCTTTATAAGATTTAGCTGACTTAATCTTCGCAAGAACTCCCTGAGACAAGTACTATTACCATCTTCATTTTATGAGCAAAACAGACTTAGTGAGGTTAAATAACGTGCTCAGGGTGAAATAACCAGGCAGATCTGAGCAACTCACACCCAAGCAGTATGACACCCAAGCTGAACTTGTAACCACTCTGCCACAGTCCCCCGTGCAGGACAGAAGGGAACTGACCCCTCCCCAGACAGTGCTCCATTTTTCTCATATTGATCTCTGTAAGTAAGCTGGGAAAACTTCAAAATCTCTTGGTCTGTAGCAACTAAATATAATAAAGCTTTATTGGATAGGAATACATGTGAACATTTTATTTTCAAAAGGCAATCCACCTAGAAAGTACTAAAAAAATAAGTTTTTGTTTCCTTTAACATGTCATTTCTTTAAGCAGTCTTCTTAACTTGCCGCCCCTGTGACCCCCTTAGTAGCAGATACAATTCATTTCTTATGCAGACTGAGAAAAAGATGCGGGGTGTATGGCACTGCATGTCTTCACTTCATTATTTCCTCAGAGCCAAGACTTGAGACTGTAATGTGTGAGAAGGAAAAGGTGCCAACATGACATTTACTACCGCTAATATGAATCTGATTAATTCTACAACAAGAAACATCACCTTAACTCTTTGTTTTCTCCAGTAAGGAAACTGGAAATCAAACAGGAGACTTCTACCATATCCCACATATCATAGAGGACTCTGGGGACAAAATAGGAATGTAAATACTTCCTTTGCCAGAAGTGCCTGCTAATTCCTTGATACAAAGGCGACCTTTTCCACAGAGAAAACCCTGAGAGAGGCAGAGGCAACCCTCAGCTTTGTGCTCAGTTCTGGGTTCCTTTAGCTTCAAGGGTAGTTCTGGTCCTGATGGGAGAACAGGCCAAGGTGAGATTCAAGGCCGCTGAGAGCAATATGATTGCTTTCCGAAGAATGGCTGTGCTGATTTTATTTTTATTTTATCGACTCCCTTGAAATGTTCTTCATCGTCCTGTGGCCTCAGGGTGCGTGTTCAAAAATGAGTCTACATTTCAGCAATCCTGTACTTGAAATTGCTATTAAAAAGAAAATGCCAGAAGACTCCTCATACTTTTCACTTAGGGACGGCTAGGCTAAGGAAATGCACTCAAAACCATAACCTTAAAATGAAAACAAATTAAAACAAACAAACAAAAAATTCAGGTCAAGTTGAAGATTTTGTGAGAAATCCGGAGTCTAAGGAAAAGAATTAATATAACAGATTACTCAAGACCTGTTTTCTACGAAGTATTTCTGATTATAGGAAACTGATTTCTGCTTGACTTGTTCCTATTTAACTTCTCTTCTTCTCTCCTCTTTTCCTCTAGCTCCCACATCTCAGAATATTTATGTATTTTAATTTTTTTATTTTCTATCATGAACTACTGGTAGAATATCTTTGATTTCTTAAAAATTACATTAAAAAAAATCATCCACCCAAAACTTTCCTTCAACTATTGTACTGGCATTGGTTATTGAAAAATAAATACTGTGGTTCCACATGCTTCAATTTGATTCCCCCTCCTCACAGGTTTGGCTAGAATGTCAAACATGGAGAAACTGCGAAAAAATAGCATAGAATGTGTAGAATAAAGCACTACAAGAAAAATGTTTTCCATCAACCCAAATGAAAAAAAAAAAGTTTTAAGGAAAACTGGGTCAGAGGAATAAAAAATGCATTTGATCATGTATACATAATCTTTTCCTTATGTATATAGCATGTATGTACTTGGGAATCCAGGCCATTTTAAAGATAAAGATATTTTGTTTGCATTAGGTTAAAAATATTATTTCCAAAGCCTTGTCTTATTTAAAAAAAAAAAAAAAATTTTAATTAGTGAAAGGAAAAAGAGCTGTTGTGTGATTTTGTAAGTAGCACTCATCTTAGAATATTTCCGTATTTTATCAGTACTTTTTTATCATTTGGGGGGGAAACAAAGTTTAAATGTTTGTGGCAAGGCCACAATGGGGAAAAAGCCCTGGCTGCTCAGGTGAATCATATAGAGGGTCAAGAAAAGCAGAAAGAAGGGATTTGGAGCTGGGAGAAAAGCACACTTTGGAAGGTAAATCAGACTTGCTGTCCTTTACAGGCTACTGGTGACCAAGTGAAGTCCTGGCTGCTGCTGCTTTGCAAATCCAAAGAATACAAACAAGTTTGAATGCAGGCGTACGTCACATGGGGCAGCATTTTAAATGTGAACACATGCCCCAGAGGAACCCATGCGGGAATAAAAATTGTTCCTGTTTTGTTAGTTTAGATTCTGAAAGGAGCTTTTGTGTGTCAAGATGTAACGAGATCCCAGGGCTGGAGCCCTGCCCTATGGCATATAGGTCACTAGTCCGTCCCAGCGAACCAGATCTAGGGAAGCGAACACGCCTTCGTGCTCCCGCCTGGCACTCGCTTTTGTAAGACTTAATTTGCTTTTGCCAGAATGATTAAGAAAGGGACCCTTTTGTGCCCCTCTATGGAGGTCTTTAATAGGGAGACCAGGAGACTGGAAAGAGGTGTTTCTTGACGATCAATGCTCAGAAAAATTAAAGAGCAGTTCTGTTTCGGGATTATAAAACTCCACTCATTGAACACAGTCCAGAAAGCTGCTGGTTTGATTTCTTAGTCCCATCTGTTTCCCTCTCACTGGCTATATTTGTTAATATTTCCTCAAGCAGCATGTTGTACTGCCCTCACTGTGACGGAGGAGAAGGCATAGATTGATCATTTTTGCGGGGCAGGGAAATGTTTATTTTGGGCAAGAGAGCAGTGCATTTGCTTGTTTCCTGTCCAGAGGCAGAGACAAACTTCTTCAAGAAAAAGGCAAAAAAAAAAAAGACTACAGAGGTTGTTTTGGTATTAGAGGGTGAGGGTGGGGAAGGAGCAGGGGAAGCGTCAGCAATGCCTGGAGAACCATGAGCCTGCTTATCTGTCTTTCTCCTTTGGCACAGAAAGCTCCCAGCTCAGCACGCCATGTGTCAAATCTGTCATTTCGTATGTCAGCAACCATTATTCCCTCTTTGGTCACCAGTTTTGACCAAAGGATGAAAAATTGCTGTCTTACTCAGACAAAATTATTGCTGGGGGGAAGAAAAAAAGGGTGACTCCAGTAAAAAGGAGTAGGCCAAGGTGAAACGTAGGGAAACTCTCCATAGATTAGGTCTCAGTTAAGAGAATATTGATCTGTGTGCTAAAAACTGTTGATCTCTCTGAGCAGAGGATGACAAATGGTGGCAAACAAACAAACAAAAAAATTGAGTGTCTCCAAGGACATTTGAGCGTCTCTGTGTTTTCCGTTAGTATTTGTTTGGTTTGTGGGTTTCTGCACTGGGATTTCAACAAAAATAAGCAAATATTAAACAGAAATGAAGCAGCCACAAAAATGATACAGAGGAAAACCTAGGGGAAGAACACCAGCCCAGAAACTGGGCAAGGTACATGTTAAATAGTGGGAACATTAAAAATATAAAGTACTGCTTGTCTGAGCTCATAGACTGTGGATTTTTTTTTTTTTTTTTCCTGGTATGTTTAGAACTGGAGTGTTACAAATAGGAGAGAAGTGTTTTTGTCCAAAGTAGGTATCTTTAATTATGGCATGCTAGGTATTAAAAAAAAAATCGAACCACATATAAAGAATGATGCTGACGTTCATAAGCCCACAAATGAAAGGAAATACAGAGACTTGCATTCATTAAGCAAATACAGTATGACAAGACATAAATTCAAATTGTTTGGGGGTTTGAGTAATTTTTCCCAACTGTAGAAACTGAACTCCGAGTATGGAGAAGGATTAAAAGGGCATTACACACCCATGACTGGCTTTACATTCAGAAAGAATGTAGACTTGTGGTTAAGGGCAGGATGGTGACACCATACACCCTGGTTTGAATCCCAGTCCTTCAATTCCCGATACATGATTTTTGGTTCAATCTTTAACTTCTGTCAGTCTCAGTATCCCCTTCGGTGAAAAAAAAGGGTAACAATACCCCTTACCTCATAGTATTGGTGTGAGGATTAAACAAATTAGTACCTGCAAAGCATTTAGAACACATTGGCACAAAGTAAGCATGGAGCAAATATTATCACTATTTATATTGTCACAAGTTTATGAATTTTCATTAAAAAATCCCTTCTTTCAGTTCCTTCGTGGTATCAACCGCTGGGCCTTGGCATGTTATCCTGCGTATATTTGAAACATGGTCATTTTTCACCTCTCCAACACTTACACATCTTTTCTTTTTTTTAACTCAGCTTTACATCCACAGTGAATCCTTACCCAGCTTGCCACTTTCCAAACTATACTAGAAAAATTGTATTATTCTCTCTCATGACTCCCTATTCTATTCCTGAATTAGCAGCTTGCTACAGTTTATCCTATAATGTTGGGGAAACTATTTAATGAATTACTTTAGAGCTACTTATTATCTTCTTAGTAATGAATATTTTACCATAGACCCAGTGTTTAACTCAGCCGAAGTGCCACCATGTTAGGTCATGTCTGTTTTATCCACAGTATACACTCAATGCCTATCCCAGTGCCTAGCCTGGAGAAGATAATAAATATTTGTTAATTGGATCGTTAGGGAAGATCAATTGCTAGAAAAGGACATCATGTTTGGTAAAGTGGGTCGGTGAAAACAAGGGCAACCCTTCATGAGACGGAATGACGAAATAGCCATAAAGATGCACTCAAACATACCAACAGTCATGAAGACGGGACAAACCAGGCAACTTTCTGTTCAACTGTACACAGGATTGGCATGAGTCAGAGTTGACTCAACAACAGTTGGGTAAGCCAATGGATGGATGAATGAATGAACAAAGTAAAACAATTAGAATGACTCCCTGTTAATCCTGTGTAGGCCAGGATCCTGTTTGAGAACAGATGCGGGAACATGCAGGAAGGGTCCAACCTTGTTTTTGTTCTGTGGCCTTGAGAAGTCAACCATCTCACCAGCACTCAGGCTCCTACAGTATCCCAGGATGAAATCCCACTGGAAGTTTCCAGAAGGCCTTCTCAGCTTAATCTTCTAGAAGTCTGGGAGCCATTCACAACTCGTGTTGGAAATGTGTACAAGTTTTTCAAATTCCTATCCCAAACGTTTCAACATTTTTAGCATAGTTGCAAAATGTATTAACTGGTAGCGACTAAGTACAGCATGTTTCTATAGAGCATCTCTGTGGCTGCAGAACCTACTACAACACCCACCTAACCCATGAGACTATTTATTGAGATATAATACTCAAAAATATTTGTTGAATGAATAAAAAAAAAAAGAATTGCCTTACAGTCAGTTAATAAACCATCCTTTAGAGTAGTGGGAGTCGGCCAAGACAGAGTCTCTGTTAACACTGATACTCGAAGCCCCCTGTGAGTGCTCAGACTGCAAGTATGCTAATTAGCGGCTTCCCTTGGATGAAAACAATGTGTCTCTTTTCTCTTTCACTAGGCAAAAGTTGAATCAGGTTAAATAAACTATCACCGTTCAAAAACTCAGAAGGAGAAAAATGCATCTGTTTTATTTATTTCTTGTTCCTACAGATACAATTTTGACTGTTGTTTTCTTCAAAACAAAACCAAAATGAAAAACTTTGACACCAGAAGGTAATCAAAACCAGGAATGCGTGTTTGAGCATTCCCGTTCTGCCTCGTTCCGTAATACGTGGGTTCCAATGATAGACTATTTTACTTTCTGTGTTTTCCAGAGAAGAAAAATTTTCATTTATTTAAAACCCAGTACAGAGAGCAAGAGCATTTTCAATACTAACTAAAAATGTAGCGCAAAATGCGAAACGAAGCCTACACAGAAACCAGTTCGCATGTGTCAGTGCCAGCGCCCCATTGTTCTGAATGAATTGTAATGCTAATACTAATTAATGATATTAGTAAAAGTGCGTGGGATTTATAGTCAGGGAGATCCGTGTTCCATCTCGGTGGTGTTATTCCTTGTCTGTGTAGTTTTTAGCAAATATCCTTGTCTCTCTGTGTCCAGCTTAAAAACTAGTTCCCATCGCGTTCAGTCTAACTCATGGCGACCCCATACATTGCACGATAGAACTGTGCTCCCTAAGATTTTCAAAGGCTGTGACGTTTTGGAAGCATACTGCCAGACATTTCTTCCAAGGTGCTGCTGGGTGCATTCCAACCACCAACTTTTCAGTTAATAGCCCAGCACTTAACCATTTGAATCACCCAGGGCAGTTAATTCATCTATAAATACTCAAAAGTCTATCCTAGTGGGTTGATTTGAAAATTAAATAAAGTAATATCTATTGACTGCCTAGCTACACAGTTAGCATTCAATAATCAATACATTCATCGATTGTGATATGTGGTTAACTATGTCTATAATCCGATATTTCTCAAAAGTCTTATCATGCAATGCAAGCATGCTAAACAAATTGGAGACTCAACGATTCTTTTAACCAACAGCACATATCCATCATATTTATAGCAAAATCTAAAGAATTATCTCTGGTGAGATATCTTCCTTCATTAAGAAGAATATATCCAAGGTAATGCAAATATAAAAGCTCATATGCATAAACGTGTAACTTGCACAGTTGTTTTTTCCTGGTAAGAAATGCTTGCTTTTATTCTACTTGAGAATTCGGTGTCTAACACATTGTCAGGATACCATGAGAGTTATTAATAATAAGTCCACATATTAAAATTATTAACTCTAGAGTTAAATTCAAAAAATAAAAATTCCTAGCCACATGAACCTAAAATTATTATTTAGTGCAAGAGGAATAAGACTACAATAAGAAGCCTGTTCTCTGCCGTTGAGCCTAAGCATCTTCCTCAAAGTTACCATAAAACATATTTGCATGTTCTCATCACTTTCGCTTAGTTGCTGTCTTAGTTATTCAGTGCTGCTGTAACAGAAATCCCACAAATGGGTGGCTTTAACAAACAGAAATTTATTTTTTCACAGTTTGGGAGGCTAGAAGCCTCATCAGGGTGCTGGTTGTAGGGCAAAGTTTTCCCTCTGTGTTGGCTCTGGGGAAAGTTCTTTATCTCTTTTGAGCCTCTGCTCCTGGGCAATCTACATGTGGTTTGGCATCTCTCTTCCCCCATCTCTGCTTGCTAATTTGCTTATTTAGTCTTTTTTTGTGTATCCCAAAAGAGATTGACTTAAAACAGAGCCTACACTAAGCCTGCCTCATTAACATAACAAAGATGACCCATTCCCAAATGGAATCATAACCACAGGCATAGAGGTTAGGATTTACAACACCTCTTTTTTTTTTTTTTTTAATTGTGTGGGGACGCTATTCAATCTGTAACAGTGTCTTTCTCTCTCCCTGTCTCTCACTCTCGCTGACCCTCTTGATCACTCTCTATCTCTCCCTCTCCTTCCCTTTCACTATCATTGATTCTGTCTCACTCATTCCCTCTCTTTTTCCCTCCTTCATTTCTTCTTACCTTTCTCAAACATAAAACCAAACCCGTTGCCGTCAAGGTAATTCCAACTCATGGCAACACCATGTGCTTCAGAGCACAACTGCACTTTACAGGACCAGGCCTTTCTTCTACAGCACCACTGGGTGGATTCAAACCACCAAACTTTCAGTTAGTAGCCGAGAGCAAGTCATTTTTACCACCCAGGACCTTTGTTAAACATACACTTAAACCATATTCCAAAAATATTTGGAAAATGTCCCAGCAGAGAAGAGAAGACAAAGTCAAATTAGGAGCGTTTATAAATTAGACTGTTTAGAAAAGTATGGGCTGAGTGGAGAGAAACTACAAGAGCCAGGGCAGAACTCCTGGGATAACATCAGGAAAGCTCCTTACACCTACAACAGGGAGGGCCAAAGCAGAGCTGGAGAACGGGAAACAGGGCTGTGTGGCGAGGACTGCTGGATGTGAGCGAAGACCTGAGGTAAGGAATAGAGTCAGCCCGTGGCAGGCCCTACTGCATAAAAAGAATGAGGAATAAACAGCCCAGACTCACTACCTTCTCCTGCTGCCTCGCACCTCCTGTTGGTGCACCCCATTATCAGTGACCAATTGTAAGCCCAGAGCAAACGTTCTCTTTGTTAGTAGAAACAGGTCTGCCTCCACAGGCTCAGAGCAGGATGGAGTAGGTGGAGAATGGACGCAAAGAGGTAAGTGGAAGTTTTCCAGGCCAGCAATTTAAATCACAGACACACATACATAATATGACAATACAAAATATATTTATAATAAATGCAGAAGTCCCCCTTTATCCACGGTTTCACTTTCTGTAGTTTCTGTTACCAGGTCAAGGGCGGTCTGAAAATGTTAAATGAGTAGCTTATGACATTTCCACCATCTCACTCCCTTCTGCCCAGTGACCCCATTCATATAACATTTATTACGGTATATTACTGTAATTGTTCGATTTTATTATTAGCTATGGTGGTGAATCTCTTACCATGCCTAATTTCTAAATTAATCTGTATCGTAGGTATGTATGTATAGAACAAAACATAATATGTATAGGGTTCTGCACTATCTGCGATTTCAGACATCAAAGGGTGGTCTTGAAACATATTCCCCAAGGTTAAGGGTGGACTATGGACCCCTGGCGGCTTAGTGGTTAAGAGCTCAGCTGCTAACCAAAAGGTCAGCAGTTCAAATCCACCAGCTGCTCCTTGGAAACCCTAAGGGGGCAGTTCTACTTTGTCCCATAGGGTCTCTATGTGTCGGAATCAACTTCACAGCACCTAACAACAACACAACATCAATACTGTAAGAACAATGAGTCAGTATCCTTGGACTGGGGCAGGAAATATGCAAGATGAGCCTTGGAGCATCTCGTAGTACCAGAAAGTAAGGAAGTGTGGAAAAGACAAAACAAAAACAAACCACAGTAATGGGAGTATGTCAAAGGACACAGAAGCCCATAGGAGTTCCCAAGGCCAAAACTGGAACAATTTGAGCAAGACAGTAAAGAAAGTACCATTGGATTGTAATGCAAAGTATAAAATAAATATTCATGGGTCTGCAGTGATAAATGTATGATTGAATAAAGAACTAAATGGGTGATAAAAGACAAATCTCTTTTGCAGAAGAATTCCAAGTTATTTATGCAGATACACCCCCTTCGAGGAGGCGAAGCGTAACTCCCCACTCCTTAAGTGTGAGCTGCGTATAGTGACTTCCTTACAAAAAGTACAGTAGGGGAAGGGGTGAGGAGTAACCTCACAGTGGAGAAACCTGGCACACCCTACCTTGTCCAAGTGATCAAAGTCAACATCAACAGTGATAAGTCATGTTGATAGTATGTATCCTTCATGTGATGTCATATAAATGTCACTTCACCTTTGTGGTCTTTCTCCCCAGAACACATAACCCCCATCTAACAACAAAAAACCACCAGAAAAATCCCGGTTGAGGGACATTCTACAAAATACTTGACTAGGAACTCCTCAAAACTGTCAAGGTCCTCAAAAACAAGGAAAGTCTGAGGAAGTGTCACAGCCAAGAAGAGCCTAAGGAGACAGGATGAAAAAATGTAATGTGGTCTCCTGGATGAGATCCTGGGACAGAAAAAGGACATTAGGTAAAAACTAAGAAAATCTGAATAATGTATGGACTTTGGCTAACGTTAACGTATCAATACTGGTTTATTAATGTGACATATGTACCATACTAATCTGTTAATAATAGAGAAAACTGGGTGTGGGATATCTGGGAACTCTCTGTAATGTCTTCATAATTTTTCTGTAAATATAAAAATGCCTTAAAAAATAAAGTTAACAAAAAGTGAGTCACTGGAAATAAAGAAAGTAAGATGAAGACAAAAGTGAGATTGACGCCCACAGTGAATACCATAATAAAGTTGGTAACTCTTGCTATTGGTTCTGATCATTTGCTGTTTTGAAAACTATAGTAATTCCATTATGGATCACAAATGCTATCACTTGATTAACTTTATAAATAATAGGACTTTGAGTCCACTTATCTCCTGCAGTGGGAATTTGGAAGCTTTAGCCCAAAAACTCTATCCCCACAGACACATTTTAAGGGCCTGCTCAGCCCTCCTGCATCCACACAAATATAATCACACACAGCTCTGGGACAGGCATGCAAGGCTCTGCGACAAAGGAAAAGGAAGAACCCAGGGTCTTCTGCCACAGTGAATCCTGCAGCTCTGGCTAAATCGTTCGACTTCTTTTCATCTCATTTTTCTCCTGTAAAATTGTGCGATAGGTCGAGATTACACCCTGCCCGTTCTACCTCTAAAATTCTTTTTCTGAAAGGAACAGAATGATTTATTCAAGTGAGAGAAGCTCTTTTTCCAAGCTCTTTTTAGCAATTAAGAAAGAAAAATACAAGGTCAATATCTGATAACACCCGAATGCTTCAGGACTAACAGAGCCTAATGGCTCAATGAGTACAGCTCTATCTGTATTCTTCTCCAAGGCTTCCAGTACATAAATTCTAAAAGCACACTTGTTACACGCTTGTATTTACATCTATGGCCTAAAAATTGAAGTAATAAAGAGCCTAACGTTTGTATAAAACGTCTTCTGCATCATGTTTCCAGAATGAAAGCTTCAAATTTTCCTATGCCAGCTAGTTCTGGGGAATAATGAGAAAGAGCTTAACTTTTAACTTTCAGCCTCATATCCAAAAGTCTTACAAAGACTTTAAAGGAAGACTGTCACTTTTTCTTCCTCCACCAAAATTGACCTATGAAATTCTTCCTGACACTTTAATGACCTTGAATTTAAAATTGTTATTGTTGTTGTTGTTGTTAGGTGCCATCGGGTAGGTTCTGACTCATAGCGACCCTACACACGACAGAACGAAACACTGTCCATTCCTGAGCCTTTTTTACAATCGTTGTTATCCTTGAGCTCATTGTTGCAGCCACTGTGTCAATCCACCTCATTGAGGGTCTTCCTCTTTTCCACTGACCCTGTACTCTGCCAAGCATGATGTCCTTCTCCAGGGACTGATCCCTCCTGACAACATGTCCAAAGTATGTAAGGCACAGTCTCACCACCCTTGCTTCTAAGGAGCAGTCTGGTTGTACTTCTTCCAAAACAAATCTGTTCATTCTTTTGGCAGTCCATGGCATATTCAATATTCTTCACCAATACCACAATTCAAAAGTATCAATTCTTCTTTGTTCTTCCTTATTCATCATCCAGCTTTCACATGCCTATGATGTGATTGAAAATACCATGACTTGGTTCAGGCGCACCTTAGTCTTCAAGGTGAAATCTTTGCTCGTCAACACTTTAAAGAGGTCCTTTGCAGCGGATTTACCCAATGCAATTTCTTGACTGCTGCTTCCATGGCTGTTGATTGCGGATCCAAGTAAAATGAAATTTACACACCAACCACTAGGGCCAAAGATGAAGAAATAGAAGATTTTTATCAGCTGTTGCTGCCTGAAATTGATCGAACATGCAATCAAGATGCATTGATAATTACTGGCAATTGGAATGCAAAAGTTGGAAATAAAGAAGGATCAGTAGTTGGAAAATATAGCCTTGGTGACAGAAACAATGCTGGAGATCGAATGATAGAATTTTGCAAGACCAACGACTTCTTTATTGCAAATACCTTCTTTCACCAACATAAGCGGTGACTATACACATGGATCTCGCCAGATGGAACACACAGAAATCAAATTGACTACATCTGTGGAAAAAGACGATGGAAAAGCTCAATATCATCAGTCAGAACAAGGCCAGGGGCCGACTGTGGAACAGACCATCAATTGCTCACATGCAAGTTCAAGCTGAAACTAAAGAAAATCAGAGCAAGTCCACGAGAGCCAAAATATGACCTTGAGTATATCCCACCTGAATTTAGAGACCACCTCAAGAATAGATTTGACACATTGAACGCTAGTGACCAAGGACCAGACGAGTTGTGGAATGACAGCAAGGACATCATCCATGAAGAAAGCAAGAGGTCACTGAAAAGACAGGAAAGAAAGAAAAGACCAAGATGGATGTCGGAGGAGACTCTGAAACTTGCTCTCGAACATCGAGCAGTTAAAGCAAAAGGAAGAATTGATGAAGTAAAAGAACTGAACAGAAGATTTCAAAGGGCAGCTTGAGAAGACAAAGTATTATAATGATATGTGCAAAGAGCTGGAGATGGAAAACCAAAAGGGAAGAACACCCTCAGCGTTTCTCAAGCTGAAAGAACTGAAGAAAAAATTCAAACCTCAAGTTACAATAGTGAAGGATTCTATGGAGAAAATATTAAATGATGCAGGAAGCATCAAAAAAAGATGGAAGGAATACATGGAGTCATTATACCAAAAAGAATTAGTCGATGTTCAACTAGTTCAAGAGGTGGCATATGATCCGGAACCAGTGGTACTGAAGGAAGAAGTCCAAGCTGCTCTGAAGGCATTGGCAAAAAACAAGGCTCCAGGAACTAATGGAATATCAATTGAGATGTTTCAACAAACAGATGCAACACTGGAGGTGCTCACTCATCTATACCGAGAAATATGGAAGACAGCTTCCTGGCCAACTGACTGGAAAAGATCTATATTTACTCCTATTCCCAGAAACTGATCCAATTGAATATGGAAATTATAGAACAATATCATTAATATCACATGCAAGCAAAATTCTACTGAAGATCATTCAAAAATGGCTGCATCAGTATATCGACAGGGAACTGCCAGAAATTCAGGCCGGTTTCAGAAGAGGATGTGGAACCAGGGATGTCATTGCTGATGTCAGATGGATCCTGGCTGAAAGCAGAGAATACCAGAAAGATGTTTACCTGTGTTTTATTGACTACGCAAAGGCATTCGACTGTGTGGATCATAACAAATTATGGATAATGTTGCGAAGAATGGGAATTCCAGAACACTTAATTGTGCTCATGAGAAAACTTTACATAGATCAAGAGGCGGTTGTTTGGACAGAACAAGGGCATACGGATTGGTTTAAAGTCAGGAAAGGTGTGTGTCAGGGTTGTATTCTTTCACCATACCTATTCAATTTGTATGCTGAGCAAATAATCTGAGAAGCTGGTCTATATGAAGAAGAATGGGTCATCAGGATTGAGGAAGACTCATTAACAACCTGCATTATGCAGATGACACAACCTTGCTTGCTGAAAGTGAAGAGGACTTGAAGAACTTACTCATGAAGATCAAAGACCACAGCCTTCAGTATGGGTTGCACCTCAACATAAAGAAAACAAAAATCCTCACAACTGGACCAACGAGCAATGAATTTAAAAGAGTGATCATATATTAGTCCCTTCAGTTCTCTGGGCCTGAACTTCCCTTATCTGTAAAATGAGGAGGTTAGACTAGGTATTTTCTATGACTAATTAAAAGGTCACTGGGCCAACCACTTATTTGATCTTTGAGTCCCTGTACAAGATCCCGGCTGCAGGAGCCATCCTATTTCCAAAATTCTAACACATAATAACTGATTTAATTATTATATTTTGTACATTAAATGCTTCCACATGGCTCATAAAATGTCTGGTTAAATAAAACTGAGGCTATATTTGCAATTTAAAAATACATTATTTATGTCTTTCCTAACACAGGAGATTTCATCATAGCCTCCTTATTTTAATTATTTAGCCAACAGATTTTTACCTTAGTTATAGCACTGAAATTAATTAGGGCTTTAAACCGTGGTTTCAAAAATTGTAGCTTATGAAACCCTTTGAGAATCTGATGAAAGCTATGGAGCATCTACCAGATATAATATATTTATATATAAATATATCTGTAAACACACACAGACATACACACACACAAAAACAGGAGTTTCATGGACCATAAAAGGCCCATATCTACTTCCACAGTCCATATGGACCTCAGTTTAAGAAATACTTATTTAAGACTGATGCTTTTTAACCTAGAAGGTATTAGAATGTGTGTGTATTTTTCCCCATCTATTTCCAATGCGGTTAAGGGATTCATTTATTCCGTGCACAAATTACTTTGGGAAGTTTATTGAGTAGATATTGAAAATACCATGTATGAAAAAAGAGAGATTCAGAATTACACATAGAAGGTATATGATATGAGACATTTATGTAATTTTTATATGCCCAATTAAATAATATTTTGCCTTGTTTATGTAATATATATTTGTATGCATATGTATATATTTCTGGGGCCCTGGTGGCACAGTGCTTAAGAGTTTCAAAAGGTTGGAAGTTGGAATTCACCAGCCATTCCTTGGAAACCCTATGGGGCAGGTCTACTCTGTCCTACAGGGTCACTATGAGTTGGAATTGACTTGAAGGCAATGAGCTTGGTATGTATTCCCAAGGAATTCTTGGGTAGGGCAAATGGCTAAGTGCTCAACTAACAATCAAAAGGTATAGTGAAAGGATACAACCCTGGTGTATACCTTTCCTGACTTTAAAGCATGCAGTATCCCCTTGTTCTGTTCGACCAATTTCCCATTCTTCACAATGTTATCCCTAATTTGTTATGATCTGCACAGTTCAATGCCTTTGCATAGTCAATAAAACACAGGTAAACATCTTTCTGGTATTCTCTTTCAGCCAGGATCCATCTGACATCAGCAATGATATCCCTGGTTCCAGGTCCTCTTCTGAATCCAGCTTGAACTTTTGGCAGTTCCCTGTCGATACACTGCTGCAGCTACTTTTGAATGATCTTCAGCAAAATTTTACTTGCATGCAAAATTAATGATATTGTTCAATAATTTCCACACTCTGTTGGGTCACCTTTCTTGGGAATAGACATAAACATGGATCTCTTCTAGTTAGTTGGCCAGGGGGCTGTCTTCGAAATTTCTTGGCATAGATGAGTGAGCACTTGCAGCACTCACATATTTCTGTTTGTTGTAACATCCCACTTGGTATTCCCTCAGTTCCTGGAGACTTGCTTTTCACCAGTGCCTTCAGTGTAGCTTGAACTTCTTCCTTCAGCACCATCAGTTCTTGATCATATGCTGTCTCCTGAAAGGGTTCAATGTCCACCAATTCTTTTTGGTACAGTGACTTTGTATATTCACTCCATCTTCTTTTGATGCTTCCTGCTTCGTTTAATGTTTTCCCCATAGAATCCTTCAATATTGCAACTCGGGTCTTGAATTTTTTCCTCAGTTCTTTCACCACGAGAAATACAGAGCGTGTTCTTCCATTTTGGTTTTCCATTTCCAGGATTTGCACATGTCATTATAATACTTTACTTTGTCTTTAAGATCTCCTGTTCAGCTCTTTTACATCTTCACTTCTTCCTTTTCCTTTAGCTACTCCACATTCAAGAGAAAGTTTCAGAGTCTCTTCTGATATCCATTTTGGTCTTTTCTTTCTTTCCTGTGTTTTTAATGACCTCTGGCTTTCTTCATGCATGATGTTCTTGATGTCAGTCCACAACTGGTCTGGTCCTCAGTCATTAGTGTTCAATGTGTCACGTCTATTCTTGAGATAGTCTCTAAATTCAGATGGGATATATGCAAGGACATACTTCGGCTGTCATGGACTTGTTATAATTTTCTTCAGTTTCAGCTTGAACTTGCATATGAGCAATTGATGATCTATTCCATGGTCAGCCATGGCCTTGTTCTGACTGATGATACTGACCTTTTCCATTGTCTCTTTCCACGGATGTAGTTGATTTGATTCCTGTGTATTCCGTCTGGCTAGGTCCATGTGAATAGGCACCATTTATGTTATCTTGGTGAAAAAAGATTAAGAAGTCATTGGTCTTGTAGAATTCTGTCATGTGATCTCTTGCACCATTTCTATCACCAAGGTCATATTTTCCAACTACTGGTCCTTCTTTGTTTCCAATTTCTGCATTCTAATCACCAGTATTATCAATGTATCCTGATTGCATGTTCAATCAATTCCAGACTCCAGAAGTTGGTAAAAATCTTCAGTTTCTTTATCTTTGGCCTTAGTGGTTGATGTGTAAATTTGAATAATAGTCATATTACCTGGTCTTTCCTGTAGGCATATGGATACTTTCTTGTCACTGACAGTGTCGTGCTTCAGGATAGATCCTAAAATGTTCTTTTTAACAATGAATGCAATGCTATTCCTTTTCAAGTTGTCACTCCCAGCATAGTAGACCATATGACTGTCCAATTCAAAATGGTCAATACCAGTCCATTTCAGCTCACTAAAGCCTAGGATATCGATGTTTATGCTTGCTTTCCATTTCATTTTTGAAAATTTCCGATTTTCCTAGGTTCATACTTCGTACATTCCAAGTTCCAATTATTAATGGGTGTTTTCAGCTCTTTCTTATATAAAACAATACATATTACTCAAAATGAGAACAGCTGCAAACATGCATTAAAAATCAGGATGTGCGATGTACAAAGTATGAATGTAGGAAAATTAGAAGTTGACAAAAATGAAAAGAAATGCTTGAAGATCAATATTCTAGGCATTAGTGAGCTGAAATGGACTGGTATTTGCCATTTTGAATTAGATAATCATACGGTCTTCTATGCAGGGAAGGACAAATTGAAAAAGAACAGGTTTGCATTCATTGTCAGAAAGAACATTGTAAGATCTATCCTGAAGTACAACGCTGTCAGTGATAGGATAATATCCATATACTTACAAGGAAAACCAATCAATACTAACAGTATAATAATAATAGTAGTCCATTATTCAAATTTACACACCAATCACTAATCCCAAAGATGAAGAAATTGAAGATATTTACCTACTTCTGCAGTCTGAAATTGATAGAACAGGCAATCAGGATGCATTGATAATTACTGGTGTTTGGAATGTGAAAGTCGGGAACAAAGAAGAAGGACCAGAAGTTGGAAAATACAGCCTCGGTGATAGAAATGGTACAAGAGACCAAATGATAGAGTTTTTCATGACCAATGAACCATTCATTGGAAATACCTCCTTTTAACAACATAAACATTGTCTCTACACATGAACCTCACCAGGTAAAATACTAGAAATCAAATCGACTACATCTGTGAAAAGAAATGATGGAGAAGCTCAATATCATCACTCAGAACAAGCTCAAGGCCCAGCAGAGGAACAGATCATCAATTGTTCCTATGCAAAGTCAAGTTGAAGCTGAAGAAAATTAAAATAAGCCACCAGAGCCAAAATACAGCCTTAGGAATATCACACCTAAATTTAGAGATCATCTCAAGAATATATTTGATCCACTGAGCACTAATGACCAAAGACCAGACTAGTGGTGGGATGACATCAAGAGGATCACACATGAAGAAAGCAAATTGTCATTTAAAAGACAGGAAAGAAAGATGGCCAAAATTTATGTCAGAAGAGACTCTGAAAATTGCACTTGAATGTGGACTAGCTAAAGCAAATGGAAAACATGATGACGTAAAAGAAATGAACAGAAAATGGCAAAGGGCGACCCAAGAAGACAAAGTATTACAATGAAATGTATAAAGATCTGGAGTAAAAAAAAACAAAAAGGAAGAACATACTGGATATTTCTCAAGCTGAGAGAGCTAAATAAAAAGTTCAAGCTTTGAGTTGCAGTATTGAATTCTATAGGCAAGGATTCTAAGGTTTCTGTCGTAGTAGGGTCACTATGAATGGGAACCGACTCAATGGCACCTAACTACAACAACAATATTGGCAAAATATTGAATGATGCAGGAAGCATCAAAAGAGGATGGAAGAAATACACAAAGTCACTGTACCAAAAATACTTGGTTGAAGTTCAACCTTTTCTGGAGGTAGCATATGACCAAGAATCGTTGGTATTGAAGGAAGATGTAGCAGCTGCACTGAAGACATTGGCTAAAAACAAGGATCCAGGAATTGACAAAATACCAATGGAGATGTTTCAATGAATGAATACAATGCTGAAAACGCTTGTTAGTTTAAACCAAGAAATTTGGATGACAGCTACCTGGCCAACCAACTGAAAGAGAACTACCAGAAATTCAAGCCAGATTCAGAAGAGGACGTGGAATGAGCGATATTGTTGCCGATGTCAGATGAATCTTGCCTAAAAGCAGAGAATACCAGAAAGATGTTTGCCTGTGTTTTATTGATTATGCTAAGGCATTCAACTGTGTAGATCATAACAAATGATGAATAACATTTAGAAAAATGGAAATTCAAGAACACTTAATTGTGCTGATGTGAAACTTGGACATATGCCCAGAGGCAGTTGTTTGAACAGAACAAGGGGACGCTACATGGTTTAAAATTAAGAAAGGTGTGTGTCAGTGTTGTATCCTTTCACCATACTTATTCAGTGTGTATCCTGAGGAAATAATCCAAGAAGCTGGACTATATGAAGAAGAATGTGACATCAGAATTGGAGGAAGGTTCATTAACAACCTGCATTATGCAGATGACACAACCTTGCTTGCTGAAAGTGAAGAGGACTTGAAGATCAAAGACAACAGCCTTTAGTATGGATTACACCTCAATATAAACAAAAATCCTCACAGCTGGACCAATAAGCAACATCATGATAACGGGAGAAAAGATTGAAGTTGTCAAGGATTTCATTTTACTTGGATTCACAATTAATGCCCATGGGAGCAGCAGTCAAGAAATCAAATGACCTATTGCATTGGGCAAATCTGATGCAAAAGATTTCTTTAATGTGTTAAAAAGCAAAGACGACATTTGAGGACTAAGGTACACCTGACCCGAGCCATGGTATTTACAACTGTCTCATGCATGCAAAAGCTGAGCTATGAACAAGGAAGGCTGAAGAAGAATTGATGCCTTTGAATTTATGGTGCTGGCAAAGAATACTGAATATACCATGAACTTCCAGAAAAAGGAACAAACCTGTCTTGGAAGAAGTGCAGCCAGAATGCTCCTTAGAAGTGAGGATGGCAAGACTTCATTTCATGTACTTTAGACATTTTATCAAGAGAGACAATTCAGCAAAAAATAGGAAGACCCTCAAGGAGATGAATTAATATAGTGGCTGCAACAGTAGGTTCAAACATAGCAACAGTTGTTAGGATGGTGAAGGTTCATTCTGTTGGACATAGCGTGGCTGAGTTGAAGCTGACTGGACAGCACCTAACAACAACAACAAAGTGTGTGTGTGTGTCTGTCTGTCTGTCTGTGTCTATCTGTGTCTCTGTGTGTGTGTGTACAGATAGATAGTTAGATATACCAAACCCACTGCCATCAAGCCGATTCCGACTCATAGCAACCCTATAGGACAGAGTAGAACTGTCGCATAGTGTTTCCAAGGCTGTAAGCTTTGGCTGTTGTTTAAGAATTTACATGCCAAATTGCTGGAGAATAACTTCATTAAAAATTTTTATATTGAGTACCTACCATGTGGCTCTTACTGTGCTAGTTGTTGGCATAGAATTCGCCAACCTGAAGAAATACATAAAATCATTTTTTCAGAAGGTTATGATTAAAAGTAAAACCCAACTTTCTCTTCTAGAGTTACAACAGTTCTGATTTTAAAGATATTGTTTTAAAAGGTGAATTATAAACTGTCATAATTCATGCTCATGAAAAGAGATCTCCAGATACTTCTAATGAGTTGGAATTTGTGTTTAATCTCACAAACCACACCAACTATTGAATTTGTGTGTGTGCGTGTGTGTGTGTGTGTGTGCGTGTGCGTGAATATCAAGATTTATTGTCCTTGGAGGTAATTATTGACCTCAACATCTTATTAGTCAATATTTACCCCTTAGGCCAATAAATCTTGATATAACCTCATGAAAGTCAATATCTGTTTAATAGTATACATGGAAGTCTGTAATAGTTTGATTACTAGCTTCAATGTCATAGTGGCTAGTGCACCCCTTCATATCTAAGGGACATTGAATCATTTTTTCTTTTCAACACAGATAGAACAGCTCTGACTGTTGTGATTCACTTGTTTCCAATTTAACACTGGATTGGAAATTTTTTGTGTAATTCTTTAATCCTCTTTTACATATAAATCTTGCTTCTTCAATCAACTTGAAAGTCCTCGTGAAGACTGAGGCCATGACTGTTAATTTTATGTGTCAGTTTGGCTAGGCTATGGTGCAGGGTTGCTTGGTCCAATACTAGTTTCAATGTTGCTGTGAAGATGTTTTGTAGATGTGATTAACATTTACAGTCAGTTGATACTAAGTAAAAGAGATGACCCTCAATAATGGGGGTAGGCCTGATCTGATCAGTTGCAGGTCTGGGTCATCATTGCCTGTTCATGCTAAGACGGCCCCTGCGGTATAGCAGGACTGATATCACCACTGAGGAGGGAATTTGACCCTTGAGCTGTGCAGCTTTTATAATGTATGATTAGGGAAGTACCAGGTCCATCCCTGATAGAATCAAGAGACAGGATATAACAGCCATATGACATGGCAGAACCTTGGCTCCTGCCCTATCCTGACAGCTCAATGGTTGTGTTTGGGGTAACATTAATTCCTACCATAGCCCTGGGTAGGGGTAAGGGGTGGGAAGGAAAAACTGGGGTCTAAAACTTGCAGTAGACGAGGATTGATTGCCATAAGCACTGAACCAGATGCAGTTTACACGGAGATTTGCAGAAGGGCAACTCTTTTCTGCCATACAAATCTGTCTTGGAAGAAGTACAGCTAGAATACTCCTTAGAAGCAAGGATGGTGAGACTTCGTCTCATGGACGTGTTATCAGGAAGGCCCAGTCCCTGGAGAAGGACATCATGCTTGGTAAAGTGGAAGGTCAGTGAAAAAGAGGAAGACCCTCAGTGCGATAGATTGACAAAGTGGCTGCAACAGTGGGCTCAAATAGAGCAAGGACTGCAAGGATGCAGCAGGATGGAGCAATGTTTTGTTCTGCTGTGCATGGGATCGCTATGAGTTGGAACCAACTAGATGGCACCTAACAACAAAAACTGTAGTTTTCAGAGATCAGTTTTGAGCAAGACACTTTTACTTCTGTGCCTACGCCAAAAACCCATACAATCTACCTAAGCATAATAACCAACAGCATCGACAACATTTACCATTTCACCCTATAAGATGTAAAAGGCCACTTATTGACATCGCCATAAAAGACAACAAAGCATGGTTAGAAATAATTGGATAGCTGCTCCTAACAGACAGGATAGAGCCACTTGTAAGAACAAACTGAGAGGTACACATTGTCCAGCACAGAAAATGTAATAAATCAGCATGTGTGGCTAGGACATTGCTTTTAAGTCTTTTCCAGTGACAGGGAACATCTGTCATCCTGAAGAGAAAAAAAAAAAAACCTTCACAAACAGTTCCCCCAACTTCCAGCCAGGAGATAGTGTCTATAAATTTGTGTCTGCCCAACCTTTGGCACACAGAATGTAGTCCAAATACTCCAACTGCTTGAGAAAATCAGGGTTGTAAGGCAATAAAAGAGGTGGGAGAATATATATTCTCCACAGCTGTATCGCTCCAGGTCCTTTCCCTACTCCTGACTCTGGGATTACAAAGGAAAGCTGAGAGAAGAGAAAAGATGCATTTAGCAGCCATGGATGTATGAAGGGCTTATGAATTTTAGGCAAGTGATCTGACCAGTATATCAGTTTGGGGCAAACAGTGAGTGAGTACACTTTGTCTTTGATTTGGCTGTCCTAGGGTTTTATTTCTCTCTCACTATGTGAGCATTAAGGGCCATTGTATTCCACTTAGAAATGTCCAGTGCTGTATACTTCCTGAGCAGGGAAGTGTATCCCATTGTTTGATCAAATCCTGTCTAAAAACCCTCATACTTGACCATGTGCACAGGCTTCTGAAGTTGGACAGCCCATGCCTTTGAGGTCTGCCCTGATGATTATGCTGATATTCCTGGAAGTGGTCAGCTAACAACACCAGAGGCCATCCCTTCAGGCTTATGCTTTACTGTCCAAATATAAGGACAGAGTACAATTCTTGGGTTCCTCTCATCTCTGCAATCTTTATTATATGCACTCTGCCTAATATCTCTTCAACCTGTACACTAGGTATTCAGCCTCATTGCACACCACATGTCACAAAGAACATCAATCATAGATCTTTCTCTTTCTTGCTGTTTTTTTTTTTTTTTTTTTTTGCTTAATACTATCAGGTGTGCTGGTTTAGCCTTACCCTGACTGGAGCCTTACCTCTTCAGGGTATTTTCTTTTATGACATTAATTGCTAACAAGGGATTCTTCTTGGTGTTCAAGACTTCAGAATTCTAGTTCCCAAGAGCAGTCGTGTCGAGCTATGCCAATTGCTCACAATTCTGCCTTAATGGACTTTTCCCACCCCCAACATAGATCTTTGATCTCTAGTCCCTCAATTTGCTTCCAAATTGCCATGATGGTTATCTGGTCTCATGGTCAGCTCACAGCACTACCTGCCATGCAAATAAGGTAAATGGCCTGATGGCACCACTCCAGACCCCCTACAGTAATGTGCGCTGGACAAAATTCATGGAGTAGGACCGGTGGCAGTTATAAATGTTGTCAGAGCCCAGTCACTATAGGGTATCCCCCAGAGCCAGATCTTGAGTTATGGGACCTTAAAGCTACATGGCTCCTCCTATGATGTGATCATGGGGCTGATGTCCAAGCCATGTGGTTGACCACCATTAATGGCTTTAAGGCTTTGGTCATAGTCCGTTTCCATAGAGATTTGCAGGAAGGCAACGCCTTTTGAGACAAGAATATAGGGGATAATTATTGAACACTTTTCGTATTACCCAAAAAACCCAGTGCCGTAATACTTTTCATATTAGTTCTGAAAAATTACCGGTACCTCTAGAAAAGGTCCAAATTTTTGCTTTGTTTAATGAATTACAATTAGGCAAATTCGGTGGGTACAGTTGCTATTTTCAAAGAGATCTTAAAGCAATCCTGTAAAAAATAATGCCCCCAAATTAACTTATTCATTTGTTATTTAATTCTTTCATCCAAATATTTATTGAACAGTAACTCTTGCATTCAGTACATACTTTTGGTCACATACAAATGTATAAAAGCAGCTCCCAACCTAAAGGGCTTTCCATATAGTTTGAGTGGGGAAAAAAAAAAGTTTGTGTGACTAGATAAAGCAATGGATTTAATGATAAATCGAGCCACAAAAATATGAGATGTAACAAAGTGGTGGGGGCTTAAGTGTGTAATGAGCTTTGAGGTATCTGAATTCATTCAGCACTACCAATGCTCCTATTTTTAACCCCCAGTCCAAGCTACTAAAAAGTCTCCAAACTAGAATAAAAACATTAGGTAACACCCTAATGCATTCTCCACACACCCCAACCAACAAAATCTTTTCGGTTGGCAAACTTAATCACGCCAACCACCCCATCCCACTCCATCCAAATTAAACGCATCAGTGGTCCAACCCCACCCACTTCTCTAGCTCCATCTCAGATCGTGATGTTCTGTACTCTTTCTTCTTGTCGTGCCTCTCCTGCCCCAGGGTTTTTACACAGGTTGTTCCCACTGCTAAGCATTCTTCTCTCTCTCTTAAAAAAAAAAAAAAAAAAAAAAAACCCGTTGCCATTGAGCCAATTCCAACTCATAGTGACCCTATAGGACAGAGTGAAACTGCCCCATAGAGTTTCCAAGGAACACCTGGTAGATTCAAACTGCTGACCTTTTTTTTTTTTAATTTTTGTGAAACCTTACAAATCAAGTCAGTCTCTCATACAAAAATTTATATAAACCTTGCTATATACTCCTAATTACTCGCCCCCTAATGAGACAACACACTCCTTCTTTCCACTCTCTGTTTTCATGCACATTCGGCCGGCCCCTAACTCCCTCTGCCCTCTCATCTCCCCTCTAAACAGGAGTTGCCAACATAGTCTCATGTGTCTACTTGATCCAAGAAGGTCATTCTTCACCAGTATCGTTTTCTATCCTATTGTCCAGTCCAATCCCTGTCTGGAGAGTTGGCCCCGGGAATGCTTCCTGTCTTGGGTTAACAGAAGGTCTGGGGACTAGGACCACTGGGGTCCCTCTAGTCTAAGTCAGACCATTAAGTCTGGTCTTTTTATGAGAATTTGGGGTCTGCATCCCATTGCTCTCCTGCTCCCTCAGGGGTTCTCTGTTGTGTTCCCTGTCAGGGCAGTCATCGATTGTAGCTGGGCAACATCTAGTTCTTCTGGTCTCTGGCTGATGTACTCTCTGGTTTATGTGGCCCTTTCTGTCTCTTGGACTCATAATTACCTTGTGTCTTTCGTGTTTTTCATTTTCCTTTGCTCCAGGTGGGTTGAGACCAATTGATGCATCTTAGATGGCCACTTGGTAGAGCTTAAGACCCCAGATGCTGCTCTCCAAAGTGGGATGCAGAATGATTTCTTAATAGATTTTATTATACCAATTGACTTAGAGGTCCCCTGAAACCATGGTCCCCAAACCCTCTCCCCTGCTACACTGGCCTTCAATGCATTCAGTTTATTCAAGAAACTTCCTTGCTTTTGGTTTAGTCTGGTTGTGCTGACCTCCCCTGTATTGTGTGTTGTCTTTCCCTTCACCTAAAATAGCTCTTATCTACTATCTAATTAGTGAAAACCCCTCTCCCTGCCTCCCTCCCTCTCCCTTCTCATAACCATCAAAGAATATTTTCTTCTCTGTTTAAATTATTTCTCAATGAACTGCCAACCTTTTGGTTAGCAGCTGTAGCTCTTAACCACTACAACACTAGGGTTTCCTTCTCTCTCTCTAGTTAACTGTTATTTATTGTTCAGTCATTATCATTTCCTCAGGAAGGCCTTTCCTGCATTTCCTGACTGATTAAGTTCTTCTATACAGATTCTTATAGTATCATGTACCTTTTCGTCATAACTCATATATCTTGTGCATTATAATATTTTTTAAATATTTATATACAAAATTTATAATATTTATCTTCCGCACAAGCCTATAAGGTCCTTGAGGGTAAAGGCTACGGAAGTTTTTACTCATTATTTTATCTCCAGCACTAAACAATATGCTTGGCACATAGTGGGCCCTCAGAGGTTTAGAATATGAAGAGTTTACTATAGGCTATAGTGACACAGGAGACTTCAAGGAATAAGGAAATGTTTTCTTGTTCCTTGGGGGAGACAGATTTTGATTGGCAGGTCATTCTAGGAGGAAATAGCTTTATGAACACAGGCTCAGAAACCTGTAGAGGAAAGATACCTTCAGGAGATAATGAAAGGTTCACATTGGAAATGAGTGGAAGAAAGGCTGAAAAGATAACTATGTAGCTTGTATTTTCCAAAGATGAATGCAATAATATATTTCATCTATGTACTCTTCTGCAATGTCTACTAGAGTTATCTTTTGTTATTCTCACCATTGTTTCTTGGGTGTTTGAGGGCTGTGTTGTTTCAAGGAACAGTAATCAAGAAGTTTTATCTGAGGAGCTTCATCTACACCTGAACCTGATGTAGATGATAAGATCCTGGACTTGACATTGAGTCTGTAATGAAACAAGATTTTGGGGGTCTTTTTGAGGGGTACGTGCGTTTTGCAAGCAAGAGGGATGTGAACAGTTGTGTCCAGAGTATTATGGCAGGTTATATTTTCTAAAGATGGAAGCGAAAATGTCTGCCATTCCACATGCTCCTCTGACAATGTGATATTGACACTCCTCCCATCAATCAAGTGTCTATGTCCTCTCCCAATGACCTTAAGTAGACTTGTGTGTGTGTGTGTGTGTGTGTGTGTGTGCTTTAGGTGAAAGTTTACAGCTCAAGTTATTTCTCATACAAAAATTTAGACACACATTGTTATGTGGCCCTAGTTGCAATTCCTATAATGTGACAGCACAATCCCCTTTTCCACTCCAGCTTTCCTGTGTCCACTCAACCAGCTCCTATCCCTTTCTGCCTTCTCTTCTTGCCTCTGGACAGGAGCTGCCCTTTTAGTCTCGTGTATCTACTTGAACTGAGAGGCACACACTTCAGGGGTATCATTTTATGTCTTGTAGTCTAATCTTTGTCTAAAGAGTAGGATTTGGGACTGGTTTTAGCTCTGGATTAACAGAACATTGAGGGGTCGTGTCTCCTGAGATTCCTCCAGTCTCAGTCAGTCCATTAAGTCTGGTCTTTTTGTGTGAATTTGAGTTCTGCACCATACTTTTCTCCTGCTCCATCAGGGACTCTCTGTTTTGTTCCCTGTCAGGGTGGTCATTGGTGGTAGTTGGGTACCATCAGTCTCAGGCTGATGGAATCTCTGGTTTGTGTGGCCCTTTTTGCCTCCTGGGCTCATATTTTCCTTGTGTCTTTGATGTTCTTCATTCTCCTTTGCTCCAGGTGGGTTGGGACCAATTGATACATCTTAAATGGCTGCTCGCTAGCTTTGAAGATCCCAGACACCACTCACCAAAGTGGGATGCAGAATGTTTTCTTAATAAACTTTGTTGTGCCAATTGACCTAAATATCCCCCAAAACCATGGTCCCCAGACACCTGCCCCTGCTACTCTGTCCCTCGAAGTGTTTGGTTGTGTTCAGGAAACTTCTTAGCTTTTGGTTATTCCAGTTGCACTGACTTCCCCTGTGTTGTGTGTTGTTCTTCCCTTCACCTAAGATAATTCTTGTCTTTAAGTAGACTTTTAAACTGTCTTTACCGTGAAGTACAACAGAAATAAGGTTTTGAGACTTCTGAGAACGGTCTCTAAAAGATCACGTACTTTCTGGCTTTCTTGGAATGCTTGCTCTCCATATACTCCCTTTTACTAAACTATATTTTGAACCCAGCTGTCTTGCTGCAAGAAGCCTCAGCCAAATGGAGAGACCACACTAAGATGCTCTAGTCAACATTCCCAGTTGAGCACAACCTTCAATCACCTCAGCCCAGGTACCTCCTTTATGAGTCAACAAGCCTCCAGCCATTTGAATCATCCCAGCATAGGCTCCAATCATCCAAAATGGCAGAGACAAGCCATTCCTGCCATGCCAAGTCTAAATTCCTGACCCACAGATTCCATGAACATTGCAAAATGGTTGTTCTTTTATGCCTCTAAGACTGGGGTAGTTTTTATGCAACAGTGAATAACTTGAACAATAAAACCATACTGTAAAAGGTTTGTTTACCAGGTTAAAATGGGTAAATTTTATCCTGCAGGTCAATGATTTTCTTAACTCTGGTGCACAGAGACCCTTCAGTGGCCTTGGTGGAGGGCAGGATTGCGAAGGAAAGACAGAGCTCTTGGTGCATAGAAATCTGTGTGCCACATTTATCTCGTTTATATATCAGACTTCCAAGGAAGCCTTTATTTAAGGGCAATGTTACTATAAATAGTAAAGTACAGGTATGTTTTCTGTCACTAAATTAGTAGCTATGGCTCTATAAAGTTATACTGATAAGCTAGAAAAATTTCTGATGGACACTGTGCTTGTACAGAAGTTTAGATGGCCCCTCTGGGTGTGCAGTGCGTGTTACCATCTGCAGATTCTCCATTCCCAGGCTAAACTCATTTATGGGTGGTGATACAAATCTCTTACTCTCATTTCACTGCAGGCTAAATGTCAGGCCTGTGCTACCCTAATATACTACTCCTTTCACTGGATGTTAGTTTCTCTCAAAAAAAAATTGCCATCAAGTCGATGTCGACTCATAGCAACCTTACAGAACAGAGAACTGCCACATAGGATTTCCAAGGAGCGGCTGGTGGATTTGAATGGCCGACCTTTTGGTTAACAGCCAAAATTGTAATAGCCACAAAAACAACCCAAACCAGTTGCCATCTAGTCAGCTCCGACTCGTAATGACCCCATGTGTGTCAGAGTAGAGCTATGTTCCTTAGGGTTTTCAGTAGCTGATTTTTTGGAAGCAGATTGCCAAGCCTTTCTTCAAGGCACCCCTGGGTAGACTCAAAACTCTAACCTTTCACTTAGCAGCAGAGCTTGTTAACCATTTGCACCAGCCAGGGACTCCTTGTGGAAACTGCAATTTTTCTAAAATTAGGTCTCTGGAACACCCTGAAACAGAATCACCTGTTAAAAATGAGTTTCCCCTGGAAAAGCACTAGATTTACTTTTGGAATCAGAATTCTAGAGGCTGTAACAGTTAGATATTCACAATGTGAGAAATAGGCCCCACCTCTTGATGGGAAAAAGCTCCCTAGGGCTTAAGGGATACTTCGACACATTAAAGTTTAAGAACCCAAGAGTTACAATGAAGTGACAGTGATGGCTCCAGAGTCTGTGCCTAAACAGTCAACTCTATTAAGTGATAAAAATGTCACATGAGTCATTGAAGTTTTCTAAGATGTGTTTCTGAAGGAGAAACCTGTTAGCATAGTGCAGACTGGACTGGAGCAGAGAGACAACGTGAAAGAGGAAAACAGTAAGGTTATTTCAGTTACTCAGGTGTGAAGTGACAAGGAACTGGACTGGAAGAGCGGCAGTAGAAATAGGAATGAAGGGGTTTTTCCCAGAAATACCACAAATAAAACATTACCAAGGCTTGACTAAATAAGTGGGGTAAGAGAAAAGATTCAAAGATAACTCCAAAGTGTGTACTCTGGTTGACTGGGAGAATAATGACAAGTGCTTAATTTTGTTTTGTTTAAATGTTATTATTTCCATATTCATAAAAAGAATTCATACCTTACACATGGAGTTCCTGGGTGGTATAAACGGTTAATGCACTCAGCGGCTAACTCAAAGGCTGAAGGTTCAAGTCCACACAGAGATGGCTCAAAAGAAAGCCCTGGCAATCTATTTCCAAAAAACTAGCCATTGAAAACCCCATGGAGCCCAGTTCTACTCTGACACAGATGGGGTCACCGTGAGTCAAAGTCATCAACAACTGGTTGTTATCTTTTACATGATACTTAACGCAATATTATAAGTAACATGTATTATAAAACTGAAAGCCTAGATAAAATCCTTTAACAGACAGGATTGTTAAGCATATAATGGCAGTGTGTGAGAAGCAAACTAAGTGATGGATTTGTAAAAGAAATGAAAGCAGGCATTATATAATCCAACAGTAAGATCGTCTATCTAACTGGCATAAGGGTGGCTTTTAATTAAAGTAATTATTACCTTAATTTGATTTCCAAGCACCAAATAGTATTATCCAGTTGCGTGTAAGCTATGACTCCAGTTTGACCTAAGAGAGTTAGATAAACTGAGTTAAATTCTGGAAGAAACTCATATGAAATTAAATTAAATATAATTTAATAATTATATTTATTACTCATTATATTTTTACTCTAGAGGTAATTTTCAATCCAATAACATGATGCATATTTATTTTTGTGTGTTCGTACATTGTGACAGTGATAGTAAGGGAGATAACAGTAAATGTTTGTTGATTGCAAGTGAATAAACGAATGATATCTACCATTGATTTCTCCTTCAGAGAACCCGAGAAAAGGAAGAGAAGAGAAAAAAGAGAGAGGATTCCTGAAAATGGCCTTAAAAAAAAAAAAAGGCCTTAAAAAAAAATGGCCTTAGTGATACAAAACTCTAGGAAAGTCAGCTCATTTTCAGTGTGGTGTGGTGTAAATCAGATCGTCCCGTTGGTTTCACTTATTACCTGAAATAATCTTTCATTTCAGTTTGTGGCTGCCATAGAGAAGACGAGAGCAAATGATATGAAAACAAAACTATAAACTTCACCTCCTGGAAATTATACATGTATCTCATTTAAACTCATCTGAGCCCTATTAAACTCATTAGACAAAGAAACAAGCATGGAATTTAAATAAGCTCCAGGTAACTGTTCTGTAATTTCCAGGAACAATAAAATCATGAGTTTGCATTTTTTTTAAATAAGTAGATAATGAGATGTGAAATCATTGTAATAATGTCTTTCTAAGTAAAAGCAGCCAACTTGCTGACATTGAAATTGTGCCACTCATAACTTAAAGGAGAGTTGATGTATTTCCTAAGCTGGATCACCTTGTTCTCACTTTGATGTGTCTCTTTAAAGTGAAGTTTTGTGCCACCTCTGAAAAGTAATTGCAGGCTGAGAAGTCACCACTGTGGTCTCTACCACTGTGGTCTCTACCTACTTTGCTTTTAAAGGTCTGGTTCTCCACCACTTCACTGGCAGGCACATTTATGTGAAGAGGATCATGTCTTTTTAAAGGAAGAAACCTAGCTGAGGTTATGGTATCCTGGTGTGGGTCGGCCCTGAGCTTATTCAGCAGTTGAGGTAGTCTTCTCTTGTGGCTGAACTGAGGGCAAAGTTCTAGGTTCAATTATATTCAGTGCTCAAATCATGTGTGATCCTTGATTTACAATAAACCCATTACTTTTTTTCTTTCTTTAAAAGCTTAGGTTTAGGCTTAAGAGGAAAACATGAAGGAAAGCCCCAAGTGAAACTGGTAGTGTTATTCCCAAACCTACCACTAAAATGCTGAAACACTGTGGAGAAATGGTTGAGCAAACCTCCAGTCTAGTATTGCAGTAACCTTAAGACAGCACAAAACTTAGCTCTCCATTTACTCATTTACTAACCATTGACTGAGCGTCACTTTTCTAGCTGGAAAAAAAAGAAATCATTTAAAAAAAAATCAAAGACCCGCTCACATAGAATTTGCTACTTAGATAGGAAACAGATTGTATTAAAATTGTAGATATTGTAATACAGATGAAGACAGGTGGGATCACATCACAACTATAAAGTACAAAATCCTACAGAAGGGAAGAGGAGGGTTTTACAAACTCATAGAAAACTCTATAAAGTAGGTTAAATTTCCGCTGGAAATTTTTAAAAGTCTAATGGAAAGAAAAGGGACAGAAAAGTTGGTCCAGGGACAGGTGGGCCTATTAATGGTATATTAAGGATTTTGGAGAGAAAATGTTTGGAGCCTGGAGTAGTTCTTGCTATTGCCTCACTCCCTAATCCTTTAGTCTACCTCTGTGCTTACCTGCAACCTTGGAGGAGAGTTGCCACCCTTGCTGGTAGCTTCCCAACTCCAGCACCCAAATCTCTCTGCTTCTCTTCCTGAGGGTTTTTTCTTGTGTCACAGGAGCTTGCTGAACCCATATGCAGGGAAGTCAGAAAGTGCCTGAAGTTTAATGCCCTGGGACAACCCTCAGCCAGTGAGGAACAGAATGGAAACCAATGGGTAAATACCCCAGCTCCCCCACCTCTCACGCTACACACTTCTTCAGAAAGTCCCTACAAGCAAGAGGGACCAGGTGGTAGACAGAATAAGGCCTCCCCAAGATGTCCATATCCACATTCCTAGAACCTGTGAGTGTGTGACCTTATATGGCAAAAAGGACTTTTAAGATGTAATTAAGTATTTTGTGATGGGAGATCACCCTGGATAATCTATATGGGCCCAATGAAGTCAGAAAAATCCTTATAAAGGAATGAGGGAGACAGGAGATTAAGGGTCAGAGAAGGAGATGTGACAACAAAAGCAGAGGGTCAGAATCGGAGAGATTTGAAGATTCTATGCTGCTGGCTTTGAAGATGGAAAAAGGTCCACAAGCCAAGGAATGCAGGAAGCCTCTAGGAGCTGGAAAAGGCAAGAAGCATTCAATTATACTCAGAAGAACACAAAACCACTAAGTTCTTGTGTCCCGTAGTGCACTAAATCCTACAGCGATTTAATCTGCAGAGTCCTTGTGTGGATTTTTTTTATTGTGTTAAATATCTCATTTCGACATTCTTCGTATGTATAATTCAGTGACATTAATTATGTTTATCATATTCTTAAACCATCACCATTATTTGTGTCTTAGGGTTCTTTAGAGAAACAGAACCAGTGAGACTACATGTATGTGTGTGTGTGTGTGTGTGTGTGTGTGTCTAGAGAGAGAGAGAGAGAAAGAGAGAGAGACAGAGCCATTGCTGCCAGAATATCCATACATATTCTTAAGGAAGACCACGCCATCAAGGAAACTCCTCTTTCAACAGGTTGGTTGATTATATAAAATCATATTATGTAAGGTGATCACATTACATTATATTACAATACATTACAGAACAGCAGCTAGACCAGTAACTATCCAAACCACTGAGGATCATAGCCTAACTGAGTTGACACAAAAAATTAACCATCACAATTTTTTTCTAAATTTTTCCATTATCCTTAACAAATGCTCAGTATCCCCTGATCAAAGAGTCCCCCTTTCTCCTGTCTGCCTGTGGTAACCACTAGTAAACTTTGATCTCTATGCACTTGCCTATTATAGATATTTCATGCAAGTGAAATCATATAATATTTGTTCTCTTAAGACTTTTCTCAGTATAATGTTTTCAAAGTTCATCCATGTTGTTTAGTATGTATCAAGAATTCATTTCTCTTCATGGCAATTAATTTTTCATTGTACATATCCACCACATTTTATTTATCCATTAATTTGTTGTTGGACATTTAGGTTATTTCCACCTTTTGGCTATTGTGAATAGTGCTGCAATGAATATTGGTGTACAAGTGTCTTTTTGTGTTCCTGCTTTCAATTCTTTGGGGAATAAAAATACAAGTGGAATTATTGCATCATATGGTAATTACATGTTTAATTTCAGGGGGAGAACCATCAAACTGTTTCCCACAGTGGCTGTACCATTTCACAATCCTACGAGCAACGAACGAGAGTTCCAATTTCTCCACTTCCTCACCAGCACCTGTTTTTCCCCATTCTTTTAATCATAGCCATCGGTCCAGTTTTCAGTGGGAGCTGGGTTTCTGTAATAGAACTTTGGACACCAAAAAAGGGAACAGTATTTTGCCCCCGGGGATGGTGGGTAGAAAAGCACAGAAAGTCTGTAGGTACACACATTAAGGGTTGATACCATGCAGTGCCAGAAAGAAAAGAAGTCCATAGTCAAACTACTGATTTGACAGCTTGGAATGTAATATGATTTACTTTCAACTGTACATGGACAAACTGAAACCATACTCAAGGCACTATTGTAGAAAGCGGTATAGTAGAACATTGAAACTGAGCTGCAGAATACAAATTTATACAATTTTTAAAAATTCACTCGTGTGTTCATTTTTTTTTAACTTTTTATCATGTCATTTTACTTATAAAGGAAATTTATTCTTCAAAAATTCATGATTGAAAGTTTCACAATGGTCACTCCCAGGTTCCTCCCCATTTTCCGCCAACATACACACAAACACCCACAGGTCATTGTCCTCATCCAGTCCTGGCCACTCCCAGACATCCAGCATCCCTCTTTCAGACCTCTGTTCACAAACCTGGCGTTTGTTCACACTGCTCCTCAATTCAAGACATTACAAAGAACCCAGGTCCTTTGAAAAGAAAGATCACCTTACCCTGACTCTCAAGTTATTTCCGAGTCTGGTCTCAGTTAAATAAATTCACATCTGAAATGAATTCGCTTCTTCAATCAGACTGGCTGGCAGCCTGCCTTCTAAGTGTCATTTGCTTTTCTTCACACCATCCACCCCATCCTTCATTCAAGCATGTTTAGGGTGATGTAAAGTCTTTTGCAACTCATAGCGACCCCATGTGGCAAAGTAGAACTGCCCCATAGGGTTTTCCAGGCTGTAATCTTTACAGAAGCAGGTCGCTGGGTCTTTCTCCCACAGAGCCACTGAGTGGGTTTGAGCCACCAACCTCTAGGTTAGTAGCTGAGCACTTAGCCATTTGTGCCACCAGGGCTCCCATCATTCAAACATACCTGTCCTGAAGCTACAACCTGGCAAGAAACTTTCTCTCATGAGCTCAACCCACATCAACCACTTTCACTTCTTCTTCTAAATCCCTGCAGTTATTGTCTTGCCCACTCATGGACACGCACTGATGTGCTGTCCTGTATTATAGGCTCTTTTTCATGTGTGATTGTAATAGCTCTTCAGGTAGATCTTAGTCCTGAAAGCTTTTTTCTTCCTTTCCTGCAGAGTCACCAGTGTGCCTAGCACATAACCTCATACGTAATTTTAGCAATGTTTGATGAATTGATATGACACAAAATTAAGCAAAAATCACTCAGAATTTTTTTCTTAAATATTTCCTGGTGTATATATATTTTTTTTTAAATATTAAGGTGATCTGAAAAAAATCACTCTATTGTAATCAAACCTAGGAATTATCCAAAACAAAGTTACGAAGCTCTGTAATTTGACGTGTCCCTGAATAAGTAAGAATCTTCGCTGATTTCTCTAACTGAAACTAAAATATTAATCCCTGCCTATATCATTGGCTGCTAATCAAAATTTGGCCTTTTAAACTCACCAACAAGTGTTGGAAGAGGAAGTCCCGGCTATCTGCTTCTGTAAAGATCACAGACAAGAAAACCCTGTGGGGTAGCTCTACTCTGTTACACAGGGGTGGTCATGAGTCAGAATCAACTCAACAACAGCAAAAAAATAAATACATATATATATACACACATATATATAAAATGTATATATAATACATACGTATGTATGTACATGAAACGATATATGTCTTAACATTTGAGAACTGTAACACTGAAGGTCAAGATCATTGTCGTGAGGGGCAATGTGCAGTGGTTGAAGCATGCTGCCTCCTGTAGAGCATCCACGCAAAAGTGAGACCAGCAGTCATGGACGGCAGGGCCATTAAGATGGGAGGTCTCTTGTTTTCTTTGGCTGAAGAGTCCTTCGGTAACCAAAAAAAAAAAAAAAAACCAAACTCACTGCTGTGGAGTGGTTTCCAACTCATAGCAAATCTTTGGTAACATAAGGTTATTCTTCCTAGCCCCTAAATCTTACAACCTTCTGTGTGGATCTTAATGAACCACTGCATATGCTTGGATTAAGGGAATCATTTTAGGACACATTACCAAACAGGTGACTGATGATTCAAGTCCATGATAATGATGCTTATTACTGCCACTCATCCCACAGCTGAAGTGACCATTTTGCTAACTCATCTGCTAATTTAACATGAAAAATAAGCATTAATAAAAGCTTTTTGTTTTTTTTAAAAAGCAATTTCAATTTTGGTCCAGACAAGATGTTGGAAGCTTGCTTCTCCTGGCTCTTCCCCTACTAAACAAAACTATAAACTTGGAAATTAACACCAGAGGAGACCAAAGGAGTGGCTGGGGCATTGTGGGCATGCAACAAATGATAGTTCTTCCACATTAACTGTAAATTATACTTCTTCCCAGGATTCTATAACTTGGAAGTAAAGAGAAATCTAATATTTTATTATGTTTCACATTTTTAATTTCTCTGAAAACTCAGATATCTCAGATATATGTATATATATATATATTTTTAATCTTTCTCCAGCTGGTATACCCAGGAAAAAGAGCGTTACTCATATATTTACAGCAGAATTCTGGGGTAAAGGAACATGAAACGCAGATGCTGCAATCTAGGAAATTACAGAAGGCAACAGGATTTACCCTTCTTAGAACTCTCCAAGTGAAAATGGATCTTACATGCCTATACATATGTTGAGTTCCTCTTGAACGGTACACTCAAAGGTCTAAAGTTCTTAGGACTTTTCCTCTCGGGCCTCTCTGGTTCACCTTCCAGCTCTGCTGTGCTCAAGTCCAATGTTCTCATTACTAAAATCACCTGAGGAGCTTTTAGACTATGAAGATAACCCAGCCTCCCCAAAGAGACTCTCATTTAAATAGCCTAGGTGGGTCCCAGGTGGTTCTAATGTGCAGCCAGGGTTGAAAATCCATGGTAGGTGGTAAAGAATGAGCTTCCTCAAATGCACTTATGATTCTATTTCTCATCTGCCAAAACATGCGATGAATTCTTATCACCGCCCTAATTCGTAGCCTAGGGCATATGACAGGTTTATTTCTGTAGATTTCTAAATATGCACGTGCTCTTTTCTGGAGCTATTGTATCTGAATCAGAGGACAATGCTTAAAGCTTCTCAGATAATTATAGTGTCCCACCCCCCTTGCCCCCAGCTAAGAGCCATTGATATTAGAATCTACAATATAAGCTGGAAGACCCTCCAAGAACTGACCCCAGCCTGTTTCACACTCCATCACTGCCTTGTATGCCTGCCCACTATAATTATGCTTCTCTTTTCCCTGATTCTCACCATAGTTCACCTTCCTCATTTTCCCTCTACCTCTGGGGCCACTCTTTTTTCTCTTTTGCAACCTCCTCTTCCTCTCAAAAGAAATTAAATCAGTACTCAGGGCTCTTATTCTCAGTTTGTAATTTGCTATTTTTTTTTATCATTTTTATTGTGCTTTAAGTGAAAGTTTACAAATCAAGTCATTCTCTCACACAAAAACTTATATAAACCTTGCTACATACTCCCAAATGCTCTCCCCCTAATGAGACAGCCCGCTCCCTCCCTCCACTCTCTCTTTTTACGTCCGTTTAGCCAGCTTCTAACCCCCCTCTACCCTCTCATCTCCCCTCCAGGCACGAGATGCCAACATAGTCTCAAGTGTCCACCTGATCCGAGAAGCTCACTCCTCACCAGCATCCCTCTCCAACCCATTGTCCAGTCCAATCCGTGTCAGAAGAGTTGGCTTTGGGAATGCTTCCTGTCCTGGGCCAACAGAAGGTCTGGGGGCCATGACCACTGGGGTCCTTCTAGTCACAGTCAGACCAATAAGTCTGGTCTTTTTACGAGAATTTGGGGTCTGCATCCCACTGCTCTCCTGCTCCTCAGGGGTTCTCTGTTGTGTTCCCGGTTAGGGCAGTCATTTGTTGTAGCCAGGCACCATCTAGCTCTTCTGGTCTCAGAATGATGTAGTGTCTGGTTCATGTGGCCCTTTCTGTCTCTTGGGATCATAATTACCTTGTGTCCTTGGTGTTCTTCATTCTCCTTTGATCCAGATGGGTTGAGACTCATTAATGCATCTTAGATGGCCGCTTGCTAGCGTTTAAGACTCCAGATGCCACTCTTCAAAGTGGGATGCAAAATGTTTTCTTAATAGATTTTATTATGCCAATTGACTTAGATGTCCCCTGAAATCACGGTCCCCAAATCCCTGCCCCTGCTACACTGGCCTTCAAAGCATTCAGTTTATTCAGAAAACTACTTTGCTTTTGGTTTAGTCTGGTTGTGCTGACCTCCCCTGTATTGTGTGTTGTCTTTCCCTTCACCTAAAGTAGTTCTTATCTACTATCTGATTAGTGAATGCCCCTCCCCTTCCCTCCCTCCCTCCCTCCCTCCCCACTCCTAACCACAAAAGAATGTTTCCTTCTCAGTTTAAACTATTTCTCAAGTTCATATAATAGTCATCTTATACAATATTTGTCCTTTTGCAACTAATTTCACTCAGCATAATGCCTTCCAGTTTCCTCCACGTTATGAAATATTTCACAGATTCCTCACTGTTCTTTATCGATACATAGTATTCCATTGTGTGAATATACCATAATTTATCCATTCATCCGTTGATGGACACATTGGTTGCTTCCACGTTTTTTCTATTGTAAACAGTGCTGCAGTAAACATGGGTGTGCATATATCTATCCATATAAAGGCTTTTATTTCTCTAGGATATATTCCAAGGAGTGGGATTGCTGGATCTTATGGCAGTTCTATTTCTAGCTTTTTAAGGAAGAACCAAATGGATTTCCAAAGTGGTTGTACCATTTGACATTCCCACCAGCAGTGTAGAAGTGTTCCAATCTCTCCACATCCTCTCCAACATTTACTATTCTGTGTTTTTTGAATTAATGCCAGCCTTGTTGGAGTGAGATGAAATCTCATTGTAGTTTTGATCTGCATTTCTCTAATGGCTAATGATCGTGAACATTTCCTCATGTATCTATTAGCTGCCTGAATGTCTTCTTTAGTGAAGAGTCTATTCATATCCTTTGCCCATTTTTTAATTGGGTTATTTGTCTTTTTGTAGTTGAGCTTTTGCAGTATCATGTAGTTTTAGAGATCAGGCACTGATCGGAAATGTCATTGCTAAAAACTTTTTCCCAGTCAGTAGGTAGTCTTTTTAGTCTTTTGGTGAAGTCTTTGCATGAGCATAGGTGTTTGATTTTTAGGAGCTTCCAGTTATCTAGTTTTTCTTCTGCATTCTTAATAATGTTTTATGTATGGTTTATGCCATGTATTAAGGCTCCTAACATTGTCTCTATTTTTTCTTCCATGGTCTTTATCATTTTAGATTTTATATTTAGGTCTTTGATCCATTTTGAGCTCATTTTTGTGCATGGAGTGAGGGCATGGGTCTTGTTTCATTTTTTTTGCAGATGGATATCCAGTTATGCCAGACCCATTTGTTAAAAAGACTGTCTTTTCCCCATTTTACTGTTTTGGGACCTTTGTCAAATGCCACCTGCTCATATGTGGATGGATTTATGTCTGGATTCTCAATTCTGTTCCATTGGTCTATGTATTTGTTGTTGTACCAGTACCAGGCTGTTTTGACTACTGTGGCGGCATAATAGGTTCTAAAATCAGGTAAAGTAAGGCCTCCCACTTTGTTCTTCTTTTTCAGTAATGCCTTATTTATCCAGGGCCTCTTTCCTTTCCATATGAAATTGGTGATTTGTTTCTCCATCTCATTAAAGAATGTCATTGCGATTTGGATCGGAATTGCATTAAATGTATAGATTGCTTTTGGTAGAATACACATTTTTATAAAGTTAAGTCTTCCTGTCCATGAGCAAGGTATGTTCTTCCACTTACGTAAGTCTCTTTTGGTTTCATGCAGAAGTGTACTGTAGCTTTCTTTGTATAAGTCTTTTACATCTCTGCTAAGATTTATTCCTAAGTATTTTATCTTCTCGGGGGCTACTGTAAATGGCATTGATTTGGTGATTTCCTCTTCGATGTTCTTTTTGTTGGTGTAGAGGAATCCAACTGGTTTTTGTATGTATATCTTGTATCCCAATACTCTACTGAACTCTTCTATTAGTTTCAGTAGTTCTCTGGAGGATTCCTTAGGGTTTTCTGTGTATAAGATCATGTCATCTGGAAATAGAGATACTTTGACTTCTTCCTTGCCAATCTGGATGCCCTTTATTTCTTTATCTAGCCTAATTGCTCTGGCTAGGACCTCCAACACAATGTTGAATAAGAGCGGTGGTAAAGGGCATCCTTGTCTGGTTCCCAATCTCAGTGGGAATGCTTTCAGGCTCCCTCCATTTAGGGTGATGTTGCCTGTTGGCTTTGTATAAATGCCCTCTATTATGTTGAGGAATTTTCCTTCTATTCCTATTTTGCTGAGAGTTTTTATCATGAATGTGTGTTGAACTTTGTCAAATGCCTTTTCTGCATCAATTGATGAAATCATGGGATTCTTATCTTTTGTTTTATTTGTTGTTGTTGTTGTCAGGTGCCGTCGAGTCGGTTCTGACTCATAGCGACCCTATGCACAACAGAACGAAACACCGCCCGGTCCTGCGCCATCCTTACAATCATTGTTATGCTTGAGCTCATTGCTGCAGCCACTTTTGTTTTATTTATGTGATGGATTACATTAATTGTTTTTCTAATGTTGAACCATCCCTGTATACCTGGTATGAATCCCACTTGGTCATGGTGAATTCTTTTTTTGATATGTTGTTGAATTCTATTGGCTAGAATTTTGTTGAGGGTTTTTGCATCTACGTTTATGAGGGATATAGGTCTATAATTTTCTTTTCTTGTGGTGTCTTTACGTGGTTTTGGTATCAGGGATTCAGTGGCTTCATAGAATGAGTTTGGTGTTATTCCGTCTTTTTCTATTCTCTGAAATACCTTTAGCAGTAGTGGTGTTAACTCTTCTCTGAAAGTTTGGTAGAACTCTGCAGTGAAGCCTTCCAGATTAGGGCTTTTTTTGGGGGTGGGGGGGAGTTTTTTGATTACCTTTTAAATCTCTTCTTTTGTTATGGGTCTATTTAGTTGTTCTACCTCTGTTTGTGTTGCCAACAAGGGCCTATTCTCCCAAAATAGGCCCACACAGGTCCATGCAGAAGGGAAAGGTGCTCAAAGTCCATGGACCATTTATGCCTGGACAGGAGCCGCTTCTGTCCTGAACTCCCCTGGTTAGTGGAGCTAGCAAATTATCTTTTCCCCCTGTTGCAAATTTTTTCCTTCCCCAAGGCCGGGAGAATGGCTCTAGGTGCTCAACACTGCCTATCTCAGGCCCAGGGAATTCAGACACTGAAGCCAGCTAAGGGGTGGGTGAGGTGTGGTAAAATATACGCAAGTACTCAGCTTTTGCCAAGAGCGCCGTTCTTCTCTGGTTCCAGAGGTATGAGCAGGCTGTGCGGCTGACTGCTTCTCCCTGAGGAAACTGCGACCAAACGCTAGTACCAGCCCACCACCACTCCTCCTGGAATGGTGCCTGAGGGCTCCCAGTGATTCAGGTCCAGTAACTCCCCTCCGCTTCTGAACGGTCTCTTCCTCCTCCTGACCCTCAGTTCATTTTCTAAGCTTGCCTTTGAAGCTCAGGGCTCCTAGCTTGTCACAAATATACTCCTTTCACTTGTTTTTTTGGATCTTTTTTGCAAAGAGGTCTCGCCGAAAGAGTCTGTCTATTCCACCATCTTGGCTCCGCCTCTGGATTCCACTGTTTATTTTTAATGAGTTAATAAAGAAACATGTCTTTTCGCTACTTCATTCTCTGTTGTCGTTAGGTGCCACGGAGTTGGCTCCAGCTCCTAGTGACCCTACGTACGACAGAAGGAAACACTGCCCAGTCCTGCACCATCCTCACAATTGTTGCTGTGCTTGGACCCATCATTGCAGCTGCTGTATCAGTCCATCTCGTTGAGGGTCTTCCTCTTTTTCTCTGACCATCTACTTCACCAAGCATGATGTCCTTCTCCAGGGACTGGCCCCTTCATAACATGTCCAAAGTATGTGAGACGAAGTCTTACCATCCTCACTTCTAAAGAATATTCTGGCTGCACTTCTTCCAAGACGGATTTGTTCTTTCTTCTGACAGTCCATAGTATGTTCAATATTCTTCGCTGACATCATAATTCAAACACAAACACCACATTATGACCAACTGACAGACTAGTGTTGGTCCATGCTCTGGGGCAGGCTTTATTGTCTGTCAAGTCTATCTTTTTCTCTCCATCTTTTCCAACTTTTAAAATCTTATTTATCACTTAAAATTCAATTCATTTGTGTACTTCTCTGTAAAGTAGGGAATACCTAATGATCTGTAATTAGTAAACCAATAAGTTCAGTATTCCCTTCATTATGTATTCATACTATAAGCTCTGTTGTAGAGCCTGTTACAAATGATAGCTTGCTTACTCCACCCAGTAAACAGTGAAATCCTTAAGGATGAGGGGATGAAAGAAGTCTTATTGAATATTGGAACTAGCATAATTAATATTTGTGAATAAATCTATAAAATATTATCATGGACCTACTACGTGCAGGAGTCCATGCCACTCAGAAAAACTTAGTTGTTTTCCAATTAGTTTCACTGCTGCAATAAAAATGTGATCCTACCTTTTATCATATTTTAAGGAGAAACAATGAAAAATACTCACAAATCTCTCAGAGACATTGAGGGGTTAATTAGAGTAATGGTTATGAGGTATGTTTCAATTCTTAGGAATCTCCTTTGAGAAAGAAGAACTGCAAATAGATATGGAATGGCAAACAAGGATAACTCAATTGGGAAAAAAATAAAATATTAAGTATCAGAATAATACGGATTTGCTGAAAATAGAAGTGTGGGGCTTAACTGCTTTGAACATTTCTGAACATTCTTGTGGGTTCACTTAAGCAACATTAAAATTCCAACCATCTGTTTATTAGCAGGGACTCAGAGTATGAGAATTGGAGCTTTGATTTAACTGAACTCTTAAATTTTAAAACACAGAGATAGAAGTCAACCTAGTACTATTTCTTGCTAGAAGAAAGGAAGTGCCCTGCAGGATTACAGGTTTAAAGACTAAAGGAAATAAGCACTGAAATTTAGGGAAATAAAAGCTGTAGTGGACATTAATAATAATGACAAAAGTACTTCAGGTAACGTCTGAAAATCCTAGAGAATCACATGAAACTTCTCTTCTTCACCAGCAAACAAATGAGATTGTAAACACTCCTATGGAATCATAATAGTAACAACAACAACAACTTATTGCAGAAGAAAAGAAAGGTGTGTGAATTTTCCAGAAACAAAATTTACCAAAAAATCAGAGGTCACATACCAAAAAAAAAAGAGAGTGAGAGAGAGAAAAAAGAAAAAAAAAAAAGCTTTCAGATGATTTGATTTATTCCAGTTTTACAGACAGCTATATTAAATGATGAGGAGGTATGATTTTTTTCTTCACCCATCAGCCATTTTTGTACGTTTCCTAACTGCAACACGTGGTAGTAGGGATTTTGAGTACTTAAAACCAAATAAATATCATCCCTGTCCTCAAGGAATGTGAAGCATAACCAAATAGTATTTAAAAAAAAAAAAAAGCTTGAATAAAAACAAAATGATGCAGGCATTCAGAGGAGACAGATGGAGACTATTTCAGAAAAAAAGACTTCATAAGATTAGGTATGATTTGGACTGGGGAATGCAAGTGAAGGCATGTGTTGTTTTAGATATACTTACCACAATTAAAATTAAAATTAATAAAAGGAATGGCAGCAAGAGGGAAGCATAGTGTGTGTTTTGGGAACAGCAACGTGTCGTGTTTGATCGCCACGTTGTTGTTGTTAGTTGCCGACAAATCAGCTCTCCCTCAGGGTAACCTTATGTACAACAGAATAAAACACTTTCTGATCCTGCACCATCCTCACAATTGTTGGTATATTTGAGCCCATTGTTGTCGCTATTGTGTCAATCTACCTCATAGAGGTTTTCTCTCATTTTCACTGACCCTTCGCTTTGTTAACCACGATGTCATTTTGTAGTGATTGTTCTTTCCTGATGATGTCCAAAGTAAGCAACACAAAGTCTTGCCATTCTCAGTTCTAAGGAACATTCTGGACATACTTACTACAAAGCTGATTGTTCTTCTAGCAGTATGTGGAATATTCAATATTCTTGGCCCGTATTGGATAGGGTTTAAAGACTAGGTTGGAGTAAGTAAAATCTTCAAAAAATAATCTGGATATAATAATAATGGGGAAGTCAGAACAACTTGACCAAGGCAAAGTCATAGAAGCTTCACAGACACATCCAAACTCCCTGAGGGACCAAACTGCTGGGCTAAGGGTTGGTGGTTATGGTCTCAGGGGACATCTAGTTCAATTAGCATAACATAGTTTATAAAGAAAATGTTCTACATCCTACTTTGGTGAATAGCATCCAGGGTCTTGAAGCTCATGAGCAGCCATCTAAGATACTCCACTGATCCCACCCTGTCTGGAGCAAGGGAGAATGAAGAAAACCAAAGACACAAGGGGAAGATTAGTCCAAAGGACTAATGGACCACAACTACCACTAGCCTGAGTCCAGCATAACTGGATCGTGCCCAGGTACCACCACTGGCTGCTTTGACAAAGACCACAATAGAGGGTCCCAGACAGAGCGGAAGAAAAATGTAGAACAAAACCCAAATTCACAAAAAAAGATCAGACTTACGGGTCTGACAGAGACTGGAGAAGCCCCAGAACACAGCCCCTGCCTTTTAACTCATTACTGAAGTCACTCCTGAGGTTCACCCTTCAGCCAAAGATTTGATAGGCCTGTAAAATAAACAATAATACACGTAACTCAACCATGTATACAAGACTAAATGGATACACTAGCCCAGGGGCAAAGATGAGAAGCAAGGAGGAGATATGAAAGCAGGATGAATGGAAATGAACCCAAGGTCAAGAAGGGGAGAGTGTTGACACATCAAGGGGTCAGCAACCAATGTCACAAAGCAATATGCGTATTAATTGTTTAATGAGAAACTAATTTGCTCTGTAAACTTCCATTTAAGCATAATTTTAAAAAATAAGCTGAGTGCAGATATTTTCCCATAGTTTATTAGGGAAATAGTTCTGGGTAGGAGAATGACAGCATCAAATGTGGGTTTGGGAATAATAGATCTGACCAATGCACATAGAATAGATCAGAACAGTCAGAAGCTGGTCACTGAAAGGCCACAAAGAAGGCTGTTATGATAGTATAGAAATCATCTAATTGGCACCTGAACTAATGGATGGCACTGGGAATGAGCTGGGAAGGCAGATGCCTTCTGGGTAGATAAGAAGAGAAACAAAAATTAAAGAGATAATCTGAGCCTATGCAACTTGAGAAAAAGGTGGAATATTTGCATGAGCTTTTGGGGAGGAAAAGAGGGAGGGAGGAAGGGAGGGAGGAAGGGAGGGATGGAGAGTGGGTCCTCCAGGAATCAGCAGAGTTGATGGAAGGTATTTAGTTTTTAAGTCTATGGGCGGAGCAAAGAATTGAGTGTTCAACTACTGGCTGAAAGGTTGTCAGTTCAAACCCACCCATTGACACCTCGGAAGACAGGCCTAGTGACCTGCTTCCGAAAGGTTTCAACCTTGAAAGCCCTATGGAGGGAGCAGTTCCACCCTGCACACATGGGGTCACCGTGAGTCAGAATCAATTCACACAAGTGAAGCAAACCAGTTGCGCTCAACTGCTAACCTAAAGTTTGGCAGACCAAACCCACCTAGCAGTACCATGGAAGAAAAGGCCTGGCAATCTGCTTCTGTTAAGATTACAGCGAAGAAAACCTTATGAAGCTGTTCTACTCTGTAACCATGAGTCAGAATCAACTCGACTGCAGCTAAGAACAACAATTTAGTTTTTACTTTAATAGATGATGGAAGTTCGCGTTTTGCCACATAGAGGGGAAGGCATCAGTTAAAAGGTTCAAGAGGAAAAGAATTAAGGAAAATGATCTTAGAGGAGGCAGTAAGAAACAAGATCAAGAATCCAGGCGGAGGACATTAGAGTTGGCAAAAGAAAGAATGCTTCCTTCTCTAAGATAGAATGGAGGAAGGAGAGAATGCATAAAGACACACCTTAGGCATTTAAGTGATTGAAATTTAATGAAATAATTGAGCTGTTGTGACTTAAGGCAATAGCTATAGATTTACAGGATTGAACAAAGGGACCAAAAAGAAGTTAAATTTCTAACCAAGAAAAAAAGAAAAACTAAATCCTCATCTCATGCAGTTTCCTCTGTCATATCTTGCAAATTTTAAAAATATACTAGAGGACTTTTAGCCCAAACAAAAAAACATCAATGCCAGCGTGGGACTGAGTAAGGCAAATGAGTAGAGTTTTGGTTCATTACATTTCAAGACCTAGAGCAGACAGAGGTGAAACTATAGCTCGAGACAACTTCCATTTGACAAAGTGAACTAATTGCAATCCTGAAGGGGAAAGAAAAAGCAAAGTTATATACTCTTAAATAAAAATATATGTGTGAAGAAGTCTTGTGTCATAATCCCTTTTCCTCTTTAGACTTCTTTATCTTCTTATTTTCCAATTCAAAGGGGCTAAATATGTTAAGAGAGGCAACAAGAAACAGACTGGGGACATCCTAGAATCAGAAATATTTAGAGGTCAGTTACTTCACTCAATGCAGAAATTCACTGATAGTATTCCTGACAAAGAGTTGCCCAGCTACTGTCTGAATTATTATGATGACAATAAACTTACTATATTTCTAGACAAACCATTCTATTTGGAAGCAGAAGTTTCTGTTTTCCATTGATATAAGATCTAATACCCACTTCTGAAGTAAGGCTGAGTCAGTTTGTGCCATCCTATCCCCATAACAGCTCTGCAGGTATTCAAAGAGGAGACTAGCTCTGCCCCAACCCCAAGCATTCTAGTCTGAGGCTAAACATGCCTTTGCCTATTGGTCTTAGTGAGAGAACCGTTGCTGGTCTACCACTATGCCTGGGGAAACTGTAATCAGTCCCCTTCAAATACAGAGGCAGGGATCCACTACAGTAATAGATGCAGGGCTCAGCAATCTTGCTTCCCCCGATGCTGTCTTGATTTCTACTACTCCAGCTTTCAGTGTTAAACTGATCGTTGAACCACCAAATATGGCAAAATTCTCCAAATATGCCATGTGCTCACTCATATTTTGTGCTCTTCCCTGCAGTTAGTTTGGGGCCTGTAATTATTTGTGGCAAAAGAATACTGAACCCAAATTGGCACGTGTCACTTTGGGGCTGTGGCAGTTAAGATTCAGTGTGCCCTCTTGGTCCCTCTCTTCCTCTGCCAGGGCCAAACTGGAGGTCTCGTGTTCAAAATGGAAGAGCCACAAAATGAAGGAGCCACAAAATGAAGGAGGGCCACATAACATGCATAACCAATTAATTATCTTATTGTTGAGCTACTGATATTTGGGGAATGGTTTATTTATATATTTTAAACAATTTATTTATGCGGCATAGCCTAAACTATCCTAACTCTGTAATCGACAAATACGTGTACTATTTTTCTCATGAACTTCTTTTAAGTTAGATATTCCTCCTTTTAGTGTTCAAATATAATTAGCAGTTTATCCTAGTCTCTGAGACAATATGGAAGGAGATATTATGTTTCCCCCCATAACGTAAAAATAAGGAGCCTTGGTTGCACAGTGGTTAAGCACTCAACTATTAACTGACCGAAAGGTCAGCAGTTCGAGCCCATCAGCTGCTACACTGGAGAAAAGACCTGGTGATCTGCTCTCATAAAGATTACAGCCTAGAAAACTCTATGGGGCAGTTCTAACCTGTCCTCCAGGGTTGCTATGAGCCGGAATCAACTCAAAGGCACACGATAACCACCTAAGGTAAAAATAAAAATTTCCAAAGAAAAATCTATCTGGCGTTATCTTAAACAGTTAGAAATAGAACTACCATACAACCCAGAAATCCCACTCCTAGGAATATACCCTAGAGATACAAGAGCCTTCATACAAACAGATATATGCACACCCATGTTTATTGCAGCTCTGTTTACAATAGCAAAAAGTTGGAAGCAACCAAGGTGTCCATCAACGGATGAATGGGTAAATAAATTGTGGTATATTCACACAATGGAATACTACGCATCGATAAAGAACAGTGACGAATCTCTGAAACATTTCATAACATGGAGGAACCTGGAAGGCATTATGCTGAGCGAAATTAGTCAGAGGCAAAAGGACAAATATTGTATAAGACCACTATTATAAAATCTTGAGAAATAGTAAACCTGAGAAGAACACATACTTTTGTGGTTACGAGGGGGGGAGGGAGGGAGGGTGGGAGAGGGTTTTTTTATTGATTAATCAGTAGATAAGAACTGCTTTAGGAGAAGGGAAAGACAACACTCAATACATGGAAGGTCAGCTCAATTGGACTGGACCAAAAGCAAAGAAGTTTCCGGGATAAAATGAATGCTTCAAAGGTCAGCGGAGCAAGCGCGGGGGTCTGGGGAACATGGTTTGCGGGGACTTCTAAGTCAATTGGCAAAATAATTCTATTATGAAATCATTCTGCATCCCACTTTGAAATGTGGCGTCTGGGGTCTTAAATGCTAACAAGCAGCCATCTAAGATGCAGCAATTGGTCTCAACCCACCTGGAGCAAAGGAAAATGAAGAACACCAAGCCCACATGACAACTAAGAGCCCAAGAGACAGAAAGGGCCACATGAACCAGAGACCTACATCATCCTGAGACCAGAAGAACTAGTTGGTGCCCGGCCACAATCGATGACTGCCCTGACAGGGAGCTCAGCAGAGGACCCCTGAGGGAGCAGGAGATCAGTGGGATGCAGACCCCAAATTCTCATAAGAAGACCAAACTTAATGGTCTGACTGAGACTGGAGGAACCCCGGCGGCCATGCTCCCCAGACCTTCAGTTGACACAGGACAGGAACCATCCCCGAAGACAACTCATCAGAAATGAAAGGGACTGGTCAGCGGGTGGGAGAGAGATGCTGATGAAGAGTGAGCTAATTATATCAGGTGGACACTTGAGATTGTGTTGGCAACTCTTGTCTGGAGGGGGGATGGGAGGATAGAGAGAGAGGGAAGCCGGCAAAATTGTCAAGAAAGGAGAGACTGAAAGGGCTGACTCAAGACGGGGAGAGTAAGTGGGAGTAGGGAGTGAGATGTATGTAAACTTATATGTGACAGACTGATTGGATTTGTAAACGTTCACTTGAAGCTTAATAAAAGTTATTATAAAAAAAAAAAATTTCCAAAGAAATGTTAGCTAATATTATTAAAAAAAAAAAAAAAATTTTTTTTTTTTTTTATTCATTAAGATATCACCACATACCATCACTAGGATAAAATGTCATAATTCAGAAGTCTAAAATTTTGTAAATGTTTCAGGAATCCCAGTTGTTGTTCTGGTATTTGAGGTGCAAAAATTACTTTGTAAAGCAAGTGTCTTAGTTATCTAGAGCTACTGTAACAGAAACACCTCAAGTCAGTGGTTTTAATGAACAGAAATGTATTTATTTTCTTGCAATTTAGGAAGCTAGAAGTCCAAATCCAGGGCTCTGGGAGAAGCTGGGCATTCTTGAAGATCCTTGGTTTATAAACTGGTCTGCCTCCCTTATCTTCAAATACTGGTGGTCTTCCCTCCTTGTCTCCTCCTATGCCTGCTCTGCTCTTTTATATCTCCAAAGCGAATGGCTTAAAACACACTTTACACAGTTACGGCCTCATTAATTTAACAAAGGAAGCCCCTATTCCCCAATGGGATTAAATCCACAGGTGTAGGGATTGGAATTTACAACACATATTTTGAGAGGAGACAATTCAATCTATAACAGCAAGCAGCCATTCTAATTTTATCAATTCCAAATTTTCACAAATAGGCCATGAATTAATTTCTACAGATATTTGATAAAATGCTATTAAAATAATTTATACTTTGCTGTTTAGCTTGGTTTTTTTGCTCTTCTGCAATGGTGATACTGCTGTTGTTGTTGTGTGCCTTCAAGTGGATTCTGACTCATAGTGACCCTACGGAACAGAGTAGAACTCCCCCATTGGGTTTCCAAGGAGCAGCTGGTGGATTCAAACCACTGACCTTTTGTTTAGTAGCCTGAGCTCTTAACCACTTCGCTACCAGGCCTCCAAGGACGGGGTGTTTTCTGAAATGTAAGCTTGAGCATAGAACCCGAAAGTCATTGCCTCCCAGTAGATTCTGACACATAGCGACTCTGTAGGACAGAGAACTGTCCCATAGGATTTCTAAGGAGTGGCTGGTGGATTTGAACTGCCGATCTTTTGATTAGCAGCCAAGCTCTTAACCACTTACCTACTGTGCCACCAGGGCTCCTAGTTGGGAAAATCACATGCAATTGATGATGCAGGGAACAGTGAAAGAACACCAGCCTTAGACTGACATGGGTTTGTAGTTCAGTTCTACTACTCAAGGCTAGTATGGCCCAAGACCAGTCGTGTAACTTTTCTGGGCCTTGGTTTTTTGTTCTTTGTGTTTTTTTTTTTCCCATTTATATGTTTGGGTAGGATAATACCTGCATCGCGAGGCCTCTAACTCATATCTGTCCTCTGAGTCAGAACTCATAAATGCAACTTCCCTTTTTGGCACCTGCAACTGAATATCTTAAAAGCCCTTTCAAACAGAGCTCTTGATTACCCACCCCTGAAGCCTAATCCTATTCTTTCCCATCTCATTATATGGCACAGCTATCAACCCAGTTCCTCAAGCATTTCTCATTTCTTTCTTTCCTTTGCATCCATGTCTAATCCATCAACAAGCCGTCTTTATTCTTCCTCCAATTTATATCTTGGCTCCATCCATATTTTCATTCTAAATCACTATTGTCTCTTACATCACTCACTAACTGATTTCTCTTGTTCCATTCTCATCCTTTTCTAATCAGTTTCTTCAAAGAAACCAGAATAATATTCTAGCAACATGAATCAACAAATCCTGCTTAAAACTCATCAATGGCTTTTGTGAAGGTTGGATGAGAGGGCTGGAGAGAAGAGAGAGAAGACTTAAAATAGAAAATGAATGGGAAGCAACCCATCTGTCCCCAACCTTGAAAAGAGAAGCTCTGGAATTAACGGGAAACTTGCTCTGTAGAATTGGCCTACAGGAGAGGACCAAACTGGCTGCGCTGAGAAGGTATGGACTTGATAACTAGAGAAAACCATTAAGGGACCTGAATGTCAAAATGAATTAATTGCAATGATATGTGTGTGAAAAACAATTATGGTCATTTGCAGTAGGTATAGATGTGTTAAAAAAAAAAAAAACAGAGTGTAGATAGAAAGCTAGCAAGAGTAAACCTCATAGGAAACAATAATAGCGCTAAAAATATGAGAGCTGGTGAGGATGATGAGGAAATAAATCTAAGTGAGGCAGTGAGAGACAGAGGGATATCATTTAGTAAGTGATGGGATCTGAGCTCTTTAGGAAAGGGTCAGGGAGGAAGGGTGCCTATTTGCATGAAGTCCCCTGGATCACTCATTCCAACAGCCAGGCTCACCATCTTGTTATTGTTGTTATCAGTTGCAGTAGGCTTGGCCCCTTCTGATCTACTTTCAGAAGTAGATCACTAGGCCTGCCTTCCAAGTATGTCTTAGTCTGGAAGCTCCACTAAAACCTGTTCCTCATTACAGCAGAGGAGGGCGCTTGTGCATGAGGTACGTTGGCCAAGAATCGAACCCAGGTCTCCTACACTAAAGGTGAGAATTCTGCCACTAAACCACCAATGCCTTCTAGATACAATAAATACTTAACCATATGTTTAGCAATCTAAGTTATGTAAATGTACCTACCAAGAATTATTTTAAAAAGTTATATTTCTTTTCCTTCTCATTTTTTGTGTTTGTCATCTTAAGGAGTTTGAATATAAATATTTACAAACAGGTCCAGTTTCAAACTAATTCAGAAACAAATTAGTTCCACTGACCCCACCTCCTCACAACTAACAGCCAATTTTCTATGGAAGTTTGCAAGTCATTAGTATTTCTTCATAGCAAAATTCATTACTTTTTTTTTGAGAAATGGTATAATGTCTAATCTTCACCTTTTGACCCTATAAGAGCTGAGTATTCAACAATCTTGAAACAATATTTCTTAAAAACTTATAAAATAGTCAGATAGGACATAGTCAACTGGTATGAATCTTATATGTTGTATTAAATTTTATTTTACCCTACTGTTAACTTCCAGCTTCTCACTGGGTTCAGATCTGAATGCAGTGTTGGCACTAACTCTGACCTGGACCAGAATTAAACCAACCTAATTTTCCTTCCTTTTTTTTTTTAATTTTCCTTATACCTTCAATGCTTCATCTCACTTTTCAATGTTGAAGACAGGGTTACATCCCCAATGAAAAAATGGACTTGAATGGAAATTTTAATCAACATATTAGAAATAGTTTGATGAAGATTTGTTTATCCATCTCCTTCTCATCTGTTCTGTCCTACCTGAGTGCCTGACATTCATGAACACTGAGCACAGTGCCTGGCAGCCACTGAATATTCAATATATTGTAATAATAAGTTCAGTAGTAGTTAAAAATAGTAGTTAACATCTACTAAGAACCCTCAGGCATGTAAGTGTTTTTGTAACGTTATATAAACAATATGTTGAGGGAGGTAGGCTTAAAGTTCACTAATATGATTACTCAGTAGTATCAGGCTTTTGGATTTGTTTCTTTGCACATCTGTTGGCTTTTTCCTCAAGCTTGCAAGATGGCTGCTATAGCCCCAACCATTTCATTTTCAGGTAACACCCCCAAGCAGGAGGGAAAAGAGCTTTTCCTACATACATTGTATTTCTTTTTCAAAAAAGAACATTTTTTTTTTTTCTAGTAACCCCTGGCTGACTTCCCTTCAGATCCCATCAGTCATAGTAGAAACATGCCCATCTCTTAACCAATACTTAGCAAAGGGAATAGGGCTATCATAATTGGTTTATTCTTCTCAGGTCTCATTCCTTGATACTGGGAGAAGAACCTACCCACTCTGAGCACTTTATTACTCAATAGCTGAACAAAATACCATTCTCTTAGCAGAAATTAAGGGGATAATGCTCTTCTGGGAACACTGTCTATTCCGGGTAGGTCCTACTATTATTCTCATTATATGTAAATGAGAAAACTGAGGCTCAGGGGAGTTAAATATCCCATTCAAGGTCACACAGCAAGCATATGGTAGAGATGAGACTTTAACACAGCCTGGTTCAGGTGACTTCAGAGCTCAAACTTCCATCAACTAAGACATACTGTTCCTCAGTGAGTGTATGATGCAGTGTACAATACCCAGACTATCCTCTGGGAAACAGACAAAACCATATTTCTTTATTTCTAATCCTTCATAAAAATATTCTAGATCCTCACTGAAGGACATAAGTACGGGAGGCCTGGGAAAGTCCATAAAAACACCAGCCATGACACAAGGGCCTCATACCATCTGAGGGTATTGGGGAAAATGGGAGGCACGTTCTAGAGAGTGCAGCTAGTAGACAGCCAATCAGGATGGAGAGATAAGTCTTCCCACTGTCCCTTGGGGAAAGAAGAAACACCCTGGATCTGAGTGTTACCAGGTGGAAACCCCAGGTTTTCCTCGGGAGTGACTCATATGGGCCAATAAATGAAAGACTGAGGTAGGAGAGCATAAAGGTCATTTTATTTTTGTTGCGCAAAGAAAGAAAGCAATACGGGCTGTTGCGGCCAAGACTGCTCCAAGAGGGCAAGAGAAAAAAAGTGATTTTTAAGGGGTTTAGAAGTAGGGAGTTCATACAAGTCACCTCAGCAACATTCTTAATCATCACACAGAGGTGACAGGATTTTCACAGGGCAGACCAAGCAAAGGAACTGCAATTTTAATGCAAAAATAGCAAGGCCGATCAAGCAATAGGGCTGGAATTCTGATGCAAAAATGGCAAGACTGGCCAAGCAAGCTGCAGTAGAATTTTCTGTGGCCTGGGGACTGGGACTTGTGTATTACAGGGAGTAGGTAGGTAGGGGGATGGAAGGTCCCAGGTCCCAGGAGCTCTTGACCATGACACTGGAAGCTGTAAGATGGGGTGTGGGTAGAAACAAGAATTTGTAGGGCCATAGAAGATAAAATGTTTGGTGTCACCATCAGCAGAGCCTCAGCAGTTCTCGGCAGCAGTAATTTCCATGAACCTGCTCCCATCCCATTTCTGGTGAGGACTCTTGTATGTGGTAGTGGTCTATACCTTGAGAATCGTAAATTCCCAGAGAGGATAACCCTTCAGATCACACCAACCAAATCTGTCTTAAAATTCTTAGTCAGTCATTCAGGACTTTGCATCATTTCATCCAAAATGATATTTTTCCCAACTTGATTTCTAGAATCCACTTGTAAGAATGGGCACTCAACGTTGTTGTTAGTTCTCGTGGAGTTAGCTGTGACTCATGGCAACTCATTGCATTGGGCACATCTGCTGCAAAAGACCTCTTTAAAGTGTTAAAAAGCAAAGATGTCACTTTAAGGACTAAGCTGACCAAAGCCTTGGTGTTTTCAATTGCCTCATATGCATGTGAAAGCTGGACAACAAATAAGGAAGACTGAAAAATTGATTCTTTTGAATGGTGGTATTGGCAAAGAGTATTGAATATATCATAGACTGCCAAAAGAACAAATAAGCCTGTCTTATATATATCGGAGCCCTGATTTTGCAGTGGTTCAGAGCTCGGTTGCTAACCAAAAGGTCAGCAGTTCAAATCCACCTTGGAACCCTGTGGGGCAGTTCTACTCTGTCCTATAGGGTCACTATGAGTCAGAAACAATGATAACTGGTATATATATATATGGGTTTGGTTCATATATATATATATATATATACCATACACATAAGACAAAAGTTAAGGGTCCTTTTTATGTTTTTCCCTATATTTTCTGTAATGAAAATGTATTACTTTTATAATAAAAACAAGTACGTCTTTATCCTGTCCATCTTTCCAGGCTCTCTTCACCTATGATCTTCATAAAATGGTCTCTGATTTCCCCAAGGGAGCATTCCTTCTGAAGCCCTGTAGCACTCATTGTGCATAATACTCGTAATGTATTTATGTCAGCCTATCTGTGTTGTAAGTTTTGTTGTTGCTTTTATCGTTCTCTGTACTTTGGTGATCTTCCCATGAAACCTGAAACCATCAGCTCCTAATAGTCCAGAACTTAACATTTTCTCCTTCGTATTCACTATAACTACTTAGTAAATGATATGCAGGAAACTAAAAAAAAAAATTTTTTTTTAAAAAAAAGGAAACTAAGCCATTATTAATCGGTTTTATTTTTTCATAAAGCTTTCTAAAATATTACGTGAAAAATAATGCTGTGAATTCAGACGGGAAAGAGTGAGAATGTCTTTATGTGGAAGAGAACTCAAGCCCAAGGCTCAAAGATACATCTACTTTATGTCAGAGTCCAGACTGGATTCAGATATGCAAACTTCTAGACTTCGTTTCCACCCCGACTATTGTCAGGACGGGAAACCCTATGGGGCAGTTCTACTCTGTCGTATAGGGTCACTATGAGTCAGAAGCAACTTGACTGCAACAGGTTTGGGTTTTGACTGTATCAAGAATAAAATGGTTTACATTCAGCTACTAATTGAAATGTTAATGGTTTCGACCCACGCAGCGGTACCATGGATCTGCTTCCGTAAAGTCCAGACAACCTGCTCCTGTAAAGATTAGAGCCAAGAAAACTCTGTGAAGCTCAGTTCTACTCTGTAATACACAGGGTCACCATGAGTCAGAATTGACCCCACAGCAATAGGGTTCTCTTTTTTTTTAAAATCAGGAATAGCAACTACACTGCATGCTGTGAGGGCTGTTGTAGTGATGGCCCCTGATGAACCATCCCTCCCAACATCCACTCCTTCGTGAAGTTGCTTCTACATTGACTCTGTAATTGGCCATGTGACTTTCCTTGGCTAAAGGTACATCAGCAAACGTGACTCTATCAAAAGCTTGGTAAGTGCTTGTACATTGATTGGGTCTTGCCTTCTTGGGACACTGCCACCGTCATTCAATAAAAAATCCAGGTTCTTCAACTGAAGAGGCCACAGCAGAAGAGCCAGGGAGTTCTAGACGACAGCCTCAATTAATTGTCAGGGATGTGAGCGAGGCCATCTTGAATCATTCGGCCTCGGGCAAGCAGCTGGTTGGCTGCAGCTGAAAAAGTAACTCCAAGCCCAGACTTGCAGAATTTCCCCACTAAGCCCCACCCAAATTGTAGAATCATAAGCAATTAAGTGGTTGTTGTTTTACACTACTAAGTTTTGGAGTGCTTTATTATAACTGATACATATAGCTATCACTACCTCTGACCCCTGCTTCTGTCCCAGTTGACCTATGCCCTCCCGGAGTATGCCGAATGAATCACATTTTGCACTGAGTCTTACTTGACTTTAGAATCCTCAGCCAGGATGCTGGCCAGCCCCTTCCAATCACAGGAGTTGGCATGAGTTTAAAACTCTTTGCAACCGCTGAATAAGATAATACTTTCTCTTACCTCATGGGGCAGGTTGAGACAGACCCTAGACAATATTTTCAGTAAGATTATAAACACAAGTGTCAGATAGTTTCAAAGTTTTGAGTGAGTTAGATTATTTTTACGATCAAGAGAGCTCTGCTGCTAATTTATTCATCCATTATTGCACTATAAGATGGATGGCAAAATACGTCAGGCTTGCTTCTGTATTATGTATGAACTGGTAACTGATGACTTACTCTCTAGGTTTTCTGAAGGGAGGAAGGAAGGTAGGAACTGAGCTAAAATTACCCTTTCCTATATATTCCACACACTTCCCTCCTATTTCAACAAATACTATAACATCAAAATCATAAACATCTCAGTGGAAGCCAGTATGATGGCCAACTTTACTTTAGACGAATGTGACCATCTGGCCCTCACTTTCTTCCTCTGTAAATTGAAGACTGTTACATCTGTCCCTTACAGAGATATTATAGTAACAAATGAGATAATATGCAGGAAAACATATTCTTCAGAGGAAAGTAGCTACAATTACCATAATTTAAAAGAATACAGAAATCAACTTGTGCTTATCAAAATGTGATACATCTTTCAATTGTTGTCGACTGGATTTCTACTAGGTGTGTGAATTTTAATTTTTTTGTTTACAATGAGATCAATAAAACCACAATTTAACTGTTTTAATATCAGTCCAGCTGTTTCATCATCAGTAATTTTAGTTTGGATAGAATCCTATTCTGGTAAATTATATGTGTATTAGAAACTCTAATGATTGTCATATTTCTCCGAGAAACCTTTCTTTCTTTCTTTTTTTTTTTTTTTGGCTAAAAGGAGAAATCTCTGAAGCTAATGTTATTTTGTAAAACAAAAAGATTTATGAATACAATTTTGTAGATAAGGTTGCCATGCCTAGAACTGCCACATATTTACTTTTTTAGCCTGAACTAAAACTTTAACTGCTCTAACAGGTAAAGTTTTCAGCTGTGACCGAAAGGAAATGTTTTTTCTTAAACTGACAACTCAAAAGTAGAAACATCCCTAGCGATTAAAAAAACTTGTCATCAGTTGTGAATCACAGTGATGCTGAAACAGAAAAATACCTAAGTGATCATTTCAGAAATGTCCATTTCATCCTTCAAGCTAAAACGGTGAAAAGCTTCCACGTCATTTCTCATCTTGAAGGCTTAGTTTAATTTGTAAACTCAGCACAATAAAATAAAAGAGTTGAGGCAGTGTGTAAATAGTTCAGCCTCAGCTTCCCTTTCCCATTCCTTCTCAGATGATTTCTTTGTCATTGCTTAGCTGCATCAATTTTCATGTTCTTTTTTACCTGCGCAAGCATAGGTTCCCCCCAACATAATTTTTGAAATACAGCCTGAATATAATCATAGCACTTTTTTTCTAGTATCGTTTGTCTCTCGTTCTGTTTCTCTTGACCACTCTGTGAGTATAGTCGAGCAGACTTTAGCATCACCCAGAGTTTAGTGATGTGACATTCCAACCCTTCAGAGATTACTCTGAGTGAATTAAACTCAGCAAAACTAAACCCAGCTGCCCTTTCTTCTAGCCCTAGGTGTGGCCTGTTATTCTATGCCACTTTCAGAAATACAGAGTAAGGGAAACAAGGAGGGAACAAAAAATCTTCTTTCCAGAACGGTGTGGTTAGAATATAGACTGCCCTGGCCTCGGTGGCACTGGAAGCGGGCAGCGTCAGCCCAGCCACAAAATAGCTTCCTCTTTCTTGGGTCAGAATAAACAGCAGTGTACTGGGAACCACTACACACATTTGAAATCTCCTTTCCCCCATTTACTGTATCAAAGTCCAACGGGTCAATTATTTACCTTTGTTTTCCAGCAATTATTCTCTGTGAGGCTTGCATCATCTTCACACTCTGCACTAAGCCCAAGAAGCATCATGCAGGCAATGGGTCCTGTGAATTGCTGCCTGTCAGGCTTTGTGTGAGGGCAGTGGCCCCACTGAGAAACCACAGGGGTGTGAGCAGCCAGTGGAAAGATCACCTTGAATTGAGCTCAGCACCCTGCAGACAAGGGGGTGGTCTTTAAGATACATGGGTAACCCTACAGGACCAAAAATATGGAGCAACTTGGAGTACCTGAACCCCTGTAGAGGGAAGGAGTAGGTAGTTTGTAACCAAATGACAGCTCTTTCTGGTACATGGGGGAGGAAGAGGTATGAAGGGAATCTAGCAGATGTTGCCAGATGAGCCCCAGACAGCAGAAAATGTTCCAGGCATGAGTATTCCTGTCCCTGGGCATGAACTCTCTTGTGGAGAAGGGACAGTTTAAATGACCACACCACAGCACCACGACTTATATGAAACCATCCTAATGACCCTGTTCTGATCTCAGATTCATCAAAACCTTCTGATCAAGCTTCTCAGAGACACTGAACCTCGGCCAAGAGCTCCTCAAATCTAGACCTAGACCTATAAAAAAAAAAAACAGTAGTTAAATGAATTAACTAGTGTCCTGGTATATTCGTTTTAAAACAAACAACATGATCCACGGTTGAGAGAGAGGGCAGTTTTACGATAAAGTCTTATGATACAGAGTGTATATTTCATGTTGCACCGTACAGAGCTCATGAAATTCTGCTGCATTTATAATATGAAGCATTTATAATGTGGTCTGTGGATGGAAAGGGAAAGGTCATCATACCAAGCGGTGTCAAATAAAGGTGTTTGTTCTTGGAAGGTGTCATTCAACAAATAATTTTAGTGCCTCTGGCCTTGAATGCCCAAAAGCTTCAAGGGACAAGGGCCCCAAGTTTCAGCACGATATCAACCCCTCAAGCCTAATCTGAGAATACAGAACACACATACTCTAAGGTCTCTCTGGAAAACACCTGGGATGCAATCCCAAACACAATTGTATATGCTTTGCAATATGAACCTGGGTCCAAGACTCTCATCTCACTGGGTTAGAAACAGGAAACTATTGTTTGATTGTCAATCCCTGCTTTCAGCCAGGCTCTGTCAAATCTTTCTTTTCTGATTCCATAACTTTCTGGTCATTTTTAAGTATTCAACCCTCATCAAATCTGGTACAGTTTAGAAAGTGTGGTTCAAAGCACTCCCACTCCTGTGATTCCACGGAAGCCCAGACTTAGGGGAGTAAGGAGTTGTGAGGAAGTGACTTCCTTTTCCATTTTCCCTTCTCCTGAGATTGTCGTCTTTCAGGGTTGGATGGGCGTGGCATCAAGGAAAGCTACCTGGAGGTGGTGATGCCTGGTCTGAGCCTTGAAAACAGAGGGGTAGACACCAGGTGAATAATGACAGAAGGCCAAGATCCAGACACAGAACATGCCATTTTGAGGAACTCCCATTATTCCATACAGCAGAAGCATAGGGTTCATGTGGGCATAAACTTAACACAGGGGGCACGGAAACGTCTCCCTTCTCCCCCTGACAAATTTTCAGAGGGTAAAATCATAGGAAAGTAGAAAAAACAAAGTAAAAATTCCCATATTATATTTTAATATTCATGGTTCTATTTTTTTTTCTGATGACGATATAAAAACAGAAATTTTCAGAAAAACGGAAATTAAAAACAAAGGAAAACTATGTGCCTTTCGTTGAAATGGGGCTCATGATGACACTACAGCTTTGTCATCACTTCTTAATTGACTTTGGATCCAACCAGCTACACACACATTTCTGTTCCTGTTGACACTTGTAAAGCTTTTTATTGCTCAATACACACAATTTCCTAGTCACCTGAAGATGATCAATATTTCCAGCCTTGATTGGTGGTGGTCTATTTTTTTTTTCCTCTTTCTATTATTCGAAAATGTTCTGAACAAAAGTAAGCATTGTCGTATTTTTCCACAAAGATTTCTAGAAGTTCACCAGGAAATCCAAGGTATTAATAAAATAGGGCAAATCTCAAGGTTTTAGAGAATCTTGTGTTTCATATTTTCAGTGATCAGCATTATAAAGATCTCATATTGTGTACTATTACCAGGTAAATTGTTCCACCAACAAAAATTCAGTTGTGGAGAAGGGTGATTTGCAACAAGGAATCCTCAATTGAAAAGTAGCTTTGGAAATTTTCAGAAAACATAAAAAGTGAGATGCCTTTGAAACTAATGTAATTTTGAAGTCAATGTTACATTTTGTGACAATTATTGGTGATAAAATTATTGTCTGCTCAATTAACTTAGGGTGAGAAAAGTGGACTTTGCTTGAAAATAATAGACGAGATGTTTTATTTCTTAGGAAAGAGTGTTTATGATTAAGAAGGCAGGACGAATTTTGTCTAGGTATACAGAAAATTTGGGGTGTTGTTACAAATTACCATGAAAGTTAAAGAGGGAATATTTCAATGTGTGAGCTCCCAAATCAATTATTACAAAAGTGTGCAAATTCAAAATGAAATTATTTGAACTATAAAGATTTGACAGGTTCAAAACCTGTGGTGAGATCAATACTTATTCAACTTATTCAATAAATCAATATTATTTTTTCTGAGATACATGCAGAATTATTAATGATTATTAATTAAAAAGAAACTCAACTTTTAGCAATGCTAAGGATATTATAGACAACATAGTGGTGGTGTTGTTAGGTGCCATTAAGTCGGTTCACAGTGATGCTTTGTACAATGAAATGAGACACTGCCTGGTTCTGTGCCATCCTCAGAATCATTATTATGCTTGAGCACATTGTTGCCGGTAGTGTCAATCCATCCGGTTGAAGGTCTTCCTCTTTTTCTCTGACCCTCTACCATACCAAGCATGATGTCCTTCTCCCAAGAATAGTCCCTACTGATAACATGTTCAAAGTATGTGAGCTGAAGTCTCGCCATCCTGGTTTCTAATGAGCCGTCTGGTTGTACTTCTTCCAAGACAGACCTGTTCATTCTTCTGGCAATCCGTGGTATAGTCAATACTCTTTGCCAACACCATAATTCAAAGGCATTAATTCTTCTTCAGTCTTCCTTATTTCAAGTCCAACTTTTGCATATGTCTGAGGTGATTGAAAACACCATGACTTGGGTCAGGCGCACCAAGATCATACACAATACCAAACCTTCCTGTGGTAAATCAAAGCTAATATTATTAACACCTATATTAGCATATGGTGTGAATAAAAATTTAAACTATAAAGAGGAAGAATAAAAAGTATATCCACATACTTTCACCATTTCCTTTAGTAGCAATGATGCCATTTGAGGAAGTGAAAGAACACTGAAAAGCTCTCCAAATGTTGATTCTTTCAACAGTACTATTAATAAATGTGTGGGGAGAAACTGGCAAATATTTTTAAGGAAAAAGAAGAATAACATGAAGGTTGCTCTTAACTTTTCAAGCACACCAAACTAGGGAGTAGTACATTATTAAGAAGCATTAGCCTTGTTTGAGGTGCTTCCAGAGATTAGTGTCATGTCCCAAGTATTCCAGGCTCTGTGGACAGGTTGCTTTTTTTTTTTTTTTTTTAAATCTTGAAAATGAGAAGCAAAATACCATTACGTGCCATGTGAGAATAATAATAAATACAGCAAAACCATTTGGGATAGGGCAACGATATTATACCAAAAATAATCTCTGAAAGTTTTGCTTTGGAAAAGAAAAATACATCATGCCAATTCAGGTAGCGCTTTTTCTTTTTTTTTTTTTTTTTTCCTACAGCATCTGAAAAAAAGCAGGAAATTCAAAAGCTTTTGCCAAATACTGGAGGCTAAGTTACTAAATTTAAATATAGGATTTTTGGAGAATGGATTCAATGAAAGGAAACAAATTTTAGAACTACTGTTTTTAAATAGAGTGAACCATTAAATTAAGCATGGTCAAACCAGCCAAGAATTATACAAATTTGATGCAAATCCCAGAACTCTGATTTCCTTGCAATCATGAAAAGCTCAGCTTTATCTATGATTATTGATTCAATTGATTGGGGCCATTTGTTTATTCAATACAATCTTCGCAGTCATGCTCCTTTTACCTCGGTGCTTCTATGCATTGTATTGGATTAGTCAGTTAAGGCAATATTATTCTAGTCTGTACTTCTTTAAAATATACTTAGCATGTGAGAGATGAGGAACTCAATGGCTTGGCACTGATGATAGTGGTGAAGAATCTGTTTAAACACATACACACACACACTCTAATGAGGCCTGAAGGACTTTGCAGCATAGTGAGAAAGTTGCCACATGACCTTGCTGCACCATCTCAGGGACAGATGATGCTTTACTAATTTCCTCTAAACTCTACAAAGTTTGTACTTTGTTCGGTGTGTTATCATACTTTAAATTTCAAATGTTAACACAAGGTCTAAACGTGTTTAGAGTTGAACATCAGTTGTCCAATCTTGTTGGCATGACGATGGAAATTGACATGTTTATGAAAATGTCCCCATATTATTCCAAATGGAATAGTATGTGAAAAGTAGACTTAATTTTTTTTTATAAAACTTCTTGCTTATTTAATTTCTCCTTATAGAGACACCTACTGCTCTGACTTGCCAGCAATATATTATCTTCCCAAATACTATAGTCCTGGTCTGCGTAAGGACATGGTACAATGAAAAGATATAGAGTGAGGAAGGTCGGTAAGAAAAGAGTATGGGAGTTTGTGTTTATATACAAATAGGCAATACGTCTATGTCTGTGTGAAGGAAAGAAAAAAATATATATGTAGATATTTGTTCCAGTTCAGTTAAAGGCACAAAGAAAATGCAAGGGGACTCTATCTTATAGAAACTGAGACCTCAAATCATACTTAAGACAAGCTTCATTACTTTACAGTCATAGCAGGTCCGTGGTGCACTGTGTATTTATACCGTGTACCCTACGAACCTCGTGAGAAGACAGAAATAAGGAATTGGACTTCCATAATCGTTTTTATTTGCCTGGGACTTCATTTTTCTTGTTCTTCAATATATTCTCAGTACCCAGACTAGTACCTGCTACCTAGTAGAGGGTAAGGGTCTAAACAATTTGAACAGAATATTCATCCAATAACATAAAACAAAAAGTTACAGAAATGTAACACAGGGAGAGTATGGTTAATTAGGAGAAGTTCATGATGAATCCTGGAAGTGGTTCATCTTCAATAGGTAGACTTCTGAAAAGCCTAGATGTAGACCAGGCATCTCACCTATCAGGAATTACAGGCACAGAGAAAGAGCAACACTTATTTGTAAATCCATTTGGCTGGTGCATGAAGAAAACAGTATGAGAAAATCCTGAAAAAATCATTTTTATTCCTATACCAATGAACTCCAAGCAATCAATTTGTCCATTGGATAGGCTTCTTGAAAGGCTTTCCATCACCTATCGACCATCTCTGCACTAACAGTTGTGAGACTGCAGGGCTTCTGGTTCCATAGCTGTGGAATAAGGGGCTCCTGCCCTGGTGGCACAGTGGTTAAGAGCTCAGCTGCTAACTAAAATGTCCGCAGTTTGAATCTACCAGCAGCTTCTTGGAAACTTTATGGGGCAATTCTACTCTGTCCTACAGGCTCACCATGAGTCAGAATTGACTCTACAGCAATGGGTTTGGTTTTTTTTTTTTTTTTTTTTGGTTTGTTCACTAATGGACCCCAGGTAGGGCAGTGGTTAAGAGCTCAGCTGCTAACCGAAAGGTCAGCAGTTTGAATCCACCAGCTGCTCCTTGGAAACCCTATGGGGCAGTTCTACTCTGTCCTATAGGTTTGCTACAAATAAGAATCAAGTTGACACCAGCTTTGGTTTGGTTTGGTTGTTCTCTAAGGTCTCTTTGGTCCAAATGTTTTCTGACTAGAAATGCCAAGTATTGCTCTACCATTGACAAGTCATTCAATAAATAGCATTTATACCTTAAAAAAGTAGACAGCCATTTCCCCACTCATCAGCTTTATATTCCGCCAGTTCAGTTTTTCTAAGACCTTGCAGATGTCTTTCTACCTCACACTGACAACTGCTTTTATTTTTTTATAGTGCTTATTCTTGAGACTTCAATAGCCATGTAAGTGAGATCCCTTTGTCTTCTCATGTATTTCATCTTTATTTTTAGTGGATTTCTGGTTGTGTTACTGAACCAAGGAGATTTGATCTAAATAAAGTGCCAATTTGGAAAAGAACCATCAGCTGAAATGGGAGCAATGATGACAGTAACAAATGCTGGTGAGCAATTGCAATATTTGGGGGAACCACTAAGCCCACTGCTTTACCTGCACTGCCTGCTGAAAGAAACGCCCCTGTATTATACATTTCAGTACATCATTTTAAACCATATTTACATGCTCGGTTTTGGAATTTTTAAGAAAATGTTTTGAGAACCATACTATTTTAAACTTTGGCTTATATTTTTGTGATTAAGAATTTTTTCCCTTTTATTATTCTTGGAAACTCATAGTTACCAGTTGGTTCTTTTCACCAAGTGTTCTGATTATGAATAGAAATGAACCATTACATACTACCGTTGTGTGGCCTGGATTACATTTTCCTGCTAATGAGAAGCCTTTGAAACTTGGAAGCACCAAAGGTCATATACTCTACAAACACCTTCACAGGGTCTCCAGGCTTGGTTGTTACCATTGAACATAAAAATACAACACATCTTCCTAGGGAGAATACTGCTCGTGGACTGCCAGTCCTTTCTTGAGACATGTTGTGGTAAACACAGAGACTGAGTATCACGTGTTGGACAGCCTTGAGAGGCAACCGTGTCAGGTGAAGTGATCCAGTTCCATCTCTGGCTGCTGAGAAGCCCTATCAGAATGTTTTGACTCATTACCCCCAAACCTTCATCAACTGATGAAACTAATTTTTTTATCAGCTGATTAAGATTCAAGATAATGAGTCAAAACATGCCAGTAGTAATTCCCAGCAGCATGAAGACAGGATGTTAACTTCTCTGCGCACATGTACACATGCATGCAGACAGACACAAAATGAACCAACACAGCCGTCCTGCTTGTGGAAAGGTTTGTTTCATTCACGAAAGGGGTGAGCAATCGCACATTCATCCAAAAAAGGAATAACAAAAAATAAGCTAACCAAACAACTGAGTCGACTGTTAATAATTTTAATAAGAAGAGAGTAATGGCATAAAATCAATTCATGAGAGAACACAACAGGAGGAAAGAAAAAAAAAAATCACACAGGAAATTGCCGAGGTACAAATCGGAATGGAATCTAGAAAAACCAAAATCCCAGATGCCTTGTGCTTCTTCCTGAATCGACAAATGCACTGCGGAATGTTTTTGATGGCAACTCTGCCTGAGCCTGAAGTTCCAAGAATTTTCCACAACTGTTCTGCATTCTGCATGCCTTTGGCCTAACTACAAAATATTGAGTTTTACCAACAAAAGTTTTCGACTGAACACTCTACCCCTTAATATCAGATAGATAAGATAGATAGGTATTCTAAATTCCATTACGCATCCACTGAGAAGCCACCTAGTATTTGGAGCGCACTGCTTAATGTGCTAACTGATCGTGGTGCATGGTGCTCACTGTTAGACCAAGAACTTACCTGACATTTATTGCTGTTGAGGGGAATTAAATATTCGCTAAATCTGGCCATACTCTAGCATTCCAAAAGCTGAGGAAGATTGGATATAATATCTTCCACCTATCAGTCTTGGTTTATCTCCTTCAATAAAAAAAAAAATCTTCTTCAATAGTTTGAGTTAAATCAGCTTATAAGATTGACCATGAAAAGTCTCCCTGTAAAAATACAATAAATGCTAAAACATGGCACGCGATAGTCTCAGCGGTAAACTGAAAATGGTTTACACGGGGAACAAACAATGGCTGTGATCATAATGTCTTTGAATTTGCAGCGACTGAGTATGCAATGCTTTTAAATGCAAGATTCCGAACAGCCAGGAGACTGTGCTCTCACATATACGATTAAGGGTAACTTTTACCTACAGTCTGCATCTGATGGGCAGGCTCTCTGAAAGCCTTCCTGCTGAAACACTTTGTTAGAATTTTGTCTGGAATTTGAGAGGAGGGAGAAGCATAGTGCTAAAAAGATGAAAACATTCTCTTTTCTGCTGTTCTTTTTCTTTCTTTCTTCCCCTGACTACTGTATCTCTATGGTCCTCATGCTTGTCATTCGCAGAAGACACCATTACCCAGCTTATCGGGAAAGAATCTCTCCTCCTGTTGTGACATTTAAATGTGCTACGGAGAGGTTTCATCTCTAAGAGACCAACTCACCCACACGTTCAGAGGGGGTCTTAATTGGTGTGTGATTTACTACACGAAGCAAAACTTCTCCTGGCTAGGCTGAAACACTGTGCTGACGGAGAGCCTTTTATACAGTGTTATAGGCTTCTCTTCTCATTGGGAGCATACATTTACTAACTGTATAATTGGTGGCACAGTTCTTCCATCATAAACATTGTTATCAGTTAATTAAACTTGAAATGCAGCTTTGTTCCACAACATGTTTTGTCAGATTGTTTTCCTTATTTATTTATCATCATAAATTTTTCCTTGGTGACTGGCAGCTTCTCAGCCCTCCAATAATAATATAAATCAAAACATAAGATTTTAGTCTTCGTGCAATTTCCTTTTGGTCTGAAAATATGAAACCAGATGTTTTTGGCATGCTAAAGATGCTTTTCATCTTTTTTTAGATTCTTTCAGTGTAGTCAAAGTAAATGCATTTTTAAAACCAACTTATGAAAGTTAAATTCCCTTTGTTCATCTGTGTATAGTCTGGTTTGCATTGATGCAGTGGCATTGAGAGACCTTTCAGATAATGTGCTGAACGTCTTGGAGGAATTACATGTGTGGGGGTAACAGAAATTATATTAACAGCAGATCAGTAGACCATGAACCACGTTTCACCAGAGGGTTTTACCAAGCAGTATGCCCAAAGGTGAAGGTTCGGGTTGGACAACGACCAGTAATGATCTTGACTATTTATATATTATCTGGGTGATGTGCCTAATTTGTTCACATAGTTATCACATACTTGTTCCAGCTTGAAAATATGGGGCCCATGAAAGCATGGCCACTGGAATTTCCTTTGACAGTGAATCTCATTTCAGTAGATATTACCATCTATCTCAGCCTAAGGCTATCACTGAAACATCTAAACATTCCCAGATGGGACCTACTTTGCTGATATTAAAGGGATTTGATGTTACTGGGGAGACTTGGGGTCAGTAAATAGGAGCAGAAACAGAGTGGCACATAGGCTAATCACATTTGTACATGGCCTCAGATCGTCTATAACACCCCTGGGCTATTTTGTGGTTCGGGTATTGAGACTCTCAGGACAGACTGAAATACTTTGGGATCTTGGTGGAGGGCGGGGGGGAGGTGGTGCATGGAATTATTTATAATCAGCTTTGCTATCTAAGCTTTGATGTGGTTGCTCCCATCCTCAGGCCCAGCTTCATCGCATAAATTCCACGGGCCAGTGCACAGGACACTTCTACCTCTTCACCACCATCCCCAACAGCCTTGGCAATCTCTGTACTCATGAAGAGTGGGCCTCCTCTGCCTCTTTCTCTGCTTGATTTTAAGCAAATTTTCCCAGAGGCAGTCCGTTTCCACATATTCAGACTGCACGAACTTCCTTAATGCCAGTTGCAACTGACTTGCCATTCCAGACATTCTACTGAATGGGTCCCATCAAAAGCCACCAGTGACCCCTTAAGAGCCAAATACAATGTGTTCTTTCTGTCTTAAATGCTACTAACCTCTGCTACACTGAACTCTTCTTCCCTATTCCTAAATTTATCCTCCCTCGGCTTACATAGAAGCTCTGGTGGTGCAGTGGTTAAGAACTTGGCTGCTAACCAAAAGGTCGACAGTTTGAATCCACCAGCCACTCCTTGGAAATCCTATAGGGCAGTTCTACTCTGTCCTATAGGGTCACTACAAGTTAGAATCGACTCAATGGCAATGGTTTTCTGGCTAACGTAAACTCAAGTTCTTTTGGCTCTCCTGTTTTCCTGAAAATATGTCTCGTTTCTTTCCAGTATTTTCTGCTCATCTTCTTCCTTTGCCTGACTCTAGTATTGCAGTCTGTGAGGTTCTGCCTTGACTCCCTTTCCCTCTCACTCCTCATGGTCTTCTGGGTGTGACACTGACTCCCATGGCTTTACTATCTGTGTGCTGATGTCATCCAAAATTCTGTCTCTACTCTAAATCTTACTCTCAAGCTGAAAACACCAGTATTTATCTGTTTAGTAGTTATCCACACAGAAAACCCTCTCAGGCACCACAAACTCACTATAATAAAAACAAACTCATCTTCATCCCCAAATTATTGTAAAGCCTAGTTAATATCACCCGGACATCCAAGCCAAAAGTCAGTTGGCCATCTATGACTCCACATCCATTCACCCACAGCCTTCAAATCTACCTTTGAATTATCACTTAAATTTTTATTTCAAATCATTCTGTTAATACTTGAAGGAAAATTAAAAACAATATTTAAGGTAATTAGGAAATATTTGGTTCCGTGGGAATGAGTGTGAATTACGTTTAGATAAAGATTCTTGCCACGCTAACTTCAAATCATGTGACATAAACCATCACCTTTTCACAACTCTGACCTTGAGGGAAACAAGAAAATGGAAGGTGAGATACAATTTTTAAATTGGAGGGAAGAAAAAAGCAAAGGGAGAAAAGAGAGAAAGACAAGAAAAAAGGTATTTCTCTAAACCAAACTCATCTCCTATTTTCTTATTTTGAAGAATTATACAGAAATCCATCTGGTTACTCAAGTCAGGTTTTTTGTTGTCCCCCCCCCCCCTTATTTCTTCCCTTTTCTCAGCTCCTTGACCCAATTATTTTAAGATTTCTACTTCTCTAATACCTTCCACTTCCATTCCTATTGCTATAGCTTATTCAAGGTCATCATTGTATTACACTTGACCTATTGATGCCTTTGTAAGGTGGCACAAACTATTTGCACTCAACTACTAACTTAAATGTTGGTAATTCAAACCCCCCAGTGGTACCACAGAAGAAAGGCCTAGTGATCTTCTCTTGATAAGATGACTGCCAAGAAATCCCTATGAAGCAGTGCTACTCTATAACACATGGGGTCACTATGAGTCAGAATTGACTTCACAGCAACAAGTTTGGTTTTTTTGGTTTTTTAACCTTCCAGCCTACCCTTCTTACTGCTCTTGGCTGCCTTTGTAAAACCAAAATCTGCTTAAATTCCTTTGATGATACCTTGTTACTCTCCGGATAAACTCCATACTTCCTAGCAAAAGGGACATAGTCTTATCATCTCTTTGATGCTTCTTGTTGTTGTTGTTAGGTGCCGTCCAGTCGGTTCTGACTCATAGCAACCCTATGTACAACAGAACAAAACACAGCCCTGTCCTGAGCCATCCTTAACAATCGTTGTTATGCTTGAGCTCATTGTTGCAGCCACTGTGTCAATCCACTTCGTTGAGGGTCTTCCTCTTTTCCACTGACCCTGTACTCTGCCAAGCATGATGTCCTTCTCCAGGAACTGATCCCTCCTGACAACGTATCCAAAGTATGTAAGATGCAGTCTCGCCATCCTTTGCCTCTAAGGAGCATCTGGTTGTACTTTTTCCAAGACAGATCTGTTCGTTCTTTTGGCAGTCCATGGTATATTCAATATTCTTCAACAACACCACAACTCAAAGGCATCAACTCTTCTTCAGTCTTCCTTATTAATTGTCCAGCTTTCACATGCATATGATGTGATTGAAAATACCATGGCTTGGGTCAGGCACACCTTAGTCTTCACGGTGATATCTTTGCTTTTCAACACTTTAAAGAGGTCCTTCGCAGCAGATTTACCCAATGCAATGCATCTTTTGATTTTTTGACTGCTGCTTCCATGGGCTTTGATTGTGGATCCAAGTAAAATGAAATCCTTGACAACCTCAATCTTTCTCCGTTTATCATGATGTTGCTCATTGGTCCAATTGTGAGGATTTTTGTTTTCTTTATGTCAAGGTGCAATCCATACTGAAGGCTGTGGTCTTTGATCTTCATTAGTAAGTGCTTCAAGTCGTCTTCACTTTCAGTAAGCAAGGCTGTGTCATCTGCATAATGCAGGTTGTTAATGAGTCTTCCTCCAATCCTGATGTTCCATTCTTCTTCACATAGTCCAGCTTCTCATATTATTTGCTCAGCATACAGATTGAATAGGTATGGTGAAAGCATACAACCCTGACGCACACCTTTCCTGACTTTAAACCAATCTGTCTGAACAAATGCCTCTTGATCTATGCAAAGGTTCCTCATGAGCACAGTTAAGTGTTCTGGAATTCCCACGGATGCTTATCTCTGCTATATTTACTTTGGCATCCAACATTTAGATGTGCTGAACCATCTATATTCTTAAAACATCATTCTGATTCCCATCTTCCCTTTGCTAATGCTCTCTTGATGTCCTGCTCTCACTCATTGTCCTCTACTACCTGCCTGGTGAGATAAGCTCCATGACTGAGCTAAAGGATCACTTCCTCCAAGTCTTCCCCACTGCCCAAGAAGAACTAAACTAATCCTATTTTTTTTTTTCCTCCTTAGTCACCTTTGCCATCTTCCATCTCAGCATATTATGACACATTTTTATACACAGTCTCATCAACTGGAGTCATTGACTAGAATTCTTGAGATTCCAGAGCCATTCCTGGCTGTGTTTGGTGTTCCAGTTCTTAGCACACAGTGCCTGGCACTTAGTAGAACAGTGTGATATAGATCAAGGTGTCCATTCTGACTAGTTATGAGCATGCCATTCCCAGTGAACCACAGGCTTTTTTTCTACCCTCTGCTATTGGAGGTCTGAACCCAGCTCCATCACCTACTGGCTGGCCGGTGTAGCTTTTCTATGCTTCTATAGCATCTTCTGTAAAATAAAGATTAAAAAAAAATGACATACCAAATACCACTGATATGAGGAAAAAAATAACGATGGCATGTAATAGTTTACTCGGTGCCTCATATATAATGAGTACTTAACAAATTTTAGCTGTTATCATCAGCTGATCAATACATGCTTATTAACTGAAAAAATAATCAGAAAAATATAAGAGGCCATCGAGATTGATCAGCTCCATGAGACCAAGAATCATGCCTTGGGTTTCTTTTGTTTTGGTATGGTGATTTTTTTGTTTTGTTTTGTTTGCTTGTTTGCTTGTTTGTTTGTGCTAAATACTCAGCTCGTTGTCAAATCAAGAATGCCATACTCCATCCATGTAGTTGAATGCTGAATCAAAAAGATAATACGGAAAGAGTGGGAGGAGTTTAGGTAAACACAAAGGAAAAGACGAGCATCGTAGGTGGGTAGGGGCAAAAGCCAGTCATCAAGGGAAGGAGACCAGAGAAGAACAGTCAACAGTGGTGAAGTAAAGGTAGGAGTAGAAGCTTAGCAAAATGTCCTAAACCCAGCGATCTGTATGTCCCTGAGTGAAACCAGTCATTGTTCTCATGATGTACAATACAGAACAGAGGGTGGAATAAGGCAAAACTAAGTGATGGTGGTTGTAGGAGGGTCCTCACAGCCATTTTCCTTGCCCCTCTTCTTCACAGTCATTATTTGAATCATTTGTTTTCTTTTTTCAAAAATTTCCAGCCATGCATTAATTATTATATCATGTCCCAGGGTTGATGTTACTTCTTTGTGGTTGTACCTTGATTTCTGAGTCCATAAAATCCTTGTGAAGTTCCCCACAAATATTTAATCTCTCCTTCAGTAATGAGGCCATTTCTCTCTGTAGTTAATGAACCTTGAGAATTGAGCTCTAAATTTGCTTTCAGATTTCAGATAGTGACTAAAAGAACTTCTGTGCTCTAATCAAATTTAAAGTATTCATTCCTCAAACATCATTGTGTACCTATTATGTGTACAAAAACAATCATATTTCCTGTAAAATTATTGAAATATGATTTGTTTGAACTGTATTTATAAAACTGAATAATTGTTATGGGATACCCTTGGGAAACTCCTGAGACCCTCTGATATTGCTCTGCACTAATATGTGTTCTTCTCATCAGAAGCACACAAATTAGCAGACTTTGATTACTCTTTGTTGGCTGTAGGAAAGATGTGCCAGGATCAACTGTAAATACACAACCTCACTAGGTAGGTTGTTTGCCTCTTTGCTGCCAGATACCTCCCCCATCTTTCTGCAGTATGTTGTGTAGCCTGGTGGGTTAACAACCACAAACTATATTTCCCAGGTTCCCTTGCCCACTGGCTTCAAGTTAGGCTCAAAGTATTGGCAGAAGATTAAAGAGTCGGTAGAGAAGGGATGAAGCAAGGCTACCCCTCCCTTCCTCTGTTTCTATGAGCTTCTCTGACAGCGGCTTTGTCTCTCCTTGGCGTCTAGCTCCAAGCAGTTCTCCCTCCATAATCCCAGCTCTGGGGCCAGACACACACTTCTCTTTGCCCCTCAAACCCTTGAGGTGGTCAGAGTGTCCTGCAGTTGTTAATCTCTAGATCGCTTCAATTTATCCTGTTTTCATACCTTGTAACATCTCTGTAACTTGCTGTCATATGACATGCCCACAATAAACCACCTGGCATGAGCTGTTTTCCTAGCTGGACCCTGGTTGACACAGTCAAATCTGCTTCAAACAGTCTTTGTGACAAACATCTGGCTTCTCTTCCTGGAGTGTACTTGGAGGGTAAGCCAGCTTGCTTGCTACAAGCTCTTTAGAAAATGCCTTTAATCCTGGTGGTGAAAGGTTTCAGGTTGGTTTTATTCTTCAGCCTCACTGGGCTTGAGGGTCTCTTTGTCAAGGGCCCACTGAGTCTTGCCAGACAGTGATTACTGAGAAGGAGCTCGTGGTGTGCAGACTGCCTGGTGCCTTGGCGTCTGATGGTCTCTTCTGGAAGGCAGCCCCTCTGTGATGAAATATTGTTTTCAGTGTGATAATCTTTTGGCAAAATAATGTTGTCATCATCTGCCTAAGCTTTCCTCAGTAGCTGTTCAGTGCTTTTATCATAGACTTCACAACTTTCTGGAAGGAAAACAGACATCTAAAAAGAAAACACACACATACATTTGGTGTGAAATTCCAGACATCGAGATATGGATCACTGGAGTAGGTAACTCCATATCAGTTATCTTTAGTAAACTATCATTTTTTAAATAGTCAATTGATTGCCTTGTCTTCAGTCTTTCCTACTTCTAGTCATTTTTCAAAGCGGCTAAAAGAGTGGTCTTTTAGAAAACCAAATTTGATCGCGGCGCTGCCCATGATCAAAATCTTTATTGCATTTTCATAGTTTTCAGGATGAAGACCAAACATTTTACCATATCATAGTGCATGGTACTTCAAATATGTGATTCCTACCTTTCCCTGTGGGTCTTCCCTGCCATTCCTGCCCTCTCGTTGTTCCCTCTGACTGCCAGAGGTTCCCTAAATCTGACATACTCTTTTATATGTCTGTAGCATGGTGTTTGGTGCTCACCTGCTTATAATATTCTTCTCTCTCCTTTCCTTCTTTCCCTAAGTCACTCTTTCTAGCCTTTTCAGGCTCAGCAGATATACCATCTGAAATCCAGCCCTGTCTGTCTTCCAGCCCTCATACTGCTTGGCTGAGGCTCCTCGCCATGTGCCCCCATGGCACTTTTCACATAGTACTTCACGAGGTGCAGCAATCATCTGTTGACCTCATCAAGCCCCCCACCAGACTAGCTATTTCATGGACAGGGGCACCGTCTATGTTTCCTTGTTTTTTTCAGCAGGTAGCAGAGTACTGGGAGTAGTGATTTAGCAGTACAACCCTTGCCTGCTGTGTGAGAGATCAGGTTCAATTCCTGGCCAAGGCACCTCAAGCACAGACACTCCCTGACTGTCAGTGGAGGCTTGTGCGTTGTTACCATGCTGAACAGACTTTAGCAGAGCTTCCAGACTAGGACACACCAGGAAGAAAGGCCTGGTGATTGACTTCTAAAAAATCAGCTAATGAAACCCTTGTGGAGCTGATAGGGCAAATTCCGTTGTGGACTGGGTCACCATGAGTTGGGGCTGACTCCAGGCCAGCTAACGACAACAAAAGATATCATGCTTTGTATTGTATATACTAGGCACTTAATACATGATTCTACCACCAGTGAATAAAAACTGCAGGTGCTCCACACCCTTACCAAATCTTAATCTTTTTAACTCTTATCCATACTAATGGATGTGTAGTGATATTACCTTACGGTTTTAATTTGCATTTCTCCTGAAACTAGTGGTTTTCACTCTCTTTTCACGTACTTATTAACCACTCACATGTCTTTGTTTGTCAAGGGTTTGTTCAAGTCTTTTATGCATATTTTTTAGTATTGATTTGTAAGATTTCAATGCATATAATTTTGATAATTTGGTAAGTGCATGTTGTAGAACTGAAGAGAACTTTTTTCATAGATTCTCAGGCATTGAGAGTGTTTACTATTTTATGGCAGAAAGATATGCCACTCGTTTGAGTTATATGAATCACTGATTTTAAAGTATTATATGTCGTGTGTTACGTGTTACATGTTGTATATGTTTAATATTTTATATTATATATTGCATGAAATTAGAAATTCCAAATAATATCGGAGCAAAATGTATTATTTTGGATACATTTATAACATACAGACTATGAGATTTTTTATTTTCTTTATTTAGGGTAGATCAAAATGTAAGTGAGAATCACAAAATAATGTACTACTTCAGAAAAGAGAATTTACTTTAACCAAGAAATGTTTCTCTCAAATTTTGGCAAAAAGAAACAGTGTAAAAACATGACACTAGCTATTTTCATTTGTTACAATAAACACACAACATATCTATGAAAGGAATTTGGACCTAAATTATTTTTAATAGGAAATGGATATGTTTATCACAGATTCTGCACACGCCACACAGATAACAGAATTGCTTCTTAATGTTTTGATCATTGCCAGAACAAGCACATTTCCGGGTTTATTTATTTTTTTCCCAAAGGTTGAGTAAGACATAACAAACACTTCCTGCCACAGGCATGGCATGGTGGTAGGTCGGATACCTGGGTTATATAAATCTTTATGCTGAGCGTTTATGACATTTCAACTTAAAAGTTCATTCAGTTTGATGATTGAGGCAGCAGGCAATTATGACATTAAACAGTTCACAGATCTTAACCCAAGACCCAAATGGTTTAATTTTTTTAATGGCTGCCTTTGCCTCTCCCGGTGTGCACAGACCACAGCAGAGTTTAAAACCCTCACCCATCTTAATTGCCCCTGCTTTGTGGCAAGCACCACTGACTGCCTTCTAGTCCCAAATGTCTTTAGTTATTAAAAATTATCAATAGGAAGTAATAGAAAGTAATCCAGACTTACACTGGCGATACAATTGGCCACATATGCCCTAGTGGAGCATAAAATAAGAAAGATCATTACTATTACTACTGAAGTGTCATCTTGAAGAACACACTTTAAAAGTGAATCACATTATGCCTGTTCAGTCAATTATATCTACTTGTGAAGATAAAGCATCTTCCCAAAGATGACTTTCTTTTCTTAGGTAAAAGACACGGTCCTAGATTCAAACGTACACTCCAGTCTGAAGATGAATTACCAGACTGGAAGGATATAAAACTTAAATAAAAGTTGCATATAACTTTATTCAATGATAAACATATTTGCCTCCAATATTTGCTTTGTTCCTGAACTCATTGCAATGAATAGATTGATTTCATATTAAATTCCTATACTTGTCATGAATTCCTAATATCAAACTGATTTTCAGAACTACATAGTAAATGTAATCACTGCTGGTTATGCGAAAAATTCTAACAGCAGTAGTGTTCTAGAAAGATGGCTAAAAGCTTAGAGCAATATTTACTGAGGCAGATGATATTAGTGAGTGTTCAATATCTTCAGAAGTACCACCTACAATCACGAAAAAAACCCTGAGATGGGAGTTTGAAATGCTTATTGGTTACCTGAGATAGAGCAAGCTCACAGGAAATTTTTAATGTGAGGCTTGAAATATATTTCTACTAGTCACAGTGACGAAAAGGAGCATTGAAGATATTTTAGCTAACTTATGCTTTTCTACCATCTGTAGCATAAAGCCATTTTCAAAAAAAGTGTTGAATACTTTTACTGTAATATAAAAAAAAAATAGATTCCTTAAAAAATCATGACTGTATTTTGTCAGTGGGTTAATATGAAACTCAGTTGATATTTCTTAAAAGAGTATCTTATTTCATCCCTCAAAAGAAAAAGTGTCCCACCTCCAAACCAGCTTACAGTATCAATCACGACCTTACCAATTATATGTGAAGCAATCCTTCAGATAACAAACAAGATAGTTCTATGTCACTTTGTCAACAGAGGTTGCTTTTATCCCCTTGGAAAGTCACTTAGTAACCTGAGTTATCTTTCCATTACTCAGAAAGATATTTTTCAACCAGGACAGGAATGATTCTAAGAGGTAGCCATGGTAGTGACCAGAAGTAGGAGGAGAAAATTGAAAGCTCTCTTAGCCAAAATCCTCCTTTCCATTACTCCTCACTGGAGAACCTGGGAATTTAGCTCTTGGGCTTGATGAAGTCTCTCTTGTTCCTGCAGTAGTTAGAATGTGCCACATAACTTTATTATTCAAAGTAAAGTTTATATATATAACCCAGTGCTTTATGTATAAGATAAAGGTGATTCCTTTATTTTACATTAAAAATGATGTGATTATGCATATGCATTTATTCTACGGAAAAGGCTTAAGTGTTCTTCGGCTTCCAGTTCACTTAAGAAAAAGCTGAAAATTCTACCTTGTGTAGTACTTAATGAGCATGCTTTATCCTAGTAGCCCCAAATGTAAGATGTTATCAAGTCAGAGGAGAATCGCAGGAAACTAAGTGGCTGGTTGGTATCTTTGGGCAAGCCCCTTCATCTCACGAACATGTATCCATATGATCGGGTTACTTCTATTTGATCCTCTTGTTTATGTCCCCTAATATCTGTGTATATGACCATCTCAGTGCTTCCCACAGCTGTGTCATTATCATCTATTTTCCTCTCTACCTCTCTGCCAAGGCTCTGCAAGGCTCCATGTCTACTCATTCTGTACCCCTCAGCATGCAGAAGAACGTTCTGACACAAGGGAGTTAATAAATGTCTAATGAATAAATGAGTGAACGAATGAATAGTGTTCCGGGATGATATGACCAGCTCATTTCCCCTGAGAATTCAGAGTGACAGTAAGTCTGAGGACTCAGGGAAATGAAGCAGTAGATGGTGAATTGGGAAGCAGGATGTTTCATGGAGAACTAGGTCTGGCAAATATGCCCAGGAATACATAAAACTTGGCATGGGTACAGAAGACTATTGACTGTCACCTACCTGGACTTTAAATTTACTCAAAAGCTATGCCTTTAGAGTCCTATTTCCCTCAAAAATCCATCCTTTCTGATGTCTATGACGTCCGGCCATGCAATTTTCCATCTCCCTACCACAGCAACCCACCATATTCCAGGCCATCCCCCTGTATTCATTCCAAGTGCTGTTTGCTGCCAATGGCTCTGTCATGAACTATGTCATTATATAATCTCCTTCTTGCATGGATTGTCTTCTCCACTTGCCCCCTCCTCGCCTGTCCAATTCCTTGTTGTTTTTATCGTTAGGTGCAGCGAAGTTGATTTACGATTCACAAAGATCCCATGTGACAGAGTAGAACTGCCCCATAGGTCTTCTTAACTGTAATGTTTATAGAAGCAGGTCTCCAGGTCTTTTCTCCAGCAGATCCACTGTTGGGTTTGAACTGCCAGCCTTTCAGTTAGCAGCACAGCACTTAACCGTTGAGCCAGGAGGGTTCCTTGTCCAATGCTAAATAATGTTTAAGATTCATCCCAGACATCAGCTTCTCTGGGGGTCTTAGGAGCATCCCTAAGACACAGTATCTCTGTCCTTACCACATTGTGTTGCTCCAAGTATCCACTGAGGTGTCTGTCTCTTTTACTTGATTGTTGTCTTTAACGTATTAAAGATTCTGTCCAGTATTGTGTCCTTTTAATCTCTAGACTCCACGAGCTTCCATACACTCCAGTGCACAGAAAGTGCTGAGCAAATATTTGCTGAATGAATTAATGAAATGTGAATAATTGAGAATAAAATAGAACATCACCTGGGTCTTAAGAAAGAAGTGCCAAGGTTTAAAATGTGTCCTTTTTGGGAAAAAAGAAAATCAATGCAGAGAAAAATGTAAGAAATAAGTTAAGTGTCCTAAAGTAAAAGTTAGTGTTGAAGTGAACTAGGTATTAAGTTGATAGGGGAAAAAAAATTAATTCTTTTGAGGAAAGATGAGAATAGCAGAGATTAATTAAAATTTAGTTTATCAGGGTTTTCTCAGGAGATTGGCAATTTAGTCAGAGGAAAATCTTATTTTTTTTTAAGTACAATTCAGTTTATAAGTACGGTGCAGGCTAAAATGAAAACAAAAAATACCAGTATATGTTGAGTAATTAGCATTTTTGGAATTTGATATTCTCTAAAATTCTAAGTCTAGAAAATGAAAGTCTCAAGGTAAAAGTTTACAGCTCAATATGGCAATTTTTAAAATTCCAGATGCATGAGGTGACCACTGACCTTCACGTGCTTAAAGCTGATGGACACTTCTGGGTTTTCGTCGTATTTATCTGTCAAGACAAGTGTGACTGCTCCATTTGGGAAATAGTCTCTCCTCTTGCCTTATTTAGATCAGTCTCCCCTGCTTTTTCTCCTGTTCTCTAGTTGCTCCTATTTTGGCTCTATTTTCTGATCCAGCCTCATCTACCCCCCATAAATGTTAAATTCCTGAGGAATAAATGCTGGTTCTTATTATCTTTTCTATCTACATCTTCCTTCAGAGAGCTTATCCACTGTCATGGCTTTAATTCACATCTATATGCCAGTAACTCTCAATTTTGGATCTGTGATTCAAGTCCAAGAAGCAGTTTCAGGCAGAGATTAAGACACCAGGCTTAAACAGCCTGGCTTGTGTTGTGTGTGTGTGTGTTTAATTGAGTCAAAATTCACGTAACATATAATTAACCATTTTCAAGGGTACGATTCTGTGCCATTTAGTGTATTCTCAATGTTGTGCATCTATCACCTCTCTCTAGTTTCAAAACTTTCTCATTATCCCAGAGAAACACCCCACACTCATTAAGTGACCACTCTTACTTCCCCTTCTTCCCCTTTCCCTGGTAACCAATAATCTGCTTCCTGCTTCTATGGATTTGCCTAACCTGCAAATATCACACAAAAGGAATCATATGATATATGGCCTTTGGTGCCTGGCTGCTCTCACTTAGCATGTTTTTTAGGTTCTTCCAAGTTGTGGTATGTATTAGTACCTCATTCCTTTTTTATGACTGAATAATATTCCACTGTATCTATATTTTTGTTTATGCATTCATCCATTTGAGGGGCATTTGGGTTATTTTCACCTTTTGTGATTATGAATAGTGCTGCTCTAAATAAATATTTGTGTACAAATTTCTGTGCGAACGTATGTTCTTCATTTCTTGTAGGTATACACCTCAGAGTAGAATTGCTGGATCATGTGGTAATTCTGTTTAACTTTTTGAGGAACTGTCAAACTGTTATCCACAGCAGCACTTTATAGCCCCCCAGCCATGGATGAGGATTTGAACTGCCACTGGCAACACTTGTTATCTTCCCTTTTAATTAAAATCATATTAGTGGGCATGAAGAAAGGTCTGGCAATCTACTTCCAAAAACTAGCCAATGAAAACCTTACAGATCACAGCAGAACATTTTCCAACTCTCTTGCTTTGGACATATCAGTAGGATTAATTGCTGGAGGAGAACATCATGTTTTGTTGAAGCAGAGGGCCAGCGATGGTGAAGGAGGCTGTCAGTGAGATCATAACAATGAACTGGAACATGCTGGTGATTGTGAAGATGACCCAAGACTAGGCAATGCTTCATTCTATTGCACATGGGGTCACCATGAGTCAGAGTCCATTCGATGGCAGCTATCTATCTGTTAATCTGTCTGTCTAGTGGATGTGATGTGATAGCTTGTTGTGGTTTTGATTTGCACTTCCTGTTCTACTCTATTTTATAGGGTCACTGTGAGTTGGAATCGTCTCAACGGCAACGGGTTTGGTTTGGTTTGGTTTAATGACTAGTGATGTTGAGCATTTTTTCATGTGCTTGTCGGCCATTTGTATATCTTTGGAGAAATGTCTCTTCAAGTCTTTCACCTGTTTTTTAATTGGGTCGTTTGTCTTTTTGATCACATTTTTCTCAGTGTCCACATCTGTCAAATGGTACTACAATACCACAGAAATATTGTGAGAGTTAATCCAAGGGCAATAACTATCAGACATAGAGTAAAAGCTCAATACAACTTCGCCATTATCCCTACTGAGGCTTCATACACCTCCCTGGATGCCATGATTTCTCTTGTCACCACCGAAACTTCTAGAGTCCAAGTGGCCATCATGTCACTCCACTTGTCTGTACCACAGCCACCTAACTAGTCTCCCTTCGTACTCTTCCCACACTTTTGTTCTCCACAAAGTAGGCGAGATTATGTTAACCTTTACACAGATCAGGTTAGTCACCTGCTCAAAGCCTTCCAAGGACTGCCTATTTTCCTTAGGATAAAGCCTAATATTCTTCACATCTGTCATCCTCCCAGCTCCATTCTGTTTCCCTCATCTCTTTACTTTCTGGGTTCTAATTCTCCTGATCTTTTTCTGATTTCTCAAACAATGGCTTCCACACAGACCAGTCTTTAAAGAACTTTTCGCATAGCTGACTGAGACTGGTCCTTCAGATATCAGCCTGCCTCTCCCTGTCTCGGGGAAGCTGGCTCAGACTCTTCATACTAGGTCAGCTTTCTTTTATTCAACACCAACATTGTATCAGGTGCCAGGGATTAAGTGCTGAGCAAAGCAATTACAGCCCCAAGTCTCCTGCAACTTCCAGTAGAGTGACATATCACTTTTAAGGAAATATTTGCCAATAAATATATATCACAAGCTATAATAAATGTCTTAAAGGGTGCTTTGAGAGTGTTAAATAAGGAGGACTTGTTTAGATTTAGGGTCTAGGGAAGGTCTCAGTAAGGAAGAGATATTAAGCTAAGACTCAAAAAGTAATTTGGAATTGTCCAGGGCAAGATGCACTCTGTTGGTGCCTGAGCTTCAGGGTTTGGTAGCATGGAGCCTCTGCATCTGAATAGCTCTCTGAATTGTAGAGAAGTTAAAGGAGTAACTATCACTGGGTAGATGGATAAAAGCAATAATCACCAAATCTAAAGCCAGGAGTCTAAACTGTTGATGTCATTTGGCCAAGAAGAGCAAATGAAATGTTCCTTTATCTTGAATTTAAAATCAAAAAACCGAAAAACCCAGTGCACTAGGGGAATAATGGTGACATGAAGAGACCCATATACAAACTTGACTACGAGTGAGATTATGTGCTGAAGTCACTGGTTGCCCACGCATCCGTCCTGATTACTCCACCAGTCATGGGATCTGAAGCTCATTGATAAAATTTTGAAAATGGAATTACCTTTCAGCATTGACATATAGCAAGTGATCAATAAATAATAGCCATGTATGAATTCATTAATTAAGTTTATGTTTTTCCTGGTGACTACATTGTTGTTGTTGTGTGCCATCAAGTCAACCCTAGACCACAGGGTAGAACTGTGCCACGCGGTTTCCTAGGCTGTATGTAATCTTTAAGGAAGCAGCCCTAGTGGCGCAGTGGCTAAGTGCTTGTCAGCTATCCAAAATGTTGGTGGTTCAAACCCACCAACTACTCTGTTCCATGGAAGAAAGATGTGTCAACCTGCTTCCATAAAGATTACAGTCTAGGAAACCCTATGAGACAACATTCTATTCTGTCCTATAGGGTCACTATGAGTCTGAATTGACTCCAGGACAACAGATTTGGTTTTTGTTGTTGTTGTTTTAATCTTTACGGGAGCAGATTGCAAGATCCTTTCTCCTATGGAGCAGTTGGTAGGTTTGAACTGCCAACTTTTCGGTTAGCAGCCAAGCACTTAACCATTACATCAGCGGGGCTGTTTCTGATAAGCATAATAGCTCTGAAATCCCAGGGTCACTGTGAGCACCTAACAATGACCTTAGGTGATAACTGAAGTTTGAAGCTGAGTATGTATAGGGGGATGATTGCTTTTGTGAAGAGCTTTGGGTAACAAGGACATGATGAAGTAAATTCTTCCAAACCTATTAAATGCCTTATTTTTAAAACATATCAGAATGGCCCATCACCTAGATAGCTTTAGTATTTTTGAAAAAAGTAAGAAAGATACTCTCCTGGTGTATCATAAGCTATCATTTATAATAATGAGGGCCAACATTTATTGATGCTTCCTTTGTGCCAGGCACTGTGCTATGTGCTGTATGTGGTTTGTCCCACTTAATGAAGTTATCAATATGATGGAAGCCATGACCACCAGAGAAAGGTAAACAGATTCCTATTTAGCATGCCAATTTGTGGACAAAAAGGCGAACAGGAAATCAAGAAGCCTGAAAACAAATTTCAAATCCCAGCGTGAGCAGGATTTTTGTGACTTTGAATGAATCGGCCTGCCTTTTTTGGTCCCTTGTCTTTGTAATTAGAAATGTATAATCACAAGCTTCTTCGTTGGGACAAACAAAGTAAGCAGAGAAAAGAGTGAGATTCTCCCAGGGAACCAGAATTTATTCCGCACAAAAATGCTAGGTTTCCCTAAATGCATGAACTCGGCAGCCCACCAGGATGCTGTTTAGGGGAAAGGAGAGCTGGTGATTGCTTATCTGGGAAGCAAAACTGAGGCCTGGCTAGAGTAATTCATAGCTTTGGCCTCTCCAGGGAGGACAAAAAAAAGTAGTTCTGAGAACAACAAGAACCACAAGGAGAAATAAGTGACCACTAGGTCTTCTATGACTTTTAAGCCGAATTACCTTGTCACACTAGATATTCTCCCTTTAAAAAAAAAAAAACTCTTGACAAATCACCCTCCCTCCCTGAGGGCTTTTTCCATTGGAAATTCACGTTTTTAAGAGCTATCACTCAGCTTTCACTGTGAGAGTAATTCTTGATTAAAAATCTTTGCTTACAGAAAGATAAGCTCACTTTCACACCCTATCCTAAAATCCACTGAGCAACTGGAGGTTTTCATGTGTTTGTTTTTTCTTACTTTCTACAGATCATATACCAAAAAACCAAACCCATTGCTGTCAAGTCAATTCCTACTCATAGCGACCCTATAGGACAGAGTAGAACTGCCCCATAGGGTTTCCAAGGGGAGGCTGGTGAATTTAAACAGCCGACCTTTTGGTCAGCATCCAAGCCCTTAACCACTGTGCCACCAGGGCTCCGCAGATCATAGGGCAATTACAAATGAGTGGACACACTACCTGGACCATTTCACTAGATAATCTGTCAATCAGAAAGCATTTATGGGTGCTAAAACTATACAGAAACTTTATTAACAATCTCTAACGCATAGACTTGCACATTTGAAAGGTATATACATTCAATGATGAACTTCTTTCTTTAACCTGAAGCCGAAAGGGAGGTCCTGATTTGGATTTTGGCTTCCAGATATTTTCTTGAGCATCTCCAGAATGTACCCAAATGTGATATTTGAGCACTTCAGAGAAAGGGTACCAAATATCCTAATACAGTAGAGAAAAAAAAGTTTTTTTTTACATTAACTCAACCTAGAAAAGATACCACAAATACTCTTGGCTACCTCAGGATCATTAAACAAATGTTGAAAACTGATAACAACAGCGAACTCTCTATGCTAATTAAGAGCTAAATTGGGATGATTTGTGTCTGATTCTGGGCTGCATTTTATAATAGTTCTTTCCGCTGTACTCACTTCAATTTTAATGGGAAAATAGGTTTTTTGTTTACATTCATACATTAATAGACTCAACAAATATTTATTGAGTGCCTGTTATGTGTCAGGCCCTGAGCTGGGCATTACAGAAGTGGTAAGAGGATGCTGGTCAATTGCTCTACTCTTGCTGGTATGCTTTAGAAATAGTCACTTGTTTAATTATCTCATCTGTTTATTTCCCAAGAAGATGGTTCTACACAGTAACTTTTAATATAATGTGCGTCAGGATAAAAAGCAGCATGCAGTTATCCAATTTTCATCTACTTAAATTTTAATGACCATATTTACTTGTCCATTCAATTTTGCAACTTTTAGCCTGTAGGCACTTACGTAGCTGTAAGAGACCTGAGAGTCTCCCACATTTGGCTCCACATGGCCAATGCTTGTTGGACAGCGGATTGTTTTGTTCTAGGTAGTTTTGCTCGAAGAAATCTTTCATTTAAACGGCTGGTATTCAGGATAATTAGCAAGCATGTGATTCATGATTTTATATTTGGAGAGCCACACCCACGTATAAAATTTCTAAATCTTTTACTAGGTTTTACCTTCAGGAACATGGCAATATAAAGGGTAGGATGATTTCTAGTACACATATGGCTCACCTAGCACGTGAACCAAGCAATATCCTCAGGCCTTGACTGCGCAGGTGCCTAGCCTAGGGGCCCAGGAAATCCCCAACAGCCCAATACCAGAATGCAGAGCACAGGTGAGCAGGTTTCAGGTTCATCCTCACAAGTGTGCTTTGCAAAATATACTCAGGCAATCATTTTCATCCTTTTTTAAAGTGGAGACATTATGATTTAGGGCATTTCCACACATAATCTATCAGATATGTACTTAATACAGGGCCATTCAGATTGGTGCAAAGAACAATGCATGCTCTGACTTCATCGCAGGATAAATGACTACTAACTGTTGTTTGCTGCCATTGAGTCAGCCCCCAACTCATGGCAACCCCTTACATAATGGGATCAGACTGTTGTGATCCATAGGGCTTTCATTGGCTGAGTTTTCAGAAGTAGATTGCCGGGCCTTTCTTCCTAGTTTATCTTAGTCTGAAAGTACCACTGAAACCTGTTCAGCATCATAAGAACATGCAAGCTTGCACTGACAGATGGGTGATGGCTATGCTTGAGGTACACTGGCCAGGAATGGAAGCCAGGTATCCTGCGTGAAAGATGAGAATCCTACCAAAGAACTATGACTTCCTGCTCACCACCACCAATATGGTTGCAAAGATGCATCACTGACTGCCTTTAGGCCAATTGGATCAGGGCACATTTAATTCTATCAGAATCCAACACGCTCAGTGAATGCCCCTGGATTTTTTTGTTACTTGCTGACAGAACTCAGTAAAGAAACTACAATCATAAATGTGGCACTTTATAGGCCACACAATCAATTGAAGAGAAAAATAAATTACTAATAATTAGTGGCTAATAATTAATAATTAATAATTTTTTTAATAATTAAATAGTAAGTTCACACCCATTTGAATGAAATAAAATGTGACAAGGGCAGAAAAATTGAGTCAAAATATGCAGAATCAAAACAGGTGTCTTGCAAAGACTATACTATACCTCATGTAAGTTTAACTCCAGAGGTGCCTCGTTCCTTAGCACTTATTCTTACTATTTTAAGAATAGTGCTAGATACCATCTGGGTACCTCTTAGCATCTCAGGTAGAGAAAATCTATACTCTTCTGTTCTGATCCAGCCTTAATGTTTAATAAAACAGCATTGTACTCAGCAGGATACACTAGATATTTACAGGGACAAATGACTCTAAAAGCTTTATGGCTTAATGAAAAAAAAAAAATTTCTCACTCCTATATCCTATACAAAGATGGCAGGGAGACTTTGCTCATTATAAACACTTGGACGGGCTACTGGAGACACCGTGTATGTATGTTCTTCCTCAATCACCTAGACTTGAGAAGACGAATGTCACAAGTTGCACACTGCCTCTTAAAACTTACTTCCCAAAATGATGTATTTATTGACCAAAGCATGGTCATACCGAACACCAAGAAGTGCTGTTGTTGTTGTTAGGTGCCATCGAGTCGGTTCTGACTCATAGGGACCCTCTGCACAACAGAACAAAACACTACCCTGTCCTGCGCTATCTTCACAATTGTTGCTATGCTTGAGCCCATCGTTACAGCCACTGTGTCAATCCATCTTATGGAAGATCTTCATCTTTTTCACTGAGCCTCTACTTTACCAAGCATGAGGTCCTTCTCCAGGGACTGATCCCCCTTGATCACATGCCCAAAGTATGTGAGATGTAGTCTCGCCCAAGTTTAGTTATAAAAGCACCTGGAGTTTCACCATCCTTGTTTCTAAGGAACATTCTGGTTGTACTTCTTCCAAGACAGATTTGTTTCTTCTTTTGGTAATCCATGGTATATTCAATATCCTTCGCCAACACCTCAATTTAAAGGCATCAACTCTTTTTTGGTCTTCCCTATTCACTATCCAGCCTTCACATGCATATGAGGTGATTGAAAACACCGTGGCTTGGGTCAGGCGCATCTTAGTCCTCAAGGTGACATCTTTGCTTTTCAACACTTTAGAGAGATCTTTTGCAGCCAATTTGCCCAATGCAATGTGTCTTTTGATTTCTTGACCCCCACTTTCATGGGTGTTGATTGTGGATCCAAGTAAAATTAAATCCTTGACAACTTCGATCTTCTTCCGTTTATCATGATGTTGTTTATTGGTCCAGTTGTGAGGATTTTTGTTTTCTTTATGTTGAGGTGTAATCCATACTGAAAGCTGTGGTCTTTGATCTTCATCAGTAAGTGCTTCAAGTCCTCTTCACTTTCAGCAAGCAAGGTTGTTTCATCTGCATAACGCAGGTTGTTAACGAGTCTTCCTCCAATCCTAATGCCCCTTTCTTCTTCATATAGTACAGCTTCTCATATTATTTGCTCAGCATATAAGTATGAATAAGTATGATGAAAGGATACAAGCCTGACATACACCTTTCCTAACTTTAAACCATGCAGTATCCCCTTGTTTGAACAACTTCTTCTTGATCCGTGTACAGATTCCTCACGAGCACAATTAAGTCTTCCAGAATTCCCATTCCCTGCAATGTTATCCATAATTTCTTGTGATCTACAGTCTAATGCCTTAGCATTGTCTATAAAACACAGGTAAACACCTTTCTGGTATTCTCTACTTTCAGCCAGAAACCATCTGACATCAGCAGTGATATCCCTGGTTCCACGTCCTCTTCTAAATCTGGCTTGAATTTCTGGCAGTTCCCTGTTGATGTACTGCTGTAGCTGACTTTAAATGACCTTCGGCAAAATTTTGCTTGCATGTGATATTAATGACACTTTCCGCATTTGGTTGGATCACCTTTCTTGGGAATAGGCATAAATATGGCTCTCTTCCAGTTGGTTGGCCAGGTGGCTGTCTTCCAAATTTCTTGGCATAGACGAGTGAGCACTCCCAGCACCACATTCGTGTGCTGAATCATCTCAATTGGTTTTCTGTCAATTCCTGGAGACTTGTTTTTTGCCACTGACTTCCGTGCAGCTTGGACTTCTTCCTTCAGTACCATTGGTTCTTGATCATATGTTACCTCCTGAAATGGTTGAATGTCAACCAATTCTTGCGCATAGGGACTCTGCGTATTCCTCCCATCTTCTATGGCTGCTTCTTGCATCATTTAATATTTTCTGCACCGAATCCTTCAGTATTGCAACTTGAGGCTTGAAGTTTTTCCTCAGTTCTTTCACCTTGAGAAATGCTAAACATATTCTTCCCTCATGGTTTTTTATCTCCAACTTTTTGCACATGTCATCATAATACTTTACTTTGTCTTCTTGAGTCACCCTTTGAAATCTTCTGCTCAGCTGTTTTACTTCATCATTTTTCCTTTTGCTTTAGCTACTCGACATTCGAGAGCAAGTTTCAAAGTCTCTTCCGACATCCATTTAGGTCTTTTCTTTCTCTCCTGTCTTTTTAAAGACCTCTTTCTTTCTTCACATGTGATGTCCTTTATGTCATTTCACAAGTCATCTGGTCTCTGATCATTAATGTTCAATGCATCAAATCTATTCTTGAGATGGTCTCTAAATTCAGGTGGAATATACTCAAGGTCATACTTCAGCTCTCATAGACTTGTTCTCATTTTCTTCAGTTTTAACTTGAACTTGCATATGAGTAATTGATGGTATGATTTGCAGTCGCCCCCTGGCCTTGTTCTGACTGATGATATTGAGCTTTTCCATCATCTGTTTCCACAGAGGCAGTTGATTTGATTCCTGTGTATTCCATCTGGCAAGGTCCATGTGTATAAAAAAAAAATAGTCATCATTTATGTTGGTGAAAAAAGGTATTTGCAAAGAAGAAGTCATTGGTCTTGAAAACTTCAATCATGGGATCTCTGGCATCATTTCTATCACCAAGGCCATATTTTCAAACTATCGATCCTTTTTTGTTTCCAACTATTGCGTTCTAATCACCAGTAATTATCTGTGCATCCTGATTGCATGTTCGGTCAATTTTAGACTGCAGAAGTTGGTAAAAAATCTTCAATTTCTTCATCTTTGGCCTTAGTGGTTAGTGCATAAATTTGAATAATAGTCATATTAACTGGCCTTCCTTGTAGGCGTATGGATATTATCCTATCACTGACAGCATTGTATTTCAGGATAGATCTTGAAATGTTCTTTTTGACGATGAATGCAATGCCTTTATTCTTCACACTGTCATTCCCAAGGAGGTAGGCAAGGGCAATCGTACCAAATGCCCAAAAGGAGAACTAGAAATATTTAAATACAGTGCTAATGATTTCCACAAGCACATCAACAGGACTTTTTCTTTAGAGCTTCAATGTACACTAAGACACCAACTTGATGAAAGGGATATATAGGACCAGACGCAATCCCGTGTTTACCAAGAGGTGGCAGAACCAGTCATGCTACAATGGCCCTCCCCTCCTTCCCATTCTACATAAGAAGACTGAAAAGTAGAGAAGGGCATTGGCATGGTCAGCCTTATAGGTCTGAAGTGTTAGAAATGAAGAGGTTTCTCCCTCCAAAATCCAAAGTCAGATATGTCTCTAAGAGAATCAGTGGCTGAGTTGTAATGCATACAGAAGGGGAGGCTAATGACAAAATACCCAGCTGGGCGTTGCTAAGTTGTTGATACTGTAAGTTGACAATGAGGCTGCCACTAGAAAGGTGTGAATGAAGACACTCTCAGGAAACTTGACGAGTATATTCTGGTTTTAATGAGCATAGAGAAGGTCAGGACTGGTGCTTCCAACCGGTCTGTTATTTCTGAGAGGACTGTGGAAGAAATATTTGGTGTAGCAGATCTGGAGTACATGCTTGCTTGGTTTACTGGGCCTCCAGAGGCAGGAAAAGACAACCTTTCAGTGGCCATGGCTGCATGGAAGGAACACAGGGATAAAAGAAGGGGACACTCTACCCAGACAGGAAGTTGAGGACATGGACCATTGGAGTTGCCAAGGGATTGCCTCTCTTTGAGGGAGTCCTCAGCAGACCACCACCCTGAAGAAACCCACATACACTTTCTATATACTGGAAGAGATCACTGACAATAGCTGGAATGAGAATAAGGCAAAATGAGATCATTGCCCCCTCCACAGCACCAACAGGCAACCGTGTTGTAAGACTATCAAAGAAATGAAAGAGGAGGAGAGGTATAACAGAACTGGACTCGCTCCGTGGGGTGTTGGGGCTTGAAAGAACAGGATTTTCCTAAATACTTTCATTTTTTTTCAAGATGCTTAATAACCCCATTGCCATCAAGTCGATTCTGACTCATAGCAACACTACAGAACAGAGTAGAACTAAAAAAAAAAAAAAATTTTTTTTTTCACCCCATAAGTTTTCCAAAGCTGTAAATCTTTAAGTAAGGAGATTGTCATTGTCGCATCTTTTCTTCCATGGAGCAGCTGGTGGGTTTGAACTGCTGATCTTTTGATTAGCAGACACACTTAACCACTGCACCATCAGAGCACCTAAGACCCTTAATAAAACACTGTTATTACAAAAGTAGCAAATGTCATTGCAAAGTACACAGTCACAGCCATTTACCAAGGATATCTACTAGTAGGCAAGACCTTCTATCTAATTCTAAACTACTATCTTCCAAAGAGTCTTCTGACACCAGCCATGGCACTAAGAAGCCTGAAATGTATCCTGCTATAGTGGACTACACAGGGTTTAATTTTGTTTTAATCAATTTAATTCCTATGACATTACACAAGCTCAAAATTATAGTAGCGGTCTTAAACTAATTATAAATGCAGACCTTGATTAATCTTTAAAAGGGCAAGTTCAACAGCATTGCATAGAGCAAAGAGAGAAGCAGAAAAATAATTCCCCAGAATTTCACATTCCTATTGGATAAAGGAACATTTTAACACGTATTTATACTGTGCAACATATATCAGGTACTTCCAGGTTTTCTCCACATTTCAATTAAAACTTGGAAAAGGTACTGCATCTTGGCTCACTCAAGCAGACCTGTAATACTTGAGTTGGGAATCACACAATCATACATATGCTACATGAGATTATTTTTCTGTGAAAATTTAGTAGCTGAGCCAATACTAAAATTCTTCAAATATTTCAGCAAATGTCCAGGTGCTATCATCCCATTTGGTACCCTTTGCAATTTGTCATTTGCATCAAAGGTTTCTTGCTACGTCGGAATAGGAAATAGGTCCAGGTGTACATTTCTGGCCAGGCTAAGAGCTTTAAAATTCATCAAAGTAACATTGAACATCTCTTGATAAATCAAATGATGTTCCCATCATTTATTTTGGTCACTCCTGCATACATCATCGTTGTTAGCTCTGCCTCCTACTTCTCAGGAGAAAAAAAAAAAAAGGCAGGGCAAAGCCCTCCCAGATCACAGAGGTGAAGAGGAGAAAGTGGAATAAAAAGGGAATGGCCCAGTTGGCATTGACTTTCTTTTTAGGCCTAAGAACTGAAATCTCTTGAGCAGCACTGTCCAGCAGAAATACAAAGTAAGCCACAAATGCAAATCACATACATGATTTCAACTTTTCCAGCAGCCAGATTAAAATAAGTAAAAACAAACAGGTGAAATTAACTTTAATAATATATTTTATTTAACACAATATATTCAAATCATTATCATTTCATCCCATAATAATAGAAAAAAAATTCCTGAGATTCTTTAATTCTTCTTTTCATGCTAAGTCTTCTAAATCTACGGTGTATTTTGCATATGTACCACAACATTTCAAGTGCTCAGTAGTCACATGAGGCTAGTCACTACCTATACTTTGAACATGTTACCAGGAGGGACCAGTCCCTGGAGAAGGACATCATGCTTGGTAAAGTAGAGGGTCAGTGAAAAAGAGGAAGACCCTCAACAAGATGGACTGACACAGTGGCTGCAACAATGGCTGAAGCATAGCAACAATTGTGAGGATGATGCAGGACTGGGCAGTGTCTCATTCTGTTGTACATATGGTGGCTATGAGTCGGAACCAATGTGGTGGTTCCTAACAACAACAACATGGCCAGCACAGCTATAAAAAAGGGATTGAAAAAGCTAAACAAAGAATATGCTAATTTGCACATAAGTAAAGGTCCATGGGTTGGCACAAATGGTTTGAGCTCAAAGGTTCGAGGTTCTAGTCCACCCAGAGGCACATTGGAAGAAAGGCCTGGCAATCTACTTCCAAAAAATCAGCCATTGACAGACAACTCTATGGAGCACAGTTCTACTCTGACACACATTCAATCGCCATGACTCAGAGTAGATTAGGTGGGAGACATATGTACACACACAATGTTAATAACAATAACTACCCTAATGATAGTATTATGAAAACTTTAATCTCTGCTATGGCTCAAGCTCTATAGCAGATTGCCACAACAGTGTTCATAAGAAAACCATCTTTTTTTTTATAGTTTACAGATGAAGAAACCCAGATTCAGAACTTTCCCAATGTCACTGGATTAGCTATTGGATCTCAAACTAACCCCAAAACTTATCTTCTGTCCAATACACACTGCTTATACTCATCCCAGGAGACAACCCTGGAAAAGACCAGTAGGTAGGCAAGCTTGGCCTCCAAAACCGTTAGGTGGCTTCTGAGGATTATGGTTGAATTTCAAGGAAACCGAGGATAGGCTTTGTTCCACAAGTACCCCAGGATCTCTCATAATAATTGCAAAAGAATTTGTTTAGAATTTCTTTTAGGAATTTAATCATCTCTGATTGCTGAAAGTTTGGATCAAGTCAGAGATGTTTCTTTTCCCAAAATTTCAAGAATTCACTGGGGATTCTGGCCCTCCAGGAAGCTCTTGGATCATTCAGTAATTTAACTTTTTTAATGTCATATATAGATAATAGGCAGCAGGTCTACATTTACACTTTTGTGGTGTAAATGTACCTCTGCTAGTTTTTGGAGTTGCCACTGATTTTACTCCTCTTGGATCAACAAACAAATTCCATGGATGCAGCAATCAAAAAATCAAACAGTTACATTGGACAAATATGCTGTAAAACGCATCTTTAAGGTTTAAAAAGCAAAGATGTCACTTTGGTAATTAAGGTGTGTTTGAACCAGCCACGGTCTTTTCAATCATCTCGTATGTATGGGGAAGTCAAATAATAAAAAAGGAAGGCAAAAGAAGAATTGACGGGTTCAAACTGTGGTGTTGGCAAAAAATATTGACTATAGCATGGATTGCCAAAAGGACGAACAAATCAGTCTTAGGAGAAATACAACCAGAATGTTTCTTAGAAGTGGAGGAACATCCTTGCCTAGAGAGGATGGTAAGACTTCAACTCCCTTGCTTTGAAGACATCATCAAGAAAGCCCAATTGGTAGAAAGAGACATCATGCTTGGTAGAGGGCCAGGGAAAACTAGGGAAGCCCTCAATGACTGAAGCATATGAATGGCCATAAAGATGACACAGAACAGGATTGTTTCGATCTGATATGCACATGGTTATCATGAGTCAGAGTCGACCCAATGGCAGCTAGCAACAACACCAACATTTACACCCAAGCCTGTTGGATTTTGCACTGTACTGGGTAAAATCATTTGTCACCAAGTTGACTCCAACTCACGGCAACCTCATGTATGTCACTTAGATTGCCGGTCCTTTATTCTCAGTTGCCTCTAAAAAAAAGAAAAAAGTTGCTGCCCAGTCGATTCTGAATCATAATGACCTTATAGGATGGAGTAGAACTGCCCCATAGGGTTTCCAAGGAAAGGCTGGTGGATGCAAACTGCCAGCCTTCGGGTTAGCAGCCCAGCTCTTAACCACTGCACCACCAGGGCTCCAGTTGCCCCTGAGTGGATTCAAATCTCCAACCTTTCAATTAGCAGCCGAGCTCATTAACCATTTGTACCAACCAGGGGCTCCCTATACTGGGTAGCCTCCTTCATATGCCCATTTTCATCGGTACATTTTGTCCTCACATATTTTTCTCCTCAGAGAATCATGTCTGATTACTCATTTATTTCCACCTTAAAAAAAAAAAAACCCCAATGAACATAGGTAACTCCCTTAGCCACCCAATGTCTTAGTTCAGTGACACAGGGAAGAGTCCTCCCCAAATGAATTAAGGGCAGCCTAGTGGTTAAGCGTTCAGCTGCTAACCAAAAGGTCAGTATTTTGAATCCACCAGCAGCTCCTTGGAAACCCATGGGGCAGTTCTACTCCGTCCTATAGGGTCGCTGTGAGTCCGAATCAACTCGACAGCAATGTGCTTTTGGTTGGTTTGGCTTCAGACTGAGCATCAAGCATCAAACCTCACTGGATATAGACATGTTCAGCAAATCTGTGAGACTGGTGGGTGGGATTTACTGACACAAGGTCTGGAAAAGCCTACAGGGAAAGGTGTTCTCTGAGATATGGTTGGAAGGATAAGATATACTGAGCAAAGCATGGTGCCTGATACTCAAATTTTTCCTCTGCTCAACCCTCAGGGACTCTTGGCTGAAACCTGTGAGGCTGCAGAATAAAAACCTAAACAAGCAGTTTCCCAACATCTCCACGGGCACTGATAGTGCAGCAGCTTTGACAAGAGAATCAGGGTCGCGGTGCACACAGGCAATACGGCCGCCACACTAGGCATCTTGGGCGGGCAGCCGCCGGGTACCGTCCGTGGCATCAGCAGCAGTGGCCAGGCCTTCCGTGAATCTGGGCTGTAGAAATGCTACACTGGGTTTCTGGAGCTTCCAAAGGCTTTATGATGGCAAATGAGAGCAAGGAAGGAAGAAAGGGACAGGGCTCAAAAGGTAGCCAGGAGAAGAAAGCAACAGTCCTTCAGACCTCCCTGAATGATAAGGGATTTCACAGAGGCCGAGACCCTCTATTTTGGCACTTTTACTCTGAGTACATTCTGAGTAGGGTTGCCAGATTTAGCAAATAAAAATACAGAACGCCCAAGTAAATTTGAATTTTAGATAAACAATGAATAATTTTAAGCATGTGTGTGTTGCATGCAACATAATGCTGACTATACTGTGAAAAATTATCCATTGGTCATTTGAAATACAAATTTAACTGAGTATCCTGTATTTTTTCTGGAAACCCTAATCTGACCTCATGCTAGTACGGGCACAAAATACCAGTTTCTGATTCTTTCATTGTGAAAGTTGGGGGCCAAATTAGCACCACAGTTGAGGGCTCAAACTCTGGGGTCGGAGAGCTCCTTAGTGAAACACAGGATGGAACAGAACTGTCTCCTAGGCTTCCCTAGGCTGTAATCTTTACGGGAACAGATTGCCAGGTCTTTTCTCCCTTGGAGCAGCTGGCAGGTTTGAACTGAACTGCTGACCTTTCAGTTAGCAGCAGAGTGCTTAACCACTGCACCACCAGGATTCCTCTGTGTATTGTACATGTTCTTTCTACCATAGCTCTCCAGCCCTATCCCGAATTTCACGGCTTTGAACATCCTAACTGCCTTTGAATACTGGAGAGCAATTTAAAAAAAAAAACAGTTAATGAAAGGGGGACTTTTTAAAAAATGATAGTTTATTATAAATGGTCTTAGATACCTTACAATTTTTAAAAAACTGAATCAAGTAAACCAGGAACAAAGAAGATAGCATTATCTCTATTCTTAATAATAAAAATGAGGTGTGTTCCTTAAATTTATGGTAAGGAAAAAAATCATAATATTTACAAGAGAGTCATGCAAAAGAAATACTAGGTTATGGAAAATATTAAATATTTTGTTAGCATTGACAAGGTACAGCAACTGCTCACTAAATTCTAGACACATCTATAGTATCAGACAAGTTCAGGTACTGATATCATCATTTACAAATTAGACCAAAACATAAGTCACCCCGAGTGTCTGAGAACACACACACACGGAAACACTAACAACACATATACGCATGTACTTTTCTTTCTTTCTTTTTTAGCCACAGAGAATCTCAGAATTCTGAAAGGAAAAGATGTGCCACTTCTTGACAGCAACATTTGGCAATAGTTCTGACAGTTTGAGGAGAAGCCAATCTCAGTGGTAAAACCCTTTTATGGGCCCTTGGCTGGGACATTAAAATAGGAATGTAGTGCGCGGGGAAAGCAAGGCTGGTGACAGCATGAGGCAGGCTTCACTCTGTTTATTTCTGACTTCGCTGTAAACTGTTCTCACGGCTGAATATGCGTTCTGCCAGGTCTGCGCTGCTTCGGCGAGCCCAGACCACAAGCAAACTGAGGAAGGCTGGGGAAATGAGAGGTGAGTCAGTCCTCTGTTTTAATTTCAGCTTTTTACAGAGTTATGAATTCACCAAATAGCTTTCCTTTTACCATCGCTGAGTACTTACTATGTGTCAACGGTCCCCGGGTGGTACAAATGGTTGAGGGCTGGACTACTAAACAAAGGCTGGCGGTTCAAATCCAGCCAGAGGCTACTGGGAAGGTCACATCCAATTCCAAAAGGTCACAGCCTTCAAAACCCTATGGAGCAGCTCTGCTGGGCACACACGGGGTCTCTGTGGGTTGGAATCAACTTGACAGCAACCAACAACAACAACAACTATATATCAAACACTATGTTAAGCACTCGACTTTGTCCTCAGGTACAGAATGAGAATGACATCTGTATCTCCTTCATACGGTTTCCAGGATGATGAAGTAAAAGAATGCTGGTCACAGTGTCTGGCATAGAGTAAACATTCAATAATTGTTAAGCCTAAAACTGGATGGTAAATCTAAAGCATTATAATTATTGAAAAGTCAGTAAGATCCAGGATTCAAACCAGGCAGCCTGGCTCCAGAGCCAGCCCTCTTAATCACTATCTTGCACTGTCTCCATTAATTATCCATTAATTTTCATAGAACATGTAATGTATCATTAGAAATGTATCATTGTGGTTATTCTTAATATTGATAAAATGAGGCACAGAGAAGTTTAATGGCTTGGCCAAGATTTTAACTAAATGGAAGCTTCATCTAACAGCTACCATTATCCACAGTAGTTCAGTAAATAACACTTAATAAATGCTTGCAGCATGCAAAGAATTAGGAAAAAAAAAATTTAGGAAAAAATAAAAGAATTAAAAGACATGATCTTCATACTTAGAGAGTTTACTTTTTGTTCAAGAAGATGAAGCAGACACTGATGACTCAAAATAATGATAATAATAATTAATAGAAATATATTTTATGTGAACACACCAATATAAAATGTGCATACAAGGATTGGAAGTAGAAAATTGAGAGGGCGCAGTCCCAGAGGCTTCCAGGAAAAGGGAAATTTAGAGCCAATTTTGGAAAGAAAAGAGGGGTATGGGTTGGCAGAGTTTTCCCACTCTAGCCATCTTGCCAATCAACAAATCCTCTTCTGTCCAAGGGCAGTTCCCAAAGCAGATCATCGCGTGGGTGCACAGCTCCAACCTGAAGGCCCTCTCACATGGAGCACCTGAGAGAAGTCCGTTCACACTCACCAAAGGGGCATTGACAGGCGGCCACAAAAATTGACCAGCGTGATAGAATGTCACCTGTCCAAAGGGAAGGAAAAAAATCAATTAGAGTCCTCTAAAACGTCCTGTTCAACACCCACCCCACCCTTTTTTTTCTTTTCTTTTCTTTTCTTTTTTTTTTTGCCATTGTAAATTATTTTCTTGCCAGTCTTGGAACACAAACTGGCTTTTCATATCTCAAAATCTGAATTTACATATGCTCCACAGTTTGTCCTCCTTTTTAAATTCTTCCTCCCCTTTCTATGTTCTTATTACCATCTCTCCTCTTCCTGCATCACCCCAAAAGACAAACAAAAGTAAAACAAAAAAAACAAATACATGAAACGTCTTACTTGGAATGATTCAAGAGTCTCTATACTATTAAGAAACTGTGTAATGATTGGCTGCTTTCCAGGTATCTGCAGTCTGTTAAATAGCTCAATTAGTGAGCAGCGTGCTCTCTCTCTCTGTCTCTCTCTTCCTCTCTCATTGAATTTTGCCAAGTGCATGCTGCATTGTTGGAAGGGGCAATGCCAAATTAGCTTAGCAGCATCCTTTTATAGCCCTGACGTCTGGGACACCTGAAAGCAACAGAGAAATCACGGTCCCCAGGCCTTGTCGGGACCATGAGGCAGCAGAGAGCATTGTGGCAGGATGGTTTTTCCTTCTGCAAGGTGGTTAATCAGCAATGTAGGTGAAGCCCCTTGGGAGTCACCTGGGCATCTTGCCCTCCCAAACAGAATAAAGCGTGGAGATGGCAGCTGTAGCCAGAGCCCGTGACCGGACAGAGAGGCTGAGGAGATGAGACTGGGCGAAAGAACAGGGCCAAGAAGCAAAAGCTTTGCCAGTATATTTAGGTCCCAAACGATCTTAGGGTTTGAATCCCTTTTTAAAAACCAGTACAATTCTCAACTGCATATAAAGCCAAAATGTCAGTACAGCATAAATCAGCTGCATGCCTTTAGTATAGTTTATTCTGGGGCTCATTCTCTCATGAAAGAAGGCTGAACCACACACCAAACACATACCAAACACACACATAAAGTGAGCCCTCCAATCTATGATATATTTATGTCTATTTGTGGCTCAACCAGACATAAACAGTGTCAGAACAGAACAAATGAGCAAGCTACATCTATGTAGAGTCCACCAGCCCTACATAATTCACAGTCCTCGAGTTGAAAGTTGTTGCAGTGCTCTGAAAATTCATACAGAAAGCAGGACGTTCATGTCATAAGGTAAACACATTTAGCCTGTTGTCTGTTACAGTAACACATTTATTGGTGTGGGCTGTGTGATACTGATGTATTCATTACATCTTGGCACATGCAGTATACATTTCTGTTTGACTTATTACAGCCTTGATACCAATTAGGTGAAAGAAAATATTGTTCGCAAAAATACTTTTAGGGGGATTACATTTTTCCTACAATATTATGTATCACCATTTTAGAAACATTAAGTCCCAGTATTTACATATAATTATGGTTATACCCTAGAGAAGGTATTTAAATTTCTTTACCCTATCTATCTGTTGGGTATATGCTTCCCCTGAACAGAAAACCCTGTCAAACAATTAGAATGCTGAAATAAGAGAAAATATCCTTGGTTGCTCAATTGGAGAAAAAATTGCCCCAAGATAAAAATTCTTAGTGTAAAATTATACTTTGATTTGGGTGGTTTATTTTTTGCTATGACATTATAGGATTTTTTTTTTTTTTAATTTTAAGCATAGAATCAGATGACTCAATTATCAAGATATTTGCATCTAAGAAAATCAAATACTGAAATTAAATTTGTAAGTTTTTATGGGGACTTGAATCTGTCTCTTTGTAATTTCCATGGGTACTTGGAAGCGTTTGGCCATGAATGCTAATGCGCGTTGTGTTTTAAGTAGTGCTTCTGTACATGTTGAAACGCAGACGAATTTAGTTGGAGGCATAGGCAAAGCACTTTGTGGGACGCTGCTGATGAAAATCATAAAGGTCCTTCAAAAACGAGATCTCCAAATAGATCCTCCTTGAGATCAAAAGACAATGTACCTATTAACGCTTGCCTTTCTTTCGGCTGGACAGATATCTTAATAAGGGAAGAAAAAAAAAGTTAATTTTAATAGCAGGTCCTCACTATGTCAGCACACACCTATATCCCTTTAAGGACAGATCAAAGGTGATAATGGATACCTATGTAAGTCACTAGTGAAATTCTGCATTACAGTAATCTGTCATCCCTTTCCATCTTTTCTTTTTTTCTGGAAAAAAAAAAAAAGGAAGAAAATGAGAGAAAGAAAGAAAGAAAGCATAATCAAAAGCCTAAATGACAAAGAGTTGACAGTCAGATTCTGCGGTAAATGATTCCAGAGTCGCTGGCCTGCGGAGACGCTGAGGAAGTCCCCAGCAGACCTGATTAATTCCAGTCTCTCCAGCTGCCAGGGGAGCAGAGGGTAAGCAGTTTCGCAGAGAGGAGCCTATTACCACTACTAGGCTGAAATAGATCTAATCAACTCACAGCCGCTCAAAAGAAAACTTTACAGGTTTAGCTCACTAAGGCAGTGCTTTAAAATGATGACTACAAAGGATCATGGGAGTCTGAAAGCGTTTAGTCTTCATTGCAGCTCAAGGAAATTTTCTGCTGTGGTTAGGCCATGCTAATTTACTGAACATGACAAAGCCTCCCAGACTGTGTGACATCATTTGTTTAAAGACCCCAATGCTCATAGTTGAGTATTTGGAATATTACTTTTTTTTATTCTTCAAAAACAGTTAATTTGTTGATACTTCATCGGTGTTTGGGCTAATTACAGGCACCATTATAAATGTCTGGACTAACCTACTTTAACGTTTAATTTAAACAACAACGCTCTGTAATTTGTCATGGTGCTCACAAAGTAATGAATATTGCAACTTTGTTTCTAAGCAATCAACATTTTATCAGCGCATCTTAAGAGAAAATTCCTGGCAGGAAAGAGACCCTGAGAATCTGAAGTAGTGAACCTGGCAGCTTATACTGCTGTGTAAACTGAGTTACATAGCAATTTGTATCATAACTAGTACTAGGATCTGAATGGATTGAAATGGTATGAACTAATAAACACTCTATCAAAGTTCAGAATTTTTTTTAGGAACATTTTTTGTTGGATTGTATAACCACCTCCTTTATAACGGAAAATAAGCAGAGGAAAATTATTAAGGCCAAAAAGATGCACACGTTAGATTAAAACCAAATAACCCATTTGTCTTTTTTTTTTTTTTAGGTTGTTGGAAATCGTTGTAAAGATCCGCAGAGGTAAAGTCTGCTTTTGTTTAAATAATCAAGGTTTGGAAACTCTGCCCAAGTTACATGATATGTTGTTTAGAATGCTTTGTGTGATAGCAAATACACACACACACCCACTTATTAAATATATTGATTACTAATGAATTCTCTGATCACACCACTAAAAGAAATTAAAGTGGAGCACTCAAATCATTGAATTTAATTACAGATGATAATCTCCAAACTGTTTCCTTCAGAAATTTTATGCCGAAGGAAATACAGCAGAGCCCAAAAGATGAACAGTGAAGAGGCAGAGATGAGATACATGAATGACAGTTTAGAATCTTAATAATAATTTATGAGCCTCTCTGCTCATTATTTCAAGCACAATCCTTGGGTTAAGGGTGCGTGATCAGAGGAGTCGGGGCAGTTGGGCAAGCTTGCTGGGCACTGGGTACGCCACGCTTTTGGACAAAGCAAAATGCAGGCACTCGTGCCATTCCAATTTGCAGTTATAAGAAGTCCCAAGATGCCACTGAAATCTGACTTCCACATTCACAGAAATACCCTCGTCTGTTGAATGTTTGCATAGAACTTATTATAATAACCTCTAGTAGCTTTTATATAATTATTACTGTTATTAACTGAATTATAGTTAAATTGTTCATATATTCAGAGCTCTTGATAATCAGTTTTTCTTCTTCAAACAGAAATTTAAGCTGCTTATCTGTTATGGATTGAACTGTGTCCCCCAAAAATATGTATCAATTTGGCTAGGCCATGATTCCCAGTATTGTGTGGTTGTCTACCATTTTGTGATCTGATGTGATTTTCCTATGTGTTGTAAATCCTAGTCTCTATGATGTTAATGAGGCAGGATTAAAGGCAGTCAAGTTAATGAGGCAGGACTCAGTCTACAGGATTAAGTTGCACCTTGAGTCAATCTCTTTTGAGATATAAAAGAGAGAATCCAGCAGAAAGAGAGGGACTTCATACTACCAAGAAAGAAGTGCCAGGAGCAGAGCATGCCCTTTGGACCTGGGGACTCTGTGCTGTGAAGCTCCTAGACCCAGGGGAAGATTGATGCCGAGGACCTTCCCCCAGAACCAACAGAGAGACAAAGCCTTTCCCTGGAGCTGGCACCCTGAATTCGAATTTCTAGCCTCCTAGACTGTGAGAGAATAAATTTCTGTTTGTTAAGGCCATCCACTTGTGTATTCTGTTACAGGAACACTAGACAACTAAGACTTTATCACTAGTTTATACACAGTCCAAAATGGTGCCTCGACTATCCTTCATGTCAAACAGCCCCAGCTGCATCATAAAAACCCATCTTTCAGTATGATTGGGAAATTTCTGACTTTCATTGAATCTCACCTTTGGTTCTATTATTACTAATTTGAACTATTACTGGAGTTCAAGCTGAATTTGTGTTTTAGATCAAAGAAGCATTTCCTTCTCTGAGGTTTTTCAATTTTGTCTCATTCAGGTAATATTAAATTTCTTTTTTTTTTTCTACATAAGGAATCCCAGCCACACCCTAGACAAGATTCGAATGCCTCTGTAGCTGTAGAGCTGAAGAGACCAGTCCACAGCAGAGCCGTGAGTTCCTCATAGCCGCAGGAACCATGGGCCAGATTTACGTCTGTCTCCTTCAGTGACAGCTAGTTCCTAGTGGCTTCAAATGTGCAAGCAATTAGACAGCTCTACGTATAATTGGTTTGACTTGTCTGTTTTGTTCCTCCAGAGAGAGACTGCCTCTAAAAATCCCTAGGGTGTTTTTTTATTATTATTATTATATAGATAATTTTTTAAAAAATGATGTTCTGTAGTTACATAGCACCTACTAGTGATTCAGGAGAAATTGTAATATATTTGGAAAGCATCAGATGATTATGGCATCTGTGGTTGGTTTGATCCCTGAATAAAGAACTGAGCTGTTGGAGCCAAGGTCATGAATACTCTTATCAAATTAGGTCTGTGAGTTACATTTTTTATACACAGCCTAATCACAACACATAAAGAAATAGATGAGGGAAGGATAGGCAGGACCAGGTAAGACAGAAACAAGACAACCAGTACAAACCCATCTGGAGAAACAGCTCAAAGCAAAGGGGCTACTGATTCCTAATCGGTAACACTGTTTTCACACATAAAACGAGGGCTCTCAGAACTCCTTCTTTGTGACTTATGAAAGTAAGAGTAATACTGATCATCAAAATCCTTGAAGAAATAACCCAGCTTTATAAGAGTAAGAAAACAGCAATAGAAAAATATTCATGAAGTTAGAACATTGAAGAAACAAAAGTGAGATGAACAATGGAAAGGAAAGCCTTGACATGAGACAAACTTTTTATTGAGTGCCCAAGAGTATATAATTGTAGGAAAGATGGAGCTTTTGACCACTTTGATTGTGTATATGTTACCGAAGCATTTATTTATGATGGATTTTACCATGGCATTAAAGCGTATCTAGTCTCTAATCAATGCCATGCATATCCCAGAAACTCATTAAGGCACAGCCCTGTCACTACGGCCTCCAAGGGACAGATGATGGACCACAAAGGGAATCTAAATGCATGCACAGTGGGGTCCATTACCGGAGAGTTAGAGCCTGTGACAAGGGAGACCAACGCCCCAGAAAATACCACAAACATTCTAGGAGCATGTTTTATGTCTTGCTTCTGAACGAAATGAAGACGGTTTTGAAATCACCTGGGTTTGTTTCATTATTTTATTTCTTCTGGCAAGACAGTGGGATGTCATATGTGACTAAGCAATTGAGGCATGCCTATATCGGCAGATTTTTAGAGTAAGTTATAAGAGCTATACTTTTTCACTGGCTACCTCCATGTGGTTTGGCTTTCTAGTGAGTTAATAGACTTCATCTTTCTTATTATGATTTTTTTTTTAAATCTCTATGTACTATAGTATTTATGCTACTGAATATTGCTGTAACCAAAACAAAAAAAAAAAAAAACCCACTGCCATCAAGTCGATTCTGACTCATAGTAGCCCTATAGGACCGAGTAGAGCTGCCCCATACAGTTTCCAAGGAATGCCTGGTAGATCCAAACTGCCAAGCTTTAGGTTTGCAACCACAGCTCTTAACCACTACGCCATCAGGGTTTCTGAATATTGCTCTAGTTTTCCTTAAATGCCAAATTCTCGACATGGGATAATAAAGAAGTACAAATTAAATTCAATCCATTTCACGTCTATTAATTCAGACTTTGATCTTGCTTTAGATCTCATATGTTAAGTACGATTTAAGGCTGGTCAACAGATGTAACTTGCTCAGGATTGTGGTGAACAAACCACTCCAATGACCATTCCTGAGGGTTTGTTTTTTTGTTTTTTTTTTTCCTTGCTTAGATGCTGAAGGGTTATATTTCAGTTCAGCTAGACATTTAGCACCAGCAGAGAAAACTACATTTTATGGCTCTCCTGAGGGTATTTGTTATTTTAATTATTCCCAATATTTAGTTTTTCTCCAATGATTGCTTTTTTTTTTTTCTTAATTTGGCTCTTGATGAAGGCCATGGCCACTGCGCATCACCAGGCTGGAGAGAGGGAGGAGAACAGCTCGAGATGACTTTATACCCCACTCTTCCATTGGTCATGTCCTTTCTTTCCAGGACACTGTTCACATCAGGACCAAAAAACAAGAAGAGTACAGAGGGATAAAGGATTTGACTTATTAAAGGATCATTTCAGCGAAAAATACTGTAAAAAGTAGAGTCATTAAAATTATAACTAGCCATATTTCTGTGTTCTTGCAAAAGAATGGCAAAGTTAATATGTCAACAAATTCTACAGATGTTGAAAGGAAATGCTACATGCCTCCAAAGGCAAATCCAGAGATACTGGTAGGTCACCACATGTAGGAGCTGGCACCTTCCTCACATCTCTTTGGTGTAGTAAAACAGTAAAGTTCAGAGCTTTAATGCAGATTTATGGGGTTTCTTTGAGAAGTCTATATTAATATATCCCTAGTGACAGAAGAAGTGACATCTGACAGTGAAAAGGCTATGCAAATTGCAATTATCAAAATTGAAGCTGAAGGCCAAAGTTCCCTGGCCAATCAAAGGGATCCTTTCTGCCCCCTTGTGGATGGAGACACGTTTCCACACGCCCATTATGTTAGTCCTGAAACAGGGACTTCAAGGGGTTCTGAAAGTAGGTTTCTGAAAAAAGCAAACCATGATGTGGTCAGATTAACCAATTTTCTTTTTAGTGAATGCTTTGTAACAGAGCAACCATTTAATATAGGCAATTCTGTGCTTCCTCTGTCCTTCAGTATGTGAAGTGACATTTCTATTGGGGCAAGTGACTCTATGTGTGGTGGTCTTAGGTTATTTTCCACCAGGTGTTTCTCTCTCCATATCCTTTTCTTTTCCTTTCTCATCTGCACATATCCAAAACTGAAGCCAAGAAAAGATACTTTCATCTCCCATGATTTTCTTCCCTGCATTTATTCTTCTTTCTGTTCTTTTAAGTTTTACTTCTTTTCCTTATCTTTTGCGCAATAATGTCCGTTGTAGCATTTGCTCTGCCTTGTTTTCAACAGGTTATGTTCAAGGGATATTACTTAAAGTTTTTATTTATTCTCTAAGTCAAATAAAATAAAAATCATATTAGAACAAATTCATGAATGCATGGTGGTCTGGTACCCAGGGAGATTTTGTTTAAATTTTGCAGCCCTTATAGAAGTGTGATATGTTCTGAAAATTTTATAAAATTATTGCCAAAGGTAAAAAATAATATGTAGCCGTGACATCCCCTTTACAAGTGCACATGTTGTAAAACCTGAACCTAGCCACAGGATTTCACAATCTTTTGGGATTGGCAATTCACACAGTGCAAAATCCCATTTGCAGCATAGCTTTCCCCAATCCCGTGGGATTCATTGTGAGAGTATTTTAATATAATAGTTTTCTTATAGTTGAGAAGTCTGGAATGATAGCCTCTAGCCTAAGACAGAGAGACGCTGAGCAAGGGTTCAGATAATGAATTGCTGGTGTAAAAAATGGTTCACATTTTCTTTTTTTTCACTCTGAGTGTGCATTTCTTACCTACTTTTCTCTGCAGTTTTATAGTTTCTTCTATGAGAGGGGACAAGAACACAAACGTTGAATTGCTACCACACTCGTCTATTTCTTTTCAGACACAAGAATTGGAAGAGTCCTCGTTCACTTCCCATCCCATATCCTAGAAAATCTAGTTCGTTTTCTCTGACCTGAAAGAAGAAAAAATTAAATGCTTTTTTTTTATGAATATTTTTTCTTTCTCCGTAGACACCAGTTTTCCATAGTAAGTTTGGTTTGAGGATAGATTCATGTTCTCTTTTAACAAAGTGCCCCGTACACCAGCTTTTTACATTTTTGTTTCCAAAAGTATAAAGTTCACACAAAAACAGTTGGTTCAAAAATGGTACCTAAGTTTCCAGAAACAAATGTCAGACAGGGTTCCCTATGTTGCCGTCTACAGAGGGAGTTCATACTTCAAGATGTCCAGTGATTTCCAAATGCTAAGGTTCCCATGAACAGCAGCTCAGTCAGGGACTGCATATTGATGACAATACTCACATCGGTACATGGACATGAGGAGTGAGAATTGTGAAAGGTGGGAAGATGAAACCGAAGCCTCATCAATTTAGGATTAGATTCCTTCCCAACTGTTCACACTAGGCTAGGAGATCATCTATCATTCTTAGAGCAAGTAAAGTCAAACTTCTGATAAAAAGGGGAAAAAATGTCCACTCTGTGTTTTTAGTGGTTATTCTGGGTTTAGATGTAAACTCTCCAGTCAGGGCCTCTCTTTTGTAATGTGTGGTTTACACAGACCCTTTTCAGCCTTGTCATCATGACATGTACTTAAGTGTTTAAATCTTTACCCAGCTGTAAGTCACAAACAAAAACAACAAAACTTTTTTGTCAAAAAAATATTTCTGCCTAAAAATTAGATTCTCCATCAAATGGAAAGGGAAAAGTTTAGTTCACATAAAAGAAAAAAGATAAAACCAACCACATACCTTTTGCTTTTGGATCTTTTTCTTGGGGTAAACTGATCTTAAAACCCTCACAGTAGGATGTTTTAATTTAGTCATTGTCAGTGAAGGGGGGGGGGAAGATGAGAAATAAACCAAGTCATTTGACCAATCAGAGCAAAGAGTAACCAAACTGAGTAATTCAGAAAATCACCCAACTTTTTTTGGCAGATGAATTGTCTTCACCAGGGACATACATTTAAGAATGAAACTTAAATGAGCTCCTTAAAGGGGACCTGTGACTTTAATTATTCAAAAAGTACACAAATTTAATGAGTTTTTAAATATTAAAACTATTCTCTATTGTCACTACTGTGAGTTCTTAATTTACGGAGCAATTAAGTCAGGACCCTCATTTATCAGGACATGTGCCTTTGTTGAACACGTAGTCAGTTTTTATTAATTGATGCCATAGAAATACTGAGGTGAAATTAATGTGTGTCTTCAGAGGTCATGCAGGTGGCAGGGAGCTAGCAAGGAGCAAGACGTGAGATAAATAAGTAACTGCTGTTCCCTGATTACACCAGAGATGGCTGAAATATTAAGTGGCACAATGGTTACCGTTCTCAGCCAAAACGCTGGCGAGGAAATGCCCCCTGAGTTTCTCTCTGGCAAACATCTGTCATGGGTGGTAGCTGAGAAATAGGGAAACTTCAAAGCCATAGTACTTTCTGATTATTAGCAGAGTGTGGAGTGCAATGTTCTTACATTTTAATGCAAACCAAGTGTTGATGAGCTGAGAGGGTAGAATTAAAAAGTAGCCGAAATTTCCTTTGTTCTTCAGTATGAGGCTGACAAGAACACTGGCAGACAGTAGTATTCCTCAGCACTTATCAACTTGTGAGGCACAAAAAATTCTAGCGGGAGAGCCAGATGGTAGCAGCAGAGAACCAAGCCCCCTCCAGCCTTGTTGACCATCTCCAGTTGTTCTATTCAATCAACTGGTTCTGCTGTCCCGTGTCAATTGTTCCTGGACACTCTTGTTCAGGAGAGTGGTTCAGAAGGCTGTTCAGATGGCCTGTTCCTCAGCACTCTCCTACAACCAGCTCCAAAAAGTGGCAACAACTAGCTCCAAAAGGTAACGACTAGCTCCAAAAGGTTTGTCGTGAAGCCTGATGTAGGATGGCACTTCCTTTTCTTAAATATAAATACATACACAGAAAATAAAACACGTATATATATGAGCAATTTTGTCAAACATTCAGTCAGTTTTTTGAATGATTCGAATGCAGAGAGACTGAATTTTTAGTATAACTGGTAGGCAGACAGGGCCTTCCTATTTCGATCTTTTTTTAAAAGTTTGGTATTACAGCAGTCTCTACACATTGTTTAATTCTTGAAACACCAAAATACCCTCCTCAAAATATACAACAAATGGGCACAGTATAACAAAATCACGCTTCCTAAGCAGGCCTGGTGGAGCAGTGGTTAAAGCGCTCGACCGCAAAGCAAAAGGTCAGCGGTTGGAAACCACCAGCGCCTGAGCAGGAGAAAGATAGGGCAGTCTGCTTCCATAAAGACGTACAGCCTTGGAAACCCTATGGGGTTGCTATGAGCCAGAATCCCCTCAACAGCAGTGGGGTTTTTTTAACGTATACAGAACAGGACATTATTCTCTTTGCTGTGCTTGAATTCTACCAAATTCTAGTTTTAAGACAGCAAACAAGTTGTCCTAACATTCCCTGAAGTTAAACTTAAAGAGACGGAATGACACCTCATTGCTAAAATCTGGTGCCTTTGGACCTGTAGCCCTTGTTGTTAGCTGTGGTCAAGTGAGTTCTGACACATAGCGCCTTCCTGTACAACAGAAGGAAACACTGCTCGGTGCTGCGCCATGCAAACCACAATCGTTGTTACGCTTGAGCCCATAGTAGCCCCTATAGCACTCAAAAGTTTAATGGGACCATGCCAAGTGGTCCCTGAAACCAGGAGTTGGTTAATATACACCCATTTCTCATCCAGACAGGCAACAGAGGCAAAAAAAAAAAAAATCAGGGCAAGAAATTCTGTCTTCGGCAAATGCTCCGTAATAAATTTTTCATTCAGCAGCGCAGAAGACAGATTTTTCTTTCCTTTGCTTCTTTCCTCCTTTGCTGGGAAGCCACCAATGGGAGGCTTGCTTTCCCACCTGGCCCTGGCTGGCTGTGCCCATAAATTTGCCTATGCAATGCCTGTTTACGGGTCGCTGATGGAACATGGAGACGGTGCATTTTGTAAGCACAGGGTAGATAATCATGGTAATTGATGTTTGGAGCTGTGAGCTCCTAGGAGCGCAGGGTCTCTTTCTCCCAGTGAGGCCCTGCTCTCTGTTATCAGTCCAGCCCATAATTAAATATCACTCTTTTACAATATGTTTCAGGCTCCTTAATGAGTCTAAAGCAGAAATAGTCACCTCTTTCCCCTCTGAGCTTTATTTGCTTGTTATTAAACAATGTTATTGAGCTGCCTTCTTTCCCTGTGTTGCCAAACCTGCATCATTTCCGTTTTATAATTGCACAATTAGAGCCAGTGCCTTGCTTTCATACATCAGCAGGCCCTGCGTGTGTGCGCGCGCGCGCTCGTGATAGCGCCCCTGTGCACATGTGTGTAGAGAGAAAGAGAGAGATGGGAAAAAATCAGGTGTTCATATAGACTACTCAGAAGCATCTTATTTTCATTAACTGCCAGATTTAGCAAAATGGGAAGCTATTTATCACGAGCCGTTTTCTCCTATTCACCACCTCCACCAACCAACACGGTGACTTTCGCCGTGACCTTGTGCTGCGTTGCGGAGGGTCCAATTTGCTCATTGTTACTCGCTTGCATAATCCTCTGCCCCTCCCCCACGGCTTTTTCCCCCCCAAGCAAAATCCAGTCATTTATATTCCGAGGCTAAACGGTATTCTTTTTGCCCCCAAAGCTGGCAAGCTGTATAACAGTGGTAATTCCTTCTAACGAATTTCCAGAGAGCCCCTCCCCTTACACAAGCTTTCTCTCTCTCACACACACACACTCCCCGACACACACACACTCACACGCACCCCCTTAAGCTGCTATAAGCCCTGTATTAAGTAGCTGAAGAGAACCCATTCACATTCTGCTGTGTGGCTTTCTTCTCAAGTCATGAACCCATCACAGACTTTTTCCAGCTGTAGGCGGCCACGGTGAAGATTTACAAGGCCAGTTATTCGTACATCTGCCTCCCCCCCCCCCATTCTTAAATCCCTTGGGCGAGGGCAACCTTGATACTGAGACTCGTAAAATTCATGCAGGCTTATCATCCTCGGTGAAGGCTCCAGGCGAGCAGTACGGCATCCCCCTGCCCGCTCACTGCCACGACGGGTGGGCCTCCAGCTTTTATTTTAACTGTGAGGAGGGGGGCTGGGAGGAAGAGGTGCCATTGTATTAAACATAATAGAAAACTTACGTATATCTATCTTAAAAGAAGTATCTGTTTTACTAATCTTGTATTAATTTTTTCAGAATTACATTTGGGTCTTTAAAGACCAGTATTCATTGGGTACTAGAACGTTCAATGACAGGTGATCTTAGTTTGAGTAACACAATATTCAAAAATCCATTCATCAATGTTCAAGAGCTAACCCACTGGACACAGACCTCCTCACTCCACAGCAGATGACCAGAGAAGAGACTTTAGTACATTTTAAAATGTACACTTGAAAGCCATTGTTTGCTTTTTGCTATTTTCTTCACTTAATTGGTTCCTCTTAATTATTACTAAGTTCTTTATTCTTATAGAAAGTAGAAGGGGGGAAAGATAAATATTTGCAATAGCAAAAATAAATAATTTTTAACGAAGTCATTGAAAATTTCCCCAAATCAGAAAAGGAGATTAATCCAGTGGTACCATAACGGACAACTGTGTTCAAAACATTAAAGTAAATGAAGGACTTTCAACATGTTGCTGGAGAATTAAAATTGAGATCTTGGCAAGAGATGATCTGAAAGCCTTTTAAAAATCTTACAAATTTGTTCTTAGCTAGATTGGAATATTCTGAACTATCTCAAAATTTAATTTTATCTTCTTTTTCATTCATTAATTTCAAGACTTTCTGGTGTTCTTAAATCCCCACTTTTGGTTGTAGTCTGTGTATCCAGGAAACAGCAGCAGCAGATCCCACTTTGTGGGTACCCTTGTCCTGCCTGAAAGTCAGCTTTATTTGCTGCTCGGTAGCGTAAGTGCCCTGGAGGTCAGGCAGGCCCAAGATGCCTTGAGCTGAATGAGGCTCTGCAGCCACAGAACTTCCTGCTTAAGGAAGAAGCCTGGGCAAGCCTTTTGGCTGATGGGACGCTAACCCGGGTGCCCACGCACTGATTTAATTTGAGGCATCAACAGATGTGCCACAGTCTACCTTTCATACTATATTCACCTTTGAGAGAAGCAGTAGTTTTTCACTTTCATCAAGGATTACATGAAGGGTTTAGGAGAAGCCAAGACCAAGGAGGGGCTCTGACCGATAGTCACCTGTGTATGACCTTGAGCCTATGACCTCTTGGGCTTCAATTCTCTTCTTTGTAAAATAGAGTGTGCCATACTGTCTCTAAAGATCTTTTCAAGTCTTATATTCTGTGATCTAATTACATACAGGCAAGAAATAGTTTAATCTAAAATTTCTCTTCTTCCAGCTCAGTGTATGGTTGTGGAGCTCAGTCTCCCCAGAGTACTTCAGGCATGAGCAGGGATCCTGGCATGTGGGGCTCTGCATTAGCTCTTCAAGTCATTGTGGAGCCATTTAGAAAATTGCCTCAGTGAGAGCTACAAGGTACTCTGCTGACTTAGAACGTCCTGAGACCCAAGGTCTTCATCCATATTCCATGGAAAACTGTAAAAGAACACAATAAAACAAGTTCTATTGTTACTGTTGTTTATTTCTTATTTTATTGTTTTCTTTCTGGCCTCATCCCTTTTCCTTTAGGTAAAAATTTCCTCTTTCAAATTAGTTTCTGTTTTATGCCTCTCTTTATGGTTCACAGATGCAATCAGGCCCCTATCTTGGGTGTATGAACAGATGGATCTGACCACCCTTTTTGGCCCTGGACACACCTCTGAATATTGTTCCCTAAGGGCTTTACTGTCCTGTAGCCCTTCTCCACATAGGAAGCCATTCTGCCTCTGTCTTACCCCAGTAAGATTAAATTGTTACTTCCAGTTAAACTTTTAAAATGAATCACGGTTGCTCACAAATAAAACATTGAATTTTACAGCATAGTGTTTGATCGCCCTCTCTTACTGCACTAGATCTAGTTTAGGAACTTTCCAGCTAACCCCTGTATCCATCTGATTCCTCATTTTTTTCATATGATCATGCATTGAAGGTAATAATCCCAATCAACTACACAAAATACCATGTGTGCATAATTTTCAATATTAGAACATGCTATATAGATATACTATCATTACTTATTATTATTAACATATAGCTATAATAATTAGATACAATGGCTTTCAAATGCCTTTGACCTACAAAAAGAAAGAAATTTTTTGTAGTAAGCAAGGACACACCTGTGTACTAGTAGCTGATACCAAAGTTTAGCAAGCAATCTACCTCTTCTATGTTGAAGCATTCTAATTATTTTCCACCCTACAGATTCCATACCTCCAGTCGGCCATTGCCTGTACTTTGAATAGTATAGATGTAGAGCACCATGTTAGTCAAGGTGAGAGCCACGACGAGCCTATGTGGAGCCTTTGCACCAGTTAGGAAAAGACCCCTCTTTCTCCAGGACCAGAGCCTCAGCTTGGGGAGAGGAGTAGGGCCAGATTTCAACCTCTACTTGCGCCTAAGCTAGAAGCCTTTGTCGAGCACTCTGCCCACACAGCCCTGCTTTGAAGCCTGGTCAATACAGGGGGTTGGGGAAGGGGAGTGGCCAAGGTATTAAAAGGCACCGTGAAAGACGGTGAATTCGATTTTGGTGTAACACGACCGGTGTAAGGGTATTTCCGAATTTGTCTACAAACAGATCAGAAGCAACCCACAATGCAAGCACGGTCTGGAAAAGAAAGGGAGCAATGGCTAACATGGTTTCCGCTCATTCTAAAACATTGTGAGCAACTAAATGGAAGACCAGGAAAAGATCAACAGAACAGGATTTATCAAAAACGTGTCTTCATGTCATTACGCATGTAGTTCTGTGAATTGGTGACAATAATGACTTGAGGAACATCAAATATCTGACTCTGCTGCAAATTCTGAAAGCTGTATCGATCCATCCCCAAACAGACACCTTCATCATAAATTTCAGGATCTAATGAGCAGGAATATAAACCAGGGGGAAACCTCTGGAAGTTTCTTCTCCTAGAGGCACCCTGTCTTCATCTGTGGTCATCCCTGTTGTTTGACAAGTTATGATCAGCAAAAAGGGGATATCAGAGCATTATAAAGCTCCCCACAAGGTATTTCTCACTGGTCAATTCATTGGTCAGTCTACCTTTGTATGGGCCTGTAAGGATTTAAAAGGTTAAAACTACATTATCCTTTTTTTTTTTTTTTTCCTGCAAAGAAGCCCTGATAGTGTAATAGTTAAGCACTCAGCTGCTAACAGAAAGGTTGATGGTTTGAACCCACCCAGTGCCTCCACAGGAGAAAAATTGAGCAATCAGTTTAAAAGATTAAGGCTTAGAAAACCCTACGGGACAGTTCTACTCTGCCACATGGGGTCACTATGAGTCAGAATTGACTCCGTGGCACCTAACAAAAACAACAACTGAAACCACCAAGAAACAAAAACTAAAAAAGAGACAGGCCCCATGTTCTCTTTGAGCATTCAGAGTTTAGTTGTGTCTTCAGTTGATAGGTACCATTTCTACTTAATGGAATATTCTCTATGACCTTGACTTCTGTTGGGTAGCATACTACACTGAATTATTTTTCATAATGTAATACAAGCTAATAGAACAAAATAATGAAAAAGCAAATAATTTTTTTCTTCTCTAATATCTCCTCCTCCACAACACACACACATATACACACACAGGCACACATACACACACACACACACAACAGGAGCTATTTTTAGATTAAAGAATTTAATTTGAACAGGAAGACGAATGTATTCCAAAACATTTTGTAAGTACAAAATATATCTCCATGATTCATTAGTCTTTTTCTCCACTTGTTTTTGTTTTGAGAGCGTTTTTTAAAACTCATGGTAAGTATTGCTCTTAAAAGAAAAAAAAGTGAATAAATGTCTTAGGATTTCCAATAACTGACAAAATAAGTTGCTAAACTTTTTTTTTTTTAATTCTTCATATGAAGCATATATTTCTGATGACATGACAACATTAACAGGTAAGGATAATTATGAATAGGATGAGAAATTTAAAGTATATCCTTCATTTGAAATACACAGACATGACAATGGCTCCTTCCTCTCAAAATCCGACTTGTTTGGGGGAAAACAACAGCCTCCAATTCACCAAATTAACCAATAAACGAACAAACCAGCTGTCATCAGTCAGCTCTGAATCACGGCGACTCTGCGTTTCAAAATAGAACTACGCTCTGTAGGATTTTCAATGGCTGTGGTCATTTGGGAGAAAATCGCCAAGACTTTCTTCTGAGGTGCCTTTGGGTGCATTCAAACCACCAACCTTTAGGTTAACAGCCAAGCACATAACCCTTTCCACCACCCAGGGAGTCCTACCAAATTGCCTAAAGGAAATGAAAATATATGTCCTTGGAGAAATCTCATCCTCTTATCTGCTTCACTTTTTTTTGGGTGTGTGCTATATTGTTACTTTAAAAGTCATCACGTCTTCAAAAAATGTCTTTTCCGTCCTATTCCCCAATCATTTGACATCCTTAAGACAGGGGATGGTGGAAGAAGAAACCAGATGTCTCTCTTTACTCCAATAAAGCCTGCCAGCAGTGCTTGCTTAGTTGTGGGTCATAAAGAGCCTTGCGAAGACTTCACCACAGAGTGGCCAGACCGTGTGATCCCTGTGACCTTATCTGCCCTGTCCTGTTTTCTATATGTGACCCAGAATAGCAACGTAGGAGCCAGAGGTTTTTTCACAGTTGTCACTGGGCCAGAGCTGATGATCGTCATCTTTTCTTTGCCTGCAAACATCTTCCTCTACCTAGCTACCCCATTTGCCTTCATGCTTCACTTACCCAATCGTCTGAACTATAGTGTTGGGGAAGAATATTGAATATACCATGGACTGCTAGAAGAATGAACAAGTCTGTCTTGGAAGAAGTACAGCCAGATTGCTTCTTGCAATCTAGGATTTCCAGACTTTTTCTCATGTTCTTTGGACATGTTATCATGAGGGATCAGTCCTGGAGAAGGACACCATGCTTGGTAAGGCAAAGGGTCATCAAAAAAGCAGAAGACCCACAATGAGATGGATTGACACAGTGGCTGCAACAATGGGCTCACACATAGCAATGATTGTGAGGATGGTGCAGGACTAGGCAGTGTTTTCTTCTGCTGTACATAGGGTCACTATGAGTCGGAACTGACTCGATGGCTCCTCAAAGCAACACCCAAGCCCCACACCACTTCATCTTCAGGGAATTGTTCTTCTCTATTTTCTTTATGACCTTTTAGGGAGAGAACCTGAAGTAGATTTGATGAGCTAGAGATCAGATATAGATCCATCTATAGAGACATAGATGGTTGCCCACCCAAATTTTAACGTAAGAGAGACTTAAAAAACTTAGGCCTGACTGTAGAGTACCCACCCTATGAGGGTGGGCAATAATACCACTTGCAGTGGGGTAAGTGGAGGTGAAGCCAACAAACATCTCAATTCATGGGGTTACATCTGTGTTGAAGCAAGATATATTTCAGCCAGCATCTTAGAATTTTGGGCCAGATTCTAGCCACCACCATAGAAAAGAGGGTGGTCTACAGGTAGACAAGCACTCCAAATATGTTCAAACATCACTTCCTTGGGAATGGTACGCTGAGAGTATGTAATAGTAGTTAAAGTTCTCTAGTGCGTGTCAAGCTGCATTCTTCCTCTTAGTACCTCCACATCAGTGATCTAGCCCTCTTACCTGACTTTAGCTCCTTGTTGCCTCAACCTTCTTGCATGGATTTCTCATTCCTTGATGCCCAGACTTTGCACTAGGCCCATCCTTTTAAATGCTACCTTCTTAACAAGCATCATGATTTGCAAACAAACATCTTGGACGTTAAGGACAATCAGAATGCTCCTTAGAAGCAAGGATGGCTAGACTACGTCTCACATACTTTGGACATGTTATCAGGAAGGATCAGTCCCTGGAGAAGGGCATCATGCTTGGTAAAGTAGAGGGTCAGCAAAAAAGAGGAAGACCCTCAAAGAGACGGACTGACACAGTGGCTGCAACAATGGGCTCGAGTATAACAACTGTTGTGAGGATGGCACAGGACCAGGCAGAGTTTCGTTCTGTTGTACAACTAACTTGATGGGACCTAACAACAACAACAAAGGCGTCTTGGTGGCACAGTGGATAAGTGTTTGGCTGCTAACCAAAAGATTTGCTATTCAAAACCACCAGCACTCCCACTGTGGGAGAAAAATGTGGCAATCTCTTCCCATAGAGATTACTGCCTAGGAAACAGTATAGGGCAGTTCTACTCTGTTCCATAGGGCCTGTATGAGTTGGAATCAACTCCACCACAATAGATATCCTGAACTCTAGGATATCTATGATACCTGCCTACTTCCTGCTGTGTTGGCCAGTATCTCTGAACTTGACTTTTCCTGGAATGCTTTTCTTCCTCTTGCACATCAGAAAGCTGCCTTCTCTGACTTCAAAACTCAGAACTCCCCTACGGGAAGCTCCAAGGAATCCCTCCTCTCTGTCCTTAGACATACCTCTATTTTTAATCTTATCACATTATATTGTAATGACCTGTTGAAGCTATGGTCTATCTTATAGACCATGAGTGACATGAAAATAGGAAAAGTCAAGAATGCCATTTCTTGTCCTGGAAATATGCAAGAGGCTATTATAGTTATTCAATATACATTTGTTGAATAAATAAGTGAAAACTGGCCTGCTTAATTTATGGATCTTGTGTAACTAGCCTCCCCTCCCCGACTTGAAATACTCACATATATCCATATGTAATTGGCCAATCACAAATAAAAACTGGCTAAAATTGAATCTATCACTTGGCTAATATTATTTAAATCCGAAATAAGAATATGGGTTAGGAGCATTAAATTAAAATGATAATAATATAGACAAAAACTCCAAATTTTGCTTCTTGGTATGCTACTGATGTTTGATGGAACCTTAGTCATTGCACTCATTTTGAATTTAACTTGAACGTCAAATGACTATGCTTAATTTAGATGAATAAATGTACATGGAAATCGTACTACTGTTTACCATCTTAAGATGGTTATCTAGAAGAGTTAACTAATAAATTAATAGAAAATATAAATTTGAAAATAAAATGTATACAAAAATTTTAATTATTATATATATTTGGCTTGCTTAAGTTTTTTCTTCTAGGAAACGAAACAAAATTGACTCATTTTAATGAATGGTATGTTACTAATTTCCTTGGGAGGACTTTGGAGGAAACTTGTTTTCATAATTGATGAAAGAGAATTAAAATAGAACTTTGCACCCATTTCATAACCCCTTTTGGTGTTTATATTTGAAAACGTTTCCTGTGTCTTCCATTCATCTCTATTACAACACTGTTGATACCCTTGACAAATGAAGGTAGTGCAGTGGACTCCCCACTAGGAGGAATGTGCTATGAATTCTTTATTTTCGAGGAACTCAATCAATATCTCAATGGGTGTCCTTTTATCCAAAGGCAGACATTGGTGGAATCATGGCTGTGGGTTGTGGACATGGTCCAAAGTTTTCCAAGTGAGGTGGCTGGAAGAGCAGCTAATGGGAAAATTTGTCCTCATTAGCATTGTCCTCTGAAGATCTCTTTATACCACAAACTGTAAAATGGATATTCCAAACTAGTCTCAGTGGATTGTGGAAGAATCATAGCTATTCCGTGTTTATTCTGCTATATATATTCTTCATTTTGGCAGCACATATATTGTTCCTGTGGCTTTGCTGAAGTTTGTCCATTTGTGAAGAGGGAATAATAACATTTTAACCAATTGCACTCTTTAAAAAAAAAAAATCTATATGCTTCTTTGTTATCCCAGATTTTACTTTTAATTCAAGCTCTGATATCCTGTTTCTCTCTCCTAAAGCTGAACTGGCAGGTGGAGGAATGAGGTGCCCCGAAGTAGAGGCACTTACCCAAGGACAGAACCAAGTGTGCGTGCTTAGAGCTGAATTTGTGGACTTTTGCTTCCACCCCTAAATCATTTTCAGTTCATGTCTTGTTGGGTTGTTGTTGTTTTTTAATTCACAGAGAGCATGGACAAAACTCTAAAAGTTTAAATTAGCCCACTCAAACAGTAGATAAAACTCAGTTCTTTCCTTCTTCATTTTTTTCAGGCTCTTGCATTTTAAAATAGCTAGCTTTAGCAATTCAACTTTTTTTAAAGCAATAATGTCTTTTCCTATAGTATATTATTCTTTCATAAGTGAGTTCTTTTTAATTGTTTTGTTAAGAAAGAGGGATCAGCTGTGTTCATTTGTAAATGAAGAAACTGAGGCAGAGAGTGACTAAGTGATTCGCTCAGGGCTATTCATGACTAAGCACAAACTCACTTGGACTTTGGAACTTAATTTATTCCTGAGAAGGGCCAAGTTTCAGACTATGCAACTTACACATGAAAAAGGCAACCCAAACAAGACTACTTTCTGGAATTTTAAATAGAAATCTTAAATTGCTTGCAAGCAAGCACAAAACTCCAAGTTATACTGTGCAAAACCCTACAATACAAGCATACAGATGGACAAATAAGTGAGGAAATGATGAATAGATTGAGAGTGAAAAAAAATCACCTTTTTGCAATATTAACATTACATTGCTGGATAAGACATGCACATTGAGAGATACTAAAAATATTTTTGGCTTGTGTATACATTTTATGGTCTGCATTGCTAATACACAATCAAGGTGTAATTAAGTGTAAATATTCCACTTTTTTGTGTTTTATGTTCAACCATAAATCTTTTAAAATTGCTTTGTTCACTCGTGACTCAGAAAAATGTTACCTAAGCAACGTAGACCTGAACAAGCCAATTGTAATAACAGCTTACATCTGCATCTTACCTTACAGTTTTCTAATCATTTTGCCGTATGGTAGATTTGACCATGATGTGTATGCCTGAAGTACATTTCGTATTCCACCATTGTCCATTGCCAGTCCAAAATAGAGGCAACATCCTAAGAAGACAGGACACCTGGATGGGACCCCCAGAAATGGCCCCAGAGGTGAAAATTCCAGCAATTTCTAGAAGACCAAAGGAGGTCAGAGCCAAGAAGTCTGTGGGTCAGAAATAACACGGTCTGTAAAACCACAGGCTCAGATTAGGTGAAGGAGGCGAAATTCAGGATGAAAGAGGAAGTCCCTCAACACAAAAACAACTCTGACCTCAAGCCAAATGTTATTGCCCTGTGGCCTTTTCTGTCCTCCCTGGTAGAGCAGGGGCCGGGGACTATGGTTGGATGTCCTGGTCCAGCAGGTGTAAACAGGGTTTGAAGGTGGATGCACTCTAATTGCATCTGCGGGTGGAATCTGAAACTGGAGAAGTCGGGCTTCAGGAAAGTGCTTACATGCAATACACAGAGCCAATGGCATAGTTTTTCCTTCTGGCTTTCTGTGTCTGTCGGTTGTGTTGTTTTATTGATTTTTATATTAGAAACTGCATGCCTGGCAACATGCCTACGTGTACAAAGGAAAACAACCACAAATGTTTAAGCACATATTAAAAAGGGGAAATTTGCAGAGACTCTTTAAGTTCTAAACATTAAACATTAAAAGGAGTAATATTACCCCAAATAAAAAAATAGCTGGTATTAACTATTTACATACAAAGTAACACTTAGATTTCCATTTCTAAACTTGTTGTGACTTGATTTAACATTATCCTGGATTTTCAGCATTGTTTTGCCAAGTGTCACATTTTTAAAAAAACAGAAAATAAGCAGTACTAAAGAGACAAATATTCCATGATGGGGGCTGGGCATTGTATAGAAGGAAACATAACTAAACACAGGATGAAAATTTAGAACAAATATGAATAAAAATGCTGAGTTTGGACATTTCATTTGGGTTCTGTTCATGTAGCTACTCTCCCTCCTAGAAAGCAAAGAGATGAAAGATGTTTTCAGCAATGATCTATCAAAGATGTTTTTAACAACAATGTAAGTTCAAAATAGTCTTGGGGTTTAACAGAATCTCTCATAGGATATTATGGTTTGGAATGAACTAAATAAGCTTAGGGGAAATTCCCAAAACAAATCATTTAAGGCAATATCAGAAATGAAAAGATTCTGCACCAAGAAATTTTTTTTTTCCCCAAAAAGCTATGGATGAATTTACACCATAAGCTTGAAATGATAATTTTATGTTAATCATCTTCTACATTTCAGAAAGCATCAATACTTTTGTGCATCGGATGTGCGCCCTTATGTGTGTGTACATATGTGTGTGTGTGTGTACACGTGTGTGTGTGTACATAGAAGGGTGTTAATTGAGGACCTGCTTTTCATGTACAAGCTGGGTTCATCTTAGCAAATTCCAAAAGAAGAATTAAATGTCCTTGACATTCCATTTCATAGACAGTGGGTGGCACCATCTTAAGGAGCAGATGATGTAGGTTTGCACTTGGCACTATTTTCTTTATTTGGGCTACAAATTCTATCCAAATTGTGAAGGACTTTCCACATTAGTAATTAATAGGAGCCCATTATGCTAACTATCAACCAACTTAGGACATCTTAGAGGAAAGATAAGAGATGAATAATTTGAAGTAATTTTCTTGTAATCATGCCAATCACTTGAGCAAAGTAGTTATTACAGGAAACAGTATTACAATGAATTATGGGACATCTAACACTGAATACCTTTTCTTATCAACTGCTTATAGTTTCCGATGTTTGAAAAAAAAGGAAAACAAGTAGAAGTGTATTCCGAATAACACTCTTCTTAGTGTAAATAATAGTTTGTTTAGCAAACCCTGAATTTTGATGAGGCTTGCAAGCGAGACTTTACATTAGTTTCTGCTCATCTCCTTCAAAGGAGCTGAAGTTTGCCAGCTTTACCTTTCCTTAAAAGGTAGATAGAGCAAGCGTGAGTCACCTTTGATGACAAGGGATTCTTCTAGTTCAGATTTGCTGAAGTGATTAGACATTATTTATCTAATTAAATGTTCAAAACACATCATTATTGAAAGGAGTAAATTTAGTACGTTTGTTGAGTGGTGTTAGCTGAAATGTAACTGCACATCATTTGACTTTTTAACATTTTATTATATCTATTAAGTCTTTCTGTGCTTAATTAAATCAACTTATTTTTTACAGTTAATTTAACGTGATTTCATTTTAGTTACAGAGTCTGAATCGGATATTCTGGAGAAAGCCAACTGTATACACAAATTAAGCTTCACTCCTCAGGTGCTCTCTTGCATTTCATTCAAGTCTGGCTGCTTCTGGGGATTACCAGGGTTTTAAATGGATGTTATTTTTTCACATAGCAGAAAGCTTACTTTTTATCTTTATGAAAAAAAAGAAAAATGAAACAATTTTAAACCTACAGGATCATCATATCTGCCCTATTTTCATCATAGGTCATGGCAAGGGTTTGGAAAGAAATACTTTTTTTTTTTTTTTGGCTTTTACTGTTTGGGAAAAGTAAATAACACAAATGAAAAAGTATGAGCATGCATTGTGCCTCCTGAGAGCTGCTCTTCTTATTGTCCCCAGAGGAACAATGGCCTCTGCATGATAAGGCTCCAGCTCCTGAGATGATACAAAGTATTTGGGCAACAGTAACTAGGGGGTGGGCTATGAGGATGAAGTTATTTTATTCTTATTGTTATGTGCAAAGGAGTGCCTCTCCATGATCAATAATTTAGCAGTATTCTTTTCTTTGCAAGAACCCCAAACTGCAAAATGGGGATGAGGAGAGAAGGCGAATTGCCTTCACAAACGTTTGGTGCCAATCACCTACAATGACTGTGAGGCACTGGGATGAAGGGTGCGATTTGTTACATTCAAATCTACCCTGAAAAGTGTTAAAATGGAGAGTATGGCTGGAAACAAATGGGAAAGGAAGATTCAAAGGTTGCAAGTGGTAGTGGAAAATTCTAATTAGACATTTACGTCAGCTTGCAAAGCTCCCTGTTTTTTCCCAAATGTTTGAGTGTTTTGTGTTCTGTCAGCCTTCCATTGAAAGTAACTAAAAGAGAAGGTTCCCGAAACCCTCATCCAGCTCTCAGGATGGTGAAATAAAAAGGTGGCCACAAACGTATTCGCTTGAGTCTAACTATCACATACCAAAGAACAAAATGAAAAAAAAAAAAAAAAGAAAGTGAGTGAGTGTACATCCCTGTAAACCCCTCCTCCAGGAGCCTGTGGAGTTTATCAGAAATGGCTTGCTCCCTTTCCTCGAGGTGCTCACTTCTGTCTATTCTGTGGCCACTTGTACTGGCTTCGGTTCCCTGGGGTAAGTGTGCATGATCACAAATTTGGCCAAAAGATTTTTTTCATTACCCTCCAACATTTCCTTTCACCTCCAACCTCTAGGCAGGGCTCTGGCTTTCCCTTTGGAGCCAGGAATATAAAGACATGGGGCCATCGGGGCTGACCCGGAGGGCCCTTCTGTCAATCACTGCCTCCCCATCTCTGCTCCCTTTCACACCAGGCAGCTGGACCCATCGCTGTCAACCAGGTAACAACCCCCAGACAATAGAGGCCTGAAAGCCTGGTCTAGACACTCTTTTAGCCACTTATTTGCTGCTCTTGGCAGCTGTTGAAGCATAAATAAGCAGTTTGTAATCAGAAAGCTGACATCATCGCAGCTCGGCTGAGAGGGGAGATTGTTCCTGAGCACTGAGCGGGTTTTGTGTGTGTGTGTGTGTGACAACAGATTCTGGGGTGGGGATGCAGATTTGTGCCATGCTAAAGCTGGTCTTTCTTTGATTTACACAATACAATGGAAACAGGTCTCCAGCTCCAGCACAAATCAGAATAATTTTTTGAATGTTCTGTTCCTGAGGGGCAGTAAAATCTGATAATAAGTGGGCTGGACCTGGGTGGGAAGACAGCAGGGTGGATGGGAAGTTTGTATGTGGGCATTTTCTGGGTGCTGGGCTGCCAGGACACGTGTCTGGTCAGTTTCTAGAAAGTGCTTCTACAGCATGGTTCAGGCGGCAGACTGGACGTACGTGTCTGCGTGCTTTCAGAAATGAATTGTTTTACAAAAGGTAGCAGAGAAACATGTGGGGTTTTTTTTTTTCTTTTTTTTTCCTGCTTCCCAAGTGCAATTTTCTCTCCCAAGTTCAACTTTGACATTCAAAGTGATTGGCAGTCATCCTTGTGAAAAGAAGGTAGGCAGAAACTGTTCACCAGAAAACTTTTACTCTCCAGCACCTACAGAGCTGAGTGGAACCCCTCCGTAGGCTTTCTTCCCAAGACTGGTTTTGTTACTGGGGGAGGCAGAGATGGCAAGATGGCAGACATCATTTATTTATCATAATTGATTTCTTATTGTTTTGAGGATGTTCCCAAAGGAGGGAGGGACTCTCTGGTTTCCTTTAACAGTGTGGTTCTGATTGCCCTGATGTCTGCCTGGGACATGCTGACTCAAAGTCTATTGGTACGAGGCAGGCCAGGTGAATGCCACCTTGCCACAGAGCTTGCTACCTGAAACCCATTCAGGCGGATTTGCCCATCTCCTGTTTCACATTAAAAAAAAAAAAAAAAAAAAGGCGCCAGTTCAACAAAAATATTGACTTCCTCTCTCCCTGAGGGTTTCTGGTATTAGTTTGCTATAAGTAGCTCATGATTTAGACTACAAAGTCATTTCCAGAATGCATGTTTAACAAAATGACATAGCAGATAATTGAAATTTATTTGCAATTTTCAAACTACAATAAACACAATTCTCCTTTTCTTTCATTAATAATCGCACGGCTAATGCATAACAATCCCTCTGCAGCTTTTACAAGCAAACTTGAGCTGCTGTGTTGTAATAGCTGGAAAAGTTAATGTAGCTTGAACAAGGTTCCTAATTGTCCCTGTCTCTGTCATATTTGTCTACTTGAATGGTCCTAAATACCACAGCGATTAATTACTACAGAGCAGGTATTACAAGATGTTATCATCCTTCCCCAACTGTCTGGGTGAATGGAGAGAAGCGGGAGATTGTTACAGTGTTTCATCTTTGCTCTTCCTGTAAGGCACTTTAACCAGAAGATTTAACGTGTCAAAGTTAACTGCGTTCTCTAGCAGATATTCACATTCTAATTAAAGATTAAGAACGTAGTACATTACACTGTGATTTGTCATACATGGCTTGTTAAATAGGAAACCTACCGGGATTCCCTAACATTTTATAAACATTATTCAGGGCTTTTAATGTGGGCAAAGCGAAAGATTATTCGACTGCATTGCGGTATAGAAAGCAGGTTGCCCTCTTGCGCCCCCCGCCCCCCAAAATCCCATGCCAATAAATAACAAAATAAGACCACTTGGGCAGTTTGAAAACTGTCGTTGCTGTGCAGATTTAGCACAAACCATGAATCTCCTCTGGTTTGTATTTGGCGGTAGATGGGGAAGTCATAATTATTATCCCCAGGCCTTTTTTTTTTTTTTTTTTTTTGCCTTTTGCTGTCAGCTAAGCAGAGGAAGGTAAGAGCCTTTGTTTGAATTAGAATGCCAAAGGAAGGAATAAAGATGAAACAGTGTTTCAATGTGCAGCTTGGGCTTTCAGCTGATTGTCGCAGCCCTGATCGGCACCACTTCCAGCCCTCGTGGCACAGGACTGGTTCCATTCTATGATTGCCTCAGGAATAAATTAATGAGGTTACTGAGACACTGAATATTTGCATATTCACGGATGCTTATTAGGTAGAAAGTGAGCGCCAGGTGCACTGAATTTGGGTATACAGGTTTTGTTAAAAATTAACATTTTTCCCTTCCTCAGAAAAGGGGTGTCCTGTCACTAAAAATAATATGCAGGCAAAACTCCTGCTTAATGAATATCTGAATAATTACGATAAAATAGACAGGCAAAGCTGAACAGGGTCTTCCTGGAAAGCACCAGAGAAGCAAACAGACTGCCCTTGTTACAGGGAGACCTGGATGCAGGGGTCCTGGATCGTAATGGAAACAAATGAAATTTGCTCTCTTTGGATTTTAGCCTTTAATTATGCTGGTGGTGTGCGCAGCGTGAAGGCGATACCATCCTACCTAATGTAAAATTATCAATTTAAGGAGACCTTTACATTTGTAAATATTATTATTGACAGGCCGCCAATCCAACTTGGGGCGGGGAATAGCTTTTTTAAGGAAACAATGTCCAACCCCGAATCGCAGAACGAGTCCTTGGCTGGTTCTCTACGGGGTACCGGTGCACGGTTCCGTTGTTTATGATTTCTGCTGGGGCTTGCGGAAGCACACTGGTGTAAGCTATTAGTATCTCATTATTGTGAGAAGTTTTTATGCCACTCTGGGTTGTAGCTTGGAGACTGCCTTCTCAGAGCGTGAAATGGGCAGATTCCATCTTTCTCCTTGTCCTGAGGAATACTTCGTAAGTCAGAATGAGGATTGCCCAGGTTTTTCAGAGCACTGTGCAGTGGAAGAGGTTGCCTTTTTTTTTTTTTTTTTTTTTTTTGCTACCGTTTATACAGGTTGGGGTTTTTTCTTTCAATTTTTTTGTTTTTTTTTTTTCCTCTTAAAAAAAAATGATTGGGACTATTCAACCTCAAGGAACTGGTCTATCAAAATCCAGCACGGAGAAGTATTCCTTTGAGAAATAATATGTATTTATCAACAAGCTCTATTCTGCCCCCTTGTTCCACTGTCCCTAGCAGACCACTGCTCTTTCCTAGCCAAGGCGTGGGAACCTGAATTAGGAGGAGCCTGGGACGTGCATCTATTTTTCTGCAAAGATTCTATCCTATGCCTTCTATAGACATCTTACAGTCCCCTTCCTTGATTTAAAAAAAAAAAAAATTATATATCATTTCTGACATTTAAAGTGTTTTGAAAGATTTTTTTTCCTGTTTTTTTAAAAAAGCCTCTAAATAGGAATGAGTTAATCGTCTTCCCAGAGAAAAGGCAAAGGGGTTTTTAATCTAGTCAAGTATTGCATGAGACTTAAGCTTTTCATTTATTTTATTGAGGTTCAGAGTCATAGTAACGGTCGGGACAAACCACCTCAGAATAACCTGTGCATTTTTTAAATTCAATCTGTTTGCACACACGTTTCTGACGCACTCATAAATACATAGAAAATCACTATCATTTCAATGTGGCAGATTTGTACCTGGGAAATAGTCGTAAGCTAGAGTATGACGGATTTATTCGTATTTATGGATAATATTGTTTAAGGAATAAAAAATGCATGTCACCCAGAAAGGGCCCTCCTGAAAACATACACTGCCGCAGGAGCCCTGGAGTCCAGGGTTTTTGTCACACACACACACACACAGACACAGCGCAGATTTTTTTGATTATGTAGATTTCTTTTCGTACTGCAGTTTCATATGCAAAGCATGCAACCAGCCACATCCCTGCTATCTCCTAAAGCAGTCATTCTGAAACCCAATCTGGGGACAGTGCAGACTAAATAAAATTTCATTTTGATTTGGCCTCCCGCTGCGAATGGGACTGCTTTGTCTCAGCCGACAGAACCAGCAAGCCAGAAAGGTATGTCCTGTTTTGCATGGCTGATGGTGTGTCTTGAGGCTCACAGTCAGGCCGCCCTGCTCTCAGGGCTCAGCAGCTCCTTCACTTCCTACTCGCCTTTCTCTTCCCCCTTCCATTTGCTCCCTGGCTGTCTGCTGTCTACCTGCAGGGCAGAGCTGTGCAAACCCGAGCCCGATTGTTTACTTTGGCATATGTTTAATGGCTTACGTGGCTGTTTGCATTTTTTTCAGTGTCTTTGTTGTTGTTGCTTTTTTTTTTTTCCTTATTTTGGTTTTTGCTTTGCTTTGCTTTCCCTGCCCATGTTTGCTTTCCCTGAGTTTCAAGGTGTCGAATACCAAAAAACTGACTTAAAGAAAAATGGTGTTAAGTACTGCTCTGCCGCTCCAGAGATTTGACTGGAAGATTTGTTGTTATGCTGAATTTTATTGTAAATTTGACGTGGCAGTTAACCGTTGGGGAGGACTTTAGTTTTCACAGCCCTGTTGAGTCACTTTGGCAGAAAAGCAATCGCCCATTTTGGTTAAGGGGGGAAATATAAAGAAAGACTCCCTTGTGATGGGACTGATCTGTTTTGCCATCCTGGTATATTTTATAAAATGCCTTGTGGTGTTTGCCTGAAGAGCTGCTAAGTATGGCTCTCTTTTACACCCTGATCTTCGTCTGGAGGTATCTCATTATTGACTGGCTTCTGTGGACTGTTCTTCTTGCACCTGTCCCACCTTTTGGAGGAGATACTGGCCATCGAGAAACAACCCCCTGTAATGTTCTCAGAACAAGCTCTAGATGCAATGGCCAGGTGCCAGGGTGTTGGCTCTGGTGGGAACTCAGTTTTCAAGCCCAGATTTCTCCTTGGAACTGTCATGACCCTTGACCAATTCAGATGGTACCATAGAGGAAACAAGTTTTTTCCCTGTTTTACATATTGTCATACTATTAAGCTAAATTAGATGATAGCACCCTGGTAAGATGGACAGAGACTAGATTAAAAATAAATTGCTTAAGAAAAGAGCAGGGGGGACAGAGCAACACCTACAGGAGGACACCCTGATTCTGGGGTTTAGCATAAATAGTTCCACACGAGGTATTGGTTAATGAATAAATGATAATAACTAGCTTCATGTGATCCCATCCCTTCGAAGTAGAAAAGAGAGTCACCTAACTTTGTGGAGGTTCAGTAACGTACTTTTATAAATGCAGCCATCCAAATGTTTAGGGGTGAGTGGACCTCCAAAGATAGTTCTTGATGCAATTCCTGAAGTCATTCAATGGGTGAGGTCATTGCCATTGAAATAAATTATCTTCTTCCCACAAAATCTTTACATTTGCCATTTTCACCTGTTAGCCAACAGCCTTGGAGAGGAGAGTCAAGAAAGCTTTGGTAATTTATTGACAGGCTGTGTACTTACCACTTAGGTCAGATTGAAGGACAAAGTGAGACTTAGTTAAAGAAGACATGGAAGAAACAGTAGCATTAAAACAGCAAAAAAAAATGTCATTTGGTAAAGATGCCACAATCTTACATAAGGAAGAGGAAAATGGCCGTGTTGGGGACGTGACTGGCAGGATTTGAATCGACAGATGTATAATTTCTACTATTACCCAATAGTAAGTCTTTTTACTCCAGCCCCACTGTCAGAGCCACTCTGTTACTTCATGGTTGTTTGTTGATATTAAAAGCCCACATTTGTTTTTAGCCCAGTTTGTAAATGTGCTTATAGAGGTTACTAATGGGCATTATAAAGACTTTTTCTAGTAACTAAGTGAATGTTTTGAAAAGTAAACTTTGCTATGGTGCCACATACTCTTATTTTTTATACAATTATTTAACAGGAATAAGAAAATGCTTTTTTTAAATTATAATGCAAGCACTGATTTGTAACCCAAGGAACTCGAGAAAGATTTTTTTTGGCCATGAAAATATATAGGTGTATATGTATATATTATGTATATATGTACGTGTGTGTGTGTGTGTGTTTGTATGCATATAAAAGGGGTCCCTGGGTGATGCAAACAGTTAATGTGATCGATCGGCTGCTAACTGAAAGTTTGTAGGTTCGAGTCCACCCAGAGACGTCTCAGAAGAAAGCCTTGGCAATCGACTTCTGAAAACTCAGCATATCGAAAACCCTATGGAGCGCAGTTGTACTCTGAGACCCATGGGGTCATCGTGAGTATGAATCGACTCAATGGCTACTGATTAGGGTTTATATAAATATTTGTAAAAAGAGAGATTAAACTTAGTCAAAAAAGAGTCACAAAGTTTATGAAATAAATATATCTAGCAGACAAAAATTTTAACTGTGGTTTGTTTTACTTATGATATGCATGTAGTGTACACCAAAGATTGCCCTATAACCCAAACTCACTGTAATAGAGTCGATTCCAACTTATAGCGACCCTATAGGACAGAGCAGAACTGCCCCATTTGGTTTCCAAAGAGCAGCTGGTGGATTTGAATTGCCGACCTTTTGGTTAGCAGCCATAGCACTTAACCACTGGGCCACCAGGGCTCCAAAGATGACCATAGAGCAATATGATATTTTTGAAAACTCATGGGTTCATCTTGAACTCCAGCCACAGGGTGTTCATTTCTGAGAGTATATAATAATTTTGCCAGTTATTATGTTATGATTTTATCTATCATTTATTTTGGGGAGATGGGCCTTGATGAAGAACAAACGTTTGTCTTAGCACAGGTCTATGTATCTCTGCCCCTTTTGGTGCGTGCCGTGCCTGATACGAGCTGCCCCCCATGTTTTGGTTCATGTGCTCCATAAACATGAAAGCTCAATGCATGGGCAAACACTTGATATAACAATTTGATAGGAATATTGGAGATAATGACTCTAATGGAGGCTCTTGCAGTATAAGTTTAGTTTGTATACATTTAGTTTGCTAATGTTTGTGATGACCATAGCTGGCGTTCCATATTTCATTATCCGGATCCCTCTAAAGCAAAAACACTGACTGGAGTTAAATGTCAATTATGGCCAAAGGCGGAGATTCTGTTTTCTGTTGTCCCTTCTCCAACTCTTGAAAAACAGCGAATGCTCAAGAAATCTTTCTTGAGGGAATGAATGAGTGAATGAATGACTCAGGTATAACACAGTGGAGGAGAACAACAGGAAACACTACCATTATCTGAAACTTAACACCACATCACCTTGACCCGTTGCCTGCCGTCAAGCAGATTTCGACTCCTAGCAACCCTACAGGACAGAGCAGAACTGCCCCATAGTGTTTCCAAAGAGGGGCTGGTGGGTTTGAATTGCCGACCTTTAGCTTAGCAGCGGAGCTCTTAACCACTATGTCACCAGGGCTGCCCACATCACCTAGGGGTTACTATTCATGAGGAAAGGGAAGAGATTTGAAAGAGCGAATAAAGGATATAGATTCTCAATCTGGGTCCCATGAAGTCTTCCTAGGCTTATGAACCCACTAAAAAGGAATGTGCATTTTTCCGAGGAAATATCCTTCTTGATATGCCCAACCAGGTCTAAAGAGAACCCCTAAATATTAAGGTCCATTAATTCTAGGAAGGTGAGGTACAGCCAGAGAAGAGTCCTGAGTGGCAGAGGAAGGAGAAATCATAACAGTCCCATAAAACGTCAGTATGAAAATAAGAAAAGAGGCTCAATATTTTTCTACTTTCTGACCAATTTTTGGTTACGTAGAAAGCATACAGTATAAAGAGGAGCAATATTTTACAAAAACAAAAAGTTGACTGTGTATTTCTGTAGATGAGGCAGCCTAAAACCAAACACAAAAGAATGCTAGCCATAATCCAGGTCCTGGGCTTTGGTAAGGTACCACTGAAAAAATATCTTCGGAGTTACTTTTCAAAAATGTCGCATTAGACTTCGAATAAAATTATGCTTTACATTTGCCTTAATGCAAATAAAATACCAAAAAACCAAACGCACTGTCATCGAGTCAACTCTGACTCATAGTGACCCAACAGGACAGAGGAGAACCTCCCCGTAAGGTTTCTGAGCAGCTTCTGGTGGAATCGAACTGCCGACCTTTTGGATAGCAGTCAAGTTCTTAGCCACTGTACCACCAGAGCTCGTTAATACAAATAATTATATTCAGTAAGAAGTTAATTTACTCTATCAATCTTAATCTTAAAAAAATACTCTGATATTCAGATACATGTGGTGATATTGAAGGATATTTCTAAGTCTTGAAACTACACCAAGAACTGTGAACATTCTGATTTTCTATTTTGACTTAGGTACCCTGAAAACCCCCCATAGTCCAGCAGATTAGGGCAGGGGTCCAGGTAAAGTGAACCCTCAAACAATCCAAATCTAATTGTAAACTGTGGCTTTCGCACACATGGGAATGATCTTAGACGTTGGTATAAGTCTCATAAATGTGTCTGGAAATTTTTAATAAAAGAGATGTAGCCATTAAAAGTACAACACGAGATAGTCCCCATATAATGCTTATCCTCAGGAAAAAAAAAAAGATGATGAGTCTTAAAATGTTCACATCAAAATGACCATTACTCTTATGAGATTAGGGAGAGGAAGGCTCTATGGTGGGATTTCTCTGGGTGTTCTTGGTTGGGTAAGGGTTGGATGCTGAGTTGAGGATCTGAAGGCCTGCCTTGGACCTGCTGTCACAGAACAAGACAACCCCACAGTAGGGACATGGAATGGACTGTTGGCCAGTGAACTGGGCTGAGCAAATTGCAGGAACTCAACACAGACTGAGAGAGCTGAGCGAGGCTTTGTCAACAGAAGCAGTTAGGTGCTCTTACCCTATCATTTTGCTCAAGCCAAAATAAAGGATCACAAGTTCAATACCTCTAGGGTTCAAGCTAGACATCGAAAGACCAGGATGATATTGGACATGTCTCAACAGCTAGAGAGTCAGATGATAATACAAGTACCCCAAATGAATCTGAGAATTCTAGTTATTCCCAAAGCCAGTATCTGTTGCCATTGAGATGATTCCGACTCACAGTGACCCTATAAGACAGAGTAGAACTGCCCCATAGGATTTCCAAGGCTGGCATCTTTAAAGAAGCAGACTGCCACATCTTTCTCCTATGGAATACCTGGTGGATTCGAACCAATGACCTTTCAGTTAGCAGCCAAGCACTTAACCACTGCACCATCAGGGCTTCTTCCCAAGGCCAGTAGGACCCATCAATTGCATGAACACTTTACCCACACAACAGGATGCCACCTTAGAGGAAGAAGGAGGAGGGGGTAAAAGAAGAGATTGGGCATTTTATCCAAATGGAAGAATGAACACCAATTGAGAAAGACTGCTTAAATTATTAGACATGACAGCTCCAAACTTGACTGGACATTTTATTAATTTCTCTCCCCCACCCCCACCCACTACTGATTGAGGGCTCGGGAAGAAGCCCAGATGAGCTACAACCAAAATAAAAATATAGTTTTTGCTGGCTATTCAAGTTGTACTGTGGCTGAAATTTTGCAACCCAGAAACATTTGAAAGATTCTAGATTTTTACATAAATATCTGCCATCTGTGACCAATCTTATAAAAGGGAGAAAAGTAATGTTGAGCACAATAATGCATTGATTTTGATATGTCACATTGATCATCAATACTTACTGAGTATTACATGGTAACTCAAGAGAGTTAGACTTCTCTTGTGTATGGATTTCTCACAGCAATTTTCCTATCTCTGGAAGAGATCCTTAATGCACAAGGTCGACCCCCAGCCAGAGTACCAATATCGTGAATCCCAGACCCTAACCTAGTTCATGGACCAGACTCAATAGGGACCCAGTAAAGCTACTTTCTCTCTACTGGTAATTAGAAATTTAAAACAGAGAAGCCCATTTGCTGGGAGTTGTTGAAACAGGCACATATTAACATCAACATGGCAGAAAACAAATGAATTTTAGACCTCCTTCTATAAGACCTGTAGCTGGCCACTTTTCTTCCCCTTCCCCAAACCTGATTTGTCAATTCTTCATATCAAGTTCCTTGAATGCCACAGTATCATGGTAATCCAGTCCCCCTTCTGCTTAAGTTTGCTAGAGTTTATTTGTTATTTTCAGCCTGAAAGAATCAAATGTACTGACAACAAGTGTGTGAACAAGAAATTCTTATAAATCTGTGTAGCATTCTAGACAGTCCACCATGTAGCCTAAGGAAAAAAAGAAGAGATGGTCACAGTCTCACTTAGCCATAGGCTGGTGTCCATGTACTGAAGCTGAAGGGTTGTAAAATTTGGTAATAGCTGTAAGTGTTCATGATTTCAACCATAAGTTTTCTAGAAGGCACATAAATGTCTTCAGGAATGCCAAGAGTTTATTGCATGAGAATGTCATCTTATAAAATTAAGTGTTCCAGGGAATGGTCAATAGAATAACTTTCTGAAAGTTATGCAATGTTCCTTCTATTCCGTTGCCTTCTTTATTCATGTAAAAAGTGGCAGGTTGGATATAAAGAAAAAACTAGCTTTGAATTCAAGATAAGGCTCAAAACTATCAAGAAGTAGGACAACATTTGAGGGTAGAGACTGAATCAAGCCACTACTATAGGGCTCTGGCTTCAATCGCAACCTAATTATTTCCTAAACAGAAACCAGGGGAAAAGTTTTGAAACATGAATAGAAATCTCTATTTTTAAAACATACATTATTTTGAAGATTTGCTATGAAAACATGGTCTTTTGACTTCCCCATTAAATAAAGTTGGTGAAATAGTCTAAGTATTAAAAAAAGAACAGTTAGTATCTTGAATCAGACAAAAAGTAAGGCTTAACCTTCACCTACTTGATTACTGTCTTGTAACATTTTGTATGACTATTAAAGAAGAGAAAAAAAAAATTGCCACTGAGTTGATTCCGACCCATAGCGACCCTATGGGACAGAGTAGAACTGCCCCATAAGGTTTCCAAGGAGCAGCTGGTGGATTCGAACTGCTGACCTTTTGGATAACAGCCAAGCTCTTAACCACTTCACCACCAGAGCATCTATAGAGCTGACTATAAAGTAAAACAAATTATTAGCACTGACATGAATGCTTTATTAAATAAAATTATTACTGATATGTAATATATTGTCAATGAATGTTTTTGTAAACCAGGAAAGAAAGCTCTTTTAGTTCATAACGTGTAAGAACAATATTATAGAAGATGAGCATAGAAAAGACTACTTTGGGGAAAAGGCTTCATCCAGTTGTTTCGACGGTTTAAGTCTGTGTAAAGGGCAAAGGAAGGTGAATTTAGCTATACCATTATCACCCGCCCACATTAAGGATGTATTTATTCCCCTCAAGTCCATTACAGACTGCTGTGCTTTTCATTTATACTTTTTTTTGCTTATTAAAAAAATACTGGATCTTTTTAACACTAAGGAAGTTTCTCTAAAAATTAGCATATGTGAGAACTGACATATTTTTCAAAAAAATGAATTATCTGTGGTCTCACTAGATGATGATTGAGGGCGGTTTTTTTTTTGACTAACTACCTATTAGTATTTGGAGAGCGTAAACACTAATGAGGGTGAGGAACTAGGTGGAACAAGGGGAAAGGATTTGGAGTAATGGGATAAAATTAAGAAAAGGGAAATTTAGGTTGATTACCAATTACCAATTGAAAATCTTCTTAATGTGGAGGTCTATTAGACTGTAGGGTAATCTTCCAAGTGAAGTGGTGGGACTCCCATTGCTAGATGTTTAAAATGAGAGTGGACAGAGCACTATCAAAAACACCCTGCGGTGAACAGTCCACCCCGGTGTGTGGAATGAGCTTGTTCACCTTGGTCGCCTGTGCAGGCTCACGCTTCTGTGTGACCTGGGGAGAGAAGGAAAGAAAAGCCATCCCAGTCCCCCCCCGCCACAGCCTTTGTCAAAGTGATTGGGGGAGTAATTGAAAAACACTTCCTCTGCTTTTTATCTCGGACAGCGTCTGTAATACTTTGATGAAACAACAATAAACAAAAAGTTGCTGTGGGGTCAACTCTGAATCATGGCGACCCCATGTGTGTCAGAGTAGAACTGTGCTCCGTAGGGTTTTCAGTGACTGGTTTTTCAGAAGCAAATCACCAGATCCTTCTTCTGAGGCACCTCTGGGAAGTTCTGTTGGCAACAAACACCCTCCCAAGATATATAGGAAGCTTCTATTTTTCTGAGACTTATAGAAATCAGTGTCTTACTTCCTGTAGCACTCTGCTTTTCAGTAAAGTAAAAATTAGAGCAACCAAGCAAGTAACACTTCAAAAGTATGGCTGTATGACATTGGTGGGTATGTGTGTCCTCTCATTCCTAAAACAAAAAGTGATGGTGAGAATGGGAGATGAGAAAAAAGCTAGACATAAAGAACAAATATGATTAGCAATTAATAAGCATTCTACCATGTTCCTGGGACTTATCAAGTTAGCTAGCAGTGATTACATGAGAAAAAAAAAATGTCAATTTTGTAGTTGTTATTGTTCCCTCGGAGTCCCTCTCTGTACCTGGAAGTCGATTTCAGAAAACGGTGTTTTACGTAATGTAAACATGTCTAGAAAAAGGTATGTTAGATCAGATGCAGTTATATCTTCTGATTTTAATGAAATATTATTTTATGCTCTTTGACAGAAGCTCTGTCAGTCACAATAAGATAAGAAAGTATGTTAGATCCGCGTGGTATTAGGCTGGTCCCTTCTGAGACTATCTCCGGATGATTTGGTTTATAGAAACATACTCATTCTCACAAAAGCCTGAAAGGAGCGAGGCATGAGGTATTATACCACCATATTATAAATTGCTGAGCTGAGTGGACAGTAGGAGTCAGAGAGATGAACGATGAAAATCAGGTATCCAGTGCCAAATAGCCACTCATTTATGAAGGTGAAACAAAAGAGGCTGAATGTCAGGGAGAGGGGAGGACACAGAAAGATTGTACCTTGAAGGTCAATATTAGATAAAACTAGTGTCCTCAACCCAGCAGAAGACCAATGGGCAGTAGTTATTTCCCTTCATCTTTACCTTTCTAGTAGCCAATGGTTATAGAAGTAATCCTTGGTCTACAGAGAAGGTAATTTGGAGGGCAAAATAAATAAGTATAATGCAGGATTTCAATTTCTCCTCTGCTAAGGGTGTATGCAATGAAGGGGCAAAGTTAAGAGAAAAGATTAAAATTGTATCTCACAGATTACATGTGCTGTTCTTGTTTCCTATTTCTTCCTTATGGTGAATTCTTTCTGTTTTTATGAGTTTAAAGTTTTTCTTGATTACAAAATCTCTGTAGCCTAAGTCAGTCAATAAAAATATCTCACTCCTACCAACTGGTTTCACACTTGAAATGAATATTTTCCAGGAAAAAAGTAATAATCTTTTTTTCTTTCCATTGTGGGGAGAAAAACTTCTTCAGAAACTTGTGATTGTACACAAGAAAATACACATTTCGGAGTTCAAACACTGACATGCAAACTATTGCTTAAAGTTACTGCTGGAAACAAGATGCTTGTGATGCTTATTTAGAGGGACTGATATTTTGAGATAAGCTGGCCCCTCTGCCATGAGTTCAAGGTTCTGAGAAATTGTCAAACGTGTCTTTACCGCTAGTTGGTAGCCAGCACCTAGCGAGTGGTGCTGCTGATTGTGACCAACCTCTGGGAGCGCCAAGGCATACAGCACGGTTTTTGCCTTATAAGCCAAAGAAAAAGATCAAACCAGAGGGGAAATACAAACACTACACTATGTCCCTTTTCTTTTCTCATAAAAATTAAGATGCCTTTCTTGAGAATAGAGATGAGATACCACAATTCTGTTTGTTGTATCGACTGGAAGAGCTTTTAGATTCTGCTTTTCAAGAGATGATTTATATTCCAGCCCATCTCTTGGAGTTTTGGCTCCTCCAGCTCACTCATGTGTGATCCCCACTTCTACACTAAATACACTGTCCTGTCTGAAGTCCTGTCTGATGGATTTGTGCTTTATTTCTACTGGATCATGTCCTCCACTTTAGCAGATAACTCTTTAAATGACTCATCCATGTATCCAGGCTCAGGCTTCACTATTTAAAATGGTTCCAATAGCTTTACTTTTCCTGGAAGACTTTGAGCAGAATTTCTTCCATAGGACTGTGAGAGAAAACAGTACCTGAAGAGCGGCGACAAAACAAAGAAAGAGACCCAAGGCCTACATTCATTATAACTATCTCCATCTGATAGGGCCCCAAGATGCTTTTCTGTGGTCTCTGGAACAGAGCAGGGTAGGAGAGACAGAGCTTGAGGCTCACCCCTGAGAAACCCTGTATCTAAGTTCAACAAAGCCCCAGGGGCTTTTTCCACATTTCTCAGATCTCATTCAAGTTTTCTGAGGTCCTTTGAGTAGGCAGGCCAGATGCTGTTATCCCCATTTTTACAGATGTGGAAAGGAAGTATTCAAATTAAGTGTCAATTTCCAAGTCACAGAGCCAATAAGAAGCATGAATCTGCATCCAGACCAAATTCTCTGACTCTGTGCTACTTGTTAGCTTTGACTCTGCTTGACTTGGCCAAGATATGTCCTTCTAATTTTGATTAACAAGGAAGGATTTGAGTTAGTATTTCAAAAACAAAGGAGAGAGAGACTTAATAAATCTAAAGGTTAAGTTTTGTATTCCTACCCCATCCTGGCACCTAATTTAATTAAGTAGAATGAGAGGGAGAAGTTAGGGAAGAGCACTGGGCAATGTATAAAACCCACTAATTAAAATTGTTTTGCAAATAAGTCCAAAAAACATTATTTAATTCTGCTGGGAAGATATACATATAGCAAAATAAAATAACATCAGAAGCCCCCCAAAAGCACCATGTCTAAGATTTTCTCACAGGTTCCCCATCTGAAATCACAGCATCAGGACTGGCTATGATTTTTGCATTTTGCAGGGTTTAGTGCAAAATCAAAATGTGGAGCTCCTTGTTCAGAAAATATTAAGAATTTCAAGATGGTAACTACAGAGGATTAATCCAAGCATGGGGTCCCGTGTGACTGTACAGGTCGCACGTCCACGAAGCCAGCCTTGGTTGGGGTTAAACTTTCTGCATGTTAGCTAGTTCTGCTTCAAAAGGAATCAGATTTCAGCTCAATGTAAAGGAAAACTACCTCACAATTAGGGCTGTTTACAAATAGAGCAGACTGCTTTGTTAAGCAGGGGGTTGCCCTTCAGTGGAAGGTTCACGCAGAACCTGGAAGACCATCTGTCAAGGACGTTGAAGGAGGGATTGATTCCCACATTAGGAGAGAGTCAGATTTGACCTCAGGGTCCCTTCTCATGCTAAGATTCTGTGAGTCGGGTAATTTCATCTTCTTCAAATTTTTGAAGGAGCCACTTTATATGATTCATTAATATACCTGAGAAGTGCATCAAATTTTGTTGACTTTTACCTTAAAGGGATAGAGTAAAATCTCAGTCCCCTAAAATCTTTGCATTATGGTCATTCGACACAAGTAAAGATACTCATACACACCTGGGCTGTAGGAGTGTTTGCATGGCTCCACTCAGCAAGGAAGACGCTCGTTAATAACCCTACAGACTTCCAAGGTGGCTTGGGTATTTGATTACTTCAAAGTCTGTATGTCTGTTGGTGCTATGCAAAGCTTAAAGCCCCCTTCCAGACAAAGCATCACAGCTAATCCTTTTTGGTCATTGGTAAGTCTTCCACGACTAAGGATGTATTTGAAAGTATTAGAGCCACAATACTGAAAAGCAAATTGAGATGATGCTCCACAATTGGAAACCAGCAAATGCTATAACTCCATACCTTCTTGGGTTCATCAACAATGAATCCAGACCACACATATAGTCATTTAGAAAAAAAATCCAGATTTTCAGCTCACATTAGATTCAAGCACCAAAGCAACAAGAAAAAAAAAAAAATTAAACTACCAAGGTCTTATTGTTTTGCTCAAGTAACAGAATAATTAATAATAGTAATATTTTGTATTTCTATTGAGTCCTGAAGAAGATTGAAGAAGAATTAATGCCTTTGGTGTTCTCAAAGAATACTGAATACACCACAGACTGCCAGAAGAACAAACTAATCTGCCTTGGAAGAAGTACAGCCAGAGTGCTTCTTGGAAGCAAGGATGGCGAAACGTCTTCTCATGTACTTTGGACATGTTATCATGGAGGACCAGTCTGTGGAGAAGGTAGAGGGTCAGCAAAAAAGAGGAAGACCCTCAATGAAATGGATTAACACAGTGGCTGCAACAATGGGCTCAAACATAGCAACAATTGTGAGGATGGCGCAGGACTGGGGAGTGTTTCGTTCCTTTGTACACAGGGTCTCTATGAGCCAACTGGACAGTACCTAACAACAACAACAGTTGAATCCCTCCAGGCTATTTGGCTGTTTTAAATATGCTTAACCTTCATTAAATGCACTCTGGCTAGTAGTTGGGTTGATGCGCTCCTGTTTCCATACAGAGTCATCATTCAATAGCAATTTGCCACTGCCATGCTGTTAATAAAATAAGGACAGCAATGGTTTTTAGCATCCTGGATTTTTGTTGAGCGAAGCAGCATGGTGAATCAAAGGCATGTCAAGAGATGTGACGTAAGTGGAAATCGCAGAGTATCATACGGCAGCACAACAGGTGCACAAAATAGATGTTCAAAGTGGTTTCTATTATTTGGCTTTTTTGGAATCAAATCAGAATCAAGAACAATAGTGGCCATTTCAGATAAATTACTTCTGCACATTCTTGCAGATTGAGCAGCTGTAAAGGAGGGGAGGGGAAGTTAGGGAGGGTGCTTGCTGTTTGGAAGGTGGAGGCAAAAACATTTGTAATGTGTGTACCGTATATTCAGTATATTAGATTTCTGCCTTTCATATGCAGTGATAAAAGTAGTTTCCTTTCCAGGATTGCATGTTTCATTAATACCACATTTTAATAATTAAATAGCACAACTCTAGGGCCAATGGGTAAGATAAAAGTTGGCAGACCATCCATTATTTTTCTCAGACAGCCCTTCCGAAGAGCCCATGGAGATGCAGTTTAATGATTTAAGTTCTAAAACAAGTTGTTTAATAAAATATTGGGTGTTTGTGTAGTTTCGTTGTGGACGGGGGAGTAGGCCTTCTTTTGTCAGGTGTGGTGCTATTAACGATAAGTGGTGGGGTGATGGGCTCGCTCTCCCTCTGCCTCCATTATTCATTTCTGCCCACTCTCTAGCCTCTGTTGTTGTATTACAGTTACTATTTGTAATTTTTAATGTTGAGAAGGGAGAGGTTTGTTACCTTTTTAATCCTCTCTGTTAGCATACTCTATTTTATTAGACATAATTCAGAGGGAGAGAGAAAGGGAGGCAGACTCTGGTTAAGGGGAATATATAATTGGGTGTAGTGGGATTAAACAATTATTACTGTACACTCCTAATAGATGCCCCATAAAGAACCTATGGCAAAGGCATTAATGAGTTATGAAGGAAGAGTATGCAAGCCACAGAGTGTTCCCATTATTACAATCCCACTGACATACAAATTGTTTAGCAACCACTTGAAAGAAACACCAGATTCCTGACGTATTTAAGAAGAGTGATTTCCCTTCAGAATTGTCTCTTCTGTTTTAATCTGTAACTTCCAATTTGCAGGATCTTTTCTCACATGCCAGTCCTGATATTTAGTTTTGCTTCAACATCAAACCTTGAATTTGTTTAAAAAAAAAAATCCCTGGAAATTTAAATCTAACATAAAAATAATCAAATGCATATAAAAACATGGCCTCGTCTTTGATTTAAAAAAAAAAGCAAGCTATGTGAACACTAATGCCCCCAGGTGATGAGAATAGGAAATAAGTTAAAGAGCATTATTTTGGGGGGTGTAAATAAAAAAAAATGGTTTTTTTTTAAATATTCAAAAGTATATAAAAAGTTAAATGTGAAAATTATAATATGCTTTTATGTCAAAGTCAAAAAAAATAAGTCATATCTTTCTGTGGCAGTTCTTGTTATGTTGCAGGTGAAAAAGAGAAAGCGAAAGTGCGCTGGGTTTCACAGATGTGTTAGAAAACGTGCTTGCGCGTATCTGATGGATTACCCTTTGGCTTAAGGGGTATCTGATGGATTACTCACCACTTAAATTGTGTAAATATGTACAGTAAATCTTTCCCTGCGTATGTTTTTCCACTCTTCTCCCTATTACAATAGAGGTTTTTGTTGTTGTTGTTTGTTTCATTTTTTCACCTTAAAGGAATGTATTATGGATTTGATGACCACACAGGGAAGTCATGACTAGTCATTTAGAGTTTCTGTTATGATATTTTTTCATGCTCACAGATATTTGATAATATTTTCATCCAAGATGGAATTGCTACTACACTATAATTGGTAGCTGTGAATGCCTGTAAAATGCTGTCTCCCCCCAAAATAATTACACCACATGTTGGCTATTTTGGGGCTCCTTTATTTTAAACTTGTATAAGAATTAGGACTTGAAGTCCTGATGAATTGCAGAGTTTTTAATAGTAGTGTTTATTTTATATGTAGTAATATATAAAAAACATATAGTAGTGTATGTTTTTAATAGACAATTTTTTAGAGCAGTTTTTGGTTTGCCCCAAGTGAATATATATATATTTTAAAACTATTTAAATTCTGTAGCTTGCTGAGTTTTCTGGAAATCCTCTCTACCTTTCTAGCATTTGCAAGTTGGAATGTGTTTGTAAAATATGAAGGAACCAAGGACGATGGTCCAATGGAAACTGAGCTACCTCCTTAAAAAGAATGTTTATGTAAGCAATCTCACATGATAAGGTTTACAGTTAAGGTAGCTTACATCCAAGGTCCACGATTTAACCTTCCAAAGATGCACAGTTACATTTTTTGATGTATCTTTTTTGCTTTTTATAAAATGGGTTTCAGTTCTCATACATAAATTCCTAGGTAGAGAAATGAAAAGTTCTTTGCATGAAAAATCTAATCCCAAGCTATATGAAAACTTGGTGTTGGAAGTAATTTTCGCTTCTTTCCATTCGTTTTTATTGCTTTCCAAAGTGAAAACTCCATAGACTCAGAAGCCAAAGGGCCTTTTGAAAAATGCCACTTTCAGATTTCAGCCAACAGCCACAGCTGAATCGACAAGGAAGGGTTCTAACAAGACAGTCGCTTGCTGCCGGCTACAGTTCCCACCTTTGTTTCCTATGGAAACTAACACGGGGCAAATTGAAAGAGTGATTATTTTACGGCTCCACTGTCTTTCCTGATCCAGTGTCTACAGTATTTTCATAGAAAATGGGAGCAGGAAAAGCAGGGGGAGATGTCAGGCCTTGTCAGTTCAGCTGTGGTTGTTGGCAGAGAGCTGGAAGTTCTAGCTTTTCAAACAGGCTACAGAAATGTCTACCCTTTTTAGTTTTAAAACAAAAATGTTAATCAAACATCAACTTCACCTTTACCTGGCCTTTCTGTGCCTTCCTTATGCAGTGTGACTTTTAGAAAGGAAAAATGGTGCAACCGTTCACAAGGGGAGTTATGAAGGGACGTTACACTGCCAAAATTTTGTTCCAACAAATAACCCATGAATAATGAATTCTCTCTAACCACGGGACACTGTGTCTGTGGACGGAGTAACTGGTTTATCCCATCCATAATTACCTCAGACCCTCGGTTTTCTCTCTCTTTTTTTTCCCCCCTTCATAATGAACATTTCTTCATTTAAAAATCTCACATTTTATGGGGTGGGGAAAAAAAGACAAGTTACAATAAATAACAGTTTCTCAGAAAACATGAATTATTACAGACTGCAATGCTATAAATTAGGAATTAGTATAGTCTTTGTATGGATAAAACCTATCCTGTCTTCCACTGCTAGCTACTTTGCTAGGTAATTTTAACAAAATCAAATTTTAATTTTAAGAATTGAGCCTATTTACTGATGTTTGGTCCCCAATACTACCCATTTTTTAAATCGCATAGTAATTTAAGTGAGTGTAGAGTTTAATAACATTCTGTTTTAAGATTTTAAAATATATCATTAAATACATGAAATTGTTTCTTTAAATGCTTTATGTTGTCATGGTAAAGGATTTCTCACGATTATGCTACTAACAGCCTCTACTGTTATTGTGTACAGTACTTACTATGCTCTCAATTAATTCTCTTTGAGGTAGTTACTCAAAGCTTTGAAATAGTTACTGCTATCCTTATTTCATAAATAAGAAAACTAAAGCTTGGGTTAAAGAACTGTTCCAATATCACACAGTAAGAGATGGAATGGAATGTAAACTGAGGTCTCTGACACGCATTAACAAATGTGCTATATCACACTGCTAACGTCCACTTGCTCACACATGGAGGAGGAGGGGAGGGTGGGACACTACATACAATGATAATTCACAGACTGCTTGCTGCTAAGACAAATAGGACCGCCAAAACTGTTAACCTGGCACATGGTATGGCATAGTTTATATCCCTTTCATGACTCAGTTATTTTCTGCACAGAATTTCTTGTGGATACCATGTATTTTCACTAATGGAAGGCATGCTGATTAAAAGACTAATTCAGAATTCTTGTTATGAGTTATGGATTTTGATACCCATTATTTGGGATCGCATGTGTCCTCAAAGACCCTGTACATCATAAATCCTGCCAATATGAGTCAATGATAAGATCTTTTTTTCTGTTATTTCTTGAAAAATTGCAAAACATGAAGGCACCTGGCAATAAGCGCACATGCATTTTATTCTAGTCTCCTTCTTCTTAGCCTTTTTGTTATTTTTCATGAAATTTTTCAAAATATGGTACAATACATTCTTCCTTACTGTAAAAGCAGTACTTACAGGCCAAGTAAATAAAACTAAAGGATTTTGTATCTCAAGTAAATTACCACTACTATGTATTCTTCATTATAACAAAAGCAGTACTAACAGCTAAGAAGCGAAAACAGCTGCCCTGGAATACTGCAGAACTGTTCACAGTGGTGCATTCTACCTGCTACACGAGGAAGCACTGGGCCCCGAGATTCAACGAGGGGTAAGAACAACGTATAGTAGTCTCTCGTAAAGCACCACTGCAATGCATTATTCCTTATTGCATAGGCATTATTTACGGTTCAGAAGCTAGAAAATCAGGGAACCAGTAACACCTAGAAATAATGAATGGCATCAAGGAAAAAATGGCCACTATGACTGACCGAAGACTGGGAATAGCTTATTCTCATGATAAGTATGTTCTCATGAGAACATAGTAACTGGAAAATATAGTGAGGAGGCTCTTATCTCACAGAAATAAAAGCAAACCTGTCAAAAGTTTAGAAAATTCATACATTCAAGAGGCATCGCCTAAGGCAATGCTCAATCTACAGAAAAATGAGGTTCCAACTAAGCGTTCTTGGGTTTCGTGCATGTCAAAAGGCATCCGCTCTGAGGCGAAACTCATTAAAATTGGGCTATCTCCTCCCGAAAGAACTCCAGAAGCATAAAAAGTGGTCGGGATACCATCTGTCCCATGGGTCACCAAAGAGATATACTCTGTATGTGCCACAAGATAATTGAGGATAATGAAAGCTATTCATAGGAAGAGCTATAGTGTGGGATTTGGTTTGTCTTCTCGTTACAAAGCTCCCTGACCTCTCCCATTAGCCTAGGTGTCAGCTCCTCCCACTTTACCCCCAGTGGCGGGGGGCTCGAGTGTGGGGAAAGACATAGTCCTAGCTTGCCACCACTCTTTCCCATTCCTGAGCTATAGGATCTCCTAGTCAGGAACCAGAGACTAATCCTGTAGCTGATGGGAGGGGGAATGCAGGAGACATGTGGCATGGACAACAAATTCCTGGAATCTTGGGACAAAAAGAAAAGAGATTATGTTTACAGCAGGGATAAGGGGCTGGCTTAGATATTTTCTCTATTTTCCAGGGACGTTCTTCCACCTCCCTACACACACACATCCTGAACAAGCTATGCTTCAGTACTGTTCAGAGTTTAGAGGAGCTCCCCAAATTCAGTCCTGATCACCTCAAAATTACTTAAATTTCTTTGACAAGAAAAAGATATTCATTCTACAAATCAGATTGAAAGCATTAAAATTCAGATATCTAGGAGCTTTAGCAACCGATGGAAGTGTATTTAATGTCTGAGTGAAGACCCAAAATTATTTTCCAGGCTGGAGAAGATGGAGAGAGAGAGGATATAAGATATCACTAAGACATTTGTTACCCGGAGGGGAAGGACAGAGAGATGGAGCTTCCCTTGGGTGGGAGACAGCAGAGGGGACCTAGAGGAGCAGTTACAAAATCACCTCTACTCTGGGAAATTGGATTTACATGTAATTTTTAGTCAACACTAGCATTTTTGTCTACACTAGCTCATTCATAAAGACAAAAAAGAGAGACCTCAAAAGTATGTTACCTGGTTGTTATTGCAGCAAAAGTGAATTTTTTTATCCAATTTAGTTATTGAAGTAAATTGCCAACTTCCTTCTTTCAGGATGAAAAAAAAAAAGCCTGCTCTTGAGGACTAAACTCTTATTGATTCCTATTCGATAACAATATTATTGAGGCAAATTTTTATATATTTCTTGAGAACTATTTAGGATTGCTAGGGTAAAACCCAAATGTTACTACAAAAGGGTCATTGTACAGATTAAAAATACGTAACATTTTCAAAAGGCAAATTTCCAAAATCTGATTAGAAAAAAAATCCTTATTATTCTATAAACCTACACTAATTTTGATCACATATACATAGATGTATGGATATGTATGTATATGTGATCGAATTTACTGTGCCTGTGTGTGCGCATGAGGTGTGTGAGTGTGTGTGTGTGTGTTTCTATTGAGAGACAGTATGTTAGGAACAAAGAGTCCGAGTTTGAGCCCTAGCTCTGCAACTTACTAATTGTGTGACCTAGGACATGTCCCTCAGCTTCCCTTGTAACTTAGCTTCTTCATCTTTAAAATAGAGGAAAATATCAGTATCTACCTCTTATCCCGGAGTGGTGCAAATAGTTAACACATTTGGCTGCTAACTGAAAGGTTGAAGGCTGGAGTCCACCCAGAGGTGCCTCAGGAGAAAGGCCTAGTGACCTACTTCTGAAAAACCAGCCATTGGGAATCTTATGGCACGCAGTTCTGCTCTGACAGTTCTGCTCTGACACCTAGGGGGTCACCGTGTGTGAGAGTCAACACAACAGCGACTGGCTGGATATCTGCAATGTATACACTGTGTGCTTGTTAAATGAACAAAATATTATTATGATAATTTTGCTCTCAACAATCTGATACAGTAAACACTATGATACCCATTTTTTCAGATATAGTAATTCAGACATAAATGCACTATTATGTCTCAGTTAAGTGGCACAGTTAATGTGACATTTAATCCCAGGCCTATTTGACCCAAAAGCCCATGTCCTTGCCTCTAGATCGCATCACACCAACGTTTCATAATTTAGGCTTATCGCTGGATTCACTTTCAGATACTTACCTATTTCTGAGGTTTTGTTCTTTCATTTGAAGACATTCTTTATGTATTATGGGTGCTGATCCTTTAATGATTGCGTGGCTAGTTACCTAAATTTGTTTTTCGAAGTTACAGTTCATGGAATTTTTTTTAAATGGAGACAAATTAATCTCTTCTTTTAAGTATGTTCTTTTTTGTTGCTGTTGAAGAGATTCTTAAACTCAGTATCAAAATATATTCTCATATTTTCTTCCAAAATTTTAATAATTTTGTTTTGCAAAATTAAAGTGTTTCTCCATCTGGAATATAGTTTTGCAAATAGTGTGAGGTAGTAATCTAATTTTATCTTTTTCATCTGTTTTCCCCAAATTGTTTCAGCACCATTTACTCACAAGTCCATCATTTCTGTCCATATTTGTCAACCCAGCTCAGTTATAGGGAGCTATCCTGAACTCCTGTGTGTGTGTGTATGTGTGTTCCTGAGCTCCAGACTCTGTTCCAGGGTTCTATTTGTCTGTCCCTCAATGAGTACCACAATGATTTAGGTCTTAATATCTGTTTTCTTTTCCCCATTATTACTGTTTTTTGTTTGTTTGTTTTTGTTTTGAGTTCATTGCTTTTGCTTACGTATTTTTCGGTTCTCTTTTGCATGTTTCCTTTTTGGGGTTCATTTCTTTTCTTTCTGAAGTAACCCTTCTTCACTGATGCGTGCAAGTGATAAAGAATCTGAATCTTTGTCTGAAAATACCAGAACTTCAACCCTCATGTCTAGAGACTATTTATCCATACTTAGAATTTTAGGATAGTACTTTAGCTATTTTCTCCCAGTCCATTTAAGATATTATTTTATTGCCTTTTTTTATTTCTGGCACCGAAAGAGTTTCTGTATTACCTTGAGAGCTCAGCTACACATTTAAAAGAATTTTCATTAAATTATATCTAGCTTTTCTTGGTCTCTGTAGTGAGGACATGGTAAAAATAATGATAGAGCCTTCAAAGACTATGGTAGGCTTTTTCATCCTATTTTTAAATCTTATTTCTGCATGTAGTGATATAATTCAGATGTGTGTTCTTATCTCCATGTGCATTACAATCCATTAATGAAACAATTTCTGGTTATTTGGTCAACGACATTTTGCACTGTCCATAGCATTCAGAGGTTAGAAAGGAGAACACAGGCCCAAGTATCTGTCTACTAATGTGAAAAATCTAACTGCTTGAATGTGAACCTACATTTTGTGAAGAAAGCTATCCAAAGTAAAATACCCGTGTGGCTAAAAATTAATGTGTAGAACTTACTAAGGATAAAAGCGTAGGACTGAAAAAGACATGTCTTTGACGGGTGACTCGCACCAGAAAGGAGAAGGGAGCAAAGTCAGAAAAAAAAGAGTTTAATAAGATGGAAAGAGCTACCAAACTATACCAAAAAACCAAACCCGTTGCCGTCAAGTCGATTCCAACTCATAGTGACCCTGTAGGACAGAGTACAACTGCCCCATAGGACTTCCAAGGAGCCGCTGGTGGATTCGAACTTCTGACCTTTTGGTTTGCGGCCTGAGCTCTTAACCACTGTGTCTCTATAGAGGGATTTTTTTTTTTTTTATAGAGGATCGCAGAATTGATTCCTCCTTAGGAATTCCAGGTTTTATTCACTTAATAATTTCAATCTGAGAGGTATTCTCAGCATAATAACTATGAGGAATGATTTAAATATTATCCATAAAATATGAATACACATTACTAGTTTGAGATTCACCCATGTTGTTGCATGTATCAGCAGTTCATTATTTTTTATTGCTGAGAAGTAACCCACTAAATGAATATATCCTATTTTGTTTATCCATTCAATGGTTTATAGATACTTGAGTTGATTCAAATTTGAGGCAATTATAAATAAATTTCAGGTATTACAAATAAATACATGGTCATTTATATGTGTACAAGTTTTTGGATGGACATATACTATACTTTCATTTCCCTTGGGTAAAGAACTAGGAGTGAAATGGCTGCATCATATGGTAGGTGTTTGTTTACCCTTTGTAAGATAAATGCCAAACTGCTTTCCAAATGCTTGTACCATTTTACATTTCCACCACACAGGTATGAGAGTTCTGTTTTCTCCACATTTCCATCAACACTTGGAATGGTGAGTCTTTAATTCTAGCCATTCGAAGATGTCAGTGAAGTTCCTGGATGGTGCAAAGAATTAACACTCTTGGCTACTAACTGAAAATTTGGAGGCCCAAGTCCACCCAAACGTATCTCTGAAAAAAGGCCTGATGATCCACTTCTGAAAAATCAGCCTGTGGTGCACAGTTCTGCTCTGACATGCATGGGGTCGCCATGAGTCAGAATCAACCCCACAGCAATTGGTTTACTGCTTAATATATGTATTGGTATTAATATGTGTACATTAGTATCTCACTGTGGATTTCACTTGCATTTCCTTAATGATGAGTAACATCAAGAATCTTTTCACACGCTCGTTTGCCATATACTTTCTGTGGTGAAGAGTCTTTTTAAATCTTTCATTTTTGTTGAATTGTTTTATATATCTTTTTTTTTTTTAATGCATTGGAAACTTTGCATAGTGGTTGAGAGGTACGGCAGCTAGCCGAAAGGTCGCCAGTTTGAATCCACCAGGCGCTTCTCGGAAACCTTATGGGGCAGTTCTACTCTGTCCGACAGGGTTGCTACGAGTGGGAATTGACTTGACAGCAACAAGTTTGTTTTTTTTTGGCTTATATATGTAACAAAACATTTGACATTTTAACTTTTACGTGTACAATTCGGTAGCATTAATTACATTAATCATATTGTTCAACCTTATTATGGCTTTTCTAGAGTTCTTTATAGTCTAGATTCAAGCCTTTTTCAGATAAATGCTTTGAAGATATTTTCTTTCAATCTTTGGCATGACCTTTCTTAACAGTTTTTTTTGGATAGAAGTTTTTTTTTTTTTTAATTTTGATGAAATCCAATTTATCGAATATTTCTTTTCATTTATAGGCTGTGCTTTTGCTGCTCTATCTAAGAAATCTTTGCAAAAAGCTGGTCACAGAAATTTTCTCATGTTTTCAGTTTATATTTAGATCTATGATACATTTTGAGGTGTTGAGGTGCTGTTTTAGTTATCTAGTGCTGCTATAACACATACCACAAATAGATGGCTTTAACAAACAATTTTATTTCCTCACAGTTTAGTAGGCTAGAAGCCCGAATTCAGAACACCAGTTCCAGGGGAAGGCTTTCTTTCTCTGTCATCCCTGGGAGAAGGTCCTTGTCATCAATCTTCACCTGGTCTAGGAGCTTCTCAGTGCAGGGACCCTGGGTCCAAAGATATTCTATTCTCCTGGCTCTTGTCTCCTGGTGGTATGAGGCTCCCATGTCTCTCTGCTCGCTTCTCTCATTTATATCTCAAAAGAGATTGACTTAAGACACAACCTAATCTTGTAGACTGAGTCCTACCTCATTAACAACTACTGTTAATCCCACCTAATTAATATCATAGAGGTAGGATTTAAAACACATAAGGAAATCACATCAGATGACAAAATGATGGATAATCACACAATACTGGGAATCATGGACTACTAAGTTGACACATATTTTGGGGGGGACAAAATTCAATTCATAACAGATTTTTGTTGTTGTTGTTGTTTGTTTGTATGGTGTGATCATATGGCTCTCTAATTGTCCCAGCAGAGCTTGTTGAAATACAGATTTTTAAAAACATTTTAGTTCAGTTAAATATATCAATCTTTCTTTTGTTCAATCTTTTGCCTTTAATGTTAGAAAAGCATTTTCCAATCAGAGATCAAGTAAATTGCATTTTCTCCAATAACTTTTTAATTTCTTCATCATCTTATTTTTCTATCCCATGTTTTTAATCCCATTAGAATATATTAAAAAAAAAACCAATCCATTGCCATTGAGTTGATTCTAACTCATAGCAACCGTATAGGACAAAGTAGAACTGCCTCATAGGATTTCCAAGCAAGGATGTAATCTTGATGGAAGCAGACCGCGACATCTTTCTTCTGCAGAGCATCTGGTGTGTTTGAACTGCCGACCTTTAGGTTAGCAGCCAAGTGCTTAACCACTGTACAACCAGGGCTTGAGGCCTCTCTTTATATATGCATATATATATATATGTATGTATACATACATACACACACATATACACATATATATTTACTATACCTCCTATATACACATATTTATTAACATATGTACATATACATATATGTGTATATATATTTATGTGTGTGTAAAAAAAAATTTTTTTTTTTATGTATATGAGGTATAGTTAACTTTCTAGAATAAGTAAATAAGAAGACTCCTGCATAGTTTCATACACCAACATGATCCAGTTAGTTTAAGAGGGTGCATGGAAAAACTTAAATGGAAGAACTAGAAGAAAACATGTAAGTTCTGGTTAGAGTGGAATGGAATTGAGAAATGAGCTATTACCATAAAACAAGAAGGTGTGAAAGTTATTATAGAATATCAGATATAAATTCAATGCTGATTCATTTGGAAATTTTCAAGAATCTAGGGAAAATACAAAATGACAAAATTGGCTGAAAAAGAGTTTGAGAAACTGAATATAACAATAAACATGGAAGAAATTGGAACAGTTTTCAAACTATGAAATGCTATAGGTCCAAATAGTATTATGGGTAAATTCTTCCAAAAAATTTCGAAGAATATCCATGTTTTGTAAACTGAACGAGAACATAGAAAAAATTGGAAAGTTTTCCCACTGTTTTTTTCAAAGCTACTACAATGCTCAAAAATAAAACTACAAGTTAATCTCAATTGAAAATATGGACATAAAAAAATTCTAAACAATATTAACAGATCAAGTCAATGAAATTCAGCAGTACAAAGAAAAATTAATATACTATATGCTAGTTAGGCTTTCTTCTAGGGTGTCATGGGTGGTTCATTATTGGGAAATTTGTTAATATAAAATAGAGAAAACCATATAAGTGCCAGAAAAGATGCTCTAAGATCTATTTTTTGAAACTTTTTTATGTTTAGATGGTTATAGATTGACTCAGATGTAAGGAACAATTCTCAGTAATGTAGAAATAATACATCCAGTTTTCCCAGTATAACATCTTGTATCACTACAGTAGAGTATCCCAACCGGGAAATTGATGTTGATATAATCCATAAACCTTATTCAGCTTTCACCAGTGTTACATACACTCATTTGTATGTGTTTAGTTCTATGTAATTTTATCACAAATATAGATTTGTGTGGCCAGAACCACAGTCAAAATACAGAATTCCACCATAAGGATCCCTGTACCACACTTTTATAGCCTTGGCCACCTCCCAGGCATTCCCTCTCCCTAGCCCCTGACAATCGTTAAACTGCTCGCCATTTCTAAGATTTTGTCCTTTCAAGAATGTTATATAAATGGAGTCATACAGTGTGTTACCTTTGAGATTAGCTTTTTGTCACTCAACATGATTTGAATAGGCCTATCCAAGTTGTTGTATGTATTGATAGTCTGTTCCTTTTTACTGCAGAATAGTATTACATGGTATAGATTTACCACAGTGTGTGTGTGTGTGTGTGTGTGTGTGTGTGTGTGAGAATATGTTTTTGTTTCCCTCAGACAAAACCCAAAAGCCCAACCATTGCTGAGAGTCAATTCTAACTCATGGCAGCCCCATGCATAACAGAGTAGAATTGTTCGATAGGGTTTTCTTAGCCGTAATCTTTACAGAAGCAGGTCGTCAGGTCTTTCTTCAGTGGTGCTGTTGGGTGAGTTCAAACTGCCAAACTATAGGTTAGTAACCCCATTTATTACAAACTATAAAAAAAACAAAGCAAGAAAAAGAAAAGAAAGGGCTGCAATGACTGGGTCATATGGTAAGCACATGTTTAGTTTTGTAACTGCCATACTTTTTTTCATTTTACTTTCCCACAGCAACGTAGAGTGTTCCAGTTTTTCTGCATCCTCACTGGCATTTGCCGATATCCCTATTTTTTTTTATTGTATCCATTTTTCTAGGTGTGTAGTAATATCATCTTATGGTTTTCATTTGCATCTCCCTAATGGTTAATGATATTGAACATCTTTCCATGTGTTTATTTGCCATCTGTGTACCCCCTTCAGTGAAATGTCTATTCATGTCTTTTGCCCATTTTCTAATTGGATTGTTTGTTTGCAGATATTTTCTACCAGCCTGTAGCTTGTCTTTTCATCCTCTTAACCGGATGCAGAGCAAAATTTTTTAATTTTGATGAAATCTATCTTTTTTTTCTTTTTATGAATTGTAGTTGTGATGTTATGTCCATGAACTCTTCCCTGTCACCAGATCCTGAAGGTTTTCTCCTGTTTTGTAAAACTTTTACACCTTTACTACATTTGAATCTGTGATCCAGTTTGAATTAATTTTTGTACAAAGGATTTGGTTTAGGCTGAGATTCTTTTTTTTTTGCATATGTCTAATTGTTCTATCCCCTTTGTTAAAAAGCCTACCCTTCCTTCATTGAATTACTTCTGCACCTTTGTCAAAAATCAGTTGGGAATATTTGCATGAGTTTCTGGGTTCTCTATAATCATAATGGTCTGATCCTCAAATGATCATGGGAATGACGCAGGACCAGGAGGAGTTTTGTTTCATTGTGCATGGAGTCTCCATGAGTCAGGGGCCAACCCCACGGCAGCTAATAAATAAATAATATTGTCGCACAGTTATGTGTCTATTACTCTGCTAAAGCCACGCTGTCTTGATATCAGCTACATAGAGCCATGTGTGGACCTTAACATCAGGTAAAATGATTCCTCCCCCTTTATTCTTCTTCAGAATTACTTTAGCTATACTAGGGCTTGTGCTTTTTCTTACAAATTTTGACTGTTGTCCTTGTTGGCTGTAAAGTTGATTCCAACTGATAGCAACCCTATAGAACTGAGTAGGACTGCCCAATAGGGCGTCCTAGGCTGTAATCTTTACAGGAGCAGATTGCTAGGTCTTTTCTCCTTCAGGGTGGCTGATGGTAGAACCTCCGACCTTTTGGTTAGCAACTGAGCACTTAACCATTGCTCCACCAGGGATCCTAGGTTTTAGAATAAGCCTGCCCATGTCTACAAAACCTTTGCCGGGGTTTTGATTGTTGTTGCTCTTAGGTGCCATCCAGTCAGTTCTGACTCATAGCAACCCTATGCACAATAGAAGGAAACACAGCCCATGCTGTGCCATCATCACAAGCGTTATGTTCGAACACATTGTTGCAGCCACTGTGTCAATCCATCCCCTTGAGGGTCTTCCTCTTTTATGCTGACCCTCTACTTTACCGAGCATGATGTCCTTCTCCAGAGACTGATCCCTCCTGATAAAACCCACATAACATGTTCAAAATATTTGAAACACAGTCTCACCATCCTTGCTCCTAAGGAGCATTCTGGCTGGACTTCTTCCAAGACAGATTTGTTCGTTCTTTTGGCAGTTCATGTTATATTCAATATTCTTCACTGACACCATAATTCAAAGCCATCAATTCTTCTTCAGTCTTCCTTATTCATTGTCCAGCTTCACATGCATATGATCTGATTGAAAATACCATGGCTTGGGTCAGGTGCACCTTAGTCTTCAGGGTGACATCTTTGCTCTTCAACACTTTAAAGAAGTCTTTCGCAGCAGATTTACCCAATGCAATGCATCATTTGATTTCTTGGCTGACGCTTCCATGGGTGCTGACTGTAGATCCAAGTAAAATGAAATCCTTGACAACTTCAGTCTTTTCTCCATTTATCATGGTGTTGCTTATTGATCCAGGTGTGAGGGTTTTTGTTTTCTTTATGTTGAGGTGTAATCCAGACTGAAGGCTGTAGTCTTTGATCTTCTTCAGTAAGTGCTTCAAATCTTCTTTACGTTCAGCAAGCAATGTTGTGTCACCTGTATAACGCAGGTTGTTATTGAGACTTCCTGTAATCCTGATGCCCCATTCTTCTTCATATAGCCCAGCTTCTTGGGTTATTTGCTCAGCATACAGATTGAATAAGTATGGTGAAAGGCCACAACCCTGATGCACACCTTTCCTGACTTTAAACCACGAAGTATTCCATTGTTCTGTTTGAACAACTGCCTCTTGATCTATGTACGGTTTCCTCATGAGCACAATTGTTCTGAAATTCCCATCCTTCAAAATGTTATTTATAATTTCACACAGTCGAATGCCTTTGCATAGTCAATAAAACACAAGTAGACATCTTTCTGCTATTCTCTGCTTTCAGCCAGGATCCATCTGACATCAGCAATGACATCCCTGGTTCCACGTCCTCTTCTGAATCCAGCCTGAATTTCTGACAGTTCCCTGTTGATGTACTGCTGCAGCTGCTTTTGAATGATTTTCAGCAAAATTTTTACTTGAGTGTGATATTAATGATAACCAAAGAAGCCAATTAAAGAAACCAAACCCATTGCCATCGAGTCAATTCCAACTCATGGCAACCCTATAGGACACAGTAGAACTGCCCCCCTAAGGTTTCTAAGAAGCAGCTGGTGGATTCAAACTGCTGACTTTCTGGTTAGCAGCCATGCTATTTAAACACTGCTCTGCTAGGGCGCCAATATTAATGATATTGTTCAACAATTTCTATATTTGTTTGGATCACCTTTCTTGGGAATAGTCATAAATATGGATCTCTTCCAGTCGGTTGCCCAAGTAGCTGTCTCCCAAATTTCTTGGCATAGATGAGTGAGCACTTCCAGCGCTGCATCTATTGAAACATCTCTATTGGTATTCCTTGTTTTTCCCCAATGCCTTCAGTGCAACTTGGACCTCTTCCTTCAGTATCATTGGTTCCTGATCATATGCTACCTCCTGAAATGTCTGAATGTCAGTCAGTTCTTTTTGGTATAGTGAGTCTCTGTATTCCTTCCATCTTCTTTTGATGCTTCCTGCATTGTTTAATATTTTCCCCATAGAATCCTTCAATATTGCAACTGGAGGCTTGAATTTTTTCTTCAGTTCTTTCAGCTTGAGAAATGCCAAGTGTGTTCTTTCCTTTTCGTTTTCTAACTCTGGGTCTTTGTACGTGTCATTATAATACTTTACTTTGTCTTCTGGAGCTGCCCTTTGAAATCTTCTTTTCAGGGTTTTGATAGAAATTGTATTAAATCTATAGATCAATTTGAGGAGAATTGATATCTTTAATATGTTGAGTATTCTAATCCATATGCGTATTTCTATTTATCTAGATTTTCTTTGATTTCTTTCATCAGCAGTTTAAAAATCTAAACATAGAGTTCCTGCACATGTTTCATTAGATTTATACCTAAGTATTTCATTTTCTTTGGAGTAATTATAAATACACCCAGTTATAATTGTTTTAAATTTCCATTCCTAAATGTTTATTGTTATTTTATAGAAAGACAATTGATTTTTCTGTGTTGCTCTAGTATCCTGAAACCTTGCTAAACTCACTTATTAATTTAGGAATTGTGTGCATATGTGTGTGTGTTTTCTTGGAACTTTCTGCATAAATAATAATGTCATTTACAAATTAGAGCGGTTTTATTTCTTCTGTTTCAATGTCCATCCCTTCAATTCCTTTTTCTTCCCTTAGTTGCTAGCTAAACTTTCAGCACTGTGCTGAATAAGGGTGGTGAAAGTAGACATCCTTGCCTTGTTCCTGATCTTAGGGACAAAGCATTGAGTCTTTCAACTGATGTTAGCTGTGGACTGGTTGTAGGTATTCTTTATCAGCTTGAAGTTTCCCTATGTTCCTATTCCTCTGGGAGTTTAATCATGAATAATTATTGAAATTTTGTCAAATTATTATTTTTTATCAATTAATAAAATCGCATGATTTTTCTTTTTAGCTTTTTGATACAGTGCATTACATTGATTGATATTTGAGAAGTGAACCAGCCTTGTATTCCTAGAAGAAATCCAAGTTGGTCATGGTGTATAATTACTTTTTTTACATTGCTAGGTTAATTTTGGTTTAAAATCCAAAAAAATGTGTGTGTTAGGGCTGTATCCTTCCACTGTACTTATTCAATTTGTATGCTGATAAAATAATACCAGAAGCTGCAGTATATGAAGAAGAGCACGGCATCAGAATTGGAGGAAGACTCATTAACAACCTGCAATACACAGCTGACACAACTTTGCTTTCTGAAAGTGAAGTGGATTTGAAGCATTTACTGATGAAGATCAAAGACTACAGCCTTCAGTATGGATTACACTTCAACATAAAGAAAAAAAAAATCCTCACAACTGGACCAATAGGCAAACAACACATCACGATAAATGGAGAAAAGATCAAAGTTGTCAAGGATTTCATTTTACTTGGAGCCACAATCAACATCTATGGAAGCAGCAGTCAAGAAATCAAATGATGTATCATATTGGGTAAATCTGCTACAAAAGACCTCTTTAAAACATTTACAAAAAGAAAAAAGCAAAGATGTCACTTTGAGAACTAGGTGCATCTGAGCCAAGCCATGGTATTCTCAATCACCTCATATGCGTGGGAAAGCTGGACAATGAATAAGGAAGACTGAAGAAGAATTGAAGCATTTGAATTATGGTGCTGATGCTGAATACTGAATATACCATGGATTGCCCGAAGAATGAACAAGTATGTCTTGGAAGAAGTACAGCCGGAATGCTACTTGGAAGCAAAAATGGTGAGACCTCGTCTAACATACTTTGGACATATTATCAGGTGGGACCAATGCCTGGAGAAGGACACCATGCTTGGTAAAGTAGAGGGTCAGTGAAAAAGAATCGACACAGATCCTGCAACATTTGGTTCAAACATAGCAACCATTGTGAGGATGGCGCATTACTGGGCAATATATCATTCTTCTGTACATGGGTCGCTATGAGTCAGAACTGACTTAAAAACACATACTTTGGACATGATGTCAGGAGGGATCAATCCCTGGAGGAGGATATCATTCTTGGTAAAGTAGAGGGTCAGCGGAAAAGAGGAAGGCTGCCAATGAGATTGACTGACAGTGGCTGTAACGATGGCTCAAGCTTAACAACGATTGTGAGAATGGAGCAGGACCGGGTAGTGTTTCGTTCTGTTGTACATAGGGTCTCTATGAGTTGGAACCGATGCAATGACATCTAACAACAAAAAAAGTCCTCCAGGAATTGGATCTCCTGATAACTTGTACTAGGCTCATAAAATGAATTGGGAAATGTTCTCACCCCTTCTATTTTCTGGAAAAAAAAATGTATAGAATTGCTAATTCTTTAAATGTTGGTAGAATTCTCCAGTAAAACCATCTGGGCTTGGAGATTTCTCTTTTGGAAGCTTTTAAATTAGAAATTCAGTTTCTTTATACAACTGTACAGATTGTCCATTTCACCTTGGGTGAATTTTGGTAGCTTGTGGTTTTCGGGAATTGGTATATTTCTTCTAAATGATTGAAATTTTAAGTGCAAATTTGTATTATTTTCTTATTTTCCTCTTAATAGCTATCATATCTGGAGTGATAGTCCCTCTTTCATTCCTAACATTGTTGACTTTTATATCTCTCTTTTGATCTTTGTCAGTCTTGCTAAAGGTTTATCAAATTTTTTTCAAAGAACTAGCTTTTTTGGTAATCATTTCATTGTTTTTTATCTATTATTTTTTAATTTCAATTTCATTGATTTCTGCTCTCAACTTTATTATTTCCCCCTTTCTGTTCACTCTATATCTATTTTGCTTTTCTTTTTCTAGATTCTGGATACAAGAACTTAGATTATTAATGTGAGAATTTTCCTGTTTTGTAATATAAGTATTTAGTGCTATGAATTTTTCCCTCAATACTGCTTTAGCTATAGCCCACCTATTTTGATATATTGTATTTTCATTTCATTGATTTCTATTTTTAATTTCTTCTACACATTCTCTTTTACCCGTGGTTTATTTAGAAATAGGTTGTTAAATTTCAAAGAATTTGGAGGTTTTCTTGTTAACTTTCTGTTATTGATTTCTAGTCTGATTACATAATGGTCAGAGAACATATGCTGCATGATTTCATTTCATTTTTTTAAATTATTTAGGGTTTGTTTTATGGCCCAGGATATGGTCTACCTTTCTGAATATTCCATGAGTGTTTGATAACTGTTAGGTTCTTTTGGTTGATTTTGTTGTTCAGTTCCTCTCTTTGTTGATTTTTGTTCTAGTAGTTCTATGAATTACTGAGAATGGGTTATTGAAATTTCCAACTCTAATTTTGGGTTCGTCTAATTCTCCTTTCAGCTCTGTCAATTTTGCATTATGTATGTTGAGACTTCATGTGTATACACTTTAAGGATCATTATGCCTTCTTTGTGGATTAGTATTTTTATCATTCTGAAATGGTACTTTTTGTCTCCAGTAATTGTCTTAGCATTGAAGTCTACTTTATCTCATATTAATGTAGGTTACAATTATTTTTTTTTTCTTTTAGTTAATGTCTTTTTCCACTCTTTTACTTCCAATTTAAATATGTTGTTTTATATGAAGTGGGCTTCTTGAAGACAGCATATTGTTGGATCATGGTTTGTATTATTTTAATCCACTCAGACAATATCTGTCTTTTAACCTTTTCAAGAGCTAATTATTTTCTCCTTTGATTTTTTTTGTTGATACCCTATGTGTTTTCACTAATGAAAAGCATGCTGATTAAGGGCCCAATTGAGAATTTTTGTTATGAGTTATGGATTTTGGTGCCCATTATGTGGGATCATGTATGTCACAGCAGATTGTGAAAGTAGAAATACTGGCAATACAAGTCAAGGATAAAATCTTTTTTTATTTTATTTTATTATTTTTTATTTCTTGACTATTTGCAAAACATGAGGTAAGACATGAAGGTATCTGGCAATGACTGCACATACATTTTATTCTAGTCTCTTTTTTCTTAGACTTTTTGTCATTTTTCATGAAACTTTTCAAAACATGGTACAACGTGTTCTCCCTTTCTGCAAAAGCGGTACTTAAAACCCAAATAAATAAAGCTAAGGCATTTTATTATCTCAGGAAAATTACCACTACAACGTATTCTTTATTATAACAAAAGCAGTACTAACAGCTAAGGAGGAGAAATAGTTGCCCTGGATTATTACAGAACTGCTCACGGTGATTCATTCCACCTGCTACGCAAGGAAGCAATGGGCCCTAAAATTCAATACGGGGTAAGAATAACTTATAAGTGTTCGAGTCTCTTGAAAAGTACCACTGCAGTGCATTATTCCTTGTTGCAAAGGCGTTATTTACTGTTCAGAAGATAGAAAAACAGGGAGCCAGTAACACCTGGAAACACTGAATGAGACCAAGAGAAACACGGCCACTATGACTGACAAAGACTAAGAATAGCTTATTCTCACATTAAGTACATTCTCATGAGAACATAATAACTGGGAAACATAGTGAAGAGGCTTACCCAGAAAAATCTCTCAGAAATAAAAGCAAACCTGTCAAAAGTTTAGAAAATTCACACCTCCAGGAAGCATCACCTAAGCCAATGCTCAGTCTATACAAAAATGAGGCTTCAACTCAGGGTCCTTGAGTTTCACGCATTTCAAAAGGCACCCACCTTGAGGCTAAACACATTAAAATCAGGCTACCACCTCCCCAAACAACGTCAGAAGGATAAAAAGTGGTTGGAATACCATATGTCCCAAGGAGTCATGAATTGATGTATTTAGACCTAAAAACCAATTGCTGTGGAGTTGATTCCAACTCATAGCAGCCCTATAGGACAGAGCAGAACTGCCCCATAGAGTTTCCAAGGAGCATCTGGTGGATTCAAACTGCTGACCTTCTGATTAGCAGCCATAGCACTTAACCACTACACCACTAAGGTTTCCATATTTACACCATTTACATTAAAGATAATATTGATATGCTAAAGCTCATTATAAAATTTTATTATTTGTTTTCTCTGTTTTTCATTCCTCTTTTCCTTTTTCTTTACTTCCTGTGGGTTATTTTAACATTTTTCAAGATTCCATTTTATTTATACTGTCTTTGAATATATTCATTTGTGTAGTTTTCTTAGTGCTTATTCTACCAAAGTTTGATTAAAAAAAAAAAAATTGCAGTAAAGTGGAATTAAGAAGCCCTGTAAGTGCTCAGTCGCTAACCAGAAGATGGTTGTTCAAACCCACCAGCTGCTCCATGGGAGGAAGGTGTGACAGTCTGCTTTTATAAAGATTAAAAAAAAAAAAACAAACAGCCTTGGAAATCCTATGTGGCAGTTCTACTCTGTCCTACAGGGTCTCTATGATTCAGAATTGACTTGAGAGCAATGAGTTAAAGTAGAATTGAAAAGCAACACTCCTAAAATAATTATATACATATACATATATATTTAAAAGTAGTTAAAGACAGACATCACAGGAAAACATGTGTGAAAGTCCTAAATTTCAGTGCATTTAATGGTGAGGACTGCTAGCCCAGACTTGGGATCAATAACTTCTGCTTTCGTTAACTTGTAATCTTAATATAGACTTAATCTTATAACTAAGGAAATTTTTCTTTGTAACTGAGCTAGGAAAGAAAGTTGTAGGCTTGTTCCCAAGGAGCCTTCATTGAAACACTGTATCTAACTGCTATGTTTCTAGGAAGAATGAATGTTTTGCAATTGCCTTGCGATGATCCTGTAAATTCCCACAGTCACCAAGTAGTAAATAATCAGCAAAGACTCTTTAAACCAATCATGTAAAGATCTTTGCTTCAAGATATCCCACCTCCCACTTCCCTGAATCATCAAGCACCTATGAAAAATTTTGTATTGTTAGCTCTTGATTTTACCATATAAATATGCCTTTGTAATTTCACTACCTTGGAGCACTGTGGTTTCTCTTTGTACATTTTCCCAGTTTAAGCTGTATCTTACTTTCAATAAAATGCTTTGTTTTGCTTTGACAGAGTACAAAATACTACTCTTTGACATTTCTTGGTGTCAAAAGCAGGGATACAAAGATGTGCTGCCTTCCACAACTGAAAAACATTGAGAACTCAGGCTAGGCCAGCAGAGCCTTTTGGTTCACTGCCTCCCCGGACTCCTGTAGGTCATCTAGGGTAAGTGGTCTCTTGAACCCAGAGTCCACTTTCTTTGCAATAAGTTCTTCAAGGTTTTATTGTTGGCTTCATTTATTTACTTTTGTTTTCTGTTGTCTCTTCAAGCACTTTGTGTGTGTATTCACTGCCATCTACTGGTTAGTGATTAAACCACTCTCAATTTCTCCCTTTCACTTTTTCAGCTGTTGAAAGGTCTCAGAGCCTTATATAGCCAGCTTTAAGACCTCAAAGGTAACACCTCTCCTTAAAGAGTGGCTCTGAGTAGTCCCACTTCAGACTCACTGCTCATTTTGTTCTCCTGTGTACACATTAAGATTTTCATTTCCTGTGCATTTAAGCTCAGGCTGCTAGCAGGATGGAGGATTCGACTTCTAAGGATTTGTTGGGGCTGGCCTCTGGGAACCTCTCAACTTATATGCAGAAACAGTATGGTCCTAATACATGCTTGTTTCTGGATCAGTGGCATAATTTAAGTAAAGATAGTCTAAAGAACCAGTGGCCATTATGGGGCACTTTTGACTAGGTAAACTAAATTTTCTGTTCAGTATATTAGAAGGAAAAGTGTCCCAGATTAAATAGGGACAAAGGAATTCATATTTGGATTGGTATATAGAAGCTTCCAAAAGACATCAGAAAGTAGACTGGCTTCTATCCACGATACTGTCTCCAAATTGACTAAAACATGTGAAGGACGTCAATGCCAAGCATGTATCACTCCTCAACTGGCACTTTCTGCTCCCTCTCTGTTGAGTCCTCTCGGTACCCATCTTTGCCTTCTCACTCTTCTACTAGCACCATCCCCAAACTTTCTTTCTTCCTTAAAAATTTTCCTAAACAGGAGAAGCCTATTCCTGAAATGCCCTTTAAAATCAGGCCTCCAGCTCCAGGGATTGGCACTAGGGAAACCCCTAGGGAACTAGCCATGTCTTTTGTCCCCTGGACTCATACCAAGCTGCATACCATTGTTAAGGACTTTCCAGACTTACATAAGGACCCCTATCTATTTGCTAAAGAATTTAAAGTCCTTATTGAGGCTTACCAGCCTGGATTACCTGATTCATATCAATTAGTACACATACTAGTGAGCCCTGGGGACACACAAAGATGGCTAGGACAGGCTGACTGGAAAGATCCTCAAGCTAGTTTGGCCTTAGATATTACCAAAAAGGCCAAGGATTTACTCAAAAAGACCCAAAAGAAAGGACAGAACTTAATTGGATACTCTTGATGAAGCCTTTCCTCCAGTAATTGATTGGATTAAAATTCATTCTTGCACACAGAATAAAGGTGAAAGTGCGTATGGTTATTAAGAGTGCCTTTATCAAAGTTTGCAGAACATGCTGCATTGCATCCTTTGACCCTCAGAGTGACAGGGAGCTTTAATGCAGCTTTCATATTTGGCCTTAATCCTGAATTGTCTGCCTTAATGAAGAGGCATCGACTGGATTTAAAAGGTCATCCCCATAGCTGAATTGACAGGATTAGCCCATGAACTGGCCCAAAACTATGGAAACTAAACAAGCTGCTGAGGCAAACAAGTTAATGGCTCTGCAACTTAGCAGTTACAGTCCCCTGGCCTGTAGGATTTAAAATCTCCTGGATTGTCCCAATCTGGTGTTTCTTGCTACTTCAAAAAAACTCAGGAACTTTAAAAAGGATTGTATAAAATTGCAGAGCAAAATAAGGAATCAACTACTAACCCCTCTGCCCCTAAACTGGAATGACTGGGCTCCAGGGAATGTACAGAGGCTTTCCCCATGTGAATTTAAATTCTCGAAAGGAAACTACAATTCAAATTAATAGAGAATCTTGTAAAATTTTGATTTTACAGGTGTCACCATGTCTGCAATTAATCCCAAATGTTTGCAGCAGCTCCTCCCCCAGAGTACCCAAACCTCTAAATTCGTGGCAGTTACAAATCAGGTACATACTGTGCCTCACTCTCAACTGGTTCCTGTGTCCCTTGGCCCCACAGAGACCTATATACTTTCGTACTTAGCGAAGCCACTCCTGTAAACCTGCTATGAAGAGACTTTCTGTCCAAATGGAATTGTTATATTCACTTTAATGAAGAAGGAGAAATATTATTAGAAGTTCCACAATTCTTTATCCAACAGGAATTTTGATAATTTAGAAGTAATACAGGAGGGCACACTTTGCCATTTGCAGTTGAGCCTCTAGTCCTCAGAGAGTACTTTTACTCCTTCCTTTTCTATGGAACTAATTTCTTTAATGTTAAAAACTTTCTGGGATACCACATCCACTAATGTGGGCCAGGTTCTATCAGGTTCTATAAAGATCCAAGTAGACACCACTAAAACTTTGCATAAAGTGTCTCAATATCCTTTGAAATATGAAGCAAAGACTAGCCACCATAATTCAAAATTTCTCACCTAAAGGCTTAAATATTCCCCGTACCAGCCCCTGTAACACCCCTGTGTGCCCCATAAAGAAACCTAATAACCAGAGATGGAGATTTGTGCAATACTTGAGAGCTGTCACTCACATTGCTATTTCTTGATTCCCTGTAGTACCTAATCCTCATCTGTTACTTGCAAATGTACTTCCCAGTGCCACTGAGTTTATGCTAGTGGGCCTTTGCAGTGCATTTTTTTTAGTATCCTTGTTCATCCCAAAAGTCACTATTTGTTTGCCTTCACTTGGGAGGATCAACAATTTTTACCTGGACTATGATACCTCAGGGCTTTATTAAAACCCCAACATACTTTTTCCAAAATTTGCATGTAGATTTACAGTCCTTAGAGTTTACCTATCAGTCTATTTTATTACAGTATGTAGATAATCTGTTGGTATGCTCAAATTCATACCAGCATTGCTCAGGTCATGATTTTTATTAAAAGAATAAATATTTGCAAATAATTTAAAACTTCAAAAATCAAATGACAAATGTACTGCAATTTCAATGAAATTTATAGCCAAACAAAATTATTCCACTGGAAGAAATTATTCCACTGGAAGAAACGGCCAAGAAAATTTAGATAAAGCAAACTAATGACAGAGAACTTAACCTACCTATCACTTCAATATTTTTAAAAGCTTCAGTAATTAAAACGATGTGGTATTGGCTCTAGAACAACCAGACAGATTAAAGTATGGGATACAACTCTAGAAATAAAACATTAAAGAGTATATAAATATTTATTATATGACAAATCTGCATTTTAAAACAGTGGAAGAACTGACCATTTAACCAACATTTCAAAACAGCATAGAATGGTTCATTTTATTTTTCATAAATTTAATTTCCTTTGAATATGAGAATATATGGATTTTCTCATTTTTTCATAAAAACACTAAAGATTTGTCAATAACATTTTTCTTAAAAAAAAACTCAGATTATTTGTCAACTCTGCTTTCATTGCAGTAACTTCTTTTTCTTTTACTCCTGCTTTGTTTTACCTTTATTACTTGAACCTTAATATGATTAATTTGTATTACCCTGCTCTTTCTTGTTTACCATCAAAAGCCTTTTATACAACAAATTTGTGCCTAATTAGAACTTTGGCAGCATCCTATATATTTTGATAAACACATAGGTTTTTTTAATAATTATCTACTGGATCTCCCATAACCAGTTTCTACTTCCCCTTTGGCAAACATTATTTATTGGTCTTTTTATTTTAAAAAGAAGAAGAAGATACAGCTTTACGAGTATTGGTTTATATTTTTATTAATTTCTAGTTTACTGCACTATGGTCAGAGAATGTGTTTGAGAATTTCTATTTTAGGGTTGATACTGAGATTTCTTTATAATTAATATGATCATATTTAAATTGTCCATCCAAAAAAAAAAAAAAAAAACCCCCACTGCCTTCGAGTTGATTCCAACTCATAGTGTCCCTATAGGACAGAGTAGAACTGCCCCATAGAATTTCAAAGAAACGCCTGGCGGATTCGAACTGCCGACCTCTTGGTTAGCAGCCATAGCACTTAACCACTACACCACCAGGGTTTCCAAATCGTCCATAGACACTTAAAAATGTGTAGTATAATTATTTGTCCATTAAATTAGTTTCATAGTTTAGATCTCACATATCCATTCCTGTACTTTTAAAAGTACACCGAAATTTCTCACTTCTGTTGATTTTCAGTAAATTGTCCTTTGTGTTTCCAACAATACTCACTTATATAATTCAATGCTCTCAATACTTCACATAAGCTTTTGTGAGCTTTAACTTCTTTGGTGGTTATATCCTCGATTTAAAAAAAAAAAATTCCCTAATTGTTTTGTCATATGCTTTTTTACCTTCAGTTGTGCTTTGTCTGATATTAATGGGTAAGTTTAACTAGTTTTTAATCTATTGTCATCAGTTACATGTTTAGTGTCTTTTTGTTATCATGATGATTTCTTTTTATTTACTTTTCCCTTTTATTTTCTTTTTCTCTTTTTGGCAATGTAGACCATGATTTAGTTGATTAATTTTTTGTAGTGATTTCAAAATTTTAAGCCCTGTTTTGATTGTACTCAGAGATGCCTTTAAGACACTCATTTCAAACATTTCTTGCCTTGGGGTTCTGCTACTGACTTCATCAAGGAATTCCTGTAAATCCTGCTGGTCTGTTGCCTGATGTAGCCATGCCCAGTCTCCCAGCACAACCATTTCAAGTGCTATTATTTCAAAGCTGGAAAAACATTCTAAGTGGATTAGTCCACAACTTGATTTTGATCTGCTCTTGCTCCTCCAAACCAGGGCAATTAGGTTTTTCCACAATTCTTTTGTTGAAGCACACCTCGTTCTATGGAAGGAAAGTTGAGAGTTTTCTCCTGGTGTCTTCTTTGAATGCAGACCTGTTTCACAATCTCTAACTCAAATTTTTTACAGTTCCTGGGCTACAACCTTCATTTGCAACACTTATCCCCCTATCCCCACTTTCTGTTTTTACATTTTATATTGCTTTGTTCATAAAGCAATGAGTTGCTATGAGTCGGAATCAATTCGACAGCAATGGGTTTTGTTTTTTGTTGTTCATATTAATGGGCTTGTTTTTCTTTTGTTGTTCATATTAATTAGAATCTGTGAAGGAGAAGTTGATATTTGCATTCAGGGTGGCTCTTTACCTGGCTAAGACTAATTCTTGAAGTTGTATATGGAACATATTGTGGACAAAAGTTAACTATAGAAGAGTTTTCAAAAGACGAATTGTATGAGCTCTAGAAAATATATTTTAATTTCTCACATTCTGAACCTTGAAATTTAAATATAAATGTATATATATTTATATTTAAATATTTATATGAAGAAATTGTCATTTACTTCACAACTCTGCCTGAGATTTTCTTTAACGTAAAATGAACTATCATAAGATTAAATTTTATCGTAGGATTAAGAACAGTATTTTTAAATCATGGTAATTATCATTTTATATAAATATAATTTTATTTATTTATAGAATTTCTTTAGAAAAATTTAAATCATCAGTCTTATCACCCTGCTTACTATTTATTTGTATGTCTATTTTAAAGGGAATAAACATACCTTAAGAGCCTGAGAACTTCCCTAACTTAAAATCTGTGTATTTTACAAAGATTGTGTATCTCAAGGAAGCTGAGTGTCTGTCAACATACTTATTATAACTCTGTTATATAAAGCTTTATCATTCTGACAGTTTCCTTCATTTAGGTCAAAGTGTGGCATTCAACTTTCCCTCTGGGCTTCAAATTTTCCTTTAAAATGATTAAAATTGTATAAGTTCTTTTCAAGTTAACTCTCACCTTTTCTCATCTCTTATACTGCTTTTAAACCCAAATAACAATACATCAAAGTAGTATCTAAACAAAATATTTTATGTTCCTATTTCTGTATCTCTAATTGAAGTCTAATTTATAGTTTCAGGTTAGAAAAAGCAACCATCAGTATAATCAAAAGTTTATTTTCTTATGATTGATTCTCTCTAAAATAGCATGCACAAAATAATAGTATCATAGTAAACTCTGAAAAGAAGCTTAGGGACCATTTTGTTATCTTATTTACAGATGAAAAACTTTGGCCCAAAGAAGTTCTGTGATTTGTGCAATAAAAGAATCATAATTTTAGTAGCATTTGTGTTTTCCAGGCAAAACAGGACTAAGGCAGAAAGTTGAGTTGGTTCCCTGAATAATTCAGATCAAAAAAAAAAACGAGGTATCTGAGTTTAAAAAGCCAGATTGTATGTTTGCCCTCAAGTATCAAGATATTTTTATTTGTAGATTCACTTATCCACACAATGTGCATGCATCCTGATTAGTTAACCTCTTAGTCAATGATGACTACTTAAGTATATAGAAATTCAATACTCATTTTAGCTAACATCTATTAATCATTTATTACGTGTGGGAGCTGAGCACTATGCATACTCTGTCATTTAAACCTCAAAACAATCTTGCGAGGGAGGCAATATTGTTATTCCCATTTACAAATGTAAAAACTGAGCCAATATATATATGAGAAATTGAGGTTAAGTTCCTTACTCAAGTTTATATATCTAGTAAGGAAGTTAGAGGCTCAGGAGAAAAAAAAAAAAAAAAAAACTCAAATGTCTGACTTCAAAATCTTCCCCCCAGGCTGTGGGGACCATGGTCTTGGGAAACATCTAGATCAATTGGCATAACATAGTTTTTAAAGACAATGTTCTACATTCTAATTTGGTGAGCAGCATCTGGGGTCTTAAAAGCCTGTGAGTGGCCATCTAGGATACTCCACTGGTCTTACCCCTTTGGAAGTGAGAAAAAATAAAGAAAACTAAAGATATCAGACTGAGTGTAGTACAACTAGATGGTACCTGGCTACCACCACTGACTGTTCTGGCAGGGATCACAATAGAGGGTCCCAGATAGAGCTGGAGAAAAATGTAGAACAAAATTCTAACTCAAAAAGAGAGACCAGACTTGCTGGCCTGACAGAGACTGGAGAAACCCTGACAGTATGGCCCCCAGACACCCTTTCAGCTCAGTAATGAAGTCACTCCTGAGATTCACCCTTCAGCCAAAGATTGGACAAGCCCATAAGGCAAAACAAGACTAAAGGGGCACACCAGCCCAGGAACAAGGACTAGAAGGCAGGAGAGAACAGGAAGGCTGGGAATAGGGAACCCAATGTTGAGAAGAGAGAGTGTTGACATGTCATGGGATTGTTAACCAATGTCATAAAACAATATGTGCACTAACTGTTTAATGAGAAACTAGTTTGTTCTGTAAACCTTCATCTAAAGTACAATAAAAATAAAAAAAAACTACCCCCTAGGCTATATCCAAACCTGGGTTTGTGAAAGGTTTGAAGGTGACAGTGTCACTGCTCAGGGGAGAGTTCCTTGGATATGGTTCTGTTGGTCTCTTCCCCACCCCTTGCCCTGTATGCTTAACTTCTCAAGAACCTGGATCTCCCTTCACAGAGCTGTCCTTGGGAACCTGATGTCCCCTAACCATTGCCTGATCTATGGGAGTGTGAATGCCCATCTCCCTTACCTTAAGTCAGGACAATCTCTCTGACTTAATTCATACTCCACGTCTCCCCCATGGGATCAGGCTGAGGCTGGAACTTTGCCGAGAATCACTCCCATGCTTGGCTTCCTCCTCTTTGCTGCCCTGCTTCCCCCATTCTCACACCTGTTTCTCCTGGGAGCCCTTCCTTCATAAATCACTTGCATGTGAATCCTCACTTCACCTCTACTTATGGAGACCTGGACCTAAGATATTCCTCGCTCTATTCCGGGTGATCTAAAGATGTAAACTGCAACAGAAAGAATGACAGCTGCATTCTCTGCTTTACGTTTTGCATCCCATTTGTCTGTTGATTATCAGAGAAGATTTTTTTGTATCATAGAGGAATAATTTATGAGGAACTTACACTTTTCTTGGAACTTCAAACAAAGAGGCCTGATGGGGTAAAGGTTTTCAGAGAAATGATTTCATATTTTCCCTCTTCACTTTTGCTCAATAAAACATTTAGTCCTTTGACTTTCCATACTGATTCTCAGCACAAATAAAAGTATGTCCAGCTTCACTGGAGGTCTGTAAAACTGCTATTCATTTCTCATTTAAGTTTTGCCCAGGCTGGCCCTGCTCAGTGAACAGAGCCTGTCAGTTAATTAAGCATTCTGAAGAACTATGTTTTGACCAGATAGACAGCAGTATGTCTATGTCTATCCGTCTTACAGACTGCCAAAGTCTGAGTAAATTTGACCATATCCCTCCCCTCCTTACAACCAACCCTTCAACAGCTCCCTGTGTGTTGGAGAAAGAACGTGTTTCCTTAGCTTGATGAACTATGCTGTCCTTGGCCCTGTCTCTAAGGAGCCCTGGTGATGCAAAAGTTAAGCACTTGGCTACTAACTGAAAGACTGGCTATTCGAACCCACTCAGCAGCTCCACTGGAGAAAGACATAGCAATCTGCTTCCATAAAGATTTCAGCCTAAGAAATCCTGTGAGACAGTTCTACTCTGTGACATTGGATCATGATGATTCAAAAGTTGAGTCCTCGGCACCTAACAGCTCTGTCTCTGCCAGTATGTCTGACTTCACCCCTGACACTTCCTGCCTTGCGTTTAATCTACCCCTCTGTGAAATTGTCTATATTTCCTCACTTTAGTTTGACACCACCTTTACTCATTGCCTGAGATTTCTTCCCAGGTAAATCCAACCAGAGCTATTATCACAGAGAAAAACTGAGTTTTTTTTTTTCCATAATTTTGCAGGAAATACATTTCCCCCACTGTTATGGATTGAATTATATCCCCCCCAAATGTGTGTCAACTTGGCTAGGCCATGATTCCCAGTATTGTGTACTTGTCCTCCATTTTGTGATCTGATGTGATTTTCCTATGTGTTGTAAATCCTAAACTTGTGATGTTAATGAGGCAGGATTAGAGACAGTTATGTCAATGAGGCAAGACTCAATCTGCAAGATTAGGATGTATCTTGAATCAATCTTTTTTGAGACATAAAAGAGAGAATCGAGCAGAGGGGAGAGGGACATCATACCACCAGGAAAGAAATGTCCTTTGTACCCAGAGTCACTGTGCTGAGAAGCTCCTGGACCAGGAGAAGATTGATGACAAGAACATTCCCCCAGCGCCAACAAAGAGAGAAAGCTTTTCCCTGGAGCCAGTGCCCTGAATTCAGACTTCTAGCCTACTAGACTGTGAGAGAATACATTTCTGTTTGTTAAAGCCATCCACTTGTGGGATTCTGTTATAGCAGCACTAGGTGACTAAGACACCCATTTTTAAAACTGAGGCAAGAACAACGTTCTCACATTTGACTCAACTAAATGGTCTAGCATCATTTAAAACTGGTCAGTGTGCTTGGTGACAATTGACAAATTCTGGGTAGGTGTTTTAAAATAAAGATCTTTGTCAGGGACCTCAGGGACATACTCCCCTGCAGTTATACTTGCCTTCTAAGGAAGAAATGGGTCATCCCATAGAATTATGTTCACCCAATTAAAATCTGTAGGTATTTGGAACCCACACATGGTTCCACATGAGTAGGCATAGATGAACTGTTGGTGTCAGAGGAGACCTTAGACAAATATCACCTGGTCCAGCCCCTTGCTTTGCATATGAAGAAACTGAGATTCAGACAGGTGAAGAGAACCCCTAAGGATCTTCTTTAATTATGACATGAATTGAGGCACAAAAAAAGAAATCTAGGCAAACAGTGGAGAAGAGATTACCAGAGCTTTTCTTCACACTCACCATGGTGGTCAATGGGCACCAGGGGATCAGTAGAGCTATGTTAAATGCTAATCGATCTGATTCTGAGTTCAAAGTCAGACTATCTTCCTGAAGAGTTGTGTTGGATGCCAATAGACTCATCATGGATTTCAAAAGAAATTATTTAATCATATCTCACGTAGCAGATTTAATACCAGTTTAATAGCAATATCAATTTAATAGCAATTCTTTTATTTCCAAATGGAATAAAACTATGAGTAAGAGGATTCACCCCCAAGAATGCTTTGTCATTGACATTAAATCACAAGTAAAATAAATGGAGCATTCAAGGCAAACACTCAGATAATTTGAGTCAAAATCCATGGAAGTATTTCCTTTCACCGGGAAGAATTTAAAGGCAAGTCAGGGAGAAAAGACAGCCATGTGTAGACAGTGACCCAAGCATGTAATGGTCAAGTGGGAGGTGACTGGTAGAGCCAGGGAGCCAGGAAAGCTCAGGGGAGAGAGCATATCCCTGGGTCAGTACAGGTAGACAAGTGCTCGCTGAATGGGCCAAGTCAGAGATGCTATGCAGATTCTGAGTCAGGACGATTTGGCCCTGATCCTTCACAATAAATAGAGCTGCAGAGTGGATATACTTCTTATTTGCTCTTATGACAATCCGTTGATATGTAGGAAATGTGTGAAATCCTGAGTTTAAACAATATTTGTAAATTCCAAAACAGTTTAAGTCATTTTTGACATGACCTTAAGAACCACCTATGTGAATACCATCCTGATGCTAAGTCTTACTGGTCCAATAAGACATGTAAGGTGCTTTTTGTTCCACAAGTCTGCAGCCTCATGGGGGAGACAGATCTGTAAACCTCACCAACCGGTTACTGTGGAGTCAAGTCATGGAGACCCCATGTGTGTCAAAGTAGAACGTGCTCCATAGGGATTTGAATGACTGATTTTTTAGAAGTAGATCATCAGGCCTTTCTTTTGAGGTGCCTCTGGGTGAATTGAACTTCCAACGTTTGGGTTAGCAACTGAGCACATAAACAGTTTGCACTACCCAAAGACGGAGAAACAGGAAAGGGGGGTCTGTAAACAATGCCCTATATAGTCCGTGATTAACCAACCCAAAGGGACGAGAGCCACAGCAGTGGCCTCTGCTGCAGAGGAGGAATCAATGGTGGCTTCACAGAGTAGGTGTTTTAACTATCACTTAAATAACAGTGGAGAAAGGGCTGCGGGCTAAGGAAAGTGCAGGTAAAGACCCTGATGCCCATATATGAAATAGTGATAACCTGGATGTTACTGCTGCCCTGGGTATAAGGCAATACAACTTGCCTATTTAGGTTAAATGTGCATCCATGAATGTGAACCAAATAATTTCCTGTTATGACAACATGGATTTCTATAATTCTTTTCCTTTGTAAATTTAGATATCTTACTGTACATTCTATTTAATTCAGCTACGTCAGCAAATAATGCATGTTGATTTAACAGAATATCAGTTCTGGATTTTACATTCTGTAGCTTGAGAACTTCAGAGCAGTCATTGCAAATGTTAATATTCAGAATTTTGCCCTTTAGCTCCGTAGGGAAATATAAAATGTGTATTTTAAAGAGTGTAAGAAAGGGAGCATCATATCGATAGACGCCACTTCAAGCTGTTACAGTCAAACAGAGGGGCTATACATAACTGCCCTTCTGAGGCTTTGGAACTCACATGTCCTCCAATGAGTACAAACCAGGGACAAAAACTCTTTTGTGTCAAGGCCCCACAAATGTGGAATCAGTTACCAGTCGATTTAAGAACAATTGGAAGCTCTTCCTGTTTTAAGATGGAACTGAAACAATACCTCGTGATGACTGGAAGCTGTCATAATTGTTTTAATTGATGTTATTCTTGTGTTATCTTGGTTTATTGTGTATTTATATGTGTTTGCTTATTGCAGGTCATGCTTGAAAATGGGCTTTCAGCTCCATTTACATAGCCAGTTAACAAATAAATCACGGCATGTATGTATATTTCTCAGCCCCACTTGTTTATATCAGATGGGCCTGCCATATGTATGCTCCATACATTTCATGCCCACATGTTTATATCACACAGATAATCCATCTGAGATTGATTTCAACTTCACTTTCAAGTCCGCAGGACCAACAGAGCAAATATGCATCTTGAAATACAAGCTGAAGTTGTTCTTTTGCCGTAGAAGAACAAAAAGACCTGTTTTTAACTCTTTGTTATGGATCTATTTAAAGTCCTGTTCCTGTGGCTTGTTACAATTTGCTGGAGAAGAAAGTTACCATCAGAACTCTTCAGTTCTCTAATTTCACACTAGGCATTTCTCCTCTCACCACCCGCACCCCCCCTCCACCAGCACTAAAAGCAAAAAGATGGTATAAACAAAGCCACAAAGACAATCACGTGCAGAGAAATGCATTCTAACATCAAGCATTTATATCACGGCTGATAGAGAAATGGCATGTTCAATTTACACTTTATTCCTAAATGATAAACATCGACACACATATTCCTACCTATCTTTCATAGCCCTATGCTCAAAACATGGCAAACAAACCAACAAATATGCAAGGAGAAATGAGGAGGAGAGTGTGTCATTGTTTCATCTATTTCATTTACAAATTTACAAGCCACAAACACACATCTGGGAAATGTGTCTTTCTCAGAGCTTCATAATGCTGATGTGTTAATTCATACATAATTACAGCCATGTAGCCTCTCTTGTTACAAGGCACCACCTTTGTGGCTCTCACAGAATTGTACCCCTGGTGGTGTACAGAAACAGACTTCGGAGAAATGATACCTTGCCACCAAAGATTATTTCATTGTTCAGACTGGAAAGTAATATCACATACATGTAGCATTTGGACTTTCAAAGGAATTAAACATGTGCTGAAGGACAAAGTAGCTCCTTTAAGAAATGAGCCCTAAAAAGAGACAAGGCTCTTATATTTCACTTAATAAATATCCAGATACCAATATCCCAGTGTAGTGGTTTGTAAGCAAGTCTTTCTGGGGGCCGGGAGTGGGGTGGAATTGCAGCACGAAAATAGTATGGAAAAACCCGAAAAGCTATTACGGTCCATTGTGTCCTTCCAGCTGTTACACAGGCATACTTAGTCCATGTGTCAAAAACGCTTACTAAGTTTTTTCTCTTAGAGGAAAATAAGCCATAAGTGCACAATAGCCTTTGTCTCTTTGAAAAGCTGTGTGATGCAAGGGTTTCGCATATCTCTACTGAAGGTACATGCACTTCCTCACCTAAAGCTCTAACTCATGCTCCATGGGGCTTACCTCTAACATCTTTGGGCACCACCTAATCAACACACAAGCACCACAGAAAGCTCTGCACTGGGCACCAAGGCAGATGCAAAGAGAACAAGGGCTCAGCATCCAGGGGTTTGAGAATGTTACTCTTGAAAGGGAGTGCTTTTTGCACTCCCTGGAGTTTTATCACTCATTTACGTTTAATTGCAGCTCCTGTAAAGATGACCACTGTGCAAACACTCAGGACAAAAACAAAGTGCACAGAAGAGATGTGAAGTTACCCAAGGAAAATAACCACAGGTAGGGAAAAGAGCCTGACACTCTATGGAAATGCAGTCGTTCGATTGGGGGGATGGAAGAGACCCCAGGGACAATCTGGTACCAACAGGGAAGTGGAGGGACAGAACAGTGTTTCTATTTACAGAAAACCGCATGGTTTGCAGCCAAAAGATGATGAAGGCAAGGGCTCAGTTCCCCTGACTCTGAGCACAGTGCTATGTACAAGTGACTACCTTGCTCCCTGCCATTTACACACAGGCCTAATTCCTCCATAGAAATAAAAATATGGCATCCCCAAAAGAAAAGAAATCACATCAACTAAATTATATGCTACCTTTCATGAGAACCAATTGATTATATACATCAAAACTCATATAACAATTTTATTGGTGGAAAACATATAAATGATTCCCTATTGCCTGAGGTGTTTTTTTGTTTGTTTCACTCTATAGTAATTCCATAATAGAATTCCAAAACAGAATTGAAACTTGCAATTTTCTGCCAAAAGTGGTCTTTGAGGACTTCCAAATTACCCCCATTTTTGGAACCTACAATAGTTCAAATCACATCACGATAATATTTCTCTTGATAAGGGTTCAGTCTGAATGTTAAGTTATTCTACTGTAGACCTGTGATTGGCAACTAAATTTATATATTTACAATCATTCATTCACTAGAGTTCTTCGAATTCAGGGAATCAATATTCTAAATGGAATGCAAGCATAGCATCGCTAACGAGAACGCCAACCTCAGACATTTTAGTGCAGAATTTATTGCTGGCACAGAAATGGGTCCTGGTATGCCTGGCTGTGTAGAGAGTGAATACAACTACAGCCATCCCGGTGCTTATCACAGACAACCTAATAAAACTTAGTGAAGAATAGAATCAGTGGTGTAGTTGGCTTCATTAAATAACTTTTTTTTAATCTACCTAAGTGGCAGAAAGAGTTTTAACAAATAATGATTGCCTTTTAAATGGATAATCCAATAACTCAATGAGTATTATAGGCTCAAACTCTATGCAAGAAAAACATGACTTAATTAAACTGCAAGGTCAAGAGATCAAGCGAGCTAGAAGGAAGGGAATTGGCTCCAACTTGTTGCCCCTTTTTTACCCAGACTTGTGTGGTAGACAGAAATCCTTGGGTGGTGCAAATGGCTAATGTGCTTAATTGCTAACCAAAAATGTTGGAAGTTGAAGTCCACCCATAGGTCCCTCAAAGAAAGGCCTGGTGATCTACCTCCAAACAGTCACTGAAAACCCTATGGAGCACAGTACTACTCTGACACGCATGGAGTCACCATGAGTCAGAATCAACACCATGGCAACTGCTGTGTGTGAGGGAGAATTTTCTCTGCTTGGCATAAGAATGTGTAAGGCAAAGATGGCTGTGAGTTGACTGGGCTTTGCAGTGACTTGAGGAAATCATTAATCCACCTACTTATCCATCAAAAGTTACCAAACCCACTTAATGCAGGCACTGTGCTAGGTACCAAGGATATAAAAATGAGTGAGACACACCACTTGCCTTGAAAGAGTCCATCATCTATAGGGAGGAGCAACAAGTTTTTAAAGTAAATAAGTACAACACAGTGAGACTTTATGTCTACAGGTCAGGGACCACAGAAAGCATTAACAAGATGGTACCTGAATCATAAAGTTTTAAAAATTGATGTCAAGGTGGCTGACCGGGAAGAAGTCATTTCAGGCAGAAGCCATTCCAGGTAAAACTTGAAGGCATGAAAAATCTAGGTGGGTTTGATGAATTTAAAGTCGCTTAAGTATGAAATTATAGATGGACTTTAATCTTTATAATTTTTATATTTTCCAAATGGTTTTTTTATGCAATACATTTTTATCGTTTTTATAATAAAAATATTTAATGCACAAAATAGCAAAGGAAGGTTGACAAGAGTGAGATTGTACGGGCATTTGGGCTATTTCTGTAAACAATGTGGAGAGTCGATAAAGGTTTTAATCAAGACGGTAGGTGTTCAGATTTGCCATTTAAAAGGTAAAGAGGCTAGAGTTAAACAGCAGTAATAGTTCCTGAGGAGTCCTCAGGTTGTACAAGCAGTTAAGGTGCTTGGCTGCTAACCAAAAGGTTCAAGTCCCCCCAGAGGCACCTCAGAAGAAAGGCCTGGTAATCAGCCATTGAAAACCCTATGAGAAGAGTTCTACTCTAACACACGTGGGGGTGTCATGAGCCAGAGCCAACTTGATGGCAACTGGTTAATAATTCCTAGAAGGTATAACTAATGCAGAATTGGTTCAATTATGAATCATAAATTTAGATAAATTTTATATTTAATGCCACAAGGAACTTCATAACACTACCTAAAACATTCTTTCAAGAAATTCGCATATCTACTGATCTTGGTCCCATAGAGGTTCTAACCAAAAACAAAATGTTGAGAAATTAATCTTTACTATGGACTAATATGGACAGGTTATTGAGTAAAATCTGATCCAAATTTATTCTTCAACACATTTCTTTTAGGGATATAATATCCATCATACATTATCATATACTGAGAAAATATCCAAAGCCAGCAAATATACAGCGCATTGTTTGAAGGGCACTCCTGGGTAATGTTAGTGTGAAACATAACTCACTGCACGATAAACTGCTGTTTGGTTGTGGCAGGTGCACCTAGCCATCGACGGTGTCTGGGTGGTAATTTAGGCTGTTTACTAGGAAATGCAAAAATGGCACAAATTAATATCAATAGTTATACATGAAAGCTTATCTTTAAACAATCTATTTAGAAATTCAGAATTATTTTGAATTATGCTGTTTTCTCTAAGTATCCTGGTAAGATCGACATTGTATAGCATCTAAGTACTTTTATTTCCCATGAATGATTGCATTTTACTTTAATGAATAATTGGCACTGAAAGAGTTTGGGGAAAATATTAATGTATGAAAACCACAGGAATCCTTAAAATTTTTTCACTGTCTTCACTATAAACAATATATAGCATATTTTAAAAAACAAGACTGTGTGAAGGTAAAAAAAAAAAATTTTTTTTTGTAAAAACAAGAGATTTCAAGAAATGTTATGTTTGTAATGGGAACTAACCAGGGCTGCTGGCTCTTGAATGGGGTAGGTGAAGTGTTGCAGAAGTAATATGCATCGTTTCCAGTGGAAGGAACTAAATGACTCATTATGAAGACACTCATTACTGGCTGTTGCACTTAATGGCTCCATGAAAAGATGTATCAAGGGCTGCAAACTTTGTGACCAATAAGAGAGTGGAGAAATAATGAGGTAAACTTGCCCAATCTCTAGGCAGATAAAATTCCAGTAAGCCTCAGTAGGGGGTGAGTGTTTGGCGTTGTATGTTCCTTGGTTCCAGGTGCCAAGGGTTTTCTAAAGCCTGATTGAAACCAAGAAATGAGAGAGAGAGAGAGAGAGAAAAAATCCATCTCCTTTTAATACGATTTTATCCCTTATAGAAAGCATGTTTCAATGTTCTTGTCACATACTTGTTTAGACATTATTGAGTGTTATGTTTCTGTAAAACATTTCAAAGGTTGATGGAAGTTGTACATTTCACGAATTATGAAACAGTACACTGTGCACTCTCTATTAACAGATGTAATAAATGTATTTTGACGATCATTTAAGAACGGTGTTTCTTCTCTTGACACTATAATGTAAAGATGTAGAATGGGAAACCCTCAGACATACATATCCATCCCCATTCACATATGCTTCAAAATCCATTATTAAGTGGGGCAAGAGGATTAAATTGCACATCAAGCTATCATATATCAGAGAGGACTTAATTTAATAACTCCAAACCCATCTCAATTACTAACACATTAAACTCAACCTCAGCTATCTCTAGGACAAACGACCTTACACAAACCCTCCCTTATCTTCCCTAACTTCTGAGAGTGTTAAAGCTCGTCCTGATATTTAACCTAAATCTGCCCTACTGCAGTGTAAGCCTGTTACTCCTTGTTTTGTCCCCATTGACTAATGAGAATAATTGGTCCCCGTCCTCTTTATAATATCCCTTTATGTAGGAGTAAAATAGTTATTATGTCTCCCTCAGGTCTTCTTTTCTGTAGATTGAATGTGTCCAGTTCTCTTAACCTTTCCTCATGGGTCACATTTTCTAAACCTTTTATGGTTTCTGGTGCTTCCTTCAGAGCTCCCTCCAATTTGTTCTCTGTGAAAGGCAGGATGCTCCAGTCCAAGGTTCCAACTGGAAGCTGTCCAGCCCAAGTAAAACTGAATAATTGCCTCGCTTAGTTTAAACGTGAGAACCTCTTAACGTAAACTGCTATAGGCGGGCTAGGCTTGGCAAGCAGTCCTGTTTGCTGGCACTTTATTACGCCCTCCACTCTAACATTCCACCTGTAGAGGGAAATTCATTACCCTTTCCTATCGTGAACGTTCAGACTCTTCCAAACAAGGATATACTAGCTGGAATCTTTTGACTAACTAGGTTTTTGCTTTGATAGTATGTTTCTTCAAATAAATCTCTTGTATTGAGTACCAAAAGTTTATTTTATTAATTAAATATTAAAGACTATTTACATATATATTTTTTTTAATTCTCAAAAAAAAAAAAAAGCTATCGATAGTGTTCTCAGTAGCTTTAAAAAAAAAAATGTGTGTCTGAGCCAGATTGCTCTGTAGGGTTATCAATGGCTGATTTTTTGGAAGTAGATCTCTAGGTCTTTCTCCTGAGGGGGCTCTGGGTAGACTCCAACCTCTAACCTTTCCATAAGCAGCTAAGCATGTTAACTATCTGCACCACCCAGGGACTCCTGTGTAGCTAGAGAGAAGGAATTGTATATGTAGCTAGAGAGAGGAAAATGTATATGTAGCCTGGGTGCAAATACAAAAAACTGTACGCTTCCTGCCCAGATCTTACCACTGACCGTTCCATGGCTCTTAATTTAATTATCTTTCGATTGTAAACTTAAATTTCATACAAAAGTGTCAGAATATATTTTGCCTTCCTTTTATGAATAAAATGTGAAATATCCTTTAAAATTACAAGCAATTTTGACTCCATGGCCACGAACAACAACTGAAAAAGTTAAAAATCCTTGCATCTGAGGCTTCAAATACAGAGAAGTCGAAACAAACACCCCCATATCTTGATACTAATTTTTCTGAGTTCTTGACTCAGAAAGTCTGTGAGCCTAACAAAATGGTTATTTTTAATTACCAAGTTTTGCTTATTATACAGCCATAGGTGACCAGAAAATCCACCTAATAGTTTTGAACAGTGTCATCCTTGGCAAGGTGAAGAGATGTTGCAGTCAGAGCATTGTAAACTGTTGGTTAGCTGGTCGAACTTCCTCTAGCAATACGTAGTGCTAGCTGTTAGCACTAAGCTATGCCTGTGTAAGCCTATGCTGTTAGACTCGCCTGCACATATGTGAAACTATTCAATAGATCTGCAGTAAAACAACCCCCCCACCCATGCCCCAGCAAGTTGCAGCACCCTCCCAAAAATGTACTTGTCATTGAAAATCTTTACTTCTTTCAACTATCACCACTCACTTCAAGGTAATTTAAGTACACATCTCATTTTCTAAGAGCTTTCTTCAATGTGTTTAAAAGTCAGCAATTTGTTACAGCATTTCTCACTCTTCAAAGACACAGATTAAGACTCTCATTGATGAATCACCATTATATTTCTTCCTAACAGAAATTGCTTCTGATGACACAATGCAATTAGCCTGCAAACAAAGAACAAAGTTCACATCCAAGTACAGAGAACACTGACTCTGCAGTTGCCAAATTCTGCCTCTGAAAGCTGCCCTTGTTTCACTTCTTCCTGATACCTTGTAAGGCAGAATGAAAAACTGGCAAATTTTATGCCAAGATGTTATTCATTAGCGAGTGAACTTTCTGCATTCTCGTCCCCTTTCCTTCCTGGAGAGGGCTGCAAGAGCAGGTAATCACTGCTGCTCAGCCCGGACTCCAGAAAACAGGCTCCCATTTCACGTTCTCAAAACACCAGATGATTCATCCAAAAAAAAAAAAAAATTACCTTGTCTTTCCTTTTTTCAAAATATACAAATATGTCGATAGAAATATGACACAAAGCAAGGAAAGGTGTAAAAAGGATGCTTCCTTCTTTTTGTCTGATTTTTATGCAGTGAGATTTTTTGGTTTTCTAAGCAATGCAATCCCTTTTTCCCTTTCTTCTTCTTATTTACTTTTCTCTTCTTTTCTTTTCTTTTTTTAGACATCTCTGCTCGGTGCATTCATGTGGCTGAGCTAAATGCCAAGCGAGTTCCCTGCTGTGAGGTGGTCTTCCATCTGCCACCCATCCCCTGGCCATGGAGATTCAGGCTATTTAATTTTGGAAATGACATTTCTTTACAGCTCTTCCAAGATAGCAATTTGTGTCAATCATCCAGGGAACTCCCTCTGCCAATAACAATGTCAATGGATTTGGATTTCCTATTGACTCTGGGGTGAGAGGGCTATCTCTTTGACTCCTCTGAGTGTTACTTTTCACGACTCTGTAGAAAAGTTTATTTCCCAAGGAGTTTTCCTTGTGATCTCAGGCGTAAGCTGACCTTCCTTTTATAGTCTCACAGAAAGAGGGACAATTCTGTGCAATGTTCTATAGCCCGGAAATACTGGTCTATCTTGGACTCCTTCTTTATGATCTTATTCCAGAGAAGCTCAGTTATAACTCGCTGGGAGATTACAGTGACCAGATTCAGCAATGCCTTTGCACTGTACAGTTGCCTCCTAAGAGTGGATATGAAAATAAACCTGCAAAATAGCTTTACCTGATTGGACTCTAAAAATAACCCCTATGTCTGCACAAATGAACCATTGTCTTAATTATTAATATTATTATTATGAAGTTTTGAGAAAATGTGTACGTATTATGGAGGGGAGAGGAGGGTTGAATTTCAATTCATGTCTACCCTTCCAAATGTATAATTGAAGTTCTTCAACATGTAACTCAGACAAACATTTGTACCTCAAGGGCCAAACCCACTGCCATCGAGTCGATACTGACTCACAGCGACTCCTTAGGGTTTCCAAGGCTGTAAATTTCTATGGAAGCTAACTGCCACATCTTTCTCCTGCAGAGCTGCTGGTGGTTTCAAACCACCTACCTTTCAGTTAACAGTCGATGAACCACTGTACCACCAGGTGAGATTAATAATAGGCATAAGATTTTTTAAAAATTCTTAACAACACTTATATTTCTCCACTTCATTTAAATAAGCTAATGGCCTGAATACTCTTATTTTACAAATATTTTACTATTCCTATTTGGAAGTGGTAAGAAAAATTATTTTCATCCAGAAGGAGGGGATGTTGTAGGAGAAATGTTAGGTTAGGAGGGAGCTGCTTCTGCTCCGTGGCTCACTTCCCACCATCCTCCAATGAGATGGAAGAACTCCTGCGCAAGCTTCTTCCCACCTCACCCCTCCTGAGGAGGCATTCCTCAGAGCATTGCAAGGCCTTCTCCCTACCTCTTTTCTAGCTCCTCCTTGTGAAGGGACATGTGCTGTTTCTCCAGTAATAGGATTTACTGCCTTGAAAGGAAGTTCCCATTCTCCTCTGCCTGTGCCAGCATCTCCTGCCCATGACCATGACTATCCTCATCCAGGACCAGTGCAGAGGTTCGAGGTCTGTTCTACACACCTGACTGTTTCTCTCTCTCAGAACTGATTTTTTTTCTCCCTCCTTCTTCCCGTAGCCACTTATATGCTTGCTGCTGCTGCTGGTGTTGTTGTTGTTGTTAGGTGCCATCCAGTCAGTTCTAACTCATAGTGACACTAGGCACAACAGAAAGAAATGTTGCCCAGTCCTGATCCATCCTCACAATCGTTTCTATATTTGAGCCCATTGTTGTAGCCACTATGTCAGTCAGTCCATCTCATTGACAGTCTTCACATATGCTTGTAGGTGACTGGATTTAGGAGTTAGGAGTCTCTAAACTGCATCACCATCCAGCTTCCATTAGTGTTTGTCAGCCTGGTAAAAATAAATAAATAATTAAGCAAGTATTTCCACTCCCATTTGTCTACTGTTCCTTGAACAAATAATCGAACAAAAGTAATGAATGGTACGATCCTGGTGACAAAAAAAAAATTATATTTTTGCATCCCAACATGAACAATGTATGGTTTAGAAGTAATGATTGAGATGTGTGTGTATGTGTGTACCTGCATGCTCAAAGTTCATTTAAACTCATAGACAAAGGTTTGGCAATCCCCATATTCTTCCAATCAAACTTTATTCTCTCTCTTCCAAAGAAGGATATTCTCAGGACCAAATCTTCATATATCCCATTTCCTTGAGGTTGCACCAAGTTTATCGTTTCTTTCTGGACCAAATGCTATGTGTCCCCTTTAAGGGCTCACTAAATGTGTTACTAATGCAACGTTGATTACTGAGGGTTTTATTTTTAAGTTAAATGTTGATTTGGGAGCTTGAGGTGGCAAACGAAATCTCTACTTCACCCTCCTGGTTTGAAATCAATTAAGAAATGAGACACAGGAGACAGAAATGAAAATGACAATGTTGATTATAATAGGCTGATTTAGAAATGTGGTTTAGATATGCAACGCTCCCCACCCAATGTTGCCATTTCGTCATCCTGTCATTGTTCCAGTTGGAAGAGCCAGGAGAAAAGCTTGCTCCTTAAGTTTACCAAAAGCCCAAAACTGGACCAAATTCACTTACTTAATGGACAGGTGGACCCAAAAGACAGCATTGGTGAGCCCACCATGCTCAGCTCCTCCTTCCTGTCTCACTGTGCACATTCTTCACTCCTACCCAACCAGGAAGGGGTGAAGAAGAGGCCAGAGAGAACCTGGAAATATTTCTGCTGTATCTTTCTCTCCTGGAAAGTGCAACAAAAATTTCCTTTTCTCTGTGGAAACATTGTTGTTGCTAGGTGCCATCCTGTCGCTTCCAACTCATAGCGACCCTATCTACAACAGAACAAAACACTGCCTGGTCCTGAGTCATCCTCATACTCATTGCTCTCCTTGAGTCCATTGTTTCAGCTACTGTGTCAATCCATCTCGTTGAGGGTCTTCCTCTTTTTTGATGTCTCTCTATTTTACCAAGCATGATATCCTTCTCCAGGGACCAGTCCCTCCTGATAACATGTCCAAAGTATGTGAGACGAAGTCTTGCCATCCTTGCTTCTAACGAGCATTCTGGCTGTACTTTCTCCAAGACGGATTTGTTTGTTCTTCTGGAAGTCCATGGTATATCCAATATTCCTTGCCAACACCATAATTCAAAGGCATCAATTCTTTGGTCTTCCTTATTCATCGGCCAGCTTTCACATGCATATGAGGTGATTGAAAACACCATGGTTTGGGTCAGGTGCTCTTAGTCCTTAAAGTGACATCTTTGCTTTTTAACACTTTAAAGAGGTCTCTTGCAGCAGATTTACCCAAAGTGATATGTCATCTGATTTCTCGACTACTGCTTCCACAGGCATTGATTGTGGATCCAAGTAAAATGAAATATTTGACAATTTCAATCTTTTCTCAGTTTATCATAATGTTGCTTAAAGGCTCAGTTGTGAGGATTTTTATTTTCTTTATGTTGAGGTGTAATCCATACTGAAGGCTGTGGTCTTTGATCTTCATCAGTAAGTGCTTTAAATCCTCTTCACTTACAGCAAGCAGGGTTGTGTCATCTGCATATTGCAGGTTGTTAATGAGTCTTCCTCCAATCCTGATTCCATGTTCTTCTTCATATAGTCCAGCTTCTCAGATTATTTTTTCAGCGTACAGACTGAATAAGTATGGTGAAAGGATACGACCCTGATGCATACCTTTCCTAACTTTTAACCATGAAATATCCCCTTGTTCTGGTCAAATGAGAGCCTCTTGGTCTAAGCATAGGTTTCTTAGTCTATGTACAGGTTCCTCATGAGCATAATTAAAAAAAAAAAAATAGTGTCCAGGAATTCCCATTCTTCACAACATTATCCATAATTTGTTGTGATCCACACAGTTGAATGCCTTTGCATAGTCAATAAAAAACATTGCAGAAACATTAGGATTGGGAAATTAGTTTACGCTTAACATCTGAAACCTTCTCAAACATCACGGGGGAATAAAATCTAAATTAGCTGGCACATGTGAAGTGCATAACACAGTGCCAGCCACACAATAAGCTCTCTCAATTAATGTTATTTTTATTGTTGCTATAATCGTTGTTACATATAAGGCTTTTATATGTAAGTACCTTCGTATTCCAAAGACAAAGTGATCTTTTCCAAACAAAATAAAAGAATCCACTTGGCACTTAGAAAATGATGCTAGGTTTTTTAGAAAGAGCTTGCATTCTTTTAACAACAGCTGTAGAAAAAAGAATGACTGAGGCATGGAGACCAGCTCTCTCTGCCTTGAAAACTTTCATATCCTTTACCCTTATTCTTCCCTCCTTTTACCATTGCTTTCATGGACCATAAGCACAAAACATTTTTTTTTTTAATTTTCTTGTGTTTTATGTGAATGTTTACAATGCAAATTAGTTTTTCATTCAAAAATTTTATACAGAAATTATTTTGTGACGTTAGTTGCAGTCCCAGCAATGTGTCAGCACCTCTCCCCCTTTCCCTTTCCACCCTGGGTTTGTTGGTGTCCATTCATCCAGTTTTCCTGTCCCTTCCTGCCTTCTCCTCCTTGCTTTTGAGCAGGTGTTGCCTGTTGGGTGTCATATACCTGAGCATAAAACATTTTTTTATATGTTTTGATAAGCCACAAAGAGCACCTATTCTGGACAACGTACCTAGAATCTCCAATTTTAAGGGTTGAGATGAAAAGTTTCAACACTGCTTCCCTCTTCAAGCTTCACTATTGCTTGTGTACTTGGGCAGTTTAGAGGATGATTGTGGAAGACATCTGGGGCCCAAATAGGCAGCTGAGCAAAGGTGTGATGAGGCTGGGTAGAGAGAAAGGAATGGCTTTGCCCCAGTTATGTTCCAGATGAACATGTGTCTAGTATATCCATGAACATGGTGAATCATTTTACTAGCCATCAGTAATGTTCCAAATATGTACTGAGCCTTTCACATGATATTAAATATTTAGACATCACAAAAAAACAGTTGCCGTCAAGTCAATTCTGACTCATGGCAACCCCACATGTGTTAGAGCAGAACTGTGCTCCGTAGGGTTTTCAGTGGCTGATCTTTTGGAAGTAGATCACCAGGCATTTCTTGAAGGCACCTCTGGGTGGACTTCAACCTCCAATCTTTTACAGTCAAGCCCGTTAACCATTTGCACCACCCAGGGACTCCTTTGGACATCATAGATGCCTTATAGAGAAGTATTATTGCTGTATTTTACAGACAAATAAACTGAATTTTCTAGAATGGAAGTGATATCCTAAAAGTACAAGAGTAGTAGGTAACAGAGCTGGGTTCAAACTCGTGTCTTGTAACACAAAATTGGGATTTATTCTTTTGCACCAAGACTGCCTTGTTTTAAGAGCAGAAATGCTTAGATTTTTGGGGGGGGGGAGGGGGAGTTCTTATCTATTCATTAAATACGCATTATGTGCACAATATAAATACATTTGCAATATAAACATACCTTTTGCCTACAATGAAGTCCCTGGGTAGAGCAAATGGTTAACATGATCGGCTGCTAATTGAAAGGCTGGAGTCCACCCAGAGGCATCTTGGAAGAAAATCCTGGCGAACTACTTCTGAAAAATCAGCCATTGAAAACTCTATGGAGCATAGTTCTAATCTTACACAGAGTTAACTCAATGGCAACTGGTTTTAACCAGTGCCTACAGTAAACTAGGCACTGGGAATAGATTGCAGAATAATGTATATTCCCTAATGATTATAATACAGTAGAGTGCAGTAAGTGCTGAGTTAGGGATAATGCCATGGGAAAGTACATAGAGGGAGGTGTGGGCTTTGGGAAAGGCCACTGGTTCAGAAAGGGCATCCTCATTGAGGTAAATGGTGTGCAGGATTCAGCCAGAGGCAGATCTGGTGGGGGGCCTAGCATGGGAGCAGAGGTTACTAAGGCAGACTGAGCAGTGTAGAGAGGAGGGTAAAAAAGCCCCAGGCTCATGTGGAGGATTGAAAGTAGCTCAGGAGAACTAGTGCCAGCGAGTAGCAAGAATAGTGGAGCAATGGGACCTGAGGCTGGGAAGGTGGGCAAGGGTCCAATCCTGTCTGTATTACTTGCCAAGGATTTTGGCTTTAGCCTGCTACTGATAGGGAAATCACTGATGTGCTTAAGCCTGAGAAGACTGCAATGATCGTGACCTGAACGCTGGAGGCAGAAAGACCAAGTTAGAGCTGCCCACAGAGATGGTAGTGAGAGACAAGAGTGACAATTGTCTCTACTGCTGTCTGAAGGGATTCAGGACTCATCCATCTTAAAACTGGGATAACTAGCTGTCCGTGTCAAAAGAATATTACCTAAAAAGGTCATATACAAATACAGTCAAATTAAGTTTAAATTCTTGTAAATTATATTTAAGATTCTGTGAAGTTGGTTAACACCTTAATGTATTACTTGGGTAGTTGGAGAATAATGGTGCTTATAGAGCAAATTGAGGCAATAAACTACAGAAGTCATTTTTAGAAGATGGTCATTTCATCCCTGTAAAATAATTTTTATTTGCTTAAAATTCCTGATTCCATGTTTCTGAATCTGATTTCAGGTATGGACATTGTTTGGGAACCATGGTTGTTTTATAAAGGTGATCTGGCCAAATAAAATCCCAGCAAATGTTGTTTCAAATTCCCTTGGCCTCCACGGAAGTCATCAATTTAAGCTACCTTCTGTCTGGATTTCCCCTGCCAACAATTTTCTGCTCGATCATTGTTTCCAATTGCTAAAGTGACCCTTAGCTATAGCTGCTAGTGAATTCCCTTGTTCCCTCAAAGCAATGGAGAAATCCTAGAACAGTGGGATTTTTTACTAACCTTGTGCCCCCATGAAAATACATGGGTAGTGGCATTTCCTCCTGCCCTATATAGGCACTCTTCAAAACCCTGGTGATGTGAGTGACATCAAAGGAGGAGGTGTGGCTGTGAAGACATGGTGCTGCCCACAAAGACGTGCATGTCCTGATAAAGGCTCCCCTTTACTGCCCCTGGGGAAGCAGTTTACAGTTTTAGTCCACCACTCAAAATGCTTGGAAACATCTATACTAGAGTGGTCAGAAAGAAATACAAGCTAATTGTGTGCTTTAGTTTGGGCATATTACCTGAAAAAATAAGCAGATCACTTTATAGAATTTTCACTGACAAGTTAAAACTCAGCAAGGAAAACCTTTACTGCTGTGTTGTCATTGTTGTTAACTCCCATCAAGTCAGCCCTTAACTCATGGCAAACCCACGCACAGTGGAACAAAATGCTGCTCGGTACTGGGCTATCCCCAACATCAGTTGCAGATCGGACCACTGCGATCCATAGGGCTGCCATTGGCTGATATTCGTAAGTAGATGATCAAACTTTTCTTCCTAACCTTAGTTGTGAAGGGCATTGGTGGTTTAGTGGCAGAATCCTGCCTTCCATACAAGGTACTCAGGTTCAGTTCCCTGCCAGTGCAGCTCATGTGCAGTCACCACCCATCTGTCAATGGAAGCATGCATGTTGCTATGATGCTGAACAAGTTTCAGCGGAGCTTCCTCCTATAGTACAAATGAGAAAGAATGATTCAGAAAAATGACCCTTGCACCTGTGCTCAGGTGACTCAAATCTATCCTCTTTCTTCAATTCTCAGGCTCCTTAGCAAGCCACAAAGGAGTGCTATAAATGGCCCCCGAAGTCTCAGACTCTTTTTGGCCATTGTTGTTTTAACTTCTCATTAAGATCACTCAGATACAGCATTTATGCACGTCAAATATGTGTATTAATTCATGTATGGCAAATATGTGTATATTTCATGAATGTATTCATTCATTCACCATCTATTGAACATTTTCTCTATGTCAAGAACCATGAAGACTCTCAGGCTACAAAATAGACAAATCTTAAACTCTACTTTCAGGGAGCACCAGATAGCACAAAGGAGACAAATGTGCAAATGTATAATTGAAATACAATGAGAGCTCACCTCATGCAATTAGCTCTCTTGGTTTGGGGGGCTTAGTGCTGTGGTCTCGTGGGACATTGGCATAATATAGCTCTTAAGGTTTATCTTCTACCTCCCAGTGTGGTGAATAGATTCTGGGGCCTTACAAGATTACAAGCAGCCCAGCTAAGACATAACTATTGGTCTTTATTCATCTGGAAAAAAAAGAGAAAGAAGGAAACCCAAGAATCAGAGAAGTAACTGGACTACAGAACTAAGTGTCTACATGAACTACTGCCTTCTCCACCCTGAGACCATAAGAACTAGATGGTGCCCAGCTACTACTACTGACTGTTCTGATCGGGAACATACTAGAGAAATCCTAATAAAAAAGGAGAAAAACATGGAACAGAACTTCAAATTCTTAAAGAATCCAGACTTACTAGACCTATTGAGGCTGGAGGAATCCTCAAGACTATGGCCTTGCGTTGCTCTTTAAGCCTTGAATTGAAACTATCACCTGAAGTCATCTTTAGACTAAGTAACGGTTTAGCCCAAAGGGTAAGATTGTCACCCTTGAGTATCGTGTTACTTACAAAAAAAAAAAAAATTTATATAGGACTAAAGGGTTCACATTGTTTTAAAGAATAGATGAGAAGTCTGGGGGGCAAAGAGATTAAGTAAATGAGATGAAACAACTAGAACAGAAATAATGAGAATTTTGACACAATGTAAAGAATTTAACCAATGTCGCTAATCATGATGTCTAGAAAATGTGGGATGGGAGTGGGTTTTGCTATCTGTATTTCCACCAAAAATAAAATAAAATAAGAAATACAATGAAAGAATATTTATAATTAAGATATAAACCAACTGTTTTGAGAGGACATCTTAATGAGCAAACAACTTCCTGGGGAATCAGGTCATGGTTCAGTAGAGTGTGATAGCTGAGCTGCAGGCCAAATGTGTTTCACATCCACAGAATCACTTTGGTTTAAAAAAAGAAAGGTATTGAAAATCATTTTTACTTCAGTTGATAAATGTATGGATCGTTGGATCAATATATAACACACTACAGAGTTATAAGTTACAGACAAGATGGTCTTTTCTGTTATCTAAATTTTTTATTGAGTAGAAAATGACATAGCCTAAATATTTTAAAGTCTTATTTTACTTTTCCCAACCAAAAGTGTTTGCTTCTTAGAAGCTTTAATCATTCACAAACATGAGGTACTAAATACACGATAGATGGATAGATAGACAGATAGTTAGCTACTGTCTAGCAAACTCTGATTCATGTTGACCTTATGTACAACAAAATGAAACGCTGCCTGGTCCTGCATCATCTTCACAGTCGCTGGCATATTCAAGTTCATCATTGCAGTTATTGTGCCAATCCATCTCTCCAAGAACCTCCCTCACCCTTGCTGGCCCTCTACTTCACCAAATATGATGGCCTCCTCCAGCGATTGATCTCTCCTGATGATGTATCCAAGGCAAGTGAGTCAGACAATGTTCTGCTGTGCTCCATAGGTTTTCATTGACTAATTTTTGGAAGTAGATTGCCTGGCCTTTCTTCCTAGCCTGTCTTAGTGTGGAAGCACCCCAAAACCTGTCCACCATGGGTAACCCTGATACTATTTGAAATATCAGTGGCATAGCTTCCAACATCACAGCATCACACAAGCCACCCCAGTACTACAAGCTGACATATGGTTGGTGGAAATTTAGAGTAGATACCTGTTTATTCAGAATCCAAGTTGAAAATCTCTAAAAAGATTTAAAGTCCTCACAGGTTTTCATAGGACTTGAACAATACCACATTAACATTAAAAATCATAGAATTTTGAAGGGCCTTAAGAAACATTAAAAGTGATATTAGGTTCAGTAGACTATTTATGCTAAATATGTCTGGCTAAATGGGAATTCCCTGAAAACTCATTATTTCAATATTTTATAAATAATAATTGATTAAACGAAACTATTTAAACATCCCCCCATGTGTTTCTCACTACCTATCCATCAGTTTGTTTTACTGTGGTGACTTGCATGTTGCTAAGACGCTGGAGGCCATGCCATAAGTATTTCAAAAACCCATGGTGGACAGGTTTTGGCAGTGCTTCCAGCCTTAGACAGACTAGAAAAAAAACACTGGCAGTCTACTTCCAAAAATTAGCCAGTGAAAACCCTCTGGATCACAAGAGAATATTATCCAACATAGTGCTAGAAAATGAGCCTCCTAGGTTGGAGGGCTTTCAAAATACACAGTGGCCTCAACAATGGACTCGAGCATACTAATGACTGTGAAGATGGCTCACTACTTCTTCCTTCCTCTGTCCTCCTCACTCCCTGATGACCACAGCCAATAAAGCTTAAAAGACCATCTATGTGCTGTTATCCCTCAAATTTATATGTCCCGTTCAGACCTTTCCTCCCAAAAGCCAGACCTACCTCCGACCACAAATAAACATTCATTTGGACCTCTGGTAGGCATCTCAAACTTAACCTGCTCCAAGCTGAGCTACTTCCTTTCTCCCAAGATAAGTTCCTCCTGCAGTCAGCCACATCGCTTCCAGTTACCCAGACCAACTGGAGTCATCCTTAACTCCTCTTTGTCACATCTCACGCTATTGGTTATATCTTCCAAATATATCTGTATCTGACCTTTTATCCCCATCCCCAACAGTACCATCTTGAGCCAAGCCTCCATCTTCTTTGGCCTGGATTATTGCAATTTTCTTCTAATTGGTTTCACACTATTCTCTACACTGCACCAAAGTGACCTTTCTAAAATATAAATCACATCAAATGATCTCTCTGCTCAAAACCATCCAACATCTTCAGTCTCAATCAGCACTATATCCAAAGCCTCTACCATGATCTGTCCCCTGAGTGATCTGGCTCACTGGAACCTCTCAGCTCTCCAAGTCTATCCATCCTCTCCTCTTTCTGGTTGCACTGGCCTCCTTGCTGTTCCTCAGACACACCAGGCACACACCTGTATCAGTGCCTTTGTATTTAATGTCCCCATTGCCAAGAATCCTCTTACCCCAGATATTCCCAGGGCTCACTCCCTCTCTTTCTTCAAATCCCTGCTCAGATATCACCTTACTTGCAAAGCCCTTCCTGACCACTCAATATAAAAATAATACTCTTGGTACTCTCCATCCCTTTTACCATTCTGTAGTTTCTATAGCTCTATACCACTTGACTTGTTTGTATTTATGTTTTTATTTACATTTGTCACTCCTGGAAAAGGACATCATGCTTGATAAAGTAGAGGGTCAGAGAAAAAGAGGAAGACCTTCAGTGAAATGGATTGACACAGTGGCTGCAAGAATGGGCTTAGGCACAACAACTATTGTGAGGATGGCGCAGGGCTCGGCAATTTTCGTTTGTTGTACATGGGATTGCTATGAGTCGGAACCGAATCAATGGCACCTAACAATAGCAACAACTATTATAAAACCTCCTTGAAAGCTAGGGATTTTTCTATTTTATTCAGAGAAAAGTATCTGGCATAAGCATAAGTATCACTTCACACCCACTAGGGTGGCTATAATCAAAAAGACTGACAATAACAAGTGTTGAAGACATGGAGAAATTGGAACCTTCCTACACTGCTGCTGAGAAAGTAAAATGGTGCAGCAACTTTGGATAACAGTTTGGCAATTCCTCCAATGATTATTCATAGAGTTACTGTATGACCCAGCAATACCAAAAGCCAAACCAAACCAAACCCATTGCCTTGGAGTTGATGCCGACTCACAGTGACCCTATAGGACAGAGTAGAACTGTCCCATAGAGCTTTCAAGGAGTGTCTGATGGATTCGAACTGCTGACCTTTTGGTTAGCAGCTGTAGCTCTTAACCACTGCACAACCAGGGCTCCCCAGCAATACCACACCTAAGTATAAACCCAAAAGAAATCAAAACATATATCCACCCAAATCTTTGTACATGATATTTCTTAGCAACATTACTTATAATAGCCCGAACGTGGAAACGATACAAATGTCCATTAACTGATCAATGGATAAGTAAAATCCATTTAATGAAATATTATTCAGAAAAAAAAATGAAGTACTAATATACGCTACAACATAAATAAACCTTGAAAACATTATTCTCAGTGAAATCAGTCACAAAAGATCACTTATTGTATAACTCCATTTTAATGAAATGTCCAGGATAGGCAAATCTATAGAAACAGAGCAGATTTGTGATTGCCTAAGGCTGTGTCTGGTGGTGTACTGGTTAAGTGCTACAGCTGCTGACCAAAAGGTCAGAAGTTCAAAGTCACCAGGCACTCCTTGGAAACCCTGTGGGGCAGTTCTACTCTGTCCTACAGGGTCACTATGAGTCGTAATAGGCTTGACGGCAATGGGTTTGGTATGGTTTTGGCTTAAGGGTTGGTTTAAGGCTCTGTGCATCATAACAGATTATGGACAACATTGCAAAGAATAGGAATTCCAGAACACTGAATTGTGCTCATGAGGAATCTGTACATAGATCAAGAGGCAGTTATTCGAACAGAACAAGGGGAGACTGCATGGTTTACAGTCTGGAAGGATGTGCACTGGACTGCATCCTTTCGCTATACCTGATCAATCTGTATGCTGAGCAGATAATTCAAGAAGTTGGACTGTATGAAGAGGAACAGGACCTCAGGATGGGAGGAAGACTCATTAACAACCTGCCTTATGCAGACACAACCTTGCTTGCTGAAAGTGAACAGGACTTGAAACACTTACTGATGAAGATCAAAGACCACAGCCTTCAGTATGGATTACACCTCAACATAAAGAAAACAAAAATTCTCACAACTGGACCAATAAGCAACATCATGATAAATGGAGAAAAGATTGAAGTTGTCAAGGATTTCATTTTGCTTGGATCCACAATCAATGCCCATGGAAGCAGTGGTCAAGAAATCAAAAGACGCATTGCGTTGGGCAAATCTGCTTCAAAAGACCTCTTTAAAGTGTTGAAAAGCAAAGATGTCACCTTGAAGACTAAGGTGCGCCTGACCCAACCCATGGTATTTTCAATCGCATCATATGCATGCAAAAGCTGGACAATGAATAAGGAAGTCTGAAGAAGAATTGACACCTTTGAATTGTGGTTTTGGCAAAGAATATTGAATATACCATGAACTGCCAAGAGAATGAACAAATCTGTCCTGTAAGACGTACAACCAGAATGCTCCTTAGAAGCAAGGATGGCAAGACTGTGTCTTACATACTTTGGACATGTTATCAGGAGGGATCAGTCCCTGAAGAAGAGCATCATGCTTGGTAGAGTACAGGGTCAGCAAAAAAGAGGAAGACCCTCAACGAGATGTATTGACAGAGACTGCAACAACGGGCTTCAGCATAACAACGATTGTGAGCATGGAGAAGGACTGGGCAGTGTTTCATTCTGTGGTACATAAGGTCCCTATGAGTCAGAACTGACTTGACGGTACCTAACAACAACCACAGGGCTGGGAGGGATGGGGGACTAGAGCTTAACAGCTAAAGAGTGCAGGGTTTCTTTTCTGGTGATTAAAATGTTCTGAAATTGACTGTGATGATAGTTGTGCTACTCTCTGATACACAAAAACCATTTAATTGTGCGCATTAACTAGATAAATTATACGCTTTTTTTTATGAATCACATCTCACTAGAAGTCCTGGTAGTATGGTGGTTAAGAGCTCGGCTGCTAACTGAAAGGTAGGTGGTTTGAACCCATCAGCAGCTCCATGGGAGAAAGATGTGGCAGTCTGCTTCTGTAAAGATTATAGCCTAGAAAACGCTATGTGGCAGTTCTACTCTGTCCTATAGGGCCACTATGAGTCGGTATCCACTGGACAGCAACGGGTTCATTTTGTTATGTTTTTGTTTTTTCAAAGCTATTACAGAAAACATCAAATATCCAGGAATAAACTTTACAAAAAAAAACACATCACCCCTCTCGAACTTCCCTTCACTCTCCAAAATCTTACTCCACTATACTTTTCTTCCTCACACCTCCATCTGAAATAGTGTTTCCAGTTTCCTTGTTTATTGCTTGTCTTCCTCAGAATGTAAGCCTCATGAGAACATGAACTTTGTCGATTTCTAGAATAGTCTAGAATAGTGCCTGGCACATGCTACCAGCTGCTGCTAAGTTATTTCCAACTCATGGAGACCCCATGTGTGTCAGAGTAGAACTGAGCTCATAGGATTTCCAGCGGTTGACATATTTTGGAAGTAGATTGCCAGAACTTTCATTTGAGGCACTGATAGGTGGACACAAACATCCAACTTTTCAGCTAGCATTAACTTTTGCACCACCCAGGGATTCCTGGCACATGCTATCTGATTGCTGTAAAGTCAATTCTGACTCATATCTAGCCTTTAAAACAGAGTACAACTGCCTCATAGGGTTTCCAAGATGTAGTCTTTACAGAAGCAGGCTGCCACATCTTTCCGCCAAGGAGTGGCTGGTGAGTTCACACCATCAACCTTTTGGTCAGCAGCCAAGTGTTTAACCACTGTACCACCAGGGCTCCTTTGGCACATTCGACAGCAGTGGTGGTTTTTTTAGGCACCCAATAAACATATGCTGAATGCAGTTATAGCAGTGATTTTAAGCAAAGCATGTAACGTGCACCTGGCACATAGCGTGGTAGGAGCAGTATTTTGATTTTTCTTGAACGATATAAATATTCTAAATTAAATCATTTTTATTCATTGGAAAAAATAATTTTTACAAGATTCCTTTGATAACTGAGAGTTTACTGTATTATTAAATGTTTTAATGAAGTATCACCTCCTAGAAATTGTTTCATCTAAACATACTGGAGTCTTATCTTAATTTTGACTTTACCGATTAAGTTACAGAAAAAAGATATGCTGAAGGGATTTCAGTGAAGACCAACAGCAGTCCCTGTTTGGTATGCAATATAATGGAAACCCTGGTGGCATAGTGGTTAAGTGCTACGGCTGCTAACCATAAGGGTCAGCAGTTCAAATCCGCCAGGCGCTCCCTGGAAACTCCATGGGGCAGTTCTACTCTGTCCTATAGGGTCGCCATGAGTCAGATTTGACTTGACAGCACTGGGTTTTACACATTTAATTCTTCTTATACTTTTTAATGACTTTGTAGATAAACAGCCAAATCACACTGATTATATAATCCAGAGTTAATAATTATCTTCATGAAATTTATAGTCAATTTTCTAAGGAACCCAACTGCAAGAGACACATCTGTTTGCCCCTCTTCTGTGATTTGTTTCTGGCTTTTAATTTCACCACTGAAATCCAAAATGCCACTTACACTACTTTTTATTCAAAATTAAAAATTCTCTTCTTACCTAAAGTAACTCTACAAAGCTATTTATAGTTGCTGCAGTGCCTGAAAATACGAAAAAGGTTACTTCCAGTGGCTGCCTTGGAAAAAAAAAAAAGTAAAGCTGAAATAACCGGTAAAATTTGAGAACTGACCACAAGGTCGAAATACTAATACACACTACCTAAAGTTTCCCACACAGTCTTGTATTGGGTTCATTTAAAAAAAAAAAAAAAAATATGAATTTCTCACTGATACCAAAACTGAAGTCACTTGAATCAAATTTACTTATTTTAGAGCAAATATTTGCATTGCCTCACTTTGTTCCGGGCAAGAATAAATTTCTTCCTATTCCTCCAAAAAAAGGGGACTTCAAAAAAACATTGTGTAATTATCATACACAAGAGAAGTCACATTAAACTACATCAAATTGTCAACTAAATGGGTCATAATTGTTGGGAGTAATAAGGACTTGTATTAAAAAATATTTTCAGCTATGGCAAGGCTTTTTTAAAAGCACTATTTTTTCTATAGTCAGTGTAAAGTAATTGAAAGTGACACAATCAAAAACACCTTGAAGGCTTGGCAGTCATATAAAACAGGTTATTTCAAATAAAACGGCTGTGTGGAAAGCTAGTTGTGTTTTGTTTTTCTCCTCTTTCTCTCAGGTTGTCTTGGTAAAGGAAATAATTTTATCTGAGCTTTGGGAGGTGGTGGTCTGGCTAATGGTCCCTGTGGTGCCTGCAGTTACATGAAGGGTGTTTACAAGGTGGTGATGGCGCCGCCATGACCTCCTGCTCACAAACGCTACTCCAAAGTATCAGCGACGTCTGTGGTTCTTCTGGAAGGATCTGAAAAGGAACTTGGGGAAGGAGGAGAAAACACAGAACAGAACTTCACATTCATCTACATAAAAATATTTAAAATATGAATGTAAAACTAATGTGGAAATTCAAAATCCTCCCACTCAGACTTTCTCTCTAGTCAGATTTTATCTTCTTATTTAAACAAGATTTAAATGGAGCCCTAAAACAACTAGAGAAACTCCAATTCATATCACTTAGTGTATTGATTTCTGTCTTAGTCATTGTTAAGGATTGAATTGTGCCCCCCCAAAATGTATATCAACTTGGCTAGGCCATGATTCCCAGTTTTGTGTGATTGTCCACCATTTTGTCATCTGAAGTCATTTTCCTATGGGTTGTAAATCCTACCTCTATGATGTTAATGAGGCAGGATTACAGGCAGTTATGTTAATGGGGCAGGACTCAATCTACAAGATTAGATTGTAACTTGAGTCAATTTCTTTTGAGATATAAAAGAATCAAGCAGAGAGACAAGGGGACCTCCTATCATGAAGAAAGCAGAGCCAGGAGCTGTGCCTGTCCTTTGGACCTGGAATTCCCTTGCTAAGACACTCCTAGGCCAGGGGAAAACTGATGACATAGTCAACAGAGAGAGAAAGCCTTTCCCTGGAGCCAGTGCCCTGAATTCAGACTTGTAGCCTGCTAAACTGTAAGAGAATAAATTTCTGTTTGTTAAAGCCAGTCACTTACAGAAATTTATTCTTTTAGAGTTTAGGAGGCTAGAAGTCTGAATTCAGGACACTGCCTCTAGGGTAAGACTTCCTTTCTATGTTGACTATGGGAGAAAAGCCTTGTTCCTTGTTACCTTGGCAATCTCCATGCAGTGTGGCATCTGTCTTCTCCCATCTCTACTTCCTTGCTTCCTTGCTTTATCTGCTCCCTTTATATCTCAAAAGAGATTGACTCAAGTCATGCCCTACACTAATACGGCCACATTAACATAAAAAAGAAAATCCATTTCCAAATGGGATTATAACCACAGGTACAAAAAAAGTATATATATATATATATGTATATATATATGTATATATATATGTATATATATGTATATATATATGTATATATATATGTATATATATATATATAAAACCCAGTGCCGTCGAGTCGATTCCGACTCATAGCAACCCTGTGGGACAGAGTAGAACTGCCCCATAGAGTTTCCAAGGAGTGCCTGGTGGATTCGAACTGCTAACCGTTTGATTAGCAGCCATAGCACTTAACCACTACGCCACCAGGGTCTCCATATATATATATATATAAAGTCAGTTCCAAAAAAAAAAACTCATTGTGACCCTATAAAACAGAGTAGAACTGCCTCATAGGGTTTCCAAGGAGCAGCTGGTGGATTTGAACTGCAAACTTTTCAGTTAGCAGTCAAGCTTTTAACCACTGCAGGTATAGAGTTTAAGATTTACAACACATATATTTGGGGGACACAATTCAATCCATAACAATTTCCTAGAGCTGCCATAACAAATCGAGTGGCTTAAAATACCAGAAATTTATTATCTTACAATTCTGGAGGCTAGAAATCTGAAATCAAGGGGTTGACAGGGCCATGTTCCTGTAAAAGAGAGGGTAGGATCTATCCATGCCATCTCTTAGCTTCTAGTATTGACAACACTTGGCTTTTCTTGGTTTGTGACAGCATAGCTCCAATCCCTGTCTCCGTCATCACATGGCTGTTGTCCTGTGTCTGCCTGTGGACACTGGTCATATTGGATTTATGGCACACCCTATTCCAGTATGACCTCATTTAAACTTGTTTACAACTGCAAAGACCCTAACTCCACATAAGATTTAGAACTTGAGCGTATCTTTTGGAGGAACACAATTCAACCTACAACACTCAGTCTTTGTAAATTTCAGGCATGCTTAACAGACAGAATACATAGAATCCCTAGTCTTCTTCCTGAAGTTTACAAAAGACCATGTGTTCCTTATGGCCAGAAGAGAGCCATGTTCTGATTTTTAAGCTATTGGGAGGAAGAAACTCTTAAAAATATTAATTATTCCCTGTTTATTGCAATTTGGTGCAATGCTTTTGATTAAATTTGGGGATTACTTAAATTCGAAGGTATTTATTAAGTCACAACCAAGTATCTTTTCCATTTGTTTAATAATATCTTGCAACTGAATCCTGTCTCTTTTGCTTGAAGTCCAGATTCCTCTCAAGTCCCATTAAGGATTTCCATTCACATCTATCTTTCTCGTAACATTTGAAAGAGACTTTCTCTCACCCTTTTCTAATAAATTTTGCACCCATATTTTCAGATTTGAAATGAAAATGTTTTTAAACCTGTATTTGGTTTTCTTTCCTAGCATCTTAAAAAAGACGTAATCTTCCCTCAGTCTCAGTGGTTCCTGCAAGGAAGATGTTGGCTTTAGCTTTCAGACTCTTCCCAGGCATGGTTTCTCAACATTCAAATGGGTACCCTTTAGTACTAAGTGCAGGAATTTTACTCCTCACCAATGTGATCCTTGCATTTCTGCATGCCATGTACCATGTCCAGTTAGTTGCCTTATCTTCTGCCATGAATACTCCTTTATTCTACCTTTTTGTATTTTGTTCATTTTTCATTTCCCTCATACATGCTTTTTATCACCTTCTCTACTGTGCCTATAACTAAGCGAAAAGAGTTAATAACATCATTAAAAAATAAAATTAGAAAAAGAATTACTTCTTTCAACTCATAAAAATTTAACATCCAAATAGCAGGAATTTCAGGAGGAAAAAAAAAGTTCAATCTCATAAATGGCCTTGGTGTCAGGGCTGTGCAGTGGGGAGGGGAGGGGCAGTGGATCCCCCTACCGTGTGATATTTAAGGTCATAGTTATTCCAAATTTTAAAAACACATAAATGCTTACTTGGACAGATAAGCTCTTTATTAAAATCACACAGTGTTACTATCTAACCATATTAATGACTTTTGCTGTAAATTCTATTTTGTCTGATATTAATATTGATATACCAGCTTTTGAGGGTTATTACATCTCTTCCCACTTCTTGTTTTCAGTATTTCTGCGTGGTTTTGTTTCAGGTGTGTTTCATATAAGCAAAGATACCTATACTGTTTTCAGAAATTTTACTTTGCTAGTGTCAATCTTGTAATAAATGTGTTTAAATAGTTAACATTTATTACATATACTGCTATATTTGGAACTATTTTTACTGCAAATCTTTTTCTTCACACTTTTTTTCCCTTTCCTTCTAATTCGAATTGGTTTGTTTGATAAAGTCTCCTTTTCTTCACTTAAAACCTAGTTTAAAAGCTAGTTGTTGTTGTTAGGCATGACCATGTGACAGAGTGGAACTCCCCCTTAGGGTTTTCTAGACTGTAATCTTTATGGCAGCAGATCACTGGTCTTTCTCCTGTGGAGCTGCTGAGTGTGTTTGAGTCATCCTTTTGGTTATCAGCCAAGTACTTGACCATTGCTCCACCAAAACCAAAAAAACCAAACCTGTTGCCTTGGACTTAGTTCCTACTCATAGTGACCCTATAGGACAGAGTAGAATTGCCCCATAGGATTTCCAAGGCCGTGAATCTTTGCAGAAGCAGACTGCCACACCTTTCTCCCACAGAGTAGCTGGTGGGTTTGAACTGCCAAACCTTTGGTTAGCAGTTGAGCACTTAAGCACTGTGCCACCAGCACTCCTTTAAAAACTAGTTGTTGTGTGCCATCAAGTTGAATCCAACTCATACCAATCCTATAGGACAGAGTAGAACTGCCCCATAGGGTTTCCAATGCCGTAAATCTTTACAGAAGCAGATTGCCACATCTTTCTCACAAGAGGCCACTGGGTGGGTTTGAATTACCAAGCTTTTGGTTAGCAGCTGAGAACTTAACCAATGTGCCACCAAGCCTCCTTTTAAAAAACTAGTAGCTATCCTTACATATTTAACATACAAAATTAGCTATGTTTCTAACAAGATAAATGGCTATTCAATGTCTCTATTCTCCTTCTGAAGAAGACGAGGGCCTTACTCTGGTGAGCTACATGCTAAACAGCACCCACTTACTCCCGTGCCATTCTCTCTCTCTTTCTCAATACTATCATTGAATAGAGATGTAGTTTCATCTGGAAAAACAAAAGCGTTTTGTTTTACATTCGATTACTTTGTCAGTGTTACTAGTATTTTTTTATCCAAATCCTCTCCATATTTATTTTTCTTCTTGCTGAAGTACATCATTAGTAAATTTTTCCTATAAAGTCTTTAAGTAGCAAACTCTGTTTTTGTATTTCTGATTTTTTTTTAATTTCCTCTCTATAGGATAATAATTTAGCTGGGTATAGAATTCAAAGTTGATAGCACTGTAGCTATTTCTCCATTGCCTTCGTATCATTTATTGCCAATGAGAATTAAATTTACATATATAATGTATTTTCTTTCTGGTGGGCTTTTTATCTTTTACATTATGCTGCTTCACTATGATATAGCTAAATCTAAATTTCTTTTGGACTTAGTTTTCTTTTCTGGTTTTTGACTCCTTATTGGAAGAAGATCTTCAATTTAAGGACTGATGTCTGTAATCAATGCTGGAAAAATTTTATCCATTATCTCATCTAATATTACTTCTCCACCATTCCTTCTATTTTTCTTTTTCTGAAAGATCTACATCAGAGTCTTTCTACCTCCATAAGTTTATAAGTTTACAGGTTTACATTTATGTGCATATTTGTTCATGATATATAGAGTACATATATAGAGAGAATATATATATGTGTTTAAAAAAATTATCCAAATGTCTGGGTAGATAAATGGACAGATAGATAGATAGGTATTGGGTGAAATCCTCAGTATTATCTCTCAATTTTCCAATCCCTTTGTGAATGTGTCCAATCTAGAATTTAACTGATATATTGTGTTTTTTATATGAATCACTATAAAAAAAATAGATTCCCAATGTGTTCTTTTACTTAAATCCTATTTGTTTAATTTCTGCCTTTTATGATTTATTTTTCTTCTTACAAGAGTTGTTCCATCATTTATCTTGAGGATTCATATACGTATGTAAGTCTTTTTCAGAATGTTTCTATTGTTTAGATTTTGTTTATAGTAAAATTATATTTCTGTTGTTGATGTTTTTGGCTGTCTTTCTCAGCACTGGTATTCTTCAATACACTTTGAAATTTTTATTTATAGGCTCACCTTCTGTGGAATGTTTGGTTTTTTGTCTATTTTCTTCTCTTTTGGTGCTCAAGAAAAGCTATGCCTCCACTGGACATCCCTGTGGACTTGACTTCAGAAGCAGATGCTCTAATGGTCACAGAGATGTCTTGCCTTACAGTGACATCTGGAACACTGGTCAGGAAATGGCTTGTCTTAGTTTCTGAGGATAGAGCTGTGTCTATGTTTTCTGCCTTTACTTTGCTCACAATTCACATAGGCTACAGCTCCTGTGAGCATTAGGTGGCAGGTTTTCCTAGTCTTTTACTAGGACTGTGTTTCACTCCACACCTGTTTGTAAGCAATGATTTCCATTTCCTTCCCTCAACTTGTTTGAAGCACCATTATATTGTTACTTCCAGACCTGAAGCACTTTGTATTACCTTTTTTTTGTTGGTCCATTGAGAAGCTTACCTTGATTTTGAGCAATTTTCTCGTGTGTGTGTGTGTGTGTGTGTGTGTGTGTGTGTTTTCCCCCATCACTGATAGAAATTGTTTGGGTAGTTTCAGCGGCATGGAGTTAAGAATAGTGGCTCTAGGGTTAGACTGCATGGGTTTAAATCTTAGCTTCATGACAAATCACCTGCAAGAACCTGGAAAAATTACTTAATCTTTTTCTCATGTTCCTCATCTCTAAAATGAAAATAATTATTGCTGCAAAGATTAAATGAGATGACATACAAAGCATTAAAATCAATGAGTAGTCATTACATGCCACTTGTGATATTAAGAACATAATTTGGCTGTACCTCGACAAGGAAATATTTTACAGATTTTTTAATAAAAGTTTATTAAGGAAAGCACAAAAGAAAAAATTACTAGAGAAAGTAACAATTAGTATTCTGATATATATTTTTATTCTTTTCTGAATGCAAGTATATATATATATAATTTTTATAAAATGGCATCATTCTGTAAATACTTCTTATCTGATTTTCCTGCTTAGTAATATATTATGAATTTATTCCTATGTGAATAGTATTCTATAATTAGACTAAAATAACTGCATTCATTATTATCATTAACACTGTATTGAACATTTTTTATCGTGTAACTCAGAATATGTCAGGTAATAGTCTTCTGAAAGGTGATATAGCAATATCTGACCTAAAAGTTATGAAACATACTAACAAATTACTTATAATTTTTTTTTATTTTATATCTCTATCAAAATATGGGAGTATTATATGTATTTTTAATGTAGAAAGATCTGACTCTAGCTGATAACATTTTAGAGCTATATCAATCCTAGTTTTCTATCCAGTGGCTCTATGTTGAGCTCTCTTGTTCTATTGACAACTCGCATTTCAATTGTACTACAAAGTATAATGTGGTCCTCTGCTTTTAAAATTTATATATTGAAATTTCAATTTCCAACCATCATAATTTTATTTATAGACACATTTAAGATGCATTAGTGAATTCAACCTAAATATAATAATTATACTCTGTAAAAATATAAGACCTAATTTTCAGAAGAATTTGCACCACATATTTTAATTCCATTTTTTCAGATAACATATTCTGTTAGATACCATACTTTTGACATTTGAGATTTGCTTTATGCCCTAGCATCTGACCAACCTTGTTGAATGTTCTATGTGTACTTGAAAAGATTATATTCAGCAGCTGTTGAGTGCTGTGTTCAAAAAATATTGCTTAGGTCAAGGTTGTTGATGGTATAATTCACATATTCTACACATTTACTGATTTTCCTAGTTCTAGAACCAATGTTTTTCTAGCTGTTCTGTCAATTACTGAGAGAGGAGTATTAAATTTTTCTATTGTGATCATGATTGTTTATTTCTCCCTTTAATTCTGAGAATTTTTAAAAATTCTATTAACTGTCATAACTATGTACATAGTATTAATATGTACATTATTAAAGTACATATTATTAATATGTACATAATAATCAGGTACCTAAAAATAATTAGAAATATAAATTATGTCATCCTAATGTATTGACTATTTTATCATTATGAAATGTCCCTTTTATCCCTAGTGATACTTCTTAAAGTCTGTATTGTCTGGTCTTAATATAGCCATGTCAGCTTTCTTATGATTAACGTTTGCATGGCATATCATTTTCTGTTTTTAACTCTAAACTTATTTGTGCTTTTATATTTAATGTGGCTCTTTTGTAGACAACATATAGTTGGGTATAGCTTTTCTATCTAATCCTACAATCTCTGTCTTTTAATTGTAGTGGCCCACTCATTTACATTTAATGTAATCATTGATATGTTTGCATTTCATTCTTCCATTTTTCTGTTTGTTTTCTATTCATCTCACCTGTTTTTGGTTCCCTTCTTTCCCTTCCTTTTTTTTTTTTCTTTCTTTCTTTTGAAATGAATACTTTTTTTAGTGTTCTATTCTGATCCCTCTATTATCTTTTTAGCAATGTTTCATTGCATTTTTTAGTGAATTCTTTAGGAATTTCAAAGCTTCTCTTTAGATTAACATAATTCACCTTGAGTTAATACTGTACTACTTTATATAAGATATGATAATCTTGCAAAAGTATGGTTTCATTTACCACCCTTAGCTATTATCATCACATCAGTTTTACATACAAATAATTATAAAGCCCTGTGGTGCTTTTATATGACCTTTCTTGCCATGATCTTGTAACTCCCACCAAATGATTTGGTAGCACTATGCAAATAAGGTGCTTGTGACCCACCAAAGGAATTAGACAGCTTGCTAATAATGTAAATAAGGTGCATGGAACCACTATGAGGGTGGGACCATGCAAATAAGGTGTATGGAACCCTAACAAGGGAATAGGTCAATTTTGCCATCCTCCTAGGCTTAAAAAAAATTCAGCCCCAGAGCAGAGGGGGACCTTACTAACACCAAAAAGAAGAGACAGGAGCACAGCATGTCCTTTGGACCTGAGGCCCCTGAGCTGAGAACCTCTTAGGCCTAGAGGCAGAGAGAGCTGTAACACCAGAGACTGCACAAGAAGGTGAGAAGTGGTGGCAGAGAAATGGCAGCAGCAAAACCAGGAGACAGCAACAAGACGGCACAGTGAGTATCCAGGCCCACGGAGCAAAGCAGTTACAAATGGGTGTGCCAACCCATGAAGGGAAAGCTGAGCACCTTCAGGTAGGAGGCTTCCTGGTGGAGTGGGGTGCCTCTGAGTACTTGTCAGTGGAGCTAGACTTGCCAACCCATGGAGCAAGAGAGTTGAGCGCCTTCTGAACAAGGCTTACTGTGGAGTGGGGTGCCTCCAGGCACTTACTGGCAAAGCTAAAGAGGTTTGTAATACTTGCCTGAGCAGGGCAGAGGTGAGGCCATGAGGCCAAGGGGCAAGAGGCAAAGGGCCTGACAAAGGTCTGCCTATGGGCAAGGCTGAGAAGAAGTTGTCCTGATTAAAGGACAGTATCTTAAGTACTTTCTGATCCTGAATTGTAACCGCTTGTAGCCCTGGTGGTGAAGTGGTTAAGAGCTCAATCTGCTAACCATGAGGTAGGCAGTTCAAATCCACCAGCCACTCCTTGGAAACCCTATGGGGCAGTTCTACTCTGTCCTATAGGGTCGCTATAATTCAGAATCAACTCCATGACACACAGCAACAACAACTTCCCTAATAAACTCCATAATTGTGAGTATTTTCTGTGAATTCTGTGTGGCCACTGCAACTAGTTATTGAACCCAGCAGAGAAGTAGAAAGTGCTGTGGGAGGGACAGGTGATGTCAGAATTGGTAAAAAGGTTGGAGAGTGGAAGTATGCCTGGGCCCCACCTCCTAGGAATCAGCTTTGGGCCGTTGATGCTGATGATGATCTCCTGAAGTTAGGGGACGTCAAATGCCCCCACCATGCCATTTTTACAAGCCCACAACACAGAGTCACAATTTTTGCTTTAAATAGTCCTGTGACTCTTAGATAAATTAAGAGAAGAAATAAATATATAGTCTTATATTTGCCCACATACTTACCTTTTCCAGTGACCTTTATTTGTCCTGGTGTTATTTCCCTTTAGCCTGAAGAACATACATTAGCAATCTTTGTAATGCAGTTCTAGTGGCAAAAATTTCTCATAGTTTATTTTTAAAATGTATGTTATCATCATTTTTAAAAGCTATCGTCACTGGATATAGAATTCTGAAATGACTTTTTTTAACAATAGTCATGGTTTGGGGTCCCCCCCAACCTTGGTTTATTTGTTCAGTTTTGTTTTGTTTCGGGTTTCTTGGCCTTCATTTTTCTCGATGAGAAGCCAGTCATCATTTGTATAATTTTTCCCTTTTATGTTATGTCTTGATGTTTATCTTCTCTTTTATCTGTTTTACCTTTGGATTGCACCATTTTACTTACAATAGGTCTGTTTATTTGTTTTTGTGGTTCATTGAGATTCTTAGATATTGAACTAAATTTGGGAAGATTTTGGCCATTTTTTTTTCAAGTATATTTTCTACCCCATTTCTCTTTATCCTCTTCTTCCATGTTAGAATTCTTGATATTTTTCCACAGGCCTCTAAGGCTGCGTAATTTTTCTTTGATCATGTTCGTCTGTCTTCTTCAGACTGTTTAATTTCTATTGATGTATCTTAAAATTCACTTTTTCTGCAACCATATTCAATTGTCTCTTAAATCTAGCCAGTGATTTTTTTGTTGTCATACCTTATAATTCTAGAATTTCTGCCTAGTTCTTTATATAGTTTCTATTTCTCTGATAAGATTCTACATATGTTAATTCATTGTATATACATTTGACTTTAAGTCCTTGAACATATTTATAATACGTATTTTAAAACTTTTGTCTGTTAATTATAATATCTGCATCACCTCAGGATAAGTTTCCTTTGACGGATTTTTTTTTTTGATGTCACTTTTTTTCTGTTTCATTACACATTTAGTAATTTTTTAATTAGGTAATGAGCATTTTGAACAATATGTTTTCAAGACTCTAAATCCTACTACATCTCTCTGAAGAGTGATTTTTAAAAAAATCAGGCAGTTAATTTGGCTGCATTCAAATTCCAAAAATCATTCTCCCTGTGGTAGGTAGCAGTTGAAATCTCTGCTTGATTATTTTAGCTTCAACTTTTGCTTTTTTGCTGTATTCCCCTAAGGTTTTCCACTATATGCTATTTGATGGGAATCTAAGAATTTGTACAAAGTTTTTAATGCAGGTTTGGGGGCTCATTCTCTTTATAATGCTCATCCTTCCAGAATTTAACCATTAACTTCCTTATGGTTCTTTCAACCTCCAAAAGTGTCCTCTGACACTTCAAGCTAATAAGGATATGGTTTTCTGCCACCAGAAACATTCAGATTGGTAAGTTGTTGTTAGGTGCTGTTGAGTCGGTTCCCACTCGGTTCCCACTCATAGCAACCCTGTAGGACAGAGTAGAACTGCCCCCATAGGGTTTCCAAGGAGTGGCTGGTGGATTGGAACTGCAGAGTTTTCAGTTAGCAGCTGAGCCCTTACTAGGCAAAAAGCCACAAGCTTTTAAATCTCACCTGCTGTAATCCAGAGGCCCACCCCACCCCAACCAAATTTCTTTCTCCTTTCCATTTCTCAAAAGCAATTGCAAGTCCTTGTTTTCTGCGGGGCTTTATGTCCAGATTTTATAATTGCTCTTCTCAGAAGGGAGGGTTAAGTCTACCAAGCTCTTTTATCATTACCAGAAACCAGAAATTGCACCACGTATTTTAGATGCTTTATTTCTACAAGTCATGGATAACTTCATAAAACTCAAATTATTCAAGACTTCAAATTCTACTTCCTCTAAATACCTCAAGCATCAGTAAATCTTGAGATTAATAAAAATAAAAATAAGAGCAAACGAGTAAAAACAAAAGCCTCAGGAGTAACGTTACTGAAAATCAAATACGTGTTTCATATTTCTGCCTGTGGTTGTAGAAATACAGCAATAAGTCTATTTTCATCCTGAAAGGAAAAAAATAACTTGATAATTTGAGATGTGAAATTTCTCCATTTTTCAAATTAAGAATCTAGTACACTTCCTACCAATAGAAATTTCTGTGAGAATGAAATGTTTTACATCTATGCTGTCTTATATGGTAGTCACTAGCAGCATGTTGCTATTGAGCACTTGAAATGTGACTAATGCTAAAAAGTAACTGAATTTTTTATTTTATCTCATTTTAAATAATTTAAATTTAAATAGCCAGATGTGGCCAATGACTACTGTATTTAACAGCACAAGTATAGTGCAAATTAAATAAAAGATTGAAATCAAGAGCAGGTAGAAATCATTTTTAATGAAATAATAGAGCTTATTTTAATGTTTCTTAAATAAATAATTTAATGAGTTTATGATGTAAAAATAATATTTAATCATTCTTCAATATACCATTTCATAGCCACCCTATAGGACAGAGTAGAACTGCCCCATAGGGTTTCCAAGGAACTGCTGGTGGATTCAAACTGCCTACCTTTTGGATAGCAGCCAAACACTTAACCACGGCACCACCAGGGCTCCTCCAAAACATTTACATACCATTTATACTGTTGCTCTTTCTGAACTATATTTTTAGAACAAGAAGAAACTGATAAAAAAAAAAGTGGTATATATATTTTGGTATATATATACATATACCATAACCAACCAAATCTACTGCCATCAAGTTGATTCTGACTCTTAGCAACCTTACAGGACAGAGTAGAACTGCCCCATAGGGTTTCCAAGGAGCAGCTGGCGGATTTGAACTGCTGACTTCTTGGTTAGCAGCCATAGCTCTTAATTACTGCGCCACCAAGGCTATTTCTTTCTCTGACTCTTCCTCTGTCTCCCTCTCTCTATATATGTCCGTTTTATGTATATATAAAGTCCATTCCCATTGAGTCAATTCCAACTCATAGTAACCTGACAGGACAGAGTAGAATTGTCCCATAGGGTTTCCAAGGAGTGGCTGGTGAATTCAAACTGCTGACCTTTTAGTTAGCAGCTGAGCTCTTAACCATTGCACCACCAGGGCTCCCTCTCTCTCTCTCTCTGTATATATATACAGTTATATATATACAGTCAATCTCTTTTGAAATATAAAAGAGATTAAACAACTGAGAGAAGCAGAGATGGGATAAGATAGATGTCAAGACACGTGGAGATTCCAAGGAACCAGGAAGTGGAAGCTGAAGAACAAGGACCTTCCTCCAGAGCCAACAGAGAGAAAGCATTTCCCTGGAGGAGGCACTCTGAATTGGGACCTCTAACCTCCTAAACTGTGAGAAGATAAATTTCTGTTTGTTAACTATAATGAAATTACAGATAAAGTATTTTATTTTCCTGACATATCAGTCAAGGTTCTCAGAAAAACAGAACCGATAGGATACAGGTCTTAGTTATCTAGCGCTGCTATAACAGAAATACCGCTGTTACAAGCCAACGAGTGGATGGATGGCTTTAACCCATTTCAAAAAGCAGTACGTGATTTTTTTTAAAAGCATCAAAAGATTACTTTTCTTCTTTTGACCTCTTTAGCCTTTCAGTTTTTCATTATGGAATTAATAGTGATTAAAAAAAAATTTTTTTTTATATTACTGAGTATTTTATACATATAAGGTCAAGATTTTGACTTCCAGAAAACAAATTTTACCCTGCATGTATGAGTCCTTTGAAATCTTAAATTGAACTTTTTAACCAAAATTACTTGTCTACATTAACTATAACTTTGTTGACTCTTATTTGATAGGTTTTATTTTATTATTATTATTATTTCAAGATGGGATGATTTTTCATTTCAAATTATTCCCTGGTTTTCTTCCCATACAATTCTATTTTGAGCCACCCATGCATGCAAATTGCCTTATTTACTACCCAAAGATCAGGGTCCTATGGTATGCATACTTTCTCCATTCACTCAATTTTATTGACTTATCCCTATCAAGCTGTTTTGTGACTGTCAACTCTCCTTGCTTTCTTCCTGTTAGTTGTTTTGCTTTTCTATATCTATAGTTTTAGATTGCCATAGTGCCACATTTGAAACACTTTGCCTTCATTTCTTGTTATTACCCATCGTCTAAGAACTGATATATTTAGGAAATTGCTTTCCACTGTTTATCTACATTCTTTTCTACAAGTCTGCTGCAGTCTGACTTTTTCTCCCTCACGGAATACAGTGAATAATCTGAGAAGACCCTTCTGGGATCAGAACTGTTTCTCTCACTGATCATTCCTGGAGAGTTTTCCTGTTCAGTAGCCTAGCTGCATACATACCGAAAAAAAAACCAAACCCATTGCCATCAAGTCAATTCCAATTCATAGCGACCCTATAGGACAGGGTAGAACTGCCCCTTAAGGTTTTCAGGGAGCTGCTGGTGGATTCGAACTGCTGACCTTTTGGTTAGCAGTCAAGCTCTCAACCACGGCACATGGTTTGTTATATTGATTAAATTGTATTATGCATTGAATTATGTCCCCCTAAAATATGTATCATAAACCCTAAACTCTATGTCAGTGGGTATAATCCCATTTGGGAATGGGTTGTCTTTGTTATATTAATGATGCAGGGTTAGTGTAGGGTATATCTTGAGATACAGAAAAGATTAAACAAAGCAGCAGAGCAGAGATGGGGGAAGATAGATGCCAAAAACAAATAGAAATCTTTAAGGAACCAGGAAGCAGAAGCTGACTAGACAAGGACATTCCTCCAGAGCCAAAAGAGAAATAAAGCCTTCCCCTAGTGCTGTCACTCTGAATTTGGACTTCTTGCCTTAAACTGTGAGACAATAAATTTCTGTTGTTGAAAGCCACCTAGTTTGAGGCACTTTGTTTCAGCAACCTTTGGAAACTATAGAATTTGTATGGACCATCTCATGGCCAACACTCTTGCACACACATTGAGATTGTATATGGGATAACATATGTGTGGACATTGTATTTGTTTTTGAACCAGATTGAGCATTTTTACAGAATCAGGTACTGTATACCTTTTTTTAAAACTCTTTCTTCTTAAGAACTCAAAATGTTTTTGATTTATTATCTTATGTATCTTCTCCTTGAGACAGAGGAGGGAGTGAGGAGTGAGGAGTAAGAGATATATATATAGAACACCCTACCTCAACTGAAAAACTGTCATCATTTCTTTTCCATGTTCCCTTTTTAAGTCATCTAGCAAGAAGATTTTGCTGAAAGAGGCCCCTAAAATTTGTGAATTGATTCCACGGATGTGCTGTTGAATCACCACTATAAGCCAGGCCACGGAGATAAAAGCAGTGCATGGACACTCCGTGAAGTTATTCTCAGGTGCGTCCCAGGCTGGGAACGGCAGAAGGAGAGTACTGGAGTCCAAAATCCGCTGTCAGCTCTGTGAGGTAAGCACCAAATCATCAGGTGTTCAAGCCCTGGAGGCACAGATGATGTACCTTATGGAAGGGGTCTACTGACCTGCACCCCTCTTCCATACTTCTAAAGCAGTCTAGTTGAAGATTCTAGAATATTCAGATGAAAATCAATTTGAAACAAATCCCTCATTCTCTCATTCCCCAAATAGCAGGACTAATTCAAGGTACTTACACCTTGCCATCTGTACCGCAAAAATTCAACCAAATCTCGTATTTGTATCATCAGACCTGGTCTTTCTGGGAATTGCAGCCCAACTAAATGGCTTACTCTCTCTATGACTTTGAGGAATGTACTTAAGTTCCCAGAGTTGGTTTTCCCATAGAGTTGCTATAAGGATTAAACGAAATAATGCTTCTGAGAGCCCCAGAGTAAGAGCTTGGTAAATGGGTATCGTTACTGCTGATGCTGCTGGTGACCACGATGGTACTGTTACGTCTTCTACACAGGTGGAGGAATTGTGTGTAGGTGCCCCAAAGCTGAAAAGCACGGGCTAAAAATGAACTTTTTACATCTTGTCAAAAACATACCAGAAGCATTGACAGGGCAGAAGTTCAAATCATGAAACTGGGCTGGGAGCCAGGAGGCAAAGGGGGAAGTGCAGGAGAAAAAGCACGAGGCAGATTTTGACAAGGGGGGGAGAAACATTTACAAGGGTGAATCCTCAGGTGGTAGAGGCCGGGAGGACTGTGGAGCCTTCCACCCAGTTACATACAAATCCTACAACTTACTGCAAATACAACATTGTTTAAAGGTGATTCGATGATGCCAGGTATTTCCATAATGCCCATGTTGAGGGCATATGAGATTACTTGTGACTGTCCTTCGTCTACATAACAGTCCTCAAGAAGAGCGGATATTATCATGCACGTTGAGCAGAGGACATGAAGGACAGCTATGTAAAACCACTCGCCTCTGTACTGCCATTAGTCCTCCACAGAGCTGGGTCTGGGCTCCAGTCACTACAGGCCCATCTTCTGATCTTTCCAGTGGAGGCTACTGTCTCTCCTTTAATTAAAGCTTGCAGTAATTTTAATCGGCTAACTGTAAGAAAAGTAATTGTTCAGGAGCCAATAAAACAAAGAAAGCCAACTCAAGAGGATGTTAAATATTTAAATGTAAGTCATGTTTAGATATTTTAAACCAAGTAATGTGTTAGCAAAACATTGCTTGTGTGTTCGTTAATTAAGCAAAGACTACAGTGGCCATAACAGGCTACATCTTACAGTCCACTTATACTTGGATAAACAAAAAGCTCTTATTAGCCAAATTTCATTAGTCAAGAAGCAGAAGCTTCAAGTCATTGAAGTTGAATGTTAAGAACAAAGTACTTTAACTTCAAATTGTCATTCAGGAAAGAATTCTGAGTACTCTTTTAAAAAAATTGGCAGTTGTCATTTAATATATGATGTGATCTAAAAGCATATTATTTTTTAATGTTGCCTAGGAGATTTCATCAGCTTCATGACATTCATAATCTTTGGTGTAATTGTCTAAATTGATAGAACATCTTTTATTAAACTGATTGCGGTACATCCTGCCCTTTTATAAGTCAAGTAAACAGGTATGATTATTCAGGGCTCTGAGTTCTCACTTCCTTTGTCTAGGTTTTTTCTTTTTTTAACCCTCCTTAAAACTCTCTGGTAATGATAAAAGTGACATTGTTTTAAAAGATAAGAAGCACCAAGATTATTTTTTCTCTGACCTTTAGAGTTTCCTGAACAAGTAGCTGCTGTTGGAAAAATCGTTCAAGCTTTTTCTTACAAAGGACATCTAGCGTTGTTCTATAAGGAAAAAATAAAATATATATACATATATCCTGATAAAGAAAGTTATTAAGCCTCTGTTTTTGCTCAGACAACAGTTTAACCAAAATATAATGGGAGTATGTTGTGACGGAGGAAAAATTTGAATGAAAGGACTGAAAAAAAAAATCCATATATTACATTATCTGAAAGTACTAATGTAGTTTTATAACTTTGACTACACCTTATCAAAACAAGATAGGTTTACCTATGAGTTCCAGGATAATTCCTGGTGGCCTTTTGATACAAACCATACATTTATGCTCCTAAAGTTTAACGTGTTAAAAATGAACTTTGTGAAAAGAATTATTAGGAGATTAGGAATAAATTACAGATTTAAAAATTCATATTATATGTTAATCATGTTGAAACCTCTGATAAAGGCTATTTCTTATTTTGAGGCACTCAGATTCAGTTACCTTCAGTTACCTTCTCATTCTAAACCTAAATTTGTATGCTTTCATAACAAATGTTCCCAGTGTTAGTTGAGAGAAGCTGTGTGTGTCTGAAGACTTGTCCAGGAGTTCTCTAGGTAAGCTGCTGTCATTTTTCCCCCTTAGGCTTTAAGCCAGACAAGGGTGATCTATGTATCCTTATAGGTTTCATAGTCTGTGACAATATGCCATGTTGTCACTAATTCTTAAGGAACTATGGATTAAATGGCTGTGAAGGCAAAGTTATAAACCTCTTCCTTGTTACCAAAATAGTGGGGTTGCTTTCACAGTGTTTTTCACTCAGCTGGAGGTATGTAGTCAGGGAAAAGGTACAAAGCGTATTAGAGCCACATAAAAGAGAGCATACATTTACAAATAATAAGATTCATTAAGGGAAATAATAGAAGAAGCAGTAATAGTCATTAACTCTAGAATTCATAACTCTTCAGATTTCTCCTTCACAATAAGCTTTGGTGGTATGCCACAGTTTTTAATAGTCTAGCAGCTTTTTCTATTCTTTTCTTTAAAGATGGTTGGCTTTGAATGTTAGAATATGCAAATAAACAGAAAAGCCTGGCTTTACTGACCATTTCTTTGTGTTTGGGTATATATTTCTATATGGCATAATATTTCCACTTACACTGGTTTCCTGGCATGAAAATGTTTATTGCGCTCATTAGCTAAGAGGGTATCGGCACTGGTCCAATGAACACAGATCTGCCTTCTGATTTCAGCCATTAAATTGCAATGGGATTCACAGGCTTAACATTGTGGGTGTGAGAATAATAAAATGGAACTCCATCTTTAGCCTAGTTACCATGGATGCAGTTAAAGGTCATAGCAGCAGCTGCTAACTAGTTGCCTTTTGAGCTGTGTTTCCCCTCCCGCTCGGTGTTTTCGAGCACTTTCCTTGCTAGAGGTCCGCTGTGGAATACCTTCACCAACATTGCTGACACACTAACCTCTTCTTAAAGACAACGGGGCTCCCTCTTTTCAAGACGAATGGTTACCTCCTCTTTTTTTTTTTTTTTTAAGGATTATGGATATGATACAGAATCGAAAGGTAGAGACCTGAATAAAAATACAAATGGTTGTTCTTTCGCCTCCTGAATTCCTCTCTCATTTGCTGCTCACCGCTGTACAGTCCCAACCAAAAAGAAATCAGTAAATAGAGAGTGTACAGCAAATTCCCATCTCTGTGTAAACTGGTAATGGGCTCAGGCACTGATGCATTCACAACGTGAAACATCAACTTCTTCTTCATTCGGCCCAAAGTCGTAGGAGTTAATTCCCTGTCCTGCTTGAGGTGTCAGAGTAATTACTGCTGAGCAGCCCTCCTTCTCCGCCTGCTGCCCGGCTTCGCGGGCCCCCCTGTTTATTGATGCACCACCACAGGCTCACGGTGCTTTTATTCAGGCAAGCTTCTTAATCGAAAGGGTTTGGACAATGTCGGATTTTCAAAGAGAAGAAGTGGAGGGAAAAAAATTAAAAGTAGCCAAGCAAAACACAGCGCATGGTCAAGAAACCTGAAAGCTCTACAAAATACTTCCTGGTGTCAACACTTGGTTTCAATAGATTTAAAAACTCCTATTCATTTCCAGAAGAAGGTACTGTGAGCCGTTCCCTGGGTGCCTTAACTACATGATCACATTTGGAAATATTTTGGGGGCACATAGCTTAAAAAAAAAAAAACTTTGGAAAAGTTCATTGTTTTTTGTTCTGTTTCGATATAAGCCCTAAATCTGTGTAGCTATGTAAGTCAGAAGACAAAGAAACTTACCAAAAGAAAAAAAGTTGTGCCCCTCTGTTTTAAACATACATTTATAGAACTTGTCATTTCATAAAAATAAATTAAGTATTATATGAGCCAAATGTTTCAATTCCACACAAGAGTGGTTTCTAGGACTCCTTGGCAGGATGCCACTATATTCATTTTTATTTCAAACACAATGTGAAGTCTTTAATTTTAATATACTTTGTAACTATAATGGTTATAAGGTGTACACTCCACTGATTCATCCTTATCCTTCACTTATTCTGTGGAGATTTCACTGACGAGCAGGAACATGCATGGATTTCATGTAATTTTACATACTTTAAAATTTTGGGAAAGAATGGGACGGGGAAGAGAAAGAAGGCATCTGGCGCTGTGCACTCAGGGCTCAATGCCTTCCATCCTGGCATCAGCTTTGGTGTATTATCCTTCGACGTCCCTGGTGTCCCAGTTCAAGTGGTGGCAAAGAAGAGGAAGAACGGTGACAGAGAAGGGAGTGAACGGCCTATCTGCCACCTGAGTCTCTTCCCCCAGCACCTAAATCCCTGCGAGCCGCCCCGGGAGTCAGCTCTCAGCCTCTCTCTCCTAGTTCTTTAGTCTGAAACAGGAAGAGTATTGGTTACTCAGCTGACGTGAGCCTCTCTGTAAAGGCCCCATGTGATGGCTGCCTGGTAATGGCACAAATTCTTCTCTACCGCAGCTTCTTTATTCTCGGAAACCCTAACAGTCAGAAATCCAAGCAGGGACAAGAAAAATGTAGGAGAATCTGGCCCCGTTTAATCCAGGGTACTCTGCCAAAAAAAAGAGGCTCATCCCCAGGAAGAGGGAAGAGAATGGCAACCATAAATACATATGTAAATCTATTAATCCCCAGTGATAGTCCTGAGGTTTCCCAGTGACCTCCGTGTCCAAGTGGTATTTCTTCATTAAAGGGGCTGGGTGGAGGGGGAGGGAGAGAGAGAGAAGTTATTTTCATAAACTGTACGACTGTCTTACCAGAATGCCAGAATAACAGGTTTCAAGCTATCTCAGAGCCTTCAGCTTTACTCTTCCTCTGCCACACTTCTAATCAGAGAATTTCTTCCTGTGCCTTGTTTACTGTTGATATTTTCTGGCTGATTGGAGAGGAATGACATTTTGACAATTTACTGTAGCAGTAAGCACTGTACAAACAAAAGGTGCTGATGAAAACTGGAACCCATTATTATGTAAATGATGGCTGAGTAACAGATTCCCTCTCCCAGTCACCATCACTGAGACCAGTTTTACTCAATGATAATAATTTTCATGATTGCAGACTTCAGAGTGATCAGAAATATGCTTTCGCTGTTGCATTTATCTACTGCTGGTACTTGACCCTTAATTAAATTCTGAAACTTTTTTATATAATAAAGTAAAATACAGCTGACACTTCTGTTCAAACAAAGAGGCTCAAACACAGAGCTACCAAATAAGATAAAGGTATTTCAGACTTACCTCGCTGTATTTATAGTAAACATGGATTGCACAGTCTATTTTGAAAGCGAGCTTAAAGTTGAAAATGCAGATGTGTGTTTTCAAGTAATTTCAATTCTGTACTTCAGCATTGCTCTTCTGAAGTGATGCTAAATCTCTGCAAACTCATCTTGTCCACGTCATAATAAAAAAAAAAAAAACAGCTCAAAAGACATTTAAATGTGCTCTGAAAATAAGTTCTGTGTATTCTTTAAACCTCCTATCTTAATATCTAGACTATTCAAAGTGAGTCTTCAAAACTCTGTGGCTTATTAAGATCCACACAGCTTGGTAAGCTACCACATTGAGCTTTTTTTAAGGAATATTTTTGTCGTAAATGTGTTCCTGTCTTAAAAATAGAAAGCCAAGGCAGCTTTTAAAAGAGCATTTTGGCTTTAATGAAAAATGGATTGGCTAAAACAGATGTCGAACGGAAAATACAAAGGGCAAGGCATAAGGCAGGTATCAGCTGTTTTATAAGAATGGCTGACAGTAGAAGAGACTGGGCTAATGTGTTCTTACTCTCCCCAAATCCTGCTAATTCTCCAGAGCCTTTACGTGTCTTGGCGTTTCCTCACTATTTCAGGGCAGGAAAAAAGATCTTCTCTTTAAATACGTTAATAAATAAAAGTCAGCTTGAAGGGGGCAGTTGTGTGAGCCCATTTTTAATATTTCCTTGTATATAACCCTTTCTAACCAGGCAGCTCACAGAGCCAATGAGCTAAGAAGGTAATTACTTAAGTGGATTTCATGAAGAGTAGAAAGATGATTGTGCCACATTAAATAACAATTGTGCCCTTAATGATGTGTTGGGCTATAATGCAAACATCCTTCTACCATCGCAAGTGCTACAATGTTACCTTCCTAATGACTGCAGTGGCTTCCAGTCCCCCTGCCATGAGCAGGGCTTTCAGAGCCTATGTAAACACCAAGTGAGCTCGTATATTTTTTTAAACTGTAGTCACTGCAGCTGCGTGGTCATTGATAAATTGGCTATGGATTGCTGAAACATTTCATATGAATATGTACATTGTTGTAGCTTTGTAGCTTAAAAAAAAAAGTAAAGGAAAAGAAATGTACTTGAGAAAGAAGACTGGAATTGAAGAACGCAACCTTCCTAGAGGTCTCCTTCTTTGTTGACTTGCCCAAGGTACGTGGAATCCGGCAAGATTGTCCCAAAAAGTGGGGCTGGGGGCCGGGGTGTAAGTGTGTGCCGTGGAGAAAATTCATTACTAAAAAACAAAGGAAATTTGAAACAAGACTGAATAAAATGTAGGTTCGTGTTTAGGTATCTCTCTTGAATAGAAGCAGGAAACAAAATTAGAGAATGTTACATTTCATTCCTTTGGAATTTATGGAATTCGGAGCATATGTATCTACTCTACTTTGTATCGGGACACCAAAGAAGGGCCACTGTAATAAATATAGCTAATATCTGATTTAGGATTCTCGAGGCTGCTAACCTTAGAGGAACGGTTTTTCACAGTGGTCTAAACTTGAGAAAAAGAAATAACATGAAAAGGATAAACAGCCCAGGGCCCATAAATTTTCTTGGCTGCTCTTGAAGGTTATTATAATGACTATTGCCCCCATAGGCTGTAATAGTATCTCTTTGTAAAAATGTAGGCTGGATCTTTAGGAGGTCATTTATTTCTGATGTTAACATTAGTAAATGTGAATTTGAGTGATATAATTCAGATGAAGTTCACAGAATGCAAGTGGTCCAAGTGTTAAGAAAATACTTTGCACTAAACTATGTTTAGCATTGTACCCATTTAACGAACAGAGAAATAAGATACCTCAAGTCAGAAAAGACCTCTAAAACCTCTTATAAGTTAAGCAGATTGTAGGATTTGAAAAGGACAAATCTCCTCCCTTGTATCTTTGATTGTTTATTCATGAAATGAAGAAATTTGGAGAAAACTAGATTACTGAAAGGGAGATTCGTGTGCCACAGGAAAAATCAGGATCGGCAATGCACGTTGAAAGATACTGTGTTACTCTTCCCAGATCTGACCTTGGAAATAACTATCACAAATTCAAATTCAGTAAACATGAAGCACCTATGATTTGCCAAGCACCTAGCTTTGCAGAGAGAAGAACGCCAACACTGAGCATGCGCAGGACAGGAGGCCCCCAGGAAAAGGGTGACCAGGAGCTGCGTCCTGTGGCTGAGACTCCACCAAGCCCCACCTTGTCCGGCGCTTCTTCCCTGTTTTCAGCAGTCGTGCGAGATAGGTATCAGATCCCACAGAAAGACTGCACAGCTCTCCCACTTTCTCAGAGCCTAACTCCAACCCGGGTTTCTCAGACCCCAAAGCAAGATTTGTTTTCACCGTGGGCGCGTGATTGAGCGCGTGAAGCACACCTAGGAACAATGAAATCTAAATGCAATTACTGAACCTCAACCAACTGCTGCAGGTGGCTGGAGAAGGAAGTAAGGCACTAAACGGATGGGAACAAAGGCCACCTCTCATATTTAATATCTTTTTTAAAGCGTATGAGCTACGCGAGCAGCTCAATAAGTAGTATAATTATTCAGCAAGTATTTTGCACGGAGCTCTAAATAGTCAACTATGTCTGTGCCCATTTAACAGACGAGGGCAATAAAATGCTTGTAATCAAATTACTCCCCTAAAGCTATGATAAATGAATTACCTAGAGCTGGAAGTGACAGAAAAGGCACGAACAATTCCATTGGGACTAGTGGGTATGTGCCTTCTGTTGTTATAATATTTGATTCTCAAATATGCTTCATGGGTTTTCTGCTTGCTCGTGATCGTTTAAGTGATACCCTCAAACCCAAAGGATCGTATCTTGTGTACAGCACACATATTACATCAAAATGTCTTGAACGCTTTTTTTTAAAGGATGAGCTGTTTTGAATAGCAATAGCGAAATATTTACAGTTCATTGTGTACCAGGCACTAAGTGTTTTATGAACATTAATTTCTCAAACCAACCCTGCAAGTTAAGTACTATTATTTTTATTGCCATTTTACAGATGAGAAAATTGAGGCACCAAGACTAAGTAACTTGCTCCGGGCCATGCAGCTGCAGAAGGCAAGGGCCTGGATCTGAACCTGGGATTGGTCTCCCACGTCTAGACCACTGAATCATCCTGGTTCCTGAAAAAGTGTTGACCTTCACAGTGACTCACCCCAGACCGGGGGCAGCGTGGAGGTAATACATTGATTAAAACCCTAATGTGAATGGGATGAAGCTTTTTTTTTTTTTCTCTTAGAACATTTAGGCTTTTTTTTTTTTTTTTTCTCATGTCATCATTTTTTTTTATCATGTCATAAATTAATGTTCACAAAATTTGTTCCCAAACCACAGACTGAAATAAAACAAAATAAAATATAGATGACTTTGTTCCAGTGACATCTATGATTATACGTATCAAGTTTAATGAATTTCTATATTGCAGTTAAATTTATTGTCTAACTTTTGATGACAACAAGCAAAAAAAAAAAAATTTATTCTCAAAGTACTTTAGGAAAAGACATAAAAATATTAAAGTATCAGAGAAAGATGTAAAATCCTGAGTGAAGTGATGAGTTATAGCACTTGCTCAAAACATTTGAGAAGGTAAACTTTTCCATCTTTAAATGAATTTATGAATTTCTCTTAAAGTGCTATTCTGTTTTTTCAGCCAACACTGGTAGATGGCCCAGTTTTCCCATTCAGTTTCCAGGGCATGTGCATGTAACAGCGTTCTTTCTCCTTCAACACCAACGAAAAACAATAATCCCCTTTTATCTCCTTCCCACATAGTCCACTCAGACCCAAAGTGGAGATCATTCCTTGCCTTCAGTAGCTGGCATGGTCACTAACTCCAACGATGTACTCTGCTAGTCAACACGCTCTAGAAAACCACCCTCAGTGGAGCCCAGTGTCTCTGTGTATGACTAGTGTGAAGGTTTGTAGTATATATTTTTCATACATGTTTACTGAGCTACCACTGTGTGCCCAACACTGTGCACACCTGAATAGTATTCCATGTTCCTCCATGGGACATCCATGGTGAGTCCCCAAACCACACTTCTTTCCTGAACACAGTGTGTTAGTTCCTCTAATGCTTCTATGAAGATGAGCCTCTTCAAAACATCGACAAAGAGCCATGGACTTCAATTGTATAAACTATATCAAGGCCACTTTATTTTCTTGGAAACCCTGGTGGCGTAGTGGTTAAGTGCTATGGCTGCTAACCAAAGGGTCGGCAGTTCGAATCTGCCAGGCTCTCCTTGGAAACTCTATGGGGCAGTTCTACTCTGTCCTATAGGGTCACTGTGAGTCGGAATCGACTTGACGGTACTGGGTTTTTTTTTTTTATTTTCTTACACAATGATGCCTTCTGTTTGAGTTCCCCAAGAAGCAGACATAGAGATGTGGATTACTATGTGGGAAGTTTAATGGGGACCAACACTGTGGAAGGGAAGGGAATAAAGAAGGAATAGGGAGAGGGACAAGCTGGGCTGCCACACAGTCTCACCAATGTCCCAGCTGACCTTATGGGGAACATGAAAGCAAAAATGGCCTTCAGAGCTGTCCCAAGTTCATGCAAGGGGGTCAGGTCTTTATACCCCTACATCAACTAGTCATTGATAGGGGCTCCCCCTGGGAAAAGGCTTGACCTTGGGCAGGGCACCTGTCTCCAGCCAGGACAATTTCAGGAGAGGCTGATGGCTGAGAACTGTCTGCTACCACCATGTCCAACAGCTGGTGGAATGAGACTTCTGGTTGGTCCTAAAGGAATGTGGAAAGTACCCTACAGTGTCCATTATACTCTCTGTCTTACCTTAAACATAGACTCCTGTGCAATGTGTATTATTAAACGACAACTAAATGAATCCAGAGAATGACCACCTCTCAGAGGATCCCTAGGTTAGTGTCCAGTCAGTGTGGGAATCATCCCAAAGATACCCCAAGAGTGGATCATCTCCTTTCTACTTGGATTCTTCTAGGGGAGAGGGGCTCACAGTTGGGTAGCTCTAGTTCTTACGTGGTTCATCCTTATATTGAGCCAAAAATTTCCAGTTAGAATTTCTCTTTGATGATAATAGATTGCATTGACAAATTATTGGGGTGTATCTGAAACCAGGAACAAGTAGTATGTTTCTGCAAATTATTTCAAACAAGGACTGAAGTAACTAGGGTAGATGTTTATTCATTTTCTTCAACTTATTCTACAAGCTGTTCTGCAGAGCAGCCGGAGTAAGCTTTTATCGATGAGGGTCAGATTATGTCTCATCTACGCTCAAAGTTCCCCACCTCCATGCCTCTTTATCACACTCGGAATGAAGCCCAAACCCCTCACCCTCACCTACAAGCCCCCTGGGACTTGGACCCTTCTCAGCCCTCACCTCTTACATTCTCCCCTCAGCCAAGGTGCCACAGCCACACTGGTCTTTTTGTTGTTCTTCAAACACTGCCAGCTCCTTCTACTTCAGGTTCTTGTGCTTGCTATGACATCTGCCATTCATGTTCTTCCCCCAGACTTTCTCAAGTTTTCACTCAAAGGCCAGCTTCTCAGAGAGGCTTCCCTGACACACCTTGTCCAGGAAGAGCTCCTCATCCTCTTGACCCTCTCCTTTGCTTGCTTTCTCTTTGTTTGTTGCTGTTGTTAGCTGCCTTCAAGCTGGCTCCTGACTCATGGCGACTCCATGTACCATAGAAGGAAATGCTGCCTGGTCCTGCACCATTCCCATGATCTGTTGTGGATCAGACTATTGTGATCCATTGGGCTTTCACGGGCTTATTTTCAGAGTCAGATCACCAGGCCTTCCTTTATAGAGCATCTTAGTCCTAGCTCCACTGAAACTTGTTTGGAATCATGGCAACATTCAAGCCTCTGGTAAGAGTATCAGACTTTCATTTACCACTATATCTCTAAGGTCTTAGGACAGCTTCTGGCACATAGTAGCATTCCATAAATATCTGTTGAGTGGGCACATAAATGAATGAATCAATGAACAAAGAGAAGTTTGTTTAAAAGATATGGATAGTTTAGTTTGTAAGCTATTAAAATTTTCAAGGAATGAATGAGAATAATTTTCAGCTAATAGAAAGTCATCCAATAAATGGAAAAAAAAATGTTTATTCCACCGAGTTATAATGAAAGAAAAGAGAATTTATATGCCAAATTATTTATAGGTACCATATTATAACTTCCTTGAGAACAGGAATCATGTTTCATTCTTGTTTGGGACCCCTCCAAAGTCCTTTGCAGAGTACCTTAAACACAGTAGGCACACACTGAATGTTTGCTGCGTTTAATTAATTTAGTATATCAATACGACTAAGACGAGGTAGATTTTGGTCACCTGATGCTCTGTCATGAAAGCAGAAGGCTAGCATGCTGCAAGGGTTGTTATATTTTTTCTTAATCATCTTTAATAGTATTAGACAAGTGCACCAATTTTCCTCAATACATTTGTACATGTATGGTTGGAAAAAACATTAAATATTGCAATGCTATTTAAGAGAATTTGCTAACTCTCATAGGAATGAAAGACCCATTCAGTGGAACTCAGGAGGGCTAGTCGGTCAACAACATTTATGGGGTGGACTCTGAGTTTGGCCCAGCAGTGGGCAGAGGTGCCGTTAGTAATGATCCAGAGGAATGCTCAGGACTCACTTGGCTGTTGGAGGGCCTCCCGCATATGGGGTATGTGGGGAGGTTGGCACCGTTTCTTTATTTTAGTTTGGTAAACCAGCCACTCTGCCTCCTTAGGAGAAATTGGTACAGTGTGTCTTGAAGCAAATAAATGGCTCACCCCATTTCTCCTCTCCTAGGATAAATAATACATCCCCAATAATGCTGGGAGAAGTGAGCCCTTTAGCACTGTTTAGTATCCTTTCCACCACAACTTGGAGATGTGTCGACAAAGAGGATCAGCTGGTCATTCTCCTTGGAATTTCTGTAGATTGTTTGGTTTATTTATTCAATGAATTGTTTTTTTTAATTCCCAACTATGTTCCAAGAAATATGTTACAAGCTGGTGATGCAAAATGAAAAACATTGCCCTTGTCCTCAAGCAGTTCAAAGCAACAGTGAGAAAAGAAAGCAATTATACTTCAGTGAATTATAATTCAGTAAGTAGGAGCATCTTGCTTAGCCAGGGACCAAGATTTTCAAAAGGCATGAAAAATGAACTTAGTATTGATGGGTAGGAGTCAGTTAATGAGAAAAAGTTAGAGGGAGGGGACCAGTATGTACAAAGACATGGAGTTGAGACTAAATACTAAGCATTTGAGAAATAGCCAGGGGAACAGAATAGCTGGAATACAGGAGGTGGGAAGTGAAGCAGGGGAGGTAGGCAGAAGAAGCATCATGCTAACAAACATGGACTTTGTCAGAAGCGTGATAGGGAGCTACTCAGGAGGGTTCTGATAAGACCATAGGGGCATCTATTAAGACTACTCTGGGTACAGTATAAAGGATGAATTGGGAGAGACTGAAAGTACAGAGAACACTGAAGGACGTACCTGAGCCCAGGTGGTAAAGAAGCTCCTAAAGGACCCAATGGTGGGCCCTTTCATAGAACAGAGATAAGCATGCTGGGAGCCACCATGACCAGTGAAGACAAGGAGAGGTGGACAGGGTGGTCTAGAGAGGGGTCATTGTCAGGATTCAAGGTGACGGGTGGGGCAGAGCAGCAGTGGTTAGAGGATAGGGGCCAGCCTTCTAGGGAAAAGGACTGGCAAGATTTGGGGTGATAGAGCACCAGGTTCAGTGGAGAAACAGACCGCAAAGCAAAGAAAGGAAGTCAGAACTTAATCACATGAACTAATTAAGCTCTAAAATAGGAATTAGGAAAAAAGTGGGACTTGGTGGCTATATAGGTATTTGATGCACAACCCAGACAAACTGGACACGAGGCGTATGATGTTCAGACAATGCTCCTCACTCTTGACTCTTTCTCCAAATGTCCACTTCAGAACATTACTGTACATATGCTCTTCCTCCAAGTATTTCTGTATTTCAGTACCCATACCTCACCGAACTCCAACCAAAGCACTCTTTCCTTCTCTCTTCTGTACCCCTCTTTCTCTCTCCCTTTCTCAGCCCACCACCCCTCTCTCTCTCACACACACACAATCTTAAAGCTACTTTCTCTCTTCCCTATCACTGCCAAGTCTTATCTGTGTTTCTTAGAAAACTCTTTTTCCTATTCCAACTTATTCTTTATTTCACTTATGTGTTCTATAGAAGTCTTACCACTCTTTCCCTGGAAAGAGACCTGCTGTCATATGTCTGTATAATGGAGGGTGGGGAGTGGAGGAGAACATAAATTTGGAACGGTCATTAGAAATATTAGGCAATTGGAAGTCTCCATCAACCACACACAGATGCACACACACACAAATCTTGGTCTAATGCCTCATCTTGATAAATTAAATCTACATTTTTTTCAAGCATCAGCATATTAGATCAAACTTTTATCACCTTATCATTGTTTTACTTGGTTTAATTTACTAGGATGGCAACAGTGCTGCTTTTGGCATTTCAGCCATACAGCTGTAGTGGATTGCACAGAATTTTATAGGCTAAACCTAGAACATAATCACTATTTGTAATACATTCCTATGGGAAAATGTATCGTGAGTTCTCAAGCTATGTCCTTAAGATTGGCATGTAGAAGTTATCCACTCATAATTTGAGGTTTCCTTAATGGAGGACAGATATATGTAAATATATCTAGATAGAAATCTAGATAGATGTAAGATGTAATTGTGTTGTAGCTAAAGATAATGCCCCACAGCAGGGTAAAATCAGCACATTCAAGAATTATCCATATGTTTAACATCAGTTGGAAAAATCTAATCATTAGTTGAGAAAAACCTTATGTCTCAATCAGAAAAATTTCTATATGAACATTGTGTACTGAACTTAGATTCTTGGTATGAATAGCAAGATCTATCAAAGTCAAACAAGCTTGTGAATTCCAAACATGATTTGATTTGTTGATGCCCACTGTCAACAACAGAGTATTTTTAAGCTAAACCAAATCTTATAAACAAATAAAAATTAGAAGAAAACGTAATTAATCAATTTGCAAACTTGTTCTTTCCTGCCACATATCCATCTTGAGGCATGAATATTACAAGCAAGAATTTACAAAAACATGTTCCAAAATATATTCTGTAAAAGATTAGTGCCCCGAAAGATGTTAATAGTTGTTCTATTAAAAAAAAAAAAAATCAAGTAGATTTGGGCATGTTGACTTAATTACAGTTAAACTAGTTTCTCTTCTGTAGACTTTCTCAGGGGCTTTAATATGCTACTATGTGTTGTGAATTTCTGCAGAGGGGAATTATTTCTCCAACTTGTTTGTCCCTGAGCAATTGGTAGCAAAGCTTTGTGACTCCCATGACAGAAAACTAACATTAATAAGACTGGGAAGACTTGTCAAAGTAGGGGAAAATCCTGGTTGTTTCAAATAGCACCATGAGCCTAAAATTGGTGTCTTGAAGTCAAAATGACAAAGCAAGAGTGATTCACCCCAGCTTTCTACCAAATGTAAGTTCTGAGAAACAAGGGACAGAGCGAGCAGTCATTACGTTGTTATTGTTAGGTGTTGTCGAGTTGGTTCCGACTCACAGCAATGCTAGTACAACGGAATGAAACACTGCCTGGTGCTGCACCATGCTCACAATCGTTGCTATGTTAGGGCCCATTGTTGCAGCCACTATATCAGTCCATCTTGTTGAGGGCCTTCCTCTTTTTCACTGGCCCTCTACCAAGCATAATGTCCTTCTCCAGGGACTGGTTCCTCCTAACAGCATGTCCAAAGTACGTGAGATGAAGTCTCGCCATCCTCGTTTCTAAGGAGCATGCTGGCTGTACTTCTTCCAAGACAGATGTGCTTGTTCTTCTGGCAGTCTGCGGTATATTCAATATTCTTCTCCAACACAATAATTCAAAGGCATCAATTCTTCTTCAGTCTTCCGTGTTCATTATCTACCTTTACATACATGCCTTTTAAACAAATTTAAGAAAAGGGACACTCTTTACTCCCCCCAAAACCAAACCAAATCTGTTGTTGTTGAGTTGACGCTGATTCATGGCCACCTTATGTATTATAGAGTTTTCTGGGCTGTAATCTTTATGGAAGCAATTCACCAGGTCTTTCTTTTGTAGCACTACTGGATGAATTCAAAACACCAAACTGCTTGGGCCACACAGGGACCTACCTTCCTCCTACAGCTGGATGAATTCAAAACACCAACCTTTAGGTTAGCAGCCCATTGCAAACTGCTTGGGCCACACAGGGACCTACCTACCTCCTACAGCTATCATTTTTTAAAAAAGCATTGTGTTATAGAAGGAGACTGGTAGGAGTCTGAGAACAGACAGGGCAAGGTCTTTACAGGATCAGAGGTAACCTGAGGGGGCCAAAGTAATGGAGTCACCTCTAGCCAGCTAACATACTGAAAACTAAGGACTTGCTCTCTATAAACAGCAGCAAACAATATTTTTATGTTCATGGCTATATGGAAGGTATGGGTCAATTTAGTCACAATTGTGCACATTTCCCTAGACATTTAATGTAAACTGCCCCAGAGACTGGCCTTTATCTCTGAAACCTAGGCCCTTATCACTCCACGATGACTGCGGTTTACATTTCGAATCAATATATGATTCATTTATGCTAACCCCAAAAGCTAAAAGTACTGTCAGAGTTGGCAAGGGGGCTCTAAATTTATGTTTTAATTAGTTGGCCATTTCTTCAAAAAGTAGACACGGTGTCTGTGGTTTAGAACTTTGAAATAACCCCTATATGAGGGGAAAAAAATGCTACACACATAGAGCCTATTCACAAACATGTTTACGGTTTCTCTACCTGTGCAAAGGAAAGATTTTGTGAAGGTGTATTATGGGGAAAATTGACACAGATTTCTAGTTCATTGAATTAAGCCCGTGCATGTTTTACTCAGCTGGACATGATCACAGAGTATGATGCCTTGAAGTTGGGGGTGCAGGGATCCTTTTGCATGCAAAACTTTTCTGGATTAATTGAAAATACTGCATGTGAAAGGAAGGCCGCAAAGGAAATTTACTCATGATACATATATATTTTTTTCTTTTTTTAAATATGTAGACTCAAGCATTACGAGTTAGCTTAAAAAAAGTTACTACTTGTAGAAAAGCAAACCAAAAGCTGTTGCTAATGACGACCTGCAACCGGAATAGTTTTTCAGTGCTTTACAGCGAAACCCTTGAGATTTTTTTACATTCAGCCAAAACCTTGACTTCTTCATATCAATGCTGGAAAATAGAAGTTAACCATAGCTTTGGTCCTCCTTGGTCAAATGACCTTTGCATTAGTCAATGCATGGGGAAAGAGACCTGGTCTAAACTGGCCACATCCCTCTGGGTACAGCTGTCCCAGGCAAAGTGGAAGGTCATGAATGGTTTCATCCTCATTATTGTAGCCAAAGCCCATTCTTAGGATGCACTCTGTTCTAAGAGGGCTAGAAAACCAGTATCTTTCATAGTAATGACTTCCAGTTTACAGCCTTCATTTGTTATATTTCCTCAATAGCTGTTGTGTTGAGATTAACTGCATAAATGATCTGCAGCTGTCTGTTATGAATTAAGGGAGTTTAATCAAAGTATTTCTAATGTACAGCATAATGATAATACATGAGGGAAGTACTATTTAAGAGATAATGATGGCTTCAGAAGATCACTGTTGTAATGTTTAGTGCCTATGCCTTCAGCATTGAATTTGTTGTTGTTCTGAATATGCTTAATGGATCACTGAAAAGCTGCCTAATGCGGGATTGTTTGATGGGGCTGACAGAGCTGGAATTAGCCCATTGCTGTTTACTGCATACAGCCATTAAGATTAATTGCTGCCAGATAATTTTGACTGTTTTTATCTTCTGGAAAAAGTGTCACTAATGGGTTTATAAATTGGTTCACTATTACTAATAGTAAGGCCAGTGTAACAGAATAGAATGTCAGCTAATTCTAAAGATAAAGGTAAAAAAAAAAAAAGTATAAAGTACTATATGGCTTGCTAGTTTTAAGGGGTACTGCTATCTAATAACAGACATACTGATATATGATGCTCATTAATGCTATTTCCTGGGCTTTGGGTTGAACCTAATAGATGCTAATAAAGTCTTATTTGATGTCCCATTAAAAAGCTCAATCTGTTTTCTGCATTAATGTCCAGTGTTGTTTATCACATCTTTGATGACTAAAACCCAAATTCCAATCTGTTCCATAGCCAAGCTCTTCCAAGCATCGTCATACCTGTTTTGGTTTTTATATATGTGAAATTTATTCAACTGAACCAGAGAAGAAAGAATGAACAAAGCACATGAATTTACAATCATGATACGTGGTGTGTAAGTTACCTGAGAAGTTCACAACTCAGGCATTTTTATGTAATTTTTAGGCAAGCTTCTACAAAGAGTGTGTTACCAATCTTACCATCCCCTAGGGATGGTTTGCAATTGAACACAATTTTGAACATATTGGCAATTTAGCTAAAAAAATTAGCTATAAAAAAAAAAATTAGCTATTCATTTTAAAAACCAAACTCATTGCCATTGAGTCAATTCCAACTCATAGCGACCTATGTATAGGACAGAGTAGAACTGCCCCATAGGGTTTCCAAGGTTATAGATCTTTACCAAAGCAGACTTCCACTTCTATCTCCCACGGAGTAGCTGGTGGATTCGAACCAACCTTTCAGTTAGTAGCCAAGTGCTTAACCACTGCACCACCAGGGCTCCTTCCTATTTAGCTTACCAAAACTGCATTGCCGTTGAGTCAATTCCAACTCATAACGACCCTATAGGACAGAGCAGAACTGCCCCACAGGGTTTCTAAGGAGCCGCTGGAGGATTCAAATTGCTGACCTTTTGGTTAGCAGCCGTAGCTCTTAACCACTGCACCACCAGGGCTCTGCTCTTTAGCTTAGTGGTGATAAAAATTTTCACATACTTAAATGTTAACAGAATTATAGGATTAAAAAGTTCTAAGTATATTTTCTTCAAGAAAGTTAAATGGATACAATTATTTTTAAATGAAAGTGATTCTGGTAGATTATCCGTGGAATATTCGTAGTCATTGCCTCGCACTAAACCACCTAGCATCACCCATTGGTTTGTAGAAGTTAACACATCAATCCTGAATGTTGCTAATTTGTCACATTTTGTAATAAAATTCCTTGTCCATTGAGTTTCAAATGTATGTTTTATTTCTAAGATTATTAAATGTAAATTAAAAAAAAACATGAACCAGACAGATAGACAGGATATTTAATCATGTAGAAGAAACCAATAATTCATGAGCAGTGAAGTTGTTCTTTCCTCAAGAATGGATACTGTAAATTATGAAGTGTTTCTTTTGTGAGGTCAAAAAGCATATTTATATCCTTCAACTGCATTTTTTATATTGCACTTAAAATTTTTACATTTAAAAATACCTGTACTCTTGAAGTGAATATAAAGTAATAAATGACAGGTTATTTTTCTTCCCTTTTTTTCTTTTTTTTTTTTTTGTGGTGATGCTGAACACCGAGAAGAGAAAAAACCACATATTCTAAGCAATATTCTTGACGAAGTGGTTAAAGTTAGTGTAAGTTTTTAGATAACCATTTTCTCTTCTTTTATAATTTTTCTGTAAAGTGAGGTGAGGACAAATTGGGCAAATTTTTGTTTCTCTTTCTTTCATATTTTCAATATTTAACACAATTTCAATATTTAGCATAAAACATTACGTGTACTGCCTCAAAATTGGTATGGTGGTGTTTGCAAGGCACTTGGCAGTTCTTTGGGAGGAAGTCTATGCAAATTGTTCCCCCTGCGGGACTTGGGTCATGGAGAAGCAGTGAGTGACTAATTTGGTCTCACCTTCCATAGGTTATCAAGTAAACCACAGCTGAGGATGCAGTATTAAAATAGGAAATAACCCCGATCTTATCAGTAGCATTTCAGAACTCCAAGAGCTCCTGGTAAACTTATAGCTGTGTCTGGTCATATATCCTGTGGAAACATAAAGATATTTTCCACTGAAGAAATCCCTGGTTTCATTATCTATCTCAGGTGGCCTATTCAGGAAGGTCCCTCTTCCCTCTCCTTAAGTAGAATTTAAATTGCTTAGCTTTTTTACCCACACAAGCTGCAGTTCTCCGAATCAGTGAAACGTGGCAAAGCAACGCTGTGGCTACGGATTTGAAAAAAGGTGTGTATTGAAGCCCACTCCCCCCAAGTCTTCCTCAGAACACAGAATGCCTCCGTTGGGGCTGCTTTTTCAGAAACAATTCTGGTGTAAATCTGAATATTTCCTCATCTCTTGGATGCTTTGTATCTGTTAACTTGAAAAAAAGAAAAGAAAAATAGCCCTGATTGTACTCAGTTGAGAAACCAAGAGGAAATGCAGTATTTCAGGACTCTCTCTCCCCCATGCAGTGTAAATCGGGGCTCATCAGTTTGAAATGGAAGGAGCAGAGCCAACACAATGACAGGAAGGAGACAGTGACTCGCACTCTGAAATTACGTTCATGGTAGTGGTGGAGGGGGTGGCTGTCTTAAATCTAACTAGTGAGAAATTGTTGCTTAGGTTCAGCTTCAAGCGCTGACATCCCAGAGTTTTAAGCTACATTCATTCGTTCCACTCAGCAACGAAAAAGTTGCACCAGCAGGTACTTGAGGACCCTTCAGAATGTGGAGATTTTAACAAGGATCCTGAAACGGTAGGCACCAAATCGCTGCTGCTGCAAAGTTAGCTGCATTTGCAGCATCCCCTTGACATCTGCCTGATTTCAATAATTTCCAGCCATTGAACCTCTGTCTGAATGAGCATTCGGAAACAGAGGCATGTTTGGTTACTAATTTGAGCTTCTCTCTCTCTGTCTCTCTTCCTCTCTCTCCTGCTTGAATTGTATGCTTGTGAAAGGGCTCAGTTGACGATTTTGATGTCTGCAGCTTTCCATCCATTGACCAGGCGCATTCTCATCACTCCATCTATTTTGAGAGGAGGAAGGAGAATCCCGATGTGTCTACCTTTTCCTTCTGTCTACTCTTAGCATCAGCCGAGTGCTGCGGACACTGTTCTATTAAGAACTGAGCTGAGACTAAAGGCTCATTTCACAGGAGGCTGTGCAGGGGTCGTCCGAAGTCTCTCCCAGCTGAGGGGATGCCCGTCAGTTATTCCGGACCCGGATGGGAAACTGTGACCTACTGGTTTGCCTGATGAAAAGAACAAATGCTCCGAAATTGACTTGCCGTAGGATATGATGAGCTGCTCTAACTTGCCAGGGAGGAGTGGACTATTCCACGCATGGGCGAGACCCACCTTGCTGTCCGTCATCCTTGCCAGGGTTCTGATAAGGAGATACCACGGGAGAAGGGCTAGGAGGGCTGAACCATGTACATCTGCTAGGCTAGAGTTCTAGTGCCTGCTGGTTCTGCTGCTCATTCCCATCCAGACTATTCTTTGCCTCACACTTGGCCTGTTGTCAGTTACTGTGGTTGGTCCAGTCCTAAGCACTTTGAATATTCCCAGTCATCCTAATAGTGATCCATATTCACTAATGTCAGAAATCTGTACGTGTGATTCCCGAGCTTATTACAGTAGCAAGTTTTCTCCAGTACTACTGGGCATATTCTTTATGTCCGCCTTTCCAGACTGCTGACTCAATTTAAGGTTACATCCCTTGGTCCTTTGCTTTTATCGTATTCCCCCTGTAAAGCTCATTCCCTTCACATTATAAGACGAGACGGCACTGGGGTTTTGGGTTAGGGACATGGGAGCATTCCAAGACTGGGATTTAGATGTGTTTGACGCTGTTTCTTTGACGTGATTCATTCTTTCTTTCATCTGTGAAACTCGCAAGCCTTCTGTCATGGCTATTGGGGTTCAGGGCTAGAGCGTGGGAGGCTGTTTAAGTATTAATTGCCTGGTGTTGGTTGATTTTTCTCACTACTGCATTCAGGCTGCTACCTCTGCATTGTGGTGTGCAGCCCATCACTGCATCACTGAGGAAAGAAATGGGAAATTAAGTAGATTTTGAAATTGCCTATTGAACTCACATCATTAAATAATTCTATAAGAAATTCATAAGCGGAGACAAGTACAAGGATTAAAATGCTATAAACCACATTGCAGGGCGGGAGGGACTGTACACTTATTTTGCCCTTTGTTCTGGCCACAGAGCATCCATAGCTAGGTATGGTTCTTCCCCCTGCTTAACAATAAAAAAAGTACCTGAAAAAAAGCATGACCCCTGAGTGCCCCCAAAAGGAAGATTATTGTAACAACATTTATCTTTTTTAAAAAAAAATTAAGAATTAGTTAAAAAACACCTTTGTGTTGCTCAGGTTTCACTTGCCCCGGGGTGGTACTAAAGTTTCTCCATTTCTTTCTTCCTCTTTTACCGCCTCCTTCTTGGTACTTTCCCTCCTCAGTTCTTCTTCATGCTGCAGCAGTGGAGAAGGGAAAGAACAGTGCACATCTTACATGTCACCCCCAAATGACAAGAAAGTTCTATCCAGTGGTATTTTTCTCTACCACAATTCTTGGTCATCTGATCCTATCTCTAAAGAGATGTTTATCTAAATTTTCCTTATTCTCTCTGTTTCCAACTAGTCTGTAAACCTCATGAAGGCAAAAAAACTCCATTGTCATCAAGTCACTTCTGACTCGTAATGACCCTCTAGAACAGAGTAGAACTGCCCATTAGGATTTCCAAGAAGTGGCTGGTGAATTCGAACTGCCAATTTTTTGGTTAGCAGCCAAACTCTTAACCACTGTGCCAACCAGGTCTCCTCATGAAGGTGAGAATAGTTCTATTTTCAAATCACTGTACTTTGGTATATGAAATAGTAAAAAAAATAGTACCTGGCCCAAAATTAGTGCTCTGGTTTTCCAAGGCTTTGCACAAATCACCCCCAGATGTAGTAGTTTAAAGCTACAATGAGCTCTTATAGTTTCTTTGGATCAGGAGTTAGCCTTTCCTAATTAGCCTTTCCTAATTCCTGACCCACAGTCTCTGTGATTCTGGCTCAGGGTCTCTCATGCAGCTTCAGGAGATGCAACAGCTCAGGATTTTCTGGGCATCTTTCTCTTTCTAGCATTGTCTCTGAGCCTCTCAATGTGGTCGCTCCTCATCAGGCTAGTCGGGCTTCCTTACAGCATGGTAGTCTCAAGGCAGGAGGATCACTTACGTGGCAACTGAATTCTTCAAGATTGAGTATGCCTGGAACAAGACAAAGCTACAGAGCTTTTCTGACCTGGCTTCCGAAGTCACCCAACATCATTTCATCATTTCACCCAATTACATTCTACACAAGTCGGTTGCAAGCCTACCCAGATTCAAGGAGAGAGGAATTTGACTCTACTTCCTGATGGGAGGAAACCCTGGTGGCGTAGTGGTTAACGGCTATGTCTGCTAACCGAAAGGTCAGCAGTTCAAATCCACCAGGTGCTCCTTGGAAACCCAATGGGGCAGTTCCAGTCTGTATTATAGGGTCACTATGAGTCGGAATCAACTCTACGGCAATGAATGATGATGATGATCTTGACGGGAGCGTGGCAAGGTTCTAGAAGAGCATTTGGGCCTGATGATACATTGTTGTTCCATCTTTGGAAATTATAACACACCACAGAGAGTGCTCAAGTATTGTTTGTTAAAGGATAAATGTCTTCTGAAAGATTTCTCTCTTTCTCTTCCTAGAGATTTTCCTGGACTTCAGTTTTCACAAAATCGTATTTTTATCTCAATCTTTCAATATCTCCATGGGTCACTATTCTATTTGTGAATGGTCTTCTACATTCTACTAATTCACCTATTTTATCCCTTTTTTTACTACATTTTTTTCTCCTTGACTTTTTTTTTTTAAGGCATATGTTCCCAGTTTTGGAATGCATGCTTACTAAATGAGTGTGTTTAAATTTTATTGGTAACATGAATTTTGTCTGGAAGCCCTGGTGGCGTAGTGGTTAAGTGCTACCGCTGCTAACCAAGAGGTCAGCAGTTTGAGTCCGCCAGGCGGTCCTTGGAAACTCTATGGGGCAGTTCTACTCTGTCTTATAGGGTCACTATGAGTCAAAAGTGACTCGATGGCAGTGGATTTAGTGGAACATGAATTTTGAGAAATATGATCTGGTAATACAAGCCACTAATGAGGCAAGTGGCACTGTGGTGCCACCGAACTGTGCTATGACAATATACCAATGAGAGCTAGATAAATAATTTATTGCAGGCACATTTCCATTATTTACATGGGGAACCTATGGTTTTCCAAATACAACACAGATAAAACAAAACAAACCCATAAGTGCTCCCTAGCTATCACACAGGAAAGCCATAATTACACTTGTAAGGCTTATCTCACAGAAATAAAGGGCATAAAGGAAAAAAAGGCATAAGTTTACAAAAATAACACATTCAGGAAGCATCACCTCATAGAATGCTCAACCTACACAACAATGAGCCTCCAACTGGGGTCTGCTGAGCTTCACGCATTTCAAAAGGCACCCACCTTGACACTAAATGCATTAGATCCAGAATAACTCCTTACCTCTGAAGTCCAGAGGCATAAAAAGTGGCTGACATACCCTTTATGTCAATGGTACCGGAAGTTACAGAATTCCTTCATAAAACCTTCGTTCTCGATTTTTTTTTTCAGTCTATGTTTTCTGCCCCTGATTTCTACATATTCCTACCTGCCAAGAAGATTCTGTTGAGCTTAAATTTCTTTAAAGGCCTGTCTAAAAAGTCCAGTCCAGATTTCTTCCCTGAAAAGACATATCAGCCCATTCCCACCCTACTTGAGAGTCACTTGCTTTAGGGACATAATACATTTCCTTTTGTTCATAATTTTCAGATTTCTGTTTTCTTACCTTACCTCTTCCAAGAGGTCCAATTCTGTATATCTGTTTATGTCTCCATAAGCTCACTGTTGTTGTTATTAGGTGCCATCAAGTGGTTCCAACTCTTAGCCACCGCATGTACAACAGAACGAAACACTGCCCGGTCATGTGCCATCCCCACAATCGTTGTTATGCTTGAGCCCATTGTTGCAGCCAGTGTGTCAGTCCATCTAGGCAAGGGTCTTCCTCTTTTTCACTGACCCTCTATTTACCAAGCATGATCTCCTTCTCCAGGGACTGATCCCTCCTGATCACATGTCCACAGTAAATTTAACAGGACTGCACTGAACTATTTCCACATAAACTCTTCTTTATCTGCTTCTCAAAGAAGACTGCTTGGAGTAAGAATTGTTCAGTTCATTTAAATTTTCCTCGTTAGGACTTGTAAACCAAATTCCCATCTATGAAATCATTCAGCCTATTGGTAAGAAAATTGTTAGTTTAATGATTGCGATTCCTCAGATTTAAGGTAAAGGGCAGCAGAAGGGCTTCAACTTTATTAAGTAGGCTGTATTCAACTCCCTTACCCTCTCCCTACACAAATGCACACATACGCAACCTTCATAGAATAAGAGACATTTCATTAGAGAGGGTCTCTAATTCATTGATATGCCTGGCTGTGATTACTTACTGAGTATTTTATATAGCTTTTTTTTTTTTATCCCGTTAAATCCTCACATCGACCCTATAAGGGAGATTCTGTTACTATCTCATTTTACAAATGAGAAACTGAGGTTTAGAGAAATTAGCTAACAAAGATCACATAGAAATTGGCAATAGAGATGGGATTTGGACTCAAGCATCCAAACCCAGAATCTTCTATTCTAGTGGTTGTACTTAGCTGTCACTAGTTTACTATATGATGGTCAATGTGGGATTTTGAAAAATGCCCTGAGATTGGATTCAAGACACCAGGACCTCAGTCCTGGCTCTATCCCAAATGGATAAATAATTTTTGCTAGTCATTTAATTCTTAACTGAGTCAGTTTCCTCACCTATAAAATTAGAGAAAAATGTATATTCTCAATCTACTTCAAAGGCTATTTTGAAAATAAAAATCAAATTAAATAATGTTAATTTTGCATATGAAAGTGCTTAGCAAATATGAGGTGTACAAATATGATGTATTATTGGCATGACTAGGTAAACAGTATGCAAAAAAAGAAAGGGAAATACTTAAAATCCAGAGAAAATAATATGTCAAAGAGGATGCCAGACAAGACAAGGAAAGAGTGGTGGTGCTGTTAATGGCCTCTTTAGTAAAAGCTGCAAGAAGAGATACGTGGGTACAAGTTTACTTCTTCAAAGCTAAACATGCCAGAGATAAACCCCAAATACCTCATAGACCATGAAGCAAAGAATGTAAAATTACAGTGCCCTCTAGATGAAGAAACACAGTCCAGTGTGCTTCAGGCCATAATTGAGGTGATTTTGAGAGTTCGTTATGTCTTCTTAATAGCAAAGAAGAGGAAGAAGTGAGAAAAAACAAAAAGAAATAAATTGGTCTATATAAATTGCAAGACAACCCAGCAAAACTGCCAGGTACTCACAGGTTGTCCCTGATTTCTAAATAGCCAGGAGGCCGTTAGAAAAAAGGGACCAGTCACCAAAAGTGAACATCACATCCTTCTGATCAGAGCCCAAACCCACATCCAAAACCAAACCAAACCCGGTGCCGTCAAGTTGATTCCGACGCATAGCGACCCTATAGGACAGAGTAGAACTGCCCCATAGAGTTTCCAAGGAGCGTCTGGTGGATTCGAACTGCCGACCCTTTGGTTAGTAGCCATAGTACTTAACCACTATGCCACCAGGGTTTCCGAACGCACATCAGCACATGGAAAGTAGTTTTTATTACTTACAAGAAGTAGACCACATACAGCAGGCAAGTGGTCAGTCCCCCTTCGCTCAAAAGTTGTGCAGGCAGAAGGAATGAATCTTCCATCTGCACCCCATTTTGTGCCACAGTGAGGGTGCCTACACTTCTGCCGGTCCCCCCAGCCAGGTAGACTTATTTAAGTGGACTAATACTTCTGTACACCTATGGCCTGCCAGAAGAACAAACGTACCTTTCTTGGAAGAAGTACAGCCAGAAGGCACCTTAGAAGCAAGGATGGCAAGACTTCATCTCACATACCTTGGACATGTTATCAAGAAGGACTAGTCCCTGAAGAAGGACATCATGTGCTTGGTAAAATGAAGGGTCAGCAAAAAAGAGGAAGACCCTCAATGAGATGGTTTGACACAGTGGCTGCAACAATGGGCTCAAACAGCACCAACTGTGTGGATGGCACAGGACCAGGCAGGGTTTTGTTCTGTTGTACACAGGGTTGCTATGAGTTAGGACCTAACAACAAAACTTTTGCTACACATGCTTCTTACCATAGCTGAGGGACAGCCAAAATTCCTCTCCCAGACATTTTTATACCCCAAAGCTCACATAACACTCTATAAGGATGAACATCAGGCCTCAGAGAGTGAGGAGCAATGGGGTTCTCATCATGCCCCTCCCTTCCTGGGGCTTATTGCCAAGGTGATGTGTTAGAGACTCCCAACTTATTTACATATGTTTAAGTGTAGCCTGGTTTTATAAAACAAACCAAACCCACCGCCGTCAAGTTGATTCTGACTCATAGCGACCCTATAGGACAGAGTAGAACTGCACCATAGAGTTTCCAAGGAGCGCCTGGTGGATTCAAACTGTCGACCTCTTGGTTAGCAGCCAAAGCACTTAGCCACTACGCCACCAGGGTTTCCTTGTAAAACAAAGAGCACCTTAGTTTCTACTTTCAGAAACTGGAGACAAAAGGCCAAATATAGTTCTTTGTTCCACTTAAGTCCGGATAGTCATTTCCTTACAATTAGATAAATCAATAAATGTTTTCACAAAATATTTCAAGGAGCCCTGGTGGTGCAGTGGTTAAGAGCTCAGCTACTCACCAAAAAGTTGGCAGTTCGAATCCATCAACCACTCCCTGGAAACTCTATGGGGCAGTTCTACTCTGTCCTATTGGGTTGCTATGAGTCAAGATAGTAGTTTCCTTACAGTTAGATTAATCAATAAATGTTTTCAGAATATATTTCAGTTAAATAGATGGGCTCTGTTTCAACGATGGGAGATACTGAGCAAAACAGCTCATGAAACAATCAGTTGGAGGGTCTTGGTCTGAGTTCTTTCAGGAGCAGAACTTGAGATAAGGATTTCAGTCCAAGCTGTTTATTCAGGGGTGACCTAGGAAGTACTAGAAGGATTGTGGAGAAGTGAAAGAAGCTAATAGGCTGCATTTATAAGCAGGAAAATACTGTAGGCAGCTGAGCTCAATCCCACTAAGGACCTCTGGGAAACTATGTAGAATACACCTCAGAGCTGTCCTTTTGTCCCTCTTGCTGTTACTAATACCTAGGTGGTCTCACTATTTCCCTTCATTTCTCTGCTCTTCTAACTCTGATGTAGCCAATTTCCTTGATTAAACACCCACTGCTTGAAATACTGGAGCTCTGGTGTGGCACAGTAGTAAAGTGCTCGGCTGCTAACCAAAATGTCAGCAGTGTGAATCCACTAGCTGCTCCTTGGAAACCCTGTGGGGCAGTTCTGCTCTGTCCTATAGGGTCGCTATGAGTCACCATCAACTAGATGGCAAGTAGAGGTTTTACTTGAAATACGTAGATCGGGACCAACTCGGCTATTGAAACCGCGTCCTCTCTTTTCCTCAGAGATGCTGACCTTGACTTCATTGGCCTGCTGAACCTATGACACAGCATCAGAGATGTTATCACCTATGGGGAAAAAAAAAATAACTTTATTTCATTCATCTTTTGTGATTTGGCTTTTATTATACCCCTAAAAGATCAAAACAAATTTTGTCCAAACGAAGTCAGTGGAAAATGCATACCACACTTGATTTGATCATTTTTCTCCATTTATTTCCGTTTTAGCAGCATAACTAATAGCCTAGCCTCACCCTGTTTATTCGCTGAACTAGTATTTGCTTCCTATTGTGTCACATGCTATCTGTTATGGAGATCCTAGGCCATGAGGGAGACAGATATGTAAAGAGTCGGCTTCCAGTTCTTTCTGCAACAAAGGGAGATGCTCTGTGCCATGTTACTCCACACTTTCTCTGGATGTGGGGCATGTTCTCCTTGTGGTTAATCACAGGAGCACAAGATGAAAACCAAGCCAGACAAGCACATTTACAGTTTCTGCTTGTGTCGCGTTCACTAACATTCCACTGTCCAGTGTGAGTCATGTGGCACAGCCCAACATTTATGGGGCTGAAAAGCTTTTCTGCCCACACTAGGAGTGGCAAAAGGGTGCCGAAAGAAAAATAATTCTCAAATTTTAACATGCATGAAAATTCCCTGGAGGACTTGTTAGGCCAGATTGCGGGGCCCCTACCCCTCAGAGTTTCTGATTCAGTAGGTTTAGCGTGGTGCCTGATAATTTGCATTTCCAGCAAATCCCCTGGTGATGCTGAGGCTGCTGGTTCAGGGACTACACTTTGAGAATCATTGATCGAAATGATCACATAGGCATCCAGAGATGTCATGTAATGTCTAAGAAAAGTGGGAGGCAAGAGAGCGTAAAGTGAAAAATGAATGAAAAAAAATGATTCGTCTTATGAATAGTCTTTATGAGAAAATGCAAAAGGATCTTGGTTTAATTAGCCTAAAGAAGGGCAGTGAAAAGAGAATTTAATAACAGTCTTCAAGCATGTAGGGGAATAGGAGCAGCTGTTTTTCTGAGGACAGGAAAAGGGTTACAATGTATCAGGAGAGATTCAAGTTAGCCATGAGCAAGAATAGCTCATCTGCCAGGCGGGGAGACTTAGCAAGTACACTAAGGAGTCTCAGAGAATCAGAATTAGATCATTTAAAGAATAAATTGTTATCTTTACATAATTATTTGACTTTTGTCCTGCCCTAGAGGAAAATTAGAGTCATCTTTAAGGGTTACTTTTGACTATAATTCTCTAAAGTCAGATGTGAGAATAGGAGAAACAATAAGAAAGGAGATAAAGGTAGAGATCCTGAGCAGAGAATGCCTTCTTCAATTGTTAAATACATTCAAAGATGTCACCAACAGATTTTCTCATGAAAAGCAACATTTCCTAAAGGCAGACAACTTCAGGGGGAAGACTGGAATGCGCGTATCAATGAAAGTCAGACAGTGGGGCTCTCAGTCTAGATTCTGCCAAATTTTTGTTGATAGCTCAATTATCTTAATCTTTCTCAGTTTCAGGTCTCTCCTCTGCAAAAATGGGGATAATCATATGAACAGTGCTAGGTTGTTGGTGGGATCTAAAGAGGTAATAAATGAGAAGTTGCTTTGTAAACCATAAAGTGCTATTAGAATGCTGGCTTTGTGGTTATCTGAGAAATGGTGGCCGTGAGGTGGACAGTCCATCACATCAGTGTTTCGTACTCTGGAATTTCAAGCATCAGTAGTGGGGTGGTTTGTGTCTTTGGACCTCAGATGCTGAAAGTTTAGGAACTGAATTCTCACTTCAAAGTATAGTATGTACGGAAGTTAGTGCAAGGTCCTTCTCTTATGATTTCCCCTTTTAACCTCATTCCCAACCCCATCCTCTCCTCCCTCACCCCCATACTTTTGGTATATTTATTTTGGAATTTATTTATTCATGTGTGAATCATATTGTGCTTTGTATCTCGTTCTGTGTTTTACTCAACACCAAGTTTTCTTCAAGTATCCATTTCACATTATGTACCTCTAGTGACTACTATACTGGTAATTCTTTTTTAATCAGATTCTTGAAAGAAGGTAATAAGCTTTTTATTTTGCCAATTAAGATAAGACAAACAAATGTCTACCATCCATTTTAACTATCATTTCATGAAAAAGGGTATTTTAATAGCAAAATATTAGAAAGAATAGAAATTCAAGCTAAAGCAAAACTTTTATGTTGAGTACATCTAGATCATCTGGATTCATGAAAAACTCACCCCCTGCTCTCATTGGTGGGCCAATGAAGCTTTATCATGGGCTGGAATTTGGGAAACCATTAGGGATCAGCAAAATTTTTTTTGTAAAGTGCCAAATATTTGAGAGTTTGTAGGTTCAGATCTGTCTTCATGGGTATGTGATCTGTGGTACACGGTGACCCACAATTAGAAGGACCCTGTGCTTGGCTTAATGCTCTGCTGTCACTGTTTTGAGTTTCTTCATAATTTATAAACAAGGGGTCCTACATTTTGATTTTACCCTGAGCCTTGGTCCTATGTAGATCATAGTCTCTTTCACAATCACTGCCCCCACAGACAACTTGTAAACAAATGGGAGTAGATGTGTTCCAATGAAACTTTATTTACAAAAGTAGGCAGCAGACTAAATTTGGCCCACGGGCCATAGTTTGCTGGTCCCTGGCTTAGAGCCCAGGCTATGAAGTAGGCGGTCAGTCTAGAGTTCAAATTCCGACACCAGGACCTATGGCTGCATGAACCTGGGTCATTTACTTACATTTCTCTTAATGTTACCTGCCCCGTCTTTAAAAGTGGAATAATAGCATAACACTACCACACAGGGATACTCTCAGAATTAAATGCCATCACAGGCTTATTAAAACAGAACCACTCTCTTTTTCATTCATATTCTTGCTTTTCTCCAGCATAGCCTTTTTCCTGGTTCTGATGTCATGTTATTTATATATTCCAACCTTCACTCCCTCTGACAACCTTTCAGAATACGTGTTAGCAACAATTTTCAATAAAGCAGAGCCCTGGTGGCGCAGTGGTTAAGAGTTCAGCTGCTAACCAACAGGTCAGTAGTTCGAATCCATTCTTCACTCCTTAAAAATCCCATGGGGCAGTTCTAGTCTGTCCTTTAGGGTCACTATGGGTCTAATTGACTTGATGGCAACAAGTTTCAATAAAGCAGATCTCAGCCAGCAAGCAATTTATTCTAACTCTTTATGATCTCCCATACAAGATGCTGGAGTTTTAGTACTAAGGTACAAAACTCTCATCAAATTTTTCCACTACCAGCTGGTGAGATGTACAAAAACTCATACATTCCATGGGTAATATAGTTGCTTCTGCAGTATTTGCACATCTTTAACCTCAGGTACTCAAGTGTCTTCTGTGTTTGCTATGGTATCAACCATCTCTCTGTCCATCATTAAAAATAATACGGCAAGTGCTGTTTTACCCAGCTCGGGCTTTATGGTAAATATGTTTGTTTTCTTTAACTTCTTTCTTGATTTAAGGAACAGATCATAGGCATTGGATCACAGACACCTTTGACTGTCTAAAGACCACTGAATCTTCTACAAAAGGAAAAAAAATGCACTTGCTCGAACACACACACACTTTTTAACATAAAATTTCTGGAGCTTACACATCCCGTGAGGGCAGAGGAACAACAAGAGACCCATTAAAGATCTCTCTATGAACGACAGATTAAGAATTCCTACCAGAGAGAATTTCAAGGCTTTACTACTGTTGTTTCTGTGTGCAGTCCATTTGATTCTGACTCACAGCGACACTCTAGGACAGAGAAGAACTGCCCAATAGGCTGTAATCTTTTCAGGGAGCCCTAGTGGTGCACGGGTTAAGTGTTTGGTTACTAACCAAAGGTTGCTAGTTCGAATCCACCAGCTGTTCCTTGGAAGTTCTATGGGGCAGTTCTGTTGTGTCCTATAGGGTCACTATGAGTCAGGATAGACTCGACGGCAATGGGTTTGGTTTTTTTGGCTTGGTGAATCTTTACAGGAGCAGATCGTCAGGACTTTTCTCCCACAGAGCTGCTGGTGAGTTTGAAACGCCAATCTTTTAGTTAGCAACCGAGTGCTTAACCATTGAGCCATGAGGACTCCCAGCCTTACTACTAGAGATATCACTAGATGCATCAGAATCTTCAGTTCTATCTTTGGTGGTGAGAGCATCATACAGGGGAGAAAAGGTACATTCTTAAAAGTGTCAATTAACTAATGTGAATTCCTAGAGCCATCAAATTCTTTCAGGATATACGGATGATGAATGAACAGCTTGCAGAAAAGAAGCACTTCAGCCATCCATTAGGATAGCTTTGTGTCCCCTCAGTGACCAGATTTATATGGATGGTTCTTCTGGTTACTTCCAGTATAGTGAGTTTTGCTTCAGAAAACGTGATTGATGTGGCTGTGCCTCCATGCACACATCGTTAGTCTGCGGCGGATAAGCTCAGATGGTCAGAGCACTGTTCTAATGAGGTGAAGGTTAGGGGTTCAGTGTCCATGTGGGCCACTTAGCTTTTGTCTCATGCATGTCCCCAGACTACTCCCAACAATGGCCACCCGTCTTGAAAATGTATATCTTTAGATAGAGGGAGGAGTCATGTAAAAGGGTTTGGATAAATCACTAAAAATCTATCATGACTTCTGGGAAATCAACCCATCTAAGAGTTCCTGATGGCGGATATAGAAACTCACATTCATTTAAAAAGGAGAGCAAGCGTAATAGCCAAGACACACATGTTCTCAGTGGAATGGATTTTGTGAATAGCTTTTGAAATTGTCACTGAATTTTCCATCTCAATAATGAATGATTGAATGAGAATACAATAGACAAAATGGTGGCAAGGGGTCTCTACTTTAAGTAAATTGAATATAAATATTTGCTAACATATAGAAGGGTAAGCATTTGCTTTGCAGAAAATTCCTCATTTTACAAAGAACAACCACAGATGTACATTATTTAATCAGCAAATTCACCCTTAAAAATAATGGAAATGATAGCTGAGTTGAACAAAACTTCTCAATCTCATATGTCTCTTATAGAGCAACACATATGATTACTCCAAATTTGGTCTTCCTCACTTCTCCCATCTTAGGTAAAGGCAATAGGATTGAACACAAGTCAGAGATTATGAAATGGTCCTCAAGTTCTCCTGGCCCATAAACTTTCCTCCCAAGCCCACACAAAGGCAGATTTTGTTGTTTACACTCCTTCATTGCTCTCATATCTGCCCCCCGCCCCACTCCCATTCTCATTACCACCACTTTTATTCAAATCATGGTTATTTCCTTCCTGGACCACCAAGCACACATCTGCCTATTCTTTCATCATTTCCCAACACTGAGGAAAAGTTAGGAGTAAGCTCTAGAGTCTGACTGCATGGGTTCAATTGGGTTCAAACCCAATTCTACCATTCACGAGCTATGTGACTTGTAACCTGTGCCTCAGTTTTTTCACCTGTAAATTGCAAATAATAATAATAACTGCCTCATTGGATTGCTATGATGATATAAATTAGTTAATTTGTGAAACAATTTCAGAAAATTGCCTGGAATATAGTAAGCACTTAATACTTTTATTTCTATTATTATTATTACCATTAATCATCATCATTATTATTTCTATACCTACAGCATGGGCTTTCTAATCAAGTTACTTTGGGCAAGTTGATGTTGTTGTTTGGTGCTATCAAATCAGGTCTAACTCATGGCAACCTTATATATACGACACAAAATTTTTCCTGGTCGTGTGCCATCTTCATGTTTGTTTGTAGGTTTGAGTCCATTGTTTTAACTATTGTGTCAATCCAGAAAGTTACCAATGCTCTAATTCGATTTCTTCATTCGATTTCTTCATCCCTCATGAACATAGATGGAAAAATCCTCAACAAAATTCTAGCCAATAGAATTCAACAACATATCAAAAATTAATTCACCATGACCAAGTGGGATTCATACCAGGTATGCAGGGATAGTTCAACTTTAGAAAGACAATTAATGTAATCCATCACATAAATAAAACAAAAGATAAGAATCCCATGATTTCATCAATTGATGCAGAAAAGGCATGTGACAAAGTTCAACACCCAGTCATGATAAAAACTCTCAGCAAAATAGGAATAGAAGGAAAATTCCTCAACATAATAAAGGACGTTTATATACAAAGCCAACAGCCAACATCACCCTAAATGGAGAGAGCCTGAAAACAGTCCCATTGAGATCAGGAGCCAGACAAGGAGGCCCTTTATCACCACTCTTATTCAACATTGTGCCTGAAAGTCCTAGCCAGAGCAATTAGGCTAGATAAAGAAATAAAGGGCATCCAGATTGGCAAGGAAGAAGTCAAAGTATCTCTATTTGCAGATGACATGATCTTATACACAGAAAATCCTAAGGAATCCTCCAGAAAACTACTGAAACTAACAGAAGAGTTTAACAGAGTATCAGGATGCAAGATAAACATACAAAAATCAGTTGGATTCCTCTACACCAACAAAAAGAACATTGAAGAGGAAATCAAATCAATGCCATTTACAGTAACCCCCAAGAAGATAAAATACTTAGGAATATATCTTACCAGAGATGTAAAAGACATACAAAGAAAACTACAATACACTTCTGCAAGAAACCAAAAGAGACTTACATAAGTGGAAGAACATACCTTGCTCGTGGATAGGAAGACTTAACATTATAAAAATGTCTATTCTACCAAAAGCGATCTATACATTTAATGCAATTCCGAGCCAAATCCCAACGACATTCTTTAATGAGATGGAGAAACAAATTACCAACACCATATGGAAGGGAAAGAGGCCCTCGATAAATGCGGCATTACTGAAAAAGAAGAACAAAGTGGGAGGCCTTACCTTACCTGATTTTAGAACCTATTGTACCACCACAGTAGTCAAAACAGCCTGGTACTGTTACAACAACAGATACATGGACCAATGGAACAGAATTGAGAATCCAGACATAAATCCATCCACATATGAGCAGTTGATATTTGACAAAGGCCCCAAAACAGTTAAATGGGGGAAAAGACAGTCTTTTTTAACAAATGGTGTTGGCATAACTGGATATCCATCTGCAAAAAAATGAAACAAGGCCCATACCTCACTCCATGCACAAAAACTAACTCAAAATGGATCAAAGACCTAAATATAAAATCTAAACCGATAAAGATCATGGAAGAAAAAATAGGGACAACGTTAGGAGCCCTAATACATTATAAAGAATGTAGAAGAAAAATTAGGTAACTGGGAGCTCCTAAAAATCAAATACCTATGCTCATCCAGAGACTTCACCAAAAGGGTAAAAAGACTACCTACAGACTGGGAAAAAGTTTTTAGCTATGACATTTCTGATCAGTGCCTGATCTCTAAAATCTACATGAAACTGCAAAAAGACAAATAACCCAATTAAAAAATGGGCAGAAGATATGAATAGACACTTCACTAAAGAAGACATTCAGGTAGCTAACAGATATATGAGGAAATGTTCACGATCATTAGCCATTAGAGAAATGCAGATCAAAACTACAATGAGATTTCATCTTACTCCAACAAGGCTAGCATTAATCCAAAAACACAAAATAATAAATGTTGGAGAGGCTGTGGAGAGATTGGAACACTTCTACACTGCTGGTGGGAATGTCAAATGGTACCACCACTTTGGAAATCGATTTGGCGCTTCCTTAAAAAGCTAGAAATAGAACTACCATACAATCCAGCAACCCCACTCCTTGGAATATATCCTAGAGAAATAAGAGCCTTTACACGAACAGATATATGCACACCCATGTTTATTGCAGCACTGTTTACAATAGCAAAAAGATGGAAGCAACCAAGGTGCCCATCAACAGATGAATGGATAAATAAATTATGGTATATTCACACAATGGAATACTATGCATCGATAAAGAACAGTGAGGAATCTGTGAAACATTTCATAACATGGAGGAACCTGGAAGGCATTATGCTGAGTGAAATCAGTCAGTTGCAAAAGGACAAATATTGTAAAAGACCACTATTATAAGAAGTTGAGAAATAGTTTAAACCGTGAAGAAAACATTCTTTTGTGGTTATGAGGCGGGGGGAGGGTGGGAGCGGAATATTCACTAATTAGATAGTAGATAAGAACTACTTTAGGTGAAGGGAAAGACAGCACACAACACAGGGGAGGTCAGGACAATTGGACTAAACCAAAAGCAAAGAAGTTTCCTGAATAAACTGAATGCTTCAAAGGCCAGCGTAGCAGGGGCAGGGGTCTAGGGACCATGGTTTCAGGGGACATCTAAGTCAATTGGCATAATAAAACCTATTAAGAGAACATTCTGCATCCCACTTTGAAGAGTGGCGTCTGGGGTCTTAAACGCTAGCAAGCGGCCATCTAAGATGCATCAATTGGTCTCAACCCAGCTGGATCAAAGGAGAATGAAGAACACCAAGGACACAAGGTGATTATGAGCCCAAGAGACAGAAAGGGCCACATGAACCAGAGACTACATCATCCTGAGACCAGAAGAGCTAGATGGTGCCTGGCTACAACCAATGACTGCCCTGACAGGGAACACAACAGAGAACCCTTGAGGGAGCAGGAGAGCAGTGGGATACAGACCCCAAATTCTCATAAGACCAGACTTAATGGTCTGACTGAGACTAGAAGGACCCCGGTGGTCATGGCCCCCAGAACTTATGTTGGCCCCGGACAGGAACCATTCCCGAAGGCAACTCTTCAGACATGGATTGGACTGGACAATTGGTTGGAGAGGGATGCTGGTGAAGAGCGAGCTTCTTGGATCAGGTGGACACTTGAGACTATGTTGGCATCTCCTGCCTGGAGGGGAGATGAGAGGGTGGAGGGGGTTTGAAGCTGGTGAAATGGACACGAAAAGAGAGAGTGGAGGGAGAGAGCTGGCCATCTCATTAGGGGGAGAGTAATTGGGAGTATGTAGCAAGGGGTATATGGGTTTTTGTGTGAGAGACTGACTTGATTTATAAACTTTCAGGTAAAGCACAATAAAAATTATAAAAAAAGAATCACCAAAAAATAAATAAATAAGGTTTACACACATGGAGTGAATGATGGTATTTACATCATATTTTTTGGTGAAGACTAAATTACCTATTGCAGTAAAGTGCTCAGGACAATGCCTGGAAGATTTGGAATGATTGACAGATGTAAGCCAGTGCACAGTGATGTACCAATAAAAACCAGTACCTATGCCAATGCTCTGCTTGAAATCATGTCACAATTCTCCATCAAATATAGCTATTGTCCCCAACTTTTTGGAAGATAAGAAATCCTGTTTTAACATCAAATATTTCAAGAACTATAACATAGCAGCTATAAATATTCTCAATATCCGTATAAGACTTTAGCGACATGGCAGACTGAGCTGATATAGAGAGGATCCCACCATATACAAACATTTAAAAATGTCAAAAAACAAAAATACTACAAATTTTAATGCATAGGTAAATTCAGAAGAATTAAAGGAACTCTCCAGGTATTAGAATCTGGGAGTTAAAGGTTAAAAGCTAGAGCAGAACCCACAACTGGTCACTGGGGTATCTTTCCAGATGTGGGTCTGGGGTTTGTGGTTGGGACTTTAAGACCTACACTGGGACAGGCGGCAAAATCGCTCACCTGTACTAGGTGAAGAGCTGGAATAAGCCATTTTTATACAGTCTGAAGTCTCCAAGAGCTTGCCAGTCATGAAAAGAGCAATTGGAAACTCCATTCACCAACCCGGGAACACAGCAATGCAACTTTCCATTTGCCTGAGACTATAGGAGAGAAAAGATCTCCAGCAAGAAATTAAAACTCCAGACTCGTGCCGTGAGTGCGTGTGAGGTCCACACTTAGATTTTAATGAGGTATAGGAGCCCCAAAGTAAGAAACTAACATGAAAATTGTGTCAATAAGGTAAAATTCTGAGAAATTTTCAGGGAAAAAAAAAGTAAAACTGCTATTTAAGGATAACTTAGGGGGCATATGACTCCCCCAAATCAAAGACCTCCACCAAAGGACATAAGAAAAAAGTATTATCATAGGTACAAAATTAGGATGCCAATAGCTGAACAATAAGAAAAATAATAAAAAATAAGTATGTTAAAAATTAGTAAAGAATTAAAAGAGCTATAAATCATAACCAAAGAACAAGAGATATGCAAAAAAGCAAGCATTTTTAATGTCAAACTTTTAAGAACTTCTAGAAATTAAAATTGCAGTCATTAATTTGTTTCAAGAGAATGGATGGGTTAAAGAACAGATTAGACTCAATTGACAAGAGAAATAAACTAGAAGATAAAAAAATAGAGTTGAGTAATTCATTCAGAATGCAGCACAGATAAATAAAAAAGTAAAATTAAAAAGGAGTTAACACAACAGAGATGATGTCCAATATTCATCTAATAAGGATTCTACCAGTTCAAAAAAATCAGATATTGATCTTGTCAAGGATTTCACTTTACTTGGATCCACAATCGACAGCCATGGAGGCTGCAGTCAAGAAATCAAACAAGGTATTACACTGGGAAAATCTGCTGCAAAAACAATCTTGTTTTTTTTTTTTTTTAAATTGTGCTTTAAGTGAAAGTTTACAAATCAAGTCAGCCTCTCATACAAAAATTTATATACACCTTGCTATGTACTCCAGGAAACCCTGGTGGCGTAGTGGTTAAGCGCCACAGCTGCTAACCAAAGGGTCGGCAGTTTGAATCCGCCAGGTGCTCCTTGGAAACTCTGTGGGGCAGTTGTACTCTGTCCTGCAGGGTCGCTTTGAGTCGGAATCTACTCGACAGCACTGGGTTTGGTTTTTTATATATATATACATGCACGTACATATGGAGTTCCTGGGTGGTGCAAACAATTAATGTGCTCAGCTGCTAAAGGAAAGCTTGGTGGTTTGAGTCCACCCACAGGCACCTTAGAACAAAGGCCTAGAAATCTCCTTTCAAAAAATCATCTGTGGAAAATCCTATGAAGCAGAGTTTTACGTTGACACGCATGAGATTGTCATGAGTCAGGGTTGACTCCACCGCATGTGTGTATCAAACCCATTGCTGTCCAGTCGATTCTGATTCATAGCACCCTATAGGTCAGGGTGGAACTGGCCCACAGTCTCCAAAGAGTGGCTGGTGGATTCCAACTGCCGACATCTTTCGGTTAGCAGCCATAGCTGTAGCTCTTAACCGCTGTGCCACCAGGGCTCCATACACATTCACATATACAGTACGTATACGCATACCTATACACATATTATAATCACAGAACTAATTTTGCCTCTAAATGTCCTCTAAATGATCATAGCTCTTCCTTCCAACTGGCCCATATCTGAAGTGCCCCCAACAGTCTCTAGCATGCTCCATGCTGAATTCCACAATACAGGCACTGACTGCTACGGAAAGAGAAATCTCCTTCACGCCCTCATCATCCCCGTCAGGGGAGCAGGTGAGACAGCCCCCAAGGGACCCAGGGCAATGACCTGGGGTGGGGGGGGGGTCCTTTAAATCACTGTACACAGAACACGAAGAAAACCTTCCAAAATACAAACCAAAAACTACTGTTGATCGTCTTAAAAAAGAAAAGGCGGGGCAAAAATGAACCTTCCCCCCTCAACCTCGGAATGCCCGTTGGTGCCTGGAAGGAGTCTTTTACTACACAGATAATTCAGACGGAGAAATCTTCTGTTGGGGCGGAGACAGCCTCTGGGCTGAACAGGGCAGCAAGTGCATCTCCCCTTCATGGCCTCGCTGCCCCACAAGTGAACGTGGCCTGGAATAAAGGTATAAATTATCAGCACAGAGCATGGGGACTTAGCCTTCAAATGCCCCTCCATTAACCTTATACCCTCACCATGCCTACAATCACCATGTGGAAAAAGGTCCCAGTGTGGCCTGGCAGAAGGTAACACAAACGTTTCACTGACTTTTGAATTAAGAGAGAGAAAAAGAGTCCTAACTGTGGCATATAAAAGACACAGCAATTTAGGGTTTGGTTGTTGCCTATGGAAGGTGTGTGATTTTTTCATCCCTCTATTTTTCCCCTTAAAAAAAAAAAATTGTTAAGTTTTTCAACATTGTGGCCTTAGGAGGTAATTTGCTAAATAGGACAAAATTAGCTGATTTTTGGACCATTTAAAAGAACATTTCTTTTGAAAGCATGTAAAATGTATTAAAGCAATCTTCGAAGTCTTTACCCCTGCTTGAGATTTTTAATTTACTCCAAGCTAATAAATTATCCCCCCCTCAGAAGCTATTGAAAAATTTCAGTTAAATCCTTTTTAAATTTTAATGTGTTCAATTGAATCCTGAGCAATTTAGACACACATACTCACAGCTTGGGGTGGTCAGCTCACCAAGGCAAGACTGAAAAGGGGTCAGATTAACGTGAACCCCTCTGCCCCCTGGGATTACCAAGGTGGTATTAACGAATGCGATTTCCCCCACACACACAGGTCTGATTGTTGGATAATTACTTTTCCACAACAGCGTTTAACAAATGCCCCTATTTGAAGGCCAAGACCATTTTCCCTACAGCTGGAGGAAGCTGGAAGTAGGCAGGAGGAGGTGGAAGCTGTGAGGTGGGCGCGGGAGGGGGGAGGGGAGCAGGGAGCTGGGTGGCTCTAATCAGAGTCTGGGACGCCCACAGCGGATCTGGGTCACTTTGGTAGTGGAGTTTGTGGAAGCACAAAAGCTGACTTTATGTCAGGCAGGGCTCTGTGTTACCTCTGCACACTTATCAGAAATATTTTTTCAGGCTATCAATTATTATATTTGAACATTGCATCCTGGCTCTGGGGAGCCCTTAGCAAGCTGTGGCAAAAATCAATCCAGTTTTACAACTTTTACCTTGGCAGAGCTCCAGCTCTTTATCTACGTTACCCGGTAATTTAAAGATGCCATATCTCTTTCAGTGTCACAGATATATTCCCACGTATGACATGTCCTTGATACGAACAATAATTTTTTCGAATTTGCACTGGGTAGTCTGGGTAGGGTTAAGTTTCATGGAGGTTGGGGTAACTGTTAGAGGACTATTCCCGTTGTGGGTCCATCTTGTCAATAATAATAATTACAACAGACTGGTGGCATTGTCTTCCCTAGCTTCTCCCTGCCATGCTGTCTTTTATGTATGACAGCAGTCATAAGCACAAAGTTTATTTGATCAGGTAGGAGAACCTACTTCATTTTAAAAATCACAGATGGAGAATAGAGCCTAAGTCTCATTAGGAAAAATAAAGTCATGCCTGTGACATGCCTGTGAAGACACGACCCTCTAGAACTTGCCTTTTTCATTCACGAGGTGGGAAGATAGCACAGGAGGTAACTCTGGGGACAGAAGGGTCAACCATCTTGTTAACTGGGTGCACATATGTGTGGATTCAGGCACAGGCCATGTGGCTGGCACCCTCAGAGAAGGTTAGGTATCAACAGCCAGGGTGGCACGATTTTGGGAGCATATGGTGTTGCTCAGGGGAAAGTTTCCTACCTCTCACATGGTGGGAAATTTGGGCTGCAGCTGCTGGCCTCACATAGGGCTGAGCTGGCGTCGGTGGGAAAACGATCGGCCAAGTCTGGGATTCCGAGTAGCTGCGAAGAAGTAGGATGAAAAAGGAAGGCTAACCTTACAGCTGCATTTAGAAAAGACTGCTTAATATGAGGGTTTTTTAGAAGCCACCACCATCTCAACCGCGTCAGTGAATCCTCACATAGATAAACCAGTGATCAGATAGGGCTGGTTTTCTGATTCCTTATTCTGTACTTGTAGTGCAAACTGTGTTTTATCCTGTTTCTGTTCATCTCACTTCTAGAAGTTCCCTGGGAGCATTTAGCCAGAAGCTGATAGGGTCCTCCTCCTTTATACGTGAGGGTCTCTGTAGGATGTCTGGGGAGGGGAGCTACAGCTGCTGTGAAAACAAAAAACAGATAGTTAGATGAAAGGTAAATGTTCTGAAGCTGCAGTAAGAAATCATCAAATTAAAAATTCTCCCATCTATCATTTACTCTTTCTTTCACTCTTTCATCCATTCTGGTTCTCAGATATAAACTGTGTGATAATGCTATATGAAAAACTAAAGTAAACTCATATACAGGTAGCCCTGACTTATGATGACTGCTGTAGTTATGACGAACCACACTTACGACCATCCCGTTCTGAAAATGCCCGAGAGTTTAAAAACATTGACAAAAATAAGCTGCTGGTCTATAACAAGAGCACCCCAAGGCCTGGATGACTATTGTGTTATTTGAAGACTGGTTTTTAAATTGTTTCATCACAGAAGTGCATGCCTGCTACCTTGAAATGAACATTTCTTTCAAAATTCTGAGCTTCTTGATAATGTCCCAAGACATCCTCCTCATGAAGATGATCTGAATCGAGATGTGAACATGATGTATCTTCCTCTCGACACAACAGCTGTGATTCAGGTTATGATCAAGGTACAATTGCCACCTTCAAGGCATGCTACCTACAGGCTACGTTTGCTCAGGTAATAAAAAAAAAAAAGTAACAAATCGGTATATGGTAACATTACTTCTGGAAAAAATGATAATATTCTTCAATGTATCTGGAACATTGCTTCTTTCTGGGAGGAAGTTATGGGAAAATGCGTGCAGGGGATATGGAAAAAATTGCTGAGTTATGTGAAGACGCTCACTCCAAGCATTTGCTCAGGATATATGGCAAAAAGGTGAATTTAGAACTTGCTATCACTGATGTGTGGAACAGCTCGTAAATCACAAACAGGAGGAAATGACACATCAGGACTTGATATGTTTTAAAGAGGAAAAAAAATGCTGAAGAAGAAAGAAATAATGAGGAAGAGGAAGGAGATAAGTCGTCAAAAAATGAGGAAGAGGAAGGAGATAAGTCGTCAAAACAGTTGACAGTGAAAGGATTAGCTGAAGTTTTTTCTAAACGAAATCAGGGGATTCAGTTGCTTGAAAACATGGCCCCGAATGCTGATTGCTTTGCTAAAGTAGTAAACAGATTTGGGAAACAGTGAGATGTTATGGTGAAATATATGAAATAAATAAATACATAAAAGGACCTTACAGACAACTCTCACTAATTTTCTGACTAGAAACACCATTCCCATTCCCAGCGATAATCCAGATGACCCAGAACCTTCCCCAAGTGGAGTTATTACTGAACTGACAAAATTCTAACATCTTCCAATGCCTCTTGGTCAAAGTAGTTCTTTATGATTTGTGCATTTTTTTCAAATATATATATGTATGGATTGACACAGGGGCTGCAACAATGGGCTGAAACATTGTAATAATTGTGAGGATGGTGCAGGACTGGGCAGTGTTTTGTCCTGTTGTACATAGGGCCACTATGAGTTGGAACCAAGTCAATGGCACCTAACAACAACAACAATGTATGTATTAAAATATATCTGTAAATTTATATGTAATGTTTCCAAAACCAAAGACAAAGAGTGGCTACATAAAGATACTGATAGTAAAAGACAATAATAATGAAAACAAAAAAAAATGAGGTATTCGATTTACATCAGAGCCAACTTAGGACAGGGTCATTGGAACAGAATCCCGTCATAAATCAGGGACTACCTGTAGAGACAATTTTCCGCTGCTATTCATAAGGTTTTCACTGGCTAATGCTTTTCAGAAGTAGACTGCCGGGTCCTCCTTCCTAGTCTGTGTTAGTCTGGAAGCTCAGCTGAAACCTGTCCTCCATGGGTGACCCTGCTGGTATCTGAATACCGGTGGCATAGCTTCCAGCATCACAGCAACACACAAGCCCCCACAGTACAACAAACTGACAGAAGGAAGGAATACACAGAGTCATTATACCAAAAAGAATTAGTCAGTATTCAACCATTTCAAGAGGTAGCATATGATCAGGAACTGATGGTACTGAAGGAAGAAGTCCAAGCTGCTCTGAAGGCATTGGCAAAAAACAAGGCTCCAGGAACTGATGGAATATCAATTGAGATGTTTCAACAAACAGATGCAACACTGGAGGTGCTCACTCATCTATGCCAAGAAATATGGAAGACAACTTCCTGGCCAACTGACTGGAAGAAATCCATATTTATGCCTATTCCCAAGAAAGGTGATCCAACCCAATGTGGAAATTATAGAACAATATCATTAATATCACACACAAGCAAAATTTTGCTGAAGATCATTTAAAAATGGCTGCAGCAGTGTATCAACAGGGAACTGCCAGAAATTCAGGCCGGTTTCAGAAGAGGACGTGGAACCAAAGATATCATTGCTGATGTCAGATGGATCCTAGCTGAAAGCAGAGAATACCAGAAGGATGTTTACCTGTGTTGTATTGACTACGCAAGGCATTCGACTGTGTGGATCATAACAAACTATGGATAACAATGCAAAGAATGGGAATTCCAGAACACCTAATTGTGCTCATGAGGAACCTTTACATAGATCAAGAGGCAGTTGTTCGGACAGAACAAGGCAATACTGATTGGTTTAAAGTCAGGAAAGGTGTGTGTCAGGGTTGTATTCTTTCACCATACCTATTTAATCTGTACGCTGAGCAAATAAAACGAGGAGCTGGACTATATGAAGAAGAACGGGGCACCAGGATTGGAGGAAGACTCATTAACAACCTGCGTTATGCACATGACACAACCTTGCTTGCTGAAAGTGAAGAGGACCTGAAACACTCACTAATGAAGACCACAGCCTTCAATATGGATTACACCTCAACATAAAGAAAACAAAAATCCTCACAACTGGACCAAGGAGCAACATCATGATAAACGGAGAAAAGATTGAAGTTGTCAAAGATTTCATTTTACTTGGATCCACAATCAACAGCCATGGAAGCAGCAGTCAAGAAATCAAAAGACGCATTGCATTGGGCAAATCTGCTGCGAAGGACCTCTTCAAAGCGTCGAAGAGCAAAGATGTCACCCTGAAGACTGAGGTGTGCCTGACCCAAGCCATGGTATTTTCAATCACATTATATGCATGTGAAAGCTGGACAGTGAATAAGGAAGACTGAAGAAGAGTTGACACTTTTGAATTGTGTTGGCGAAGAATATCGAATATACCGTGGACTGCCAAGAGAACGAACAAATCTGTCTTGGAAGAAGTGCGGCCAGAATGCTCCTTAGAGGCAAGGATGGTGAGACTGCGTCTTACATATTTTGGACATGTTGTCAGGAGGGATCAGTCCCTGGAGAAGGACGTCATTCTTGGCAGAGTACGGGGTCGGTGGAAAAGAGGAAGACCCTCAACGAGGTGGATTGACACAGTGGCTGCAACAATGGGCTCAAGCATAACAACGATTGTGAGGATGGTGCAGGACCGGGCAGTGTTTGGTTCTGCTGTGCATAAGGTCGCTATGAGTCGGAACCAACTCGACAGCACCTAACAACAACAACAACCACCTGTAGAGAAATTACAATTTTCTTGTATCTACTAGATTTTGGATGGATTTAAGAGAAGTTTCTGTTTTATTTTGCTTTTGTATCTATTTTTTTAAACTTTTTTATTTTAAAATAATTATAAATTCACAGGAAGTTGCAAAGATAGTACAGAGAGGTCCTATGTACCCTTCACCCAGTTTCCCCCAATGGTGGTTGTTGTTACTACGCATAAACCAGCCCCCGACTCACGGCGACCCCATGCTCAATGGGATTGAACAGTTGTGATCCATAGGGGTTTCACCTCCAGGTTTTTGGCAGTAGATCACCAGGCCTTTGTTCCTAGTCCACCTTAGACTGGGAGATCTGCTGGAGCCTGCTCAGCATCATAACAACATGCAAACCCCCACTGACAGACAAGTGGTGGCTGTGTCTGAGGAACACTGGCTGGAATTGAACCCAGCTCTCCCACATGAAAGGCAAGAATTCTACCACTGAATCACAGCTGCCTTTCCCCAGTGGTTATTGTTTGCTGACCTCGAGTCAGTTCTGACTTGTAGCAACACCTTGTATAACAGAACAAAATATTGCTTGGTCCTGTGCCATCCTCACAATAACGGGTATGTTTGAGCCCATTGCAACAGCCATTTCGTCAATTCATCTCTCTGAGGGTCTTCCTCTTTTTCGCTGACCCTCAATTTTACCAAGCATGATATTCTTCTCCAGGGAATGGTCCTTCCTGATAACGTGTTCAAAGTAAGTGAGACAAAGTCTCATGTTCAAAGTAAGTAAGTGAAACGAAGTCTCACTATCCTTGCTTCTAAGCAGCGTTCTGGCTGTACTTCTTCCAAGACAGATTTGTTTGTTTTTCTGATGATCCATAGTATATTCAGTATTCTTCGCTAATGCCATAATTCAAACGTGTCAATTCTTCAGTCTTTCTTTTTCATTGTCCAGCTCCCTCATGCATATGAAAAGACCATGACTTGGGTCAGGGCACCATAGCCCTTTCAAGACTGAATAATTTTCTCCTTTTAATATTTTGTTGTTTTTTGTTTGTTTGTTTGTTTTATTAATGGAATCACTGAGTGTGTTCGAATTTTTGGTAGGTAATATGGGTTTTTTTTTTTTTTATGTGGGATATATATGTCCCTCTGAACTCTGGGGATAGGATTGGCAGGATGAGAAACACAGCTTCCAAACAAAACACCAAACCAAAAAAAGCCAAACGCATTGCCAATCGAGTTGATTTTGACTCACAGCTACAAAGGCTATAATCTTTACAGAAGCAGACTGCCACATCTTTCTCCCTCAGAGTGGCTGGTGGGTTCGAACTGCTGACATTTTGCTTAGCAGCCGAGCCCTTAACAACTGCATCACCAGGGCCCTTCAAATAACACACTGAAACCTGGAAATACATACTCACAAAGCTTATCTCGCTGTACGAAAGCTAAAAGAGGCAAAAGTTTTGCGTAATCACACCTCCAGCATGTGCCGCCTAATACAATACCCCGTAAAAACAGTAATTTGCAGCACACACCCATTTCTTCATTTTCAAACAGTTATACAGGTCCCTACCTGTTGGCAGCAGGTACTGTCGGTAGGAAACAGCTTCCCCAGAAACTCCAGAGCCAGAAAATGTAGGTGGATGTTATATGTCCCTTGAGTCATGACAGGCATGGTCGTCAAAGTGGTATCTTAGCTTTTTAAAGAGGCCTCTTTTTTTTTTTTTCTAGCAGCAGATTTGCCCAATGCAATACATCGTGTGATTTCTTGACTGCTGCTTCCATGGACATTGGCTGATGTTCCAGGTAAAATCAAATTCTTCACAACTTCAGTATTACATTTTTCATAATTACCGTACAGTATCAAAATCAGGAATTTAACGTTAGTATATTGTATGAAAAAAATATTTTTTTTTTTTATATTGTATGTCGACGGCACTGGGTGGGGTGGGTATATTGTATGTATATAGTTCTATGTCATTTTATCACATGAGGATACACATGTAACCACAACCGCAATCAAGATGTAGAACTATTCCATCCCCATAGAGAACCCCACGTATACCCCTTCATAGTCAAGCCCGCACCCCTCCCATCACCAACCCCAAATCCTAATTTGTTTTTCATCTCTATAATTTTGTCACTTCCAGAATATTATATAATGGAATCACACAGTATATGGTATTTTGACCTTGGCTTTTTTCACTCAGCATAATGCCCTTGAGATACATGTGAACTGTTGTATATATAAACAGATCATTCCCTTTTATTGCCAAGTAGTATTTCATATTGAGGGAAGTTGTGGGAGCTTCCAGTTTGGAGCTATTACAAATAAAGCTGTATGAACAGTCATGTACAGGGTTTTGTGTGGATATAAGTTCTCATTTCTCTTGGATAAATGTCCAGGAGTACAATTGCTGGGTCATATAGTAAGTATATCTTTAGTTTCTTAAGAAAATGGCTGTTTTCTAGAGTTGCTGTATCATTTTATATTGCCACCAGCAATATATGAGATAGCCAGTTTCTCCACACTTTAACTATCATTTGATATGTCATCACTTTTTGTTTTAGCTGTTCTAACAGGTGTGTAGTGTTCTTACATCATAGTCTTAATCTACATTCCTCTAACTGCTACTGATGTCGAGCATCTTTTCATGTACTTATTTGCCATCTATGAATCCTATTTGGTGAAAATATCTCTTCATGTCTTTATCCCATTTTCTAATTGGATTGTTTGTTTCTTGTAATGTTGGGTTTCGAGAATACTTTATATGTTCCTGATACTAGAACTTTGTTGGACATGCAGTTTGCAAATATTTTCTCATGGTCTGTAGTTTATCTTTTCATTCCCTTAACAGCGGCTTTAGCAAGCCAAAAGTTTTCAATTTTGATGAAGTCCAAATTTTACTTTTATGGATTGTGCTTTTGGTGTCATGTCTAAGAACTCCTCACCATGTTCTGAGTCCCAAAGATTTCCTCCTATGTTATATTCTAAAAGTTTTACAGTTTTGCATGTTGTATTTATATATATGATCCATTTTGAGTTCACTTTTGTATAAATGTGAGGTTTAGGTTAAGGTTGATATTTTTTGCCCATGAATATCTAATTGTTCCACTACCATTAGCTGGAAAGGCTGTCCTTCCTCCACTGAATTGTTTTTGTACCCTTGTCAAAAATCAGTTGGGCATATTCGTGTGAGTCTATTTTTGAGTTCTCTGTTCTCTTCGAGTTATCTACGTGTCTATCTCCCTGCCTTTTGCACATGGTCTTGATTAGTACAGCTGTATAATAAGTCCTGAAACGAAGTAAACTGAATCCTTCCACTTTATTCTTCTTCTTTAGAATTGTTTTAGCTATTTGAGGTTCTTTGTGTCTCCAAATAAATTTTAGAATAATATCGTCTGTATTTACAAAAAATCATACTGGGATTTTGATAAGAATTGTGGGAGATTTGTGTAGCAATTTCGAGAGAATTGACACCTTTACTATGTTGAGTCTTCCAACCCATAAATGCAGTATGTTTTTCCATTTGTTTAGATATTCTTTGGTTTTGTTCCTGATTTTTATATTGTGCTGTAATTATGCAAGATATAATACTGAAGTTGTGAAGGATGCATCCTACTTGGATCAACTCAATGTCCATGGATGCAGCAGTCAAGCAATCAAATGAGGTGTTGCATTGGGCAACTCTACTGCAAAAGACCTCTTGTAGTGTTCAGCATATAAAACTTGTATGTTTTGTAAGATTTGTACCTCAGGATTTCTTTCCTTTTTGAGTGATCATAAAAGATATTGTATTTTTAATTTCAGTTTCCACGCTCTTATTGTTAGTAGACAGAAATACAATTGATTTTTATATGTCTGTCTTATATCTTGTGACCTCATTGAACTCAATTATTAGTTCTAGGAGTTATTTTTTGTTTTTTAATTTTATTTTTATATTCTATAGGATTATATAGGATATTTTATACAGAGCATCATGTCATCTGCAAATGGGAACAGTACTGTTTCTTCCTTTATGATCCATATGCCTTTTCTTTCCTTCTCTTGCCTTATTGCCCTGGCTAGAATGTCCAGTACTATGTTGAATAGTAGTGATGGGAGAGCAGACATCCTTGCCTTGTTCCCAGCTTTGAGGGAGAAGCATCCAGTCTTTCACCATTAAATATATGCTAGCTGTAGATTTTCTTATAGATTTTTTTTTTTATCAAAATGAGGATGTTTTTCTATTACTGCTTTTCTGAGAGTTTTTATTACACCTGTTTGTCAAATTCTTTTTCTGCAACAATTGCTATAATAATGTGATTTTTCTGCTTTATCCTACTAATATTGTGGATTAGAGTATTTGATTTTTGAATATTAAATAAGCCTTGTATACCTGGACAAAATTCCACTTCGTCACATATATTGCTGAATTGTTTGTTAATATTTTGCTAAGAATTTTTGCATTTATAGTTATAGTTTTTTTTGTACTATCTTAATCTGGTTTTGGTATCAAGGTAATACTTGCTTCATAGGATGAATTGGGAGATAGTCTTTGTCTCCTATTTTTCCAGAAGAGATGTGTAGAATTGATATTGATGTTCTTTAAACTTTTGGTAGAATTCATCAGTGAAACCATGTGTGCCTAATGTATTTATTATCAAGAGGTTTTTAATTAGAAATTCAATTATCTTAATAGTTACAGGGATATTCAAATTATCTTTTTCATATTTGATGAGTTGAGTTTGTGACATGAAGGAATTGGTCCATTTAATCTAATATAAATTTGCTAACCAAAAGGGAGGAGGTTGAGTCCACCCAGAAGAAAGGCCTTGTGATCTCCTTCCAAAAAATCAGCCATTGAAATTCCTATGGAGCACTGTTCTACTCCGACGCACATAGGGTTGCCATGAGTTGGAGTCAACTTAATGGCAACAGGTATTGTTACTGGTACTGGTACTGGTACGTTATTTATACAATTTCCTATTATCGTTGTGATGTCTGCAGAATCTATGGTGATATCCCTTTTTTTATTCTTGGTACTAGTAACTTGTGTCTTCTTTATTTTTTGTCTGTCTTGCCAGAGCTTTGTCAATTGTACTGATCATTTTAAAAAACCAATCGTTTAATACTGTAAGTTTCTTTCTCAGCATTACTTTAGTTGTATCCCACAAATTTTGAGGTACTGTATTTAATTTTCATTCAGTTAAATGTGTTATTCGGTTTCTCTTGAGATTTTCTCTTGGATCCATGGGTTACTTGAAGTGCACTGATCATTTCCAAGTGCTCGGTGATTGTCCTATTCTCCGTTATTGGTTTCTAGTTTGATTTTCTTGTGGTCAGAGAATATTTTCTGTATGATTTCAATTCTTTTAAATGTTTAACTTTTGTTTTATGGCCCAGTATGTAGTCTACCTCATACATTTTCTGTGAACACTTAAAAAGAATGAGTTTTCTGCTATTGTGTAAAGTATTCTGTAAATATCAATTAGATTCACTTGGTTGATGCTGTTGTTGAGTTCTTCTACATCCTTGTTTTTTTTTTTTTGTTTAGTTGCTCTATCAGTTGTTGAAAGGTGGTGTTGAGGTCTCCAAGTATAATTATGGATTTGTGGATTTCTATCCATTTTTGTCTCATATTTTGCAGCTCTGTTGTTTAGTGCATACTCATTTAGAATTTCTATGTCTTCTTGGTGGGTTCATCTTTAACTACCATGTAATGTTTGTTCCTTTCTGTCCCTGGTATATTTCTTTGTTCTGAAATCTACTTTATCTGATATTATTATATCCACTCATGCTTTCCTTTGATTAAAATGTGCATAGCTTATCTTTTTTCATCTTATTGCATCATCTTATTGCATTCAACCTCTGTATATCATTATATTTGATGTGAGTTTCTTGTAAATAGTATATAGTTGGGTCATGTTTGTTTTTCTTTTCAATTCACTATGCCAATCTCTGTCTTTTCTTTTGTTTTTTAAATCATTCATGTTTAATGTAGCTATTGCTATATTAAGACTTAAGTCTGTCATTTTATGTTTGAGCTCTGTTTTTTTATTTTTCCATTTCATTTTTCCTGTCTTTCTATGGATTACTTGAATACTTTTTAGAGTTCTATTTTCATTTATCTGTAGTGTTTTTGAAAGCTCTGGTGGCACAGTGGTTAAGAGCTGGGCTGCTAACCAAAACGTTGGCAACTCAAATTCATGAGCTACTCTTTGGAAACTCTATGGAACAGTTCTACTCTTCTTATAGGGTAGCTATGAGTTGGAATTGACTTGATGGCAACAAGTTTGGTTTTGGTTTGGACAGTGTTTTTGAGTATATGTCTTTGAATAGATTTCTTTAAGGGTTGCTTTAAAACCGAAAACCAAAACCACTGCCATCGAGTCCATTCCGACTTATAGCGACCCTATAAGACAGAGTAGAACTGCCCTGCAGAGTTTCCAAGGGACGCCTGGTGGATTCGAACTGCCGACCTCTTGGTTAACAGCTGTAGCACTTAGCCACTACGCCACCAGGGTTTCCTAGGGTTGCTTTAGGTGTTACTACATAAACAGAAAAACAACAAAAGGAAGAATCTGGAATATCAGGAAGGAAGAAAGAACATGGAAAGAACAAATGTATGGGTAAATATAATAGTCTTTCTCCTTGTAAGTTTTCTAAATTATGCTTGATGGTTGAAACAAAAATTGTAACACAATGTAATGTGGATCTCAATGTATGTAAAAGAACCATTTAAAATGATTTGTGGGAGGTTAAAAAGAAATAAAGTTCTAGACTTAAAATGGCAAAATGTTGATATTATTAGATGGTAATAAGTTCTGTTAATATAGGGTTGCTGTAGGTGTTACTATATAAACAGAACTTAAAAAAAAAAAAAACAGAACTTACTACCACCTAATAATATCAACATTTTGCCAGTTCAAATATAGAACTTTATTTCTCTTTAACCTCACTCAAACCATTTTAAATGGTTCTTTCACATACACTGAGATCCACATTACATTATGTTATAATTTTTGTTTCAACCATCAAGCATAATTTAGAAAACTTACAAGGAGAAAGACTATTATATTTACCCATACATTTGTTCTTTCCATGTTCTTTCTTCCTTCCTGATATTCCAAATTCCTCCTTTTGTTGTTTTTTTTCCTCTTCAGAGAACTTATTTTAACCATTCTTTTAAGATAGGTCTGCTGGCAACAAATTCTCTTAGATTTCCCTCATCTGAGAACATCTGATTTCAGCCATCATTCCTGAAGGATATTTTCATTGGATATAGAATTCTGGGTTGACAGTTCTTTTCTTTCAGCACTTGGAAAATATGATGTCACTTCTTCCTGATCCTTCTCATTACTACTCCCCACCACAGGACACAAGAGGCCTTGTGACTGCTGAGTTGTGACACTTACTAGGCCTCCTCTGACAGCAACCCAGTCAGAGGGGGAGGGGGCATCTCCTGGTTGCAAGTGGGGATGAAAGTCAAAGCTCCAGTGGGTGGTCTCCACTGACATCATCTAGGGAGCAGTAGGAGGTAGAGGAGGGGTATTCACTACCACCCACTGGCAATAAACGTCCCAGCTTTCTCTTGGCCTTGTCTGATACTACCCCAGTGGAGGTAGAGCATGAGGCAACCTTCTGAGGGCGAAAGCCTAGCTCCCCACTCAGCCTTTGCTGATAGCTTTTTGTCTGGAGCAGAACATTTATTGTCTACAAGTTTTCTGCTAAGCTGCCCCCTTCCTGGTCCTCCTACTTTTTTTCTTGGGGCACTTTTTGTCTGTGCTCATTGGTGTTTCCAGGTTGCTGGTTTCTACAGTATCCAGTTTGGGCCATATGAGGCCAAAGAAAACCCGGGAACTCATCGACATACTGTTCCTTGGTTCTTGCAGTCCCTAACCAATCTACCTCCTTCTCTCCACCTGTCAGAATATTCTTATCCTTGTTTCACATATAATGTCTAGGGTTTTTAATTGCACTTAGCAGGGGGAACAGGGAAAAGTATGTCTATTACATCTTCCTGGAAGCAGAAGTCTTATTCTTATGTCTTTTAAAATTATTATTTAGTTTAAAAATGACTTTTTCCTTTGACAGTTCTGTGGCTGAATTCATTTAATGGACAAATGAGTTATTTTTTCAGGTATTGAACTTCACCATATAAGTAGCATTTGTGTTCATTAAAATTTGAAAGCAAATATAAACAACAAATAGTTCTGATGATAGCTGCCTCATTTTAATATTTATGTAGAAGCTACTGCATCATAAATATTGAGTTATGCTATTATCCCTGTCTATCTTGGCTTTTAATAAATGTAGAACTGGCAAACATTACTACTATATTCCTTATTTAGCTTTGAACTTAAGAATGGAAAACGTATTTCCTCATTAGAATTTGAAAAATGTCTATTTTGAGAATAGAATAGAATCCTACTTCACTATTTATCTCTCCCACTACCAAAATATTCTCCCAAACCTGCTCTTTCTTCATCATTTTTGTAAATACAGATAAAGAAAAAAATACTCCCATACCTTATACTTTGAAAAAGCAATGAAATAAGAATCTGTTTCTCATCTGCTCAGTTTCCTTTTTAATTAGATGGAAAAGAAAAGAAGTTGAAGTAAAGGGATAAAAGAAAAAACAGGAGTAAGCCTGGGCAAATTGGGGATTAGATGGCAAGAGAAGGAAAAGAGGAGGGAGAAAAGAGTAGAAAGAAGAGAGATAATCAAAGGGATGATAGAGGATTCAGTTTTGTCTGTAGCTGAGAGGCCATATTAAAACACTCCTTGATACTGGACTAAAATTTCATGTATTAAGAGTCCTCCATGTCTGAAGTTCCAAATGGTAATTCTTTCCTGGTAATAACTTCAGGTTAAAGCCAGATAAGGTTTGACTCAATTTTTTGCTGTTGTTGTGTGCTATCAAGTCAATGGCAACTCACAAGCTACACAGTAGAATTCTACTCCATAGAATTTTCCAGGCTGTAATCTTTACAGGAGCAGACTGCTAGGTCTTTTCTCACATGGAGCCACTGGTGGATTCAAGCTGCCAGCCTTTCAATTAGAGCCAAGTATTATAACCATTGCACCAACAGGGCTTCTTCTGACTCAAACCACAACCAAACCCATTGCTGTCGAGTCAATTCTGACTCATAGCGATCCTATAGGACAAAGTAAAACTGACCCATAAGGTTTCCAAGGAGCAGCTGGTGGATTCAAACTGCCAACCTTTTTTTTAGCAGTCCAATACTTAACCACTATGCCACCAGGGCTCTCTGACTCAACTTCGAAGATCATAATAATATTTGTGCATCCAGAATATTAAATCCTCACAGTGGTGATGTTCTCAGGGGCATAGGAGTCACATCACTCACTGGTGACCTAGCACATTGTCTGGTTATGTTAGGCCATAAATACATGCAGAAAGAATGAAATCTACTGGAGGGACACTATCCTTAGTGGGACCTCTCTGAAGATTCTGATCCTTTTGAAATTTCAGGAGAAATGCACACATACTTAGACACACACACATATTAAAAAATACCATTGCCACCATATATGTTCAAACGCAGTTCTTCTATTCAGCATGTTCAGGAATAATATTTCAAACTTCCTTCAAATAAGTAGGTCACAGCTTGACAATGGTAATTTCTGAGAGCTGTACGAATGGCAAATACATTTGAACTTGTGCGAGAACTGCACGTGTTTGAAGGTGGCTATTTTGGTGTGCTGTATTGAGGAGGCTTCCAAGGCAAGTAAGGGGAAGAGTGGCAGAGGAGGGGCCAGAAGAACTGTGGGACACTGTAGCATATCATAAATTTGAAGTTTTGAAATAAGGAGAGCTATGACTGGCAGAGGCTTAAAAAAACCATTGCCATCAAGTCAATTCCGACTCAAAGACACAGGCAAACACACACCCCAATTATCCTGATGCAATTGGTGAAGGCAGCATAGTATGCTGGTTATGAGTCAGACACTGCAGCCAAACTTTGCAAGTTAAAATCTGGACACCATCCTTAACTAGTTGTGCGATCTTGGGAAACTTAACTTCTTCATGCTTCAGCTTTCTTGAGTGTAAAGGAGAATGATGACAATGATAGGAGCTACCTCAACGCGTTGTTGTGAGGACTGAACAATTTAAGTTTGTAAAGCACTGATATGTAATAAGTGCTAGATAAATAAATGGAGCCCTGATGGCTCAGTGGTTAAGAGCCTGGCTGTTAACCAAAAGTTTGGCAGCCGTTCCTTGGAAACCATATGGGGCAGTTTGACTCTGTCCTATAGGGTCGCTATGAGTTGGAATGGACTCAACAGCAAAGGGTTAAGATAAATAAATATTTATTTATCCTTATTATTAGTCTGAGTAGTCCCCTAACATTTTCATCAAACCTTTTTTTTTTAACAATATACACAGCAAAATCTGCAAAAGCCAGAACGTGTCTAAGGAAGAAGCCTATCAGAGAAGGAAAATTCAAATATTTTCCACTAATAGAGAGTGATAGAAAAGCTGTAAGTCTGCACCCTGTCAAAGGTGGAAAACTTGGGAGACCTGGAAAACAAGGCAGCCCTGTCAAGTTCAGGCTGTCACAGGTTTGACTGTATACATATATGGAAGCCTGGCACCGTGGTTAAGTGCTCAGCTGCTAATTGAAAGGTCAGCTGTTGGAACCAATCAGCCACGCCAGGGGAGAAAGATGTGGCATTCTTCTTCCATAAAGATTATAGCTTTGCGAAATCTATGGGGCAGAGTTCCACTCTGTCCTATAGGGTCTCTATGAGATGGAACTGACTCAACAACAACAAGTGTATGTGTGTGTGTGTGTGTATTTATACAGTTTGTTTCTTGTAAAACCATCGCCACCATCTATTTCCAAAACTTTATCATCACCCTAAACAGAAACTCTGTACCTATTAAACAACACTCTTCACTCCCACCCCTCACCCCAACCCCCAGAAACCACCAAAAACTCTCTTCTGTCTCTATGCATTTGCCTATACTATATATTTTATAGAAGCCCTGGTGGGCCAGTGGTTAAGAGCTCAGCTGCTAACCAAAAGGTTGGCAGTTCAAATTCACCAATATGATCCTTGGAAACCCTATGGGATAGTTCTACTCTGTCCTATAGGGTCGCTATGAGTCGGAATTAACCGGTTTGGTTTCGGTTTTTTGGTATATATTTTACATAAGTAGCATCCTACAGTATGTGCCCTTTTGTGTCTGATTTACTTCACCAAGCATAATGTTTTCAAGGTTCCTCCACATTATAGCATGCATTTCATCATGTCTTTTGACAAGGGTGTATTCTGGGGTTGAAGCTGGAATTGTTCAGAAAAGAGGGAGCACGGTGAACACAGCAGGGCGACCTAGCTTTTCCTCTAGGACATATGGCTCTCCCAACCATTCGCAGGACTGTCTTCTCATAAAAGAGCAAACCAGAGATGCCGAGAGGACCCATCATCAAGGACCAGATGCAAGAGACTGCTTATCATCAGGCAAGCTAAGGAGCAGTCTTGCCAGCGGGAGTAGTGGGGCACTTGCTTGTCACACCCCCAGTCAGTGTTCCAGGGAGATTCTGAGGACAGCATGAAGAAGCTGCTGTGAGACCCTCCCCCTCATTCTGGGCTGCCCAAGAGAAGAAGCTTCCTGGCCTCCCTGCTCCTGTGATGCAGAGCGTGAGAGATGCCCACCACCTCCCTGTGCTGATAGGGCTGCAGAGCATCTTTTGCTTGGTTTCCTTCCCATATTGAACACCAAAATCTAGCATCACAAATGAGAAAAAAAAAAAAAAATCCATTGGATGGAGCATGGTGCTAACAAGGCCAAGACTCAGTCTTGGCCTTGTTAGCACCATGCTCCATCCAATGGAATGTTTCAATTAGCTTTGCAGAGAATCAGCAAACTGTTCCCCAGACCCTGCCAGTCTTTTTGCAAGTGTGGGTTGGGTGAGAAAACCTGAGTTAAGGATAACCTATTACCACTGCCAAAGGACCACTCAAAGTGCAGACTTATGGCTAATGGCTCAGGACCACTACACCTAAAGGGAAGTAGATACAATGACAGCATGCTGTGTGTCTCTATTGTCCTACAGCATGTTAGAGCTGACTGTTCCATAGGTTACTATGAGCACACTTTGCACTAGCTCTTTCACTCTAAATTTATTGAATACTTGTTACCTATAAGGCACTACACTACTCTCTCTAAACCCACTGCCATCAAGTGGATTCTGCCTCATAGCAGACCTACAAAATTAAGTAAGACAAAATCCCTCTCAGGAAGAAAAGAGAAGGGAGGAGAGGAGGGCATAATGGAGGAGGAGAGCTCGTGAGGCAAGAAAGGCAAGAAGAAGGGCGAGAAAGAAATTTTACGATCTACTCTATTCCAGGTTGGAGTCCCTGGGTGGCGCAAAGCAAAGGTTGAAGGCTCGAGTCCACTCGGAGATGACTCAGAAGAAAGCACGAATGACTGACTTCCTTCTGAAAAATCTCCCCCTGAAAACCCTGTGGAGCACAATTCCACTCTGATACACATGGAGTTGCCACGAGTCAGAATCAAATCAACAGCAACTGGTTTACTGGGTTATCTCAGGTGATCCAGTGATAGAATTCTCATCTTCCATGAGGGAGACCTGGGTTCGATTCCCAGCCAAAGCACTTCACACACAGTCACCACCAGTTTGTCAGTGGGGCTTTCGTGTTGCTATGATGCTGCACACATTTCAGTGGAGCTTCCAGACTCAGACAGACTAGGAAGAAAGGTCTGATGATCTAGTTCCAAAAATCTGCCAAAAATGAACACCCTATGGAGCACAATGATCCAATCTGCAACTTATCATGAGGATGGTGCAGGGCCAGGCCAGCATTTTGTCCCATTGCACATGGGGCTGTCATGAGTCCAGGTAACTCAATGACAACTAACATCAACACTGTATCCCAAGACTGTGATTTTTTTTTTTTTTTTAACACATGTTATCTTGCTTAACACCTGCACCAACCATATGGGCAAAAAATGTTATACTCATTTTATACATGAGAAAGTAACAGGCTCAAATTATTTAGAGTTTGAACATAACAATGAAAGCACAAAAAGCTTTCAATGGCCATTTTTCAGCCTGTTGGAATTGGTCTTGTGGTAGAAAGTGAGCTGAACTAGAAACGAAATCTCCAGGCTCTGGACTACTCTCTGGTCGATAAGCTAGATGATCCTGGGCAAGTCACAAAACCTCTCTGCGCCTCTGCTTCTTAAGCTGAAAATGGTTAGGTTGGACGGTCAGGTGGAGAGCCTACAGACCCTTTTCTACAGCCACAAGATACGTTAAAATAAATTGAATCTGGCTGTCAAAGGCACAGCCTGAAATACTCAGCTCTCTGCCTTCAGCACCGTCACCTATGACTTCTATCTGAGTCATGGCACCAGAACCGTCAAAGAAAAAAAAATGCACTGGACAATGTTAAAACAGGTAAGGATGACTTTCTTCAAAGGATTATTGCAAAAAGGGGAGGAAAGGAACTACTGCATCTCAGAGGGTGAGATGGTTTTTAAAGCCTGGAGTGAACTAAAGGAAAAAATACTGAAGTACCGAAGGACATTAGGGGGAGGTTAAGCAATGGGTACGTAGATCACATGAAGTTATTTCCTGAGTTTACTGTTAAGGTCCAAAGTAACATGTTCTAACTGGATTCTGTAAGGGCCAGGGAGAGAAGGTCAGGGGCCTTGAGTCAGGAAAAAGCCTGCCTAAAGGTCTTTTTAAAGGTCAGTCAAGCTGAGGGGCCACCTGGTGAGTTGTTTTCCAGAACACAAAAGGTTGGGGGAATTTCTTTAACCACCACTGTTCTCCGGGATCACAGGACTCAGGTAACATTCCAAGTGGCTGTCCTGTAGGCTGCCACTTGCCCCTTGGTCACCGCCCATCTGAAGACACTAATGTTTGTAACCTCTGTACAGGTTGAGCCCTTCCAGAGCCTACAGCTTAGAAGACTAACCTCAAATGACAGACTTTTTCCAACATTTGTACCAAAAATTCATTTGCAGCTTTCAGATCTTGAAACATTTACTTATTCTGAATGGAGCACCTGAAATAATTTAATGTCCACAGTCTTTCCAAAGACTTACCTCCCTGTGCTAATCCACCAAATAGTCAGCTCTTTCAAAGATCTGTGTGTATGGATCCAACCCTTCTTACAGACATCCAGGAAACTGGACTAGATAAAAGTAAGGGTTTGGGGAGAAAAAAAAAAAAAAATGTAAAGCGTTGGACCTCAAGTTATGAAGCTGGCCCAGAACTACACAAGCTCAGGTGTCAAGTACACTGAAGGCTTTCTGTGGCTTTTCAGGAAATGTTTGCTGGTGCTAATAATGTTGCATTCAATCAGATATGTTGGCTCTGTGGCAGTCATAAATGAACATAAAGAGTGTTTCCACCTAGAGATTTTAAAATCTCCATGCCAAGTGACTAAACAGACAGAAAAGGAGTCAGTTCTCAGGATACATCTGCCCAGTTCCTTTCCCTTTTCTCCTTCGAGAAATGAGACAAAGTTTGTTCACTGAGCAGAGAAAGTGTTGGGCCGGAGTCCATGTGCCATCTCTGAAGGAGATCATGTTCCGAAGCACAGGCCACCAACGTCAGTGCCAACCTCAGAGGCGTTGCCGTCCTCTCACCTGCTAACGAGTCCTGCCAAGAGTGGGCTGTGCTGGAGGTGGAAGGAACGGCTGCAGGAAGCAGACGTTCCCTCTGCATCCCTGGAACCTGTCTACCACATCTGGAATGTTCTCAGCGGGGTGGCACTTGGTGTTTGTGTTTTGACTAGTCCTTGAAGTGGCTGCCTGAGTGGGGAGATGCAGATGAGGGCACTTAGCACTTCAAAGTCCTGGAGGCCTTTTTCTTAAACTTGGGACTCTAAGAAAAACAGAGGGAGAAAAATAAACCAGCCAAGCGCCAAGCCCAGGAGCTGATCCCGGCGATAGCCATGCGCATCCGGGCTGAGAGGAGGGGCTGGCACAGGCCACACGTGCATCCATCAGGCGGGGAAGGATTGTTGGCCGGATGCCAGTCACATCAGCTGTCACCCTAAGAAAGTAAGTGCTTTAAGAACAGAAGAGAAAAGATAAAGTGCTGGTCACTTTTGTCATGGAGGTGGCGGTGAGTGCAGCGCTAATGGGAAGAGGAGACCCAGAGCCTGAGTGGCCGAGGTGGCCTCTCGGTCTAGTCGATGCTATTGATGAGGTTTGGGGCTGTGAACTACTGCACGCCTCCTGCACTCCATCTTTCACTCTGTCTCACAGGCAGCTATCTGCTGTCTCCATTTAGCTTTGTCCTTCAAAGGCAGGCGCACAGCATGGGCGCTCTGTGAATCGTCACATGGGCAGTTTGATTCCCTTAAAGAGAAGCTAACACAGTGACCTGATTTCAGGGGACTGATGGCCTTTGAGAAAGCAAATATTTAAACAATAACCATACTGGATGTGTGCCGCAAATTAAAAGGTGAGGAATCTTTTTCAAAGTCTTAAAAAAGAAACCCTTAGCATACATAGACTGAACTCTGCAACACCAAACACACGTATCAAAACAAAAGAAAGTCTGAGAGATCCAGATGTCGGTCTCGGCTGGCAGACGCCATCCAAATAATTGATCAAATTGCTTAATTTTTAATCCGAGTATTTGATATCGCGAGAAGAAAGCATAAAACAAACCACAGGAAAATTATAGACTTAATTGCTAAATTAATTATTTTTTTGGTGCTTGGTTTGTATAAACAAGCAGAGCAGTGATGTATCACAGTAGAAGTTCTGAAATTTCTTAGTTACTTTTGTTTTCAAAAAAAAAAGTTCTGGGGAAAAAACAAAATTTTTCTTACTCAAGAAAATATATATTAGGTATTTATCTGAAAATTAAAATATTGATGTGAAATTCAAAATGTACATCATTTGTTAAAACAAAAAAAAAAAAATCCAGCTAAGAGAACAGGGCAACTGATAACGAACGCCCCTTAAAATCCTTTAAACTCATTATGTGAAGTGTTAGCAGTAAAAATTACTTTCTTGGCTATGCAAAATATTTTTTGAGAATCAAATAAATGTAAAGAAGAAATTCTTATCATTACCAAATAATATTTTGTTTAAATCCCCTTTACCTTTTACCTTAACAGTTAACTTTGGTTTATCAAACAAATACATTATTGGCGTTTAAAAAGGCTTTTAAAAGAGTCCCATTGTAACAAAGACAATCTGGGGCATTTGTTAATGACAAGAGTGTCATTCTTAACTGAATTTCTAGGCTTTTGTTTTCACAATGTCACTGTCAAAATTTTAAGAACCTCAAAATCATTCTACATATTTAAATTTCTTATCTAAGAGAGAAAATTACTTAAGAGTGAGGATTTGATTAAATGGAAGGAGAAGCAAAGTTTGGTGATCGATATTGTTGATCAGCTTTTTCACCAAAATAACAATTTTTTAAAAATCAAGGAGTATCTGTTTAAACAAGCAAATCATCTTGTCCTACTTCTGATCTCCAGAGTAATAATTTTATTACCTTTCTTCTCTGGGGGCACAGTGGGTGCCATAAGTTTTCTTCAAGATCAAAATATATGCCTGGCTGGCTTTGCCAATTTTTTGACCAGAAGCAACGGCAAGTTTGCTTTACAGAGAACAACACATGAAAAACAATTGATAGTAACCACAGACCTTTCTTTTGTTAAAAAGCATTTTCCTTCCTGCTCCCCACAAGTAGACCTTCCCATCAGCAACCCTTAAGGATGAGAGAGCCCTGAGTAAAAGGAGGTAAGAACAGAAGACATGGAGAGGCCACGCCTTGTGCCAATCGCTCTGCACCTGCTAATGAGGCTGACATGTTTGGACGAAGCAACCCAATTTGCATTTGTCACCAGAGTGAGACATTAGCAGTGTGAATATTGAGAGGGACAGATGTGCCCCAGCAGGGCTGCCGCTTCAGACAGCCTGCTGTGCTACGAACACCAGAGAGGCTGCCAGCCCAAGGGACACCACCTCGCCTCCGAGGAGCCCGCTGGTACTGCCAGACATGGAAGAAGAATAGAAAGACATATGTCCTTCCACAAGGCCCTGGGATCCTGGCTCATGGACAGGGGACATATTGGCTGATGCCCCATTGTGTGCTGAATTTACAGGTCCTTGGGGACTGTTTCTTGTCTTTTGGGTACCATGGCCCCTCATCTTTTCTGACTCCACACCCGTCCTTCCTGTGTTCTTCAAAGATGCAAAGACTTTACTCTACTCTGCTCTTTTCTGAGATGGAGTGTGCTGCTTCACCATTGCTGCCAAATTCTCATTCATCATCTTCTGTTTCTTCCAAAGACCAGAAAATAATGGCAAGTCTATAAGTACTGTTTAGTGTAGCTGGTGTTATTCCCTGACCGATGGAAAACACTTAGATATTATATCTGATTTTCTTCCTAGGTTTATTTTCATAAGAAGAAAATCTTACATTAGACTGAATTAGAATTCATAATTCATAATATTTTTTATGCCACCATGTAGTTTAAGACAGGGGTTAGCAAACTTTTTTCTGTAAAGAAAAAAAAATTAAGAGCCAATAGTAAATTGTTAGGCTTAACCCTGCTATTGTAGTGCAAAAGACAACACACAAATGGGTGTGGCTGTGTTCCAATAAAACTTTATTTACAAAAACAGGCAGAGGGCCAGATTTTTCCTTCAGGTCATAGTTTGCTGACCCCTGGTCTAGGACAAGACTATGTGAAAGATAAATGCACATTTTTCAGAATCCAGTCCTGGTTTGGAAAAACAGTTGATGCAACCCATCATATAGCAGAAAGGCAGGCCATTAAATCCAAACACCCAGGATTTGACCTCAGCTCCTTGCCTCACAACTGAAGAAACTTGGCAAAGTTGCTCACCCTCTCTAAGCCTTGTAATATGAGGGCATGACCTTCTCTCAGGCACCACCTTGCTATACGGATAAATAAAGCGATTTTTAAAGCTTAATAAACACAGTGTAGCCAACTTTAAACACCCAGTAATTGTTAGTCCCCCCAAACTATCTACAAGATTGGTCACTGCCCCCCACTCCTGCATCATGAGCCTCTCCATTTCTCAAACCCTCCCGATTTTTCTCTCTCCACTCTAACCCATTTTCACAACGCAACACATTCCACTTACTGATGGGCAACTCCGCCCAGATATTCCACAATCAATTTTAAAAGTTCACAGACAAGTTGATTATCCAGAGTCCCACTCCTTCACATTTAATTTCCATTACGAGTATCCAATTCCCCCAGCCCACCCTACATACAAACCACTGCCAAATCCTGTAGATTCATCCTCAAATCCTTCCCTTGCCCTTTTCCATACTCATCTTATTTCAGATCCTAATTGTCATCTCAGCCTGGTGTTCAAGGCCTTTCTGGATCAGACTTCAATTCACCTTTCTGACTTCATTGCCTGCTCCTCGGCTTAAAACCTATCCTGACACCAAACTGGGCTATTGTTTAAGACTAGGTGCTTTCTGGCTTCTCCATTTTTCCTCACTGTGTTCCTTCTGCCTGGAATGCCACCACCCAGGACCACTTTTCAAAATCCCACCCATCTTTTAGGGTCTTCCCCATGAGTCTCCTTGCCAAATTCTTCTTGGAAAGACACCTCCCTCCATTAAGCCCCATTGCTTATGAATGTATCAACATTGGGCATTTACCAAATCCTGACTTGTGTCACTGTTATTTTTATGTTTTCCTCTCACTTGACTGTAGCTCTTTGAAAGCGAGAGTTGTCGCACTCAGGTTAGTTGCTGCCTGGCAGGGTGCTTTGCAAAGAGCAGCTCAGGTCCCTCCCTGGCCAGTGTTAGATATGGATGACGTATTGGAGGGATCTGAATGTATCACTTCTTAATAGAGGGAATATATGACAGTGGTGACAACTGGGACTAGCTCTCAGCTTTATCATGTAACCCACTGCCATTGAGTCAATTCCGACTCCTAGTGACCCTATAGGACAGAGTAGAACTGCCCCATAGGGTTTCCAAAGAGCACCTGGTGAATTCAAACAGCTGACCTTTTGGTTAGCAGCCACAGCTCTTAACCACTATGCCACCAGGGTTTCCATGTCATGTAAAAATGGTCAATACTGAGAATGTTAATTTTCCTCTCCATACTTCTCTTTCCTTCCCTATAAGATAGGGTTAACAATTGGGTAAAAAGTTCCTACTCTAGGGTCAGAGATCTACTTAGGACCCAACTCCTACAGTCTATTGTTCTCAGCCCCATGCACTGACTTCACTATTGTCATGCTAATGTTACTCCAGAACAGGATGGATGAGATTCTCCATAACCATGTGGGGGTAGGAAGAACTAGAAAGAAGGGACAATAAAGATTAATTTTGGCCAACTTTTGACTCCCAGACAGGCTACCTGTCATTATGTCTTTTTACTCAAGCCTGTAGGTCAAGAGTTTCTAGTTGGATTCAAAAAAAACAAAAAGTATGTAATTTTATTCTCTGAACTGGGATTTGTGGAAGCTGCAGGTCTTGACTCCACCAATTAGCTTTCTACCACTGATGGCCACTGCAGAGTGGGGAGCCACAGAAAGCAAGGTGCTCCCAAAGCTGCAAGGCCTCTCTAATTCATAGGCTTGCACTGTAGAGGTCCTGGGACATTCAGCCTTTAGACAGCTTGTGGAGGAGCATGGCTGTGACTGTGGCACCAGAGAACCAGGGACTACGGTAGAGAAGCCCTGCCACCTGCCTCCATGGAGGTTATAAGGGCATTCTGAGCACATGCCGTGTTAGGATCTACACAGGGCCTGGCACGGGAAAGTAGCCAGTACATGCTACGCAATGTTAATGTTACACATGAGGACATCTAGAAAATACCTGAACATGGGCCTCTTTGCTTTACTCACATTCCCAGCAACAAGTAGAGAAAGCATCCACATTGAGTGCCAGTCATAGGACTTGTAACCCTTGTCAGAAAATAGGAGGGAAAAAGAACTTTGTCCAGAGAAATCAGAAGGAGTTTCATGCTATCCAGGTTTCTGCTGGATGAGAATATTTGAGGGGAAAAAAATAGTTCTCTCCAGAGGAATTTTCTGAGGAGAACAGAGCATTTCACAGCTGTGCTGTGGCTTGAAAACCTGTCTCTAGTCTTGAGATCTGCCCTGTGGCACTGGACACAATGTTGGATTTTGATTAACTTGTTTGGTGTAAAAGAAAGTAAAAATCATAGGCGGTCAGGGAAGAAAAGTCTGTGAGGTCTGGGTGAGCCTTCTGACATTGTATCTTCCACTGGAACATATTTTGTCCACAAGTTTGGAAGGTTATAAATGAAAGAAATGTATTTTTAGAATCAGAAAATAAAAAATTTATTTGAAAGGGAATTGAATGAAAAAGATAATCAGATTTTATTAAATTATACAAATTGTACACTCAAACAAAAGTGCATTTTGTGATTTATAAGTAATAATAATGTAATAATTAAATAACTTAGTGACCACTAACTCCAAGGGAATTTATTTGGAGTATGGATGAAATAAAATCCTTGTCCTTAAAGAAAATTTGATCAAATCAGGACTAACCAAGGCAAGAAGAGACCAAAAAAACCAAACCCAGTGCTGTCGAGGTGATCCCGACTCATAGCAACCCTAAGCATAAACGCTAGGTTCTTAAGGGTCATAGAGTCACTTCTGACTCATGGCAAACTTATACGCAACAGGATGAATACTGCAGGTCCTTCGCCATCTTCACAATCATTTGCTGTTTGAGTCCATTTTTGCAGCCACTGTGTCAGTCCATCTCGTTGAGGGTCTTCCTCTTTTTCATTGACAGTCTACTTTCCCAAGCATGATGTCCTTCTCCAAGGACTGGTCCCTCCTGATAATATGTCCCAAGTGCTTGAGACAAAGTCCCACCATCCTCATTTCTAAGAAGCATCCTGGCTTTACTTCTTCCAACACCATAATTCAAAGACATCTATTCCTCTTTCATCTTCCTTGTTCATTGTCTAGCTTTCACGAACCTATGAAGTGATTAAAAATACTATGGCTTGGGTCAGAGGCACCTTAGCTCTCAAGGTGATATCTTTGCTTTTTAACACCTGAAAGAGGTGTTCGAATCCATCAGCCACTCTTGGAAACACTATGGGGTGGTTCTACTCTGTCCTATAGAGTTGCTATGAGTCAGAATCGATTTGACAGCAATAGGTTTTTTGTTTTTTTAATTTTAAAGGGATTGGTCAGTGGACCAGATGTTTCTCAAGGTATTTCTCTGCTTTAAAAAGGAGACTGCTCTTGGGCTTGGGCACTTGAGAAGCTGGAAGGGCTCAGGAGAAGTGGACTCTGCTTTGTACCCATAAAAAAAAATAATGTATGAAAATTCAGACTTAGTAAAAAGATAAATTTGTGATTATTCCTTCAACAGTGATATTTTCATCTTTAAAAATATGAAGTATAGAATCATTTTAAAATTCCTTGAGTGCATTTAAAATAAAATTCTGTTTACAAAAATTTGAGGACCTATCTTTTAGGTAAATTTATTCATGTACGTAAATTACGTATACTATTTCTGCATGTATGCTATTTTTAACAAACATATAAAAACCTCACCCAAAAAAAACCAAAACCAAACTCATTGCTTTCGAGCCAGTTCCAACTCATACAGACCCTATAGGACAGAGTAGAACTGCCCCACAGAGTTTTCAAGGAGCACCTGGTGGATTCGAAGTGTCGACCTTTTGGTTAGCAGCTGTATAATCACTACACCACCAGGGTTTCCAAAAACTCAACAGGACATAAATTTTCCTTCTTGTGCTGTTTTGGTGTTTTCACATATGAGTAAATGAGATACTGAATATAAACTTGGCTTTCATAAGTATAAATTTAAATATTAGACATTCATATTTAACCTTATATTCAATTATTACTACCTTTATGGAAGGTCTATTGAAACTCTTGGAGGGAAAGAGAGCAGTAAATAAAGTGTCTCCACCCATAAAACAAAACAAGACTAAAGGTGCACGCCAGCCCAGGGGCAAGGACTAGAAGGACTGAGGGTACAGAAAAGCTGGTAGTAAGGAACCCAAGGTCGAGAAGGGAGAGTGTCGACCTGTCGTGGGGTTGGTAACCAATATCACAAACCAATATGTGTACTAACTGTTTAATAAGAAGCTAGTTCTGTAAACCTTCATCTAAAGTATAGTAATGAAAAAGAAGTCTACATCTCTCTATGATGTTTCTCAAAGTAGCTAGAGAAAGAAGCTGAAGGATTTGAATGGTCTTCGTTCTACTTCCTTCTTTTTTTTCTGAAAACATTTTGATAAATAACTTTAAGCTAAAATAACTGTAAATTTTTCACATAGAAGCTACCACTCTTTCCTACTGGAATACAAAGCCAACCCGCTACAGCTCTTGACAGCTACCTGGAGAATAATTAAGACAGGGGAGTTGCCTGAGGAGAGGTGTCTGTGGATTTGTCCACAAGTGACGAGAAATGGTGAAGTGGGTGCTCATCCAAGAACCTTAATTCCTGCAAACAGTCCCGTTTCTTCACATCCAGACCATCATCTTTGCTTGTCAACAAAATTTCATAACCTAAAAGAATCAACTTGGTAATGAGTTCATCACCTTCATTTTTCATTTTCTTCATTTGTCTTCATTTTTGTGCAAAAATACAAACTTCATAATCAGTTCTTTAATACATTACGATATTCCAAAAGCTTCAAATGCAATTAAGCAGAATCCATTTCTACCACATGCTTGTGGCTCCCCCCGAAACAAGTGCTTAGTGTCATTGTGGTAGCTCTCAGAATGTCAGGAATTTTGCATAATAATTCATTTTTGGAGCTAACATTAAGAGTTAAATTTGAAAAGAAGAAATTCAACTATTTTAAAAGCTCAAACATTTCTTGGGAATATGTATTTCTCAAAGTTGGGAACTGAGCATGAAATGCTAAGGAAAAATGTGTGGCTAAGGACAAAAGTTGTGGGTCGGTAGCTGTTCTCATAAACCAGTTGCTGTGGAGTTGATTCTGACTCCTAGTGACCCATGTGTGTCAGATAAGAATTGTGCTCCATAGGGTTTTCAATGGCTGGTTTTTCAGAAGTAGATTGCCAGGCTTTTCTTTTAAGGCTCCTCTAGGTGGATTTGAACCACCAACCTCTGGGTTAGCACCCAAGCAAGTTAACCATTTACACCACCCAGGGACTCCAGTGATGATCATCCCATTACCTTGGAATCGATTCTGAGTCATAGTACCCTATAGGACAGAATAGAACTGCTCCACAGGGTTTCCAAGACTGTAATCATTACAGAAGCAGAGTGCCACATCTTTCTCCCATGGAGCCACCGGGTGGGTTAGAAGAGCCAACCTCTCAGTTAGCAACCAAGCGCTTAACCACTGCTCCATCAAGGCTCCAGTTATGATCATACCCATACCGGTTCCCGTCGAGTTGATTTTGACTCATAGCATCCCTACAGGACAGAGTAGAACTGCCCCATAGGGTTTCCAAGGAGCAGCTGGTGGAATTGAGCTGCCAAACTTTTGGTTAGCAGCCTGAGCTCTTAGCCACTATGCCACTAGCTGTGATCATAAAAAATCCCATTGCCATCGAGTTGATTCCAACTCATAGTGACTTTACAGGACAGAGTAGAACTCCCCATAGGGTTTCCAAGGAGCGGCTGGTGGATTCAAATTGCTGACCTTTATGGTTAACAGCCATAGCTCACTGTAGCTCTTAACTAGCTATGATCATAGAAAGGTTGAATTCTGGGCATTCCATGTTTAACAGTATGCTCTTCAATGGGTGTTTACCAGGTTGGTGTGGGAGAATACAACTTATATCTGATGCTGCCTGTAGGGTGTGTGTGTGTGCATGTACTCTGTATGTGAGTGCGTTATGTATATGTGCATATGTACCACAAATATAAGTTCTATTGTTTTAATGTTTTCCATTTAAGATAATATGACATGCTTTGGCAACTTTGACTCTTTCTGGGGTGTAAAATACTGTGGCTGTAGGTGAAGTGACAGGTAGCGATAATATGGCATGCCAGTAAAACAGAATCACTGGCCCTGAGGTAATCTTCAAAAATGCCTGAGGGATGGAAACATGACATTTCTTTTACTTGGCATATGGCATTAGTACTCAGGAGTAAAATTAAATGCTTTATTTGAAGATGTCAATGGGTTTTGAGGCAATGTTTCTCTTTGGCAATTATTTGCTTATAGGTGATTCACTGAGAGTCCAGGGTCTGTGTGGAAAACACACGTGACCTGAGAAAAACATACATTAAGGATGAAAAATTAATACTGCCACTTTCTGTTGCCATCTAATATTCATAGAGCATTGGTTTCAAGCCCAACTAACACTCTTTGGGTTTCAATTCCATTTATTCTTGCTAATTTCCTAATTCCTACTAATTCCAGTAGAATCCATCTGTGATGCTTTGTTGAGTTAAATATAAATGTACTGGGAGCTCAGAGTCACCAAAACCAAAAACCAAACCAAACCCAGTGGCATCGAGTCAATTCCGACTCATAGCGACCCTAAAGGACAGAGTAGAACTGCCCCATAGAGTTTCCAAGGAGCGCCTGGCAGATTTGAAACACCAACCCTTGGGTGAGAAGCCGTAGCACTTAACCACTACGCCACCAGGGTTTCCCTCAGAGTCACATCTCCCTATAAATCGCTACAAGTGGTTAAAAAAAAAAAAAAAAGAATAGTTAAAACTCTATGGACAAAGCAGATGGAAAAGTGATTGAAGCCATCAAATATTTACATTCTCCCTTCACTTGCAGTTAGTCTCAAATCATATCCTTTTGCTAACTGAAAAGAGTGACTTTTTGAAAAGCCATTCCACTGCTGCTGGGAATACAAAATAGTACAGCCATTGTGGGAAATACTGTGGCGGTTCCTCAAAAAAACTCAAAATGGAACTACCATGTGACCCAGCAATTCCATTCTGAGGTATATACCCAAAAGACTTGAAAGCAGAGACTCAAACAGAGACTTGTACACCAACGTTCATTGTAGCACTATTCACAATAACCTAAAGATGGAAACAACCTAAATGCCTATCAACAGATGAATGAATAAACCAAATGTGGTACATACATGCAATGGAATACTACTCAGCCAGTAGAAGAAATGAAGTCTTGATACATACTACAGTATGGATGAAGTTGAAAGGCATTATGCTGAGTGAAGTAAGTCAATCACAAAAGGACAAATATTGTATGGCCTCATTCACATAAGAAGACAAGAAAAGGTGATTATACAGAGATCAAAGTTTATTACCAGGGGCAGGAGGAAGGAAGAAAAAGGGGGTTAACGGTGGTGGAAAAATCACCTTTATTAAGGGTAGGATTGCACAGCCAATTATTGAATTGTTGTCAGTAAGTTGTACACCTATAAAAAGTTGAACTGGCAAAAGTTATGTGATAGATACATTTACAACAACAACAACAACAAAAAGTAGCTGTTGAGGCTGCTTAGATATGACCTAACACTTCATAGGATTTGGTTTCTTGGTTTGGAGGTCCAGGGACACTCCAGTTAATTGGCTTAATGACATGGTTAGTGCTTTTGTTCTATCTCTTAGTTTGTTGCACAGTGCCTGGGGTCTTAAAAGCATGCAAGTGGCTATCCAAGGTGCGACAATTGGTCTCCATTCACCTGGAGCAACAGAGGAAGAAAGAGAGTCAGGAATAGGAGGAAGATAAGGAATGTGTGGCTTATTGCCTCCACAAACAACTGTCACCTTTGTCATGAGACCAGAAGAACTGGATGGTGCCCAGCTACCATTACTGAACATTTTGATCAAAGATTCCACAGACGAATCTTTGTCAAAAGGGGAAAAATTCAAAATGCAAAATTCAAATTCTCATGGACTCCAGACTTTCTGGAGCCATAGAGGGTGGATAAATCCCTGATATTATTGTCCTGCGATAGTCTTTAAACCTTAAAACAAAAATATCCCCTGAAGTGTTCTTAAACCAAAGTCTTCTTAAAACCTAACAATAGTTTAGTTTAACTTTACTAGTTACATTTTTCTTAAAAGATTTCCTTGAACATCATGCTCTTTTAAGAAATATCTATATTGGATCAAATTGACAACAGCAACTTGAAAGATTAGATAGGAAACTTAGGGGGCAGTGAGATTATGTTAATGAGGGAGGAACAACTCAGAAAAGGAGGGTGAGAATAATTGTACAACTTGAAGAAAGTAATCAATATCACTAAATTGTACATGTAGAAACTGCTGAGTTGGCATATGTTTTGCTGTGGGTATTCTCAGCAACAACAAAATAAACAAAATTTAGAAAAAAGGTATATGATCTCTTCATGGCATTTTTTGGAATATCCTTTTTGTTTATGTGTTAGTTTGTTTTTGTTTAGAAAGGAAGTGAAAGCCCAACTATATTTTCTACGTTATATCTGTGAAAGTAGCCTTTGGTATTATATTGATTCCATTCTGTATCTTAACATGCTTTGTAATTTTTTTATAAACCAAAGAAGCAAAAATTTCAGCAAATTAGTTCCCTCATTAAAGCTGGGTTAAAAGAGGGTTATATACATCATCAAAAGATATTTTCATCTCGAGTCAAAGTAGACCATGGAGTGAAGCCAAGCTCTTTCCTTCCTGGATCAGAGGTGTAAGCAGACCAAGCAACAGGAAGTCTGGGAATGTGGAAAACCTAAGGCTCTTTATGGCCTGAGTTTTTGGAAATTGAGGTAAGGACAATGGCTTCACAATGTGGGGCACAAAACCGAAAAAGGATTTAGAGTTTTCACCTAAATTCTAACCTTTATTTTCAAACATAAATATGCAATTTTAATATGTTTTCATGAGTCTATTTGCATGCACTGACTTGTCCACCCTATTTTGTAGGAATAGAGAATATCATGTCCTCTCAGGGCTCAAAGAGCAACGGAAAGGATAGGGAATAGTTTCTTATGCCTCATGGGCCCTGGGCCTCAACCTTGATGTTCATCCCTTCTGTAATGCCCAACTGTGATTAGTTCTGGAGATTTTCTCTTGCATGTATACACCCTTGGCAAATCAAGACTGCTGGGTGGATAAGTTTGAAAAAAGCCTGCTTATGGAATAACCCCCCACACGTCTGTCAGTTTGTCATACTGTGGGGTCCTGTGATGCTGGAAGCTATGCTACTGGTATTCAAATACCAGCAGTGTCACCCATGGTGAACAGGTTTCAGCTGAGCTTCCAGACTAAGAAGAACTAGGAAGAAGGACCCGACAGTCTACTTCTGAAAAGAATTAGCCAGTGAAAACCTTATGAGTAGCAGTGGAACATTGTCTGATATAGTGCAGGAAGATGAGCCCCTCAGGTTCAAAGGCACTCAAAATATGACTGGGGAAGAGCTGCCTTCACAAAGTAGAGTCAGCCTTAATGACTTGGATGGAGTCAAGCTTTCAGGATCTTCATTTGCTGATATGGAACAACTCAAAATGAGAACAGCTACACATATCCATTAATCATTGGAACCTGGAATGTATGAATTATGAATCTAGGAAAATTGGAAATCATTAAAAATGAAATGAAACACATAAACATCGATACCCTAGGCATTAGTAAGCTGAAATGGACTGGTATTGGTCATTTTGAATTGGACAATCATATGATCTACTATGCTGGGAACAACAACTTGAAGAGGAATGGCATTGCATTCATCATCAAAAAGAATGAAAGAGCTATACTAAAGTACAACACTCCCAGGGATGTGGTAATATCCATACGCCTACAAGCAAGACCAGTTATGCACCAACCACTAAGGCCAAAGATGAATAAATTGAAGATTTTTACCAACTTCTGCAGTCTGAAATTGATTGAACATGCAATCAGGATGCACTAATAATTACTGGTGATTGAAATGCAAAAGTTGAAAACAAAGAAGAGGAATCGGTAGTTGGAAAATAGGATCTTGGTTATAGAAACAATGCCTGAGATTGCATGATTGAATATTGCAAGACCAATGACTTCTACCGTTGCAAATACCTTTTTTCACCAAAATAAACGGCAACTATACACGTGGACCTCGCCAGATGGAACACACAGGAATCAAGTAGACTACATCTGTGGAGAGAGATAATGGAAAAGCTCAGTATCATCAGTCAGAACAAGGCCAGGGGCTGACTGTGGATCAAACCATCAATTACTCATATGCAAGATCAAGTTGAAACTAAAGAAAATTGGAACAAGTCCAGGAAAGCCAAAGTATGACCTTGAGTATATCCCACCTGAATTAAAAAAAAAAAAAAATTAGGGACCATCTAAAGAACAGATTTGATGTGTTGAACACTAATCACCAAAGACCAGACAAGTTGTGAAATGACATTATACATGAGGAAAGCAAGAGGTCATTAAAAAGACAGGAGAGAAAGAAAATACCTAAAGGAAGTCAGAAGAGACTCTGAAACTTGCTCCTGAATGTCAAGTAGCTAAAGCAAAAGGAAAAAATGATGAAGTAAAAGAGCTGAACAAAAGATTTCAAAGGACGGCTGAAAAAGACAAAGTTATTATGATGACATGTGAAAAGACCGAGAGATAGAAAACCAAAGGGGAAAAACATACTCAGCATTTCTCAAGCTGAAAGAACTGAAGAATAAATTCAAGCCTTGAGTTGTAATACTGGGAAAATACTAAATGAAGCAGGACGCATCAAAAGAAGATGGAAGAGTCACTACACCAAAAAGAACTGTTTGATGTTCAGCCATTTCAGGAAGTAACAAACGATCAGAAACTGGTGATACTGAAGGAAGAAGTCCAAGCTGCTCTGAAGGCATTGGCAAAAAACAAGGCTCCAAGAATTGACAGTATACCAATTGAGATGTTTCAACAACTAGATGCAGCGCTGGAAGTTCTCACTCACTTATGCCAAGAAATTTGGAAGACAGCTACCTGGCCAACCAACTGGAAGAGATCCATATTTATGCCTATTCCCAAGAAAAGCGATCCAACCAAATGCGAAAATTATTGAACAATATCATTAATATCACATGCAAGCAGAATTTTGCTGAAGATCATTCAAAACCGGCTGCAGCAGTATATCAACAGGGAACTGCCAGAAATTCAAGCCAGATTTAGAAGAGGACATGGAATCAGGGATATCATTGCTAATGCCAGGTGGATCCCGGCGAAAAACAGAGAACACCAGAAAGATGTTTACCTGTGTTTTATTGACTATGCTAAGGCATTTGACTGTGTGGATCATAAGAAATTATGGATAACATTGCAGAGAATGGGAATTCCAGAACACTTAATTGTGCTATGAGGAATCTGTACATGGATAAAAAGGCAACAGTTAGAACAGAACAAGGGAATACCGCATGGTTTAAAGTCAGGAAAGGTGTGCATCAGGGTTGTATCCTTTCACCATACCTATTCAAGCTGTATGCTGAGCAAATAACCTGAGAAGCTGGACTATATGAAGAAGAACAGGGCATCAGGACTGGAGGAAGTCTCACTAACAACTTGCACTATGCAGATGACACAACCTTGCTTGTCAAAAGTGAAGGGGGCTTGGAGCACTTACTGATGAAGATCAAAGACCACAGCTTTCAGCATGGATTACACCTCAGCATAAAGAAAACAAAAATCCTGACAACTGGACCAATAAGCAGTATCACAATAAATGGAGAAAAGGCAGAAGTTGTCAAGGATTTCATTTTACTTGGATCCACAATCAACACCCATGGAAGCAGCAGTCGAGAAATCAAAAAACGCATTGCATTGGGCAAATCGGTTGCAATAGACCTCTGCAAAGTGTTGAAAAACAAAGATGTCACCTTGAGGACTAAGGTGCGCCTGACCCAAGCCATGGTGTTTTCAATCATCTCATACGCATGCAAAAGCTGGTCAATTAATAAGGAAGCCCAAAGAATTGTGGTGTTGGTGAAGAATATTGAATATACCATGGACTGCCAAAAGAACAAACAAATCAATCTTGGAAGAAGTGCAACCAGAATGCTCCTTAGAAGCAAGGATGGTGAGACTATGTCTCACATACTTTGCACATGTTATCAGCTGGGATCAGTCCCTGGAGAAGGACATCATGCTTGGTAGAGGGTCTGTGAAAAAGACAAAGACCCTCAATGAGATGGACGGACACAGTGGCTACAACAATGGGCTCAAGCATAACAACAGTTGTGAGGATGACGCAGGACCTGGTGGTATTTAGTTCTGTGGTACGCAGGGTTGCTTATGAGTCGGATCCGACTCAACGTCACCTAACAACAATAACTACAATGGGATAATGGAAAGCTGAGGCAGAGAATAACTACCGGACAGTGTGACCTTAGAACTCATAGAGTCCCTAAAATGTGCTTGGATCAGCTTTGTTTCACTGGCTTTCAGAAACAGTGCTTTCACCATCAACTGGTAAATAAGTTCCCACAACTTAAAAGATGCCAATGAACCAGCTTGGGGAATTAACAGAGAGTCGGCTATTGTCAAGGTAAATTGAACTTACTCTGTGGAGCAAAAGTTCAATTTGGGTGTCCTTATCTTTTATCATCTATTGGTATTTACTTAGATGAATGAGGTATTTTCTAGTCTAGCAGTTTATACTGTGAAAACCTATTTCGAGGCTGGTTTAGCCTACAATTTTACTCCTGATTCCATGACTTTGCCTCTTTAATTAGCAGAATAACTTTTCTTCAGCGTTGGTATTTATTAGCAGAGATCACGTTATCAGTGGCTATCGAGTCGGCTTCAAATCATGGTGACCCATTGCTATGGATTGAATTGTGTCCCCCCAAAATGTGTATCAACATATCTAGGCTATGATTCCCACTATTGTGTGGTTGTCCTCCATTTTGTGATCTGATGTGATTTTCCTTTGTGTTGTAAATCCTAATCTCTGCCAGTGGTTAATGAGGCAAGATTAGGTGACGTTAAAGAGGATTAGGGTGGGATGCCAAACCCTTACTCAGGTCACAGCCCTGATCCAATGTAAGGGGAGTTTCCCTCGGGTGTGGCCTGCAACACCTTTTATCTTACAAGAGATAAAAGGAGAGAAAAGCGAGCAGAGAAAGGGATCTCATACCACAAAGAAAGAAGCGCCAGGAGTGGAGTATGTCCTTTAGGCCCAGAGTTCCTGTGCTGAGAAGCTCCTAGACCAGGAGAAGATTGATGACAAGGACATTCCCCTAAAGCCAACGGAGAGAGAGAGCCTCTGCCTGGAGCTGGCATCCTGAATTTGAACTTCTAGACTCCTAGACTGTGAGAGAATACATTTCTGTTTGTTAAAGCCACCCACTTGTAGTATTTGTTATAGCAGCACTAGATGACTAAGACACTCATAAAAATAGAACAAAGTGCTGCCTGGTCCTGTGTCATCTTCACTGTTATGCTCAAGTCCATTCTTGTGGCCCCTGTGTATTTTGAGTGACTTCCAACCTAGGGGGCTCTTCTTCAAGCACTGTATCAGCCAATATTCTGCTGTGGCTAATTTTCAGAAGGAGATCACCAGGCCCTTCTTCCTAGCCTGTCTGGAAGCGCTGCTGAAACCTGTCCACCATGAGTGCCCCTGCTGGTATTTGAAATGCCAGTGGTGCCTTCCAGCATCATAGCAACACAAAAGCCACGGTTATGGAAACATTATTTCTCATTATTGCATGACCAGTCATTCCAAAGACTAAATCTCCATATTGCCCAAACCTGGTTATTGCACCCACTTCTCTAGATCTTTTAATTAAATTAAATTAATTTTATAATAAATATGCAATATTAATGATGAAAATCTAGGAGTACTTACCCCATGGAAAAATACTTTAAATAATGTTCCTGTACTTTGTCTATTGTGGCCCTCGGATCTATAAATATTTCAGTACATTTATTATTCCTAGAGGGGCCCTGGGTGGCACAAATAGTTTGTTCGAATCCACCCAGTTCTACTCTGAAACACATGGGGTTGCCTTGAGCAGGGACGAATTAACCAGTAAACAAGGTATGTACAGGCTTACAAAACAAGGTATGCACAGGCTTACTTGTGTTTACTTACTAATCTTTAGTGTGCCGTTTGACATGGAATCCAGTGTCGCTCAAAACAGGTAAAACTGTGCACTATAGATGAGTTAGTAAGCACAAGTAACCCTGTGTGTACCTTGTTTATTGGGTAATCTGGCCCTGGCTGCGAGTTGGAACAGACTTGATGGCAACAGGTTTGGGTTTTTGGCTCTTATTGCTAAAAGATGCCACCTGAAAACCCAGATAGTTTGCAGTATCTAAGATACTACATTTGATCACCTGAACACCTCAGTGACAAACACAGGCTGAGGTTTGTTTTTGACGGTCATTTAATATTGAAGTATTGTTCACTCTGAAGCGCGAGCTAACATTTCCAATATGCCACACAGACCACCCAGCTGCCTCCCACATTCTCATCTAAAACTTGAAGGTTGACTTCATTATGTACCATCATCCTAATGCTTTCCACTTGTGTTGCTCCTTTTACCCAAATGCTTTATAAGCATTATCCCATTAATCCTCACAAATGCCCCCTTTTAACCAAATCCAACATTAGCAATGTATGAAGAATTATCATAAATAATCAACATTAAACACCTTCCTGTCAAAATAAGTGGAAAAGGACATTTTGCAGGCAGAACTCTTGATTTTTATTGTTTATTCATGTACTCACTAATTTGCAAAATTCTATAATCCACAATGGGTTCCCCTGTCATTAGTGCTAATTAGTGGGATTCTACTGTACTAATAAATCAACATTATCCAAACACAGTATGTGGAGAAAGAGGTTATAATACATTCCTGCATATGAATTTTTAAAAATTAGATAGTGGTCCCCCACTGCAGTCAGATTTTTGGTGACGGAATTCTGATGTAGATACTGTTCTACAGCTGGATTTTTAGAGAGAGAGCACGCATCTTTTTAATGATTGTAGATTTGTGCTAAGTCAGACACAGTCCATACAAGGAGCCCCAGCATCAAAGGACAGGCAGGGACTGATGAGGTCACATCGTCCAGGGCACTGAGGTAGGAACTGGGTGGTAAAGGAGCTTGTTTGAGGTCACATAGTTGGTGTGAGAGCCCAGTTGAAACTCAAAGGTTCTGACATCAACAGCCTAGTTTCATTGCCAGGTATCATACTGGCCACCCATGTCAAAACTGTGAACACACAGCTCCAGTTATTATTATTATTCACATACCTTGAAATATCCATAATTCCCATGCAGGTCCATTCATTTCCCAGTCTTCCAACCCAATATACTTAATGGCCCCAATCTGCTATCCTTGCTCCTCTGCTCCTTCTGTTGCTCAGCTGTGAACTATGTGCTTCTCGTTCCTATCACATTCTGTGTATTAGTCTCTCATAAGAACATTCAGTAGATTGAATTGTACTTCGTGGATAGTATATACCTCAGCTCTCCTAAGGCATTTACCTGACCCAGATCCATGTATGGAACAGTGTATCTTTCAGCCTCACATCATCCTTTAATTACAATAGAAGAAAATGGTGTCTTTGGTCAGTTGGCATGATGGAGGTTACACAACCACTGACCCACATCTGTACAGCTGTTTCTCAGGTCTTTGGAAGGCCTAGCTCTCTGGTTGACCAGTGATGACCCACAGCCAATCAGTGCAAATGCTTTTTGACTGTATTGTTGTGTGTGTATTTTGCAATAAATGACATTTAACAGTAGTCATGAAAGACCCAGTATTTTTCTACATCTTTTCAATGTGATGGAGGTCAAAGGAAAATTCCAAGATCACAATAGTAACAAATCATCCAATGTCACAGAGAGAATCAAGAAGCTGGCTAGTGGGTATTTGGCTCCTCAGAATCTTTCTAAAAAATGGTGGACAGTTTTCCCTTTATAATAAATAGGTGGGGACATTTTCTAGGTGATCTTCCAAGGTTCTTTTAAGTTCTATGATTCCTTGATACTGTCAACAGACCCTGTGAATCTTGCACTTTCTCCCAAATTTCTGTGATCTTGTAACTAAATGCACATTTATGAGTGTGAGTGAATATTAAATATATCTATGCACAATGCGTTGAAAGAAATGAGTATAATGTTAATATCCACTGTGCTGTACAAGTGATACTCAGAATCTTACTAATAAATACATTGGCAGTCTTTGCTACTCTGTAATCCAAGTAGGAAAAACTTTCTGGTTTCTGTTTAGGGTGGATGAATTAAAATAGACTTCAAAATTGCATTTGGACAAATACCCTGAAGTTTGGCTGCTTGTTCAAATCTTGCACAAATTTCTGTAGACTGCTGAATTAGTCTGTAGTGAGGGGTTAGCTTGCAGATATCATGGACCTTGGCAGGCCTTTTCATCTGCTGTTATTCCTATCAGATTATAAGATAAATTTTGAAGTGGCTCAATTGAATGAGAAAGTGTTGGAAACACATCTGAGTCAAGTAGGAGGCAAGAATGATCAAACTGATCACACTTGGTTTCAAATTCAGCATATCATATTGGATATGCTAAATATCATATTTTCTCATGGGGAAATATAATATGCTTCTCCAACTGTTTAATAGTGAGGAGGTCAGGCGCATTTTTGAAGAAGGGAGTCTTTGATTTGAGAGACGTTCTGTCTTAGTTTTAAGGTCTCATCTGAAACGTTTAAAATGAGATTTCCATGGAAGATCACCAACTGTGTGTCTGTGTGTGAATCTGCACGTGCGTGGGATCCATTTGAAGTATTGGGTTTTGATTGTTATATCTACACATTATGGTGTTTAACATATTAATATTCTTTATGATGAATATTTTAATCAATTGAAGATGGTTAGAAAACTATATGAAAAAGAGATTCCTCTAGCATACTTAGCATGTTTTTAAAAAGATACCGTATTTGATGGCTTTGACTATAGACTTAGCCACTATTTAAGGAAATAAAGGCCAAGAGCTTATATTGGCAATGAGAAACATAACAACTGTAATATCCCAAGCATTTGTCATGGCACTTCATTTGGCCCTCTTCTTCTCAGCTCATGAAGTGGCAATCATATCATTAGCTATCAATTATAAGTTGTGCCATAATAAACAATAGGATATAGAAAGATATATTCCCTAAAAATGAATACGTAAGTAAAGCAAAATGTCACGGTGAGTAATCAGCACTGAATTTTCCCAGGTGATTCGTGTAAATTCAAAAATTAGTATTGACTTCACCTGCTTCTTGAACAACAACAAAAAACGCAGACAGCTGGTTGCAGAGATTCAGGGCATAATTACAATTAGTAATTACTATGTTGTTTCTAAACAGGAAGTTCATGGGGAAGATCTTAGGATGCTGTGTTTAGCTACAAGATTCTTTTCAACATTTTTAATCATGAAAGGAGCCGTTGATGGATTTCCTCATGAAAAATAAAACTGTGTGTTGCATTGCAAAAAAAAAAAAAAAAAGCCTAACGTCTGTTCCAGATTTCACAAAGGAGGGAGCAAAAAGAAAACATTGCAGAGAGAACAGCATATAGGTGGGAATAAGAGCTTGGATTTCAAAAAAAGTGCGTATTTTGAATTTCCTAAGAGGGTTTTACCACTTGCAAATATTATATGTAGTACTGTATGGCTTGCTAGATGCAATTCGACCCTGATTTCCCATTGTGCCAGAAATATTACAAGTAACTCCTTAATGACCCGACCCAGTCATCGTACTGGTATAATATTGTCCAGCGGCACATGTTCCAATGGAAGGTATTATGTTTCAGCAAGTTGAACTAGGGAAGTGGTTCTCAGCCAGGGTCAATGTTGCCCCCCAAGGAACATTCGGCAATGTCTGGGTGGAGGGAGGCCTACTGGCATCTAGTGGGTAGAGGGCAGGAATGCTGCTGAACATGCCGCAGTGCACAGAACAGCCCCCAGTGACGAAGAATCACCTGGCCCAAAAGTGCCAAGTTTGAGAAACCTGAAACAAGGGAAAACCAGGACAGCTGCCAGTGTTAGGTAAGACACTGCTCAGGCGTCTGCGGTGGTCTGCCAGTCTATCACCTGGGCTCTAACAGATACTATTCTGAACGTTCTGCCAGCGTGAGAGTCTCTTGGGTAGCCCTGACTGCTCCTTCCAGTAGGGTGCAGCTGGATGGGAATTTGCCTGAAGCAGAAATCCCTTTTGTCTCTCCCTAGTTATCATCATCATCATTACTTTTTTACTTTGGTTAACAGATGTTTCTTTAGTGCTCTGACATCCTTTTTAATTTGCACATTTATTAATTTGGCTGGCTGAGAGCACAGTCCTTTACCTGCGGGATCCTCCCTGCACCTCTGTACAGGTGGCACACACATAGAGTTGTCCCGGCTGGCAGCCGTGGCTAGGGTGCATTTTTAACCTATCACAGCTTTAAATGGGATCACTTGATGACCCGTGCAATTTTGGCTTTTCTCCTATCTCTCATTCCAAGTGAAAGGAACTGATTGCTCCTGAGTGCATTTACTGGTCCACTCTAGGGGGAATTGTTTGGAGTCTAACGTGTACCCTCACGACATCCCATTTATAGCTGTGACAAAGAAGTAAGCAATTAATCAGATATTCCTTCTAACAATAGTGACCTGCCAGCATTCACATGCTTTAATTAAAATCACGGCAGAATATATGCCAGGAGTAACAGCCTAGCAATGTCTCTACAAGGCAATGGGCTGCTTCCCTCACCAGCCCTGAAGCAAACACATACTACAGATGTCCCCGGCACAGGACCTTTAATGAGGAGGAAGGAAGTCTCCAGGGACAGTTTTTGCATGTTGCTGCTCACTTATCCAAGTAGACGATGTCCATATTGTGCTCACTCAGAGGCTTTAGCATAAAAGGATGCACCCAATAGAGAGATTTCCTTGCTCCTTTCATTCTCTCTTTTTTTTTTTTTTTCCTTTTTTGTTTTTCTCTCTCTCTTTTTTCAGGAACTTATACAGATGAGTAGAAGCCACACTCCCTGGCAGTTTGAGGCTTAACTCACCTCTGCTGCTTCAAAAAATAAAATGTCACTGTAACGTTGAGATTTAAAAAGTTTAAATATCAGTAAGCACAAAAAAAGCTGGATTTTTTTTTTCTTGCTACGTTAACTCACCCATGTGACGGATTTTAGCCTCTTGATATTCATGCCTGCTCCCCAATTGTTCTGCCTTTCTTGTACACAGTAATATTATGGTTTTAAAATCAATAAAGATACATTGCATTTATAGAATTCGGGTATGAAGACTTGGGAGAGATTTTCATACACTCGTTTTTCATTGCACTTACACTTTTTTTTTTCCAGGCTAATGTGTAATTTCGCGGATACATGTCAACATTTTTTGAAGTCTACATAAAACCTGTAATTCTCTTCTTGTGTTAAAGCACGTCCTCATTTATCAGTTGCCCTCATCTCCTGTATTTCAACAGTCCATAGGGGACGGTGGACTACTTTCCAACATAAGCCAAGCTAACTTAAAATGCCGGCCAAGCCTCCTGCCACCTCTAGTTTAGGTATTATTATTATCATTATAATTTGCAATACAGCTAAATTTTCATCACACTTCCTCATGCAAACTATTTTTTTAAAGTTATTCATAAATGTTCAATGACCGCAGCTACCTAACAGTGTTACTATTGGCCTCACCGTCACTCACATTCCCTGTTGATTTTCACAAGTCCACGTGCCTTTTTCTAGGAACCCAAATCCTTAATGTCTTCATTCACGTTTCTCCCTCAAGCCGCGCTCCCAACTTGTGACCTTTGTGGTTTCTACTATAAAGTGCTTTCATAGCTTATCTTTCTTTCCACATGTGGCTCTTAAGTGTTTGGGGGCATCTACGGGAAAACTTCCTCTACCTTTCAGTCCCTCAGAAGGGAAAGCGCTCTGAATTCCTCTTGCCCCAGCTGCCATCCCCTGTCTCGGGTCTCCATAGGCCTTTCACTACTTGAAGCCCAAAGCTTCAGTCTCACTTTGTTTATCCACTCTTCCCTCAGGGCACCGCATATGGTGAGCTTCCTTCTCCACTCAACAGCGCTTTACACCCTCTCTTTTTCATATCCTGCCCTCTTTCAAGCTTGTGTTCTTTTTCCTTTGAAGGGCACTGATACTTCCCACCATGGTTTTCGAGTTGGAAATATGAAACTTAAAACTTGCCCTCATTTCTCTCCCCCGCCCTCTACTTCCCTTCAGTGTTTATTAAAATCATCACATACACACTCTGTCTCACACACAATTCCTGGGTTTATAACTACCAATCCTGCCACCTCAGAATGAGAGTAATGGAGCTAGCTGTCTTTTAATTGTATTGGCTGATTATCACATAAAACAATGCATAATCTCAACAGAGGGGATATGCAGCCATTTGGCAGTAGCCAAATATAATTTAGTTATTTTGAAAAGAAATTATGACAGAAAAATTAATTCCTTACCCAGTTTGAGTTCTCTCTCACCATCTTCATTATTTCTTCCTAATTCTTTTTAGCCTAATCTATTTCTTAAAATATTATTTAAAAAAAAAATTTTTTTTTTAAAGGATAAAAAAAAAAAAACCTGTTGCTGTCCAGCCGATTCCAACTCATAGTGACCCTACAGTAGGACAGAGTAAAGCTGCCCCATAGAGTTTCCAAGGAGCACCTGGTGGATTCGAGCCGATTCCAACTCATAGTGACCCTACAGTAGGACAGAGTAAAGCTGCCCCATAGAGTTTCCAAGGAGCACCTGGTGGATTCGAAATGCTGACCTTAACCATGATGCCACCAGGGTTTCCATTATCTGAGAGGTAGGAATACCCAAGCTGTGTTCTGTGAAATACTGGTCCTTTGGATTAAACACTGGAGTAAGCTGATTTCTGTCTTAGTGATTAGCTTTTATTTTTAAAGGGAAAATAATGAGTGTTAGTATTTACTGAACACCTCCTGGATATCAAGAGCTCAAAATTCTCTACCCTATTTAGTTTTTTTTAAATAACCTGATGAAATTTATATCATTATCAAGATTCTCTATACATGGATAAATCTCTCAAAGAAAATAATATATTAATTTTAAAATATTACTGTTTTACAAACTCACACTTCATGGGAAAAAAAGTTATTCAAACTTTCTCGGTCAAAGTCTTTACCATCACTAGACGAGCCACTTTTTGATCATCTAAGACAGGTTGGCAGTGCTCATCGGTGACATTTCCATCTATTCAGTTTGAGATACAGAATTTTTAATCCATTATCCCAAGCCACAGAACATTAGGACAACCATTTATTTCATCTGTCCCATTTACGTTGTTGTTTTTGCGTGCCATCAAGTCAATTCTGACTAATCGAGACCCTGTATAACGGGGGGATAACAGAGTAGAACTGCCCCATAGGATTTCCTAGGCTGAATTTTTTATGGGAGCAGATCAGCTGGTCTTTCCTCCGGCGGAGCAGGCAAATCACCAACTTTTCAGTTAGCAGCTGAGTGCTTAACCATTGTGCCACCAGGGCTCCTTATATTTACATTGGAATTTATAAAATATGATTTGAAAGTCCTCAAGCCTATGAGGTAACAGAAAGTCTTGGTTTTCATTAGCTTATCTCTATAAGCATCCAAAGCCAGAACTGATCGAAGTGGGTTCAGGCTATAAAGTTTTCCCCAAATACTACTTTTTTGTTAAAAAAAAAAAAAATCAAGTGAGAAAAGAGCCGGTAGAAAAAAAAAAAATTGGTGAAGATACAAATGTAAGGTAACTGCATCTTTTCCGAGGGATAATTTGGTGATGATGAGGGGGGTAGGAGGCAGGAGGAATTTTTGCTACACATCCCAGCACATATGGTAATAGGTTTGAACAATGTCACACAGCAGCCTAACTGATACTAGGTCAGGATACCCTTTAACCTGGAGGGTCACTAGAGGTAAGGCAATGCCTATGTTTTCCAAGGCTTCCAAGGCGAGAGCAGAAAAGGCTTGAAGAAAAATAGGAGAAACCAATGATGTGGGAGAATGCAGGAGGAGAAAGAATAGCAAAGTCCCCTTAGGTTGGGGAGAGTAGATGACAAATTCTTCAAGGTCTAGGGTATATCTGTCATTGCCAAATGATGCAGGAGTCCATAAACTGAGGCTGGAGACCAAATCCACCCCCCTGCCTGTTTTTGTAACTGCCTGTTCATTGAAGGAGTCCCCAGCTGGTACAAAAGGTTAACGCCCTAGGCTGCTGAATAAAAGATTGGAGGTTCAAGTCCACCCTGAGGGACCTCAGAAGGAAGGCCTGGCAATCTACTCCCAAACAATCAACATTGAAAACCTACGGAGCACAGTTCTACCCTGACCCACACGGGCTCCCCGTGAGTCAGAGCTGACTCCCAACAGCGATGAAATTCTTTTACTTTTTTTTATTGACTTTTGTGGAATAATGCCTACTTCTCTCTTAACCAGGTGATTATTAAGAAAATTACTTCTAAATCATTTTGATATCCTAGAAAAAAAAGATGATATTAATCAAGATAAAAACAGGTCTGACTTAAAGGAGTTTTCGTAAGTAAAAGGTCTTCATGTTTCTCAAGCCTGGGAGGTGACATAAACCTCTATCTAGGTTTAGAGTCAGATGGACCTGCGACAGAAGAGCCGCTGACTGGGCGTGACATCCAAACAAGCTGCTGGTGCTCACAGAGAACATTTCTTTCTTCTCTTTGCTTTCTTTTTTTAAATTTGTGTTTGAGGTGGAAGTTTACAGTGCGAATTAGTTTCTCATTCAAAAATTTATACACGAATTGTTTTGTGACGGTGGTTTTAATCCCCACAATGTGTCAGCACTCTCCCCCTTTCTCTTTCACTCCAGGTTCCCCATGTCCATTGGTCCAGGTTTCCTGTCCCTTCCTGCCTTCTCACCTTTGCTTTCGGGCAGGCATTACCCACTTGGTCTCATATACCCGACTGAACTAAGAAGCACATTCCTCATGCGTGTTGTTTTTTGTTTTCTAGGACTGTCTAATCTTTGGCTGGAAGGTGGACTTTAGGAGTGGCTTCAGTTCTGAGTTAATAGGGTGTCTGGGGGCCATAGTCTTGGGGGTCCCTCCAGTCTCTGTTAGAACAGTAAGTCTGGTCTTTGTATGTGTGTTTGAATTGAGACTTCTTTATCTTTAAAATGGGGCTAATAATACCTACCTCCAATGCTTTTGTGATTTGTGCCTGACACAGAGTAGGGATGTAACCAGCCACCCCAAGGCTACGTGACCCAAGAACAATTTATAATTGTTCACGATTCTGTGGGTTTTCTGGGCAGTTCTGCTGGTCTCACCTGAGCTCACTCCAGTATCCTCAGTCAACTGCAGGTTAGCTGAGGGCTGCATTCAGCTAGGGCGGGTCATCTTCTCTCCATGGGGTCTCTCATCCTGGGCTTCCTATGGTGTATCTGCTTCAGGGCACCTTCTGGGCGAGAAAGCACTTGAGTTTATCAAACCTCTGTTGGTGCCACATTTATCCTAGGGGCCAAACCAAGACACATGGCTAAGTCCTGGTACAATTTAGAGGCAACTGGGATTCCACTTCTTATGGAAAGAGAGGCAAAATATTTGTGACCATTTCAAATTCACCACTCTTGCTCGAGATGATGCTTAGTAAAAGACAGAATTTTGTCTTTTTCAATTTATGTCAGCTCTTGATTCACTGCTGGACAGCCACTTCTCAAGTCTCAGGAATGCTTCAATGTGCTCCCATTATTCCTTTCAATGTCGTAATACGTTCTATTAAGAGTGACTGTTACTATGCTATTACTATTCTCATCATGGAGAGACTGACACCCAGGAAAGCTAGGTAACTGGCCCATGATCACACTTAGAAAGTGACAGAGGCTGTTTTGCAAACCCAGGTAGTCTCGCTCTGTATCCTGTTCTCAGCCTCCACTATAGCCTCAGCAACCAGCTACCATCCAACAGGGTCAGAGTGGGTTTGCCAGATACCCATTTGCCTGTGAGTCCTCCCCAGTGAGAACCATTCCTATGCAACAGCATTGACTATGGGCCTTGGAACCCAGCCCAGCCACGGGCGAGCAGGCTGGCCAGGAGTCTGTCCGCACAGCCAGTCCCCTCTCCAACCACTGCCTGTCAGGCCAGAATCAGAGGATTCCATGGCCTGGCAGTTTCTTCTCTCCAGGCACTCCAGTATGTCCCAAGCACCCAGGGTAGGATTTCATGGGTGTGAACTAAATGTGAAATTAGGTCCATCTGATTGCCTTTCAGGTAATGGGTATGCAAAGTAAACCCAACAGTCAGTTATCACTTTTCCAGGTTTGCTCAGGGCTTTTCCAGTTTTAAAGAGCCCTGGTGGCTCAGTGGTTAAAGCACTTGGCTGCTAACCAAGATCTCAGTGGTTCAAACCCACCAGCCACTCTGAGGGAGAACAATGTGGCAGTCTGCTTCTGTAAAGATTTACAGCCTTGGAAACCCTATGGGCCAGTTTTACTCTGTCACATAGGGTCATTATGAGTCAGGATTGACTCCACCACAGTGGGTTTCTTTTTTTTTTTTTTTTCTGGTTTCCAGTTTTAGCACTAAAATTCCCCCAGTGAAACCCCATAAACCTGGACAAACTGGGATGGTTGGTCACCTGGTTACTAGACTGGTCAGCTCTATGTCTAGGAGCCTCAGAAATCATGGATTCACCGACCAACCAGTGGGATGAGAGAAGACACCTTGACTGATTCTGTTCACCACCATATTTTCAGAGCTTACTACAGTGCCTGGCACAAAGTTGAATAAATGCTTGTTGAATAAATGATTGGATAAATGAATCTAGTTCAGAAGAGGTAGCCCTGAAACCTACTACATAAGAGAGTGAGTGAGAACATGGAAGTCCAGAAATACAACTTAGCGTTAGTCCCAGAGCATGCACTGAAAAACCTTTACCCCCTGCTGGTTCCTTCTAAAACAAGAAGGAATGGACAAAGTTACTGATATAAAAGGTGGCAAAGCGGTTGGTTCAAGTAACATTAAGCAAATAAACAGCGTCATTTAGTGAAATTCTGACCCAACATTTTTATGAGCCCAGAAAAATCATCTTCTTTACAAGGGCATGACCTTCGCTTAAACTTTCTTGATTATTACATTTCAGGGATGAGACCAAATACCTGAGCAGCTATTTCTGCCTCAGGTAAGCTATGAGTAAGTGAAAAGAGGTTCTCAGCTACAGGTGAGGGCAGTGTCATCCAGAGCACACTTGGATCTGAATTTTGGCTTTGCCACATTCCGTCCTCGTGATGTTGAGCAGCAGCACTTTACTTCTCTAAGCCCTTGTTTTCTCACACTCAAAATGGACATACGGTGATGGTTTCTTTTGAAATTATGCTTGTCTTTTGAAAAAATTCAGCATGATGCTATATCCTGGTTCAAAAACCCAAACCATTAGCCTAGGATAAAAAGCCAGTTGCCGTGGAGTGCACTCCAGCTCGTGGCAACCGCGTGTGTGCCAGAAGAGGACTGTGTTCCATGTGACTTTCAGTGGCTGATTTTTTGGAAGTAGATCACCAGTCCTTTCTTCTGAGGCACCTCTGGGTGGATTTGAACTTCCAACCTTTCAGGTTAGCAGCCAAGTATGTTAACTGTTTGTACCACCAGGGATTCCTTAGCCTAGGATCCCAAAACCAAACCCGCTGCTCCTGAGTCGATTCTGACTCATAGCAACCCTATAGGACAGAGTAGAACTGCCCCCATCATCCCGGTGTAATTATCAAAAGACCTGTTTTCACTTTCAAAGATTTCTTATTTGTTTGAAATACTATGTGCTCACCTGATACATACGGTGCTTAGCACCAGGCCTGAGACACAGTAGGCGCCCCCATTAAGTACCATGGCTTCATATGCTGTAATTTTTCTAAATTTTAAAAAAATGTGTACATTTTATGTCGAAAATCTGAATAGAACCATAACAAGAGAAGAGATTAAAAGGTAATTTTAAAAACTCCCAACTAAGAAAAGTCCTGGCCCAGATGGCTTTACCAGAGAATTCTACCAAACATTCAGAGGACAGCTTACACCAGTACTACTCAAAATATTTCAGAATATAGAAAAGGAAGCAATATTTCCAAATTCATTCTATGAAGCCAGCATAACTCTGATACCAAAACCAGGCAAAGACACCACAAAAAAGAGAAAATTACAGACCAATACCTCTCACGAATACAGATGCAAAAATTCTCAACAAAATTCTAACCAATAGAATTCAGCATCATATCAAAAAAATAATTCACCATAACCAAGTAAGGTTCATACCAGGTATGTAAGGGTGATTCAACATTAAAAAATCAATTAATATAATCTACCACACAGATAAAAGAAAAGAAAAGAATCTCATGATCATCTCAATCGACACAGAAAAGGCTTTCAACAAAGTCCAATACCCATTACTGATAAAAACTCTCAATAAAATAGGTATAGAAGGAAAATTTCTAAACATAATAAGGGGCATCTATGCAAAATCAATGGCCAACATCATTCTCAATGGAGAGAGGCCGAAAACATTCCCCTTGAGAACAGGAACAAATAAGGATGGCCTTTATCACCACTCCTATTTAACACTGTATTGGAAGTCCTAACTGGAACAATAAGGCAAGAAACAGAAATAAAGGGCATCCAAATTGGTAATGAAGAAGTTAAACTCTCCCTATTTGCAAACGATATGATGCTATACATAGAAAACCCAAAAGGCTCCATGAGAAAACTACTGGAACTAATAGAAAGATTCAGCAGAGTAGCATGATACAAGATAAACATACAAAAATCAGTTGGATTCCTATACACCAATACAGAGAATGATGAAAAGGAAATCAGGAAAACAATACCATTTATAATAGCCCCTAAAAAAACAAAATACTTGGGAATAAATCTAATCAGGGACGTAAAAGACCTATACAAAGAAAATTACAAAACACTACTGCAAGAAACCAAAAGAGATCTACACAAATGGAAAAACAGACCATGCTCATGGGTACGTAGACTCAACACTGTGAAAATGACAATTCTACCCAAAGCAATTTACAAATAAAATGGAAGCCCGATCCAAATACCAATAACATTCTTTAAAGAGATGGAAAAACTTATCATTAATTTTATATGGAAAGGGAAGAAGCCCCGGATAAGTAAAGCACTATTGAAGAAGAAGAATAAAGTAGGAGGACTCGCACTACCTGACCTCAGAACCTACTATACAGCTACAGTAGTCAAAACAGTCTGGTACAGATACAGTGACCAATGGAACAGAATTGAGGACCCAGATGGAAATCCATCCACCTATGGTCACCCAAAGTCCATCGAATGGGGAAAAGACAGTTTTTTTTAACAAATGGTGCTGGCAAAACTGGATGTCCATCTGCAAAAAAATGAAACAGGACCCACACCTCACACCATATACATAAAATAACTCAAAACAGATCAAAGACCTAAACATAAAGCTAAAAACCAGGAAGTTCATAGAAGAAAAAATAGGATCAATGCTAGAGGTCCTAATACATGGCATCAACAGGATACGAAGCACAAGCTCCACAGAATAAGCTAGATAACTGGGATCTTCTAAAAATTAAACACTTATGCTCACCAAAAGACTTAGCCAAAAGAGTAAAAAGAGAACCTACAAACTGGGGAAAAAAAATTGGCTATCACAGATCAGACAAAGTTCGAATCTCTAAAATCTACGAGAAAAGCCAACACTTTTACAACAAAAAGACAAATAATCCAATTGAAAAAGGAAATGAACAGACATTTCACCAAAGAAGACATTCAAGCGGCCAACAGACACAGAAGAAAATGCTCATGATCTCTAGCCATCAGAGAAATGCAAATCAAAACCGCAATGAGATACCATCTCACCCCGGCATTACTGGCACGAATCAATAAAACAGAAATTAACAAATGTTGGAGAGGCTGTGGGGACATTGGAACTCATGCACTGCTGGTGGGAATGCAAAATGATACAACCATTTTGCAAAACGATATGGTGCTTCCTTAGAAAGCTAGAAATAGAAATATCATACAATCCAGCAATCACACTTCTAGGAACATATCCTAGAGAAATAAGAGCCGTCACACGAATAGACATATACACACCCATGTTTATGGCAGCTTTGTTCACAATAGTAAAAAGATGGAAACAACCTAGATGCCCATCAGCAGATGAATGGATAAACAAATGGTGGTACACACACACAATGTAGTATTAAGCAACGATAAAGAACCATGATGAAACTGTGAAGCATCTCATAACATGGATGATCTGGAGGGCATTATGCTGAGTGAAATAATAACCAAACGACAAATATTGTATGAGACCACTACTGTAAAATCTCATGAAAAGGTTTACATACAAAAAGAAATAATCTTTGATGGTTACAAGGGAGTGGAGGGATGGGGATGGAAAAACACTTAATAGACAATAGATAAGTGGAAACTTTGGTGAAGGGTAAGACAGTATGCAATACTGGGGAAGCCAGCACAACCGGCACATGGCAAGGTCACGATAGCTCCGCAGATATATCCGAACTCTCTGAGGGACCGAATTGCTATGCTGAGGGCTATGGGGACCATGGTCTCAGGGAACATCTAGCTCAATTGGCATAACGTAGTTTATAAAGAATATGTTCTACATTCTACTTTGGTGAGTAGTGCCTGATGTCTTAAAGCCTGTGAGCCACCATCTAGGATACTCCACTGGTCTCACCCCTTCATGAGCAAGGAAGAATGAAGAAAACTAAAGACACAAGGAAAGATTAGTTCAAAGGACTAATGGACCACATCCACCACGGCCTCCACCAGACTGAGTCCAGTTCAACCAGATGGTGCCTGGCTATCACCACCAACTGCTCTGATAGGGATCACAATAGAGGGTCCTGGACAGAGCTGGAGAAAAATGTAGAACAAAATTCTAACTCAAAAAGAAAGACCAGGCTTGCTAGCCTGACAGAGACTGGAGAAACCCTGAGAGTATGGCCTCTGGACACCCTTTCAAGTCAGTAATGAGGTCGCTCCTGAGGTTCACCTTTCAGCCAAAGATCGAACAGGCCCATGGAACAAAACAAGACTAAAGGGATGCACCACCCTTGGGGCAGGCAGGGACTGGAAGGCAGGAGATAACAGGAAAACTGGTAATAAGGAATCCAAGGTTGACATGTCGTGGGTTTGTTAACCAGTGTCATAGAACATTGTGCATACTAACTGTTTGATGAAAAACCAGTTTGTTCTGTACACCTTCATCTAAAGCACAATTTAAAAAAGAAAAAAAATGTACATTTCAGAACTATTTTTAATTGATATTCAAGAAAAATAAAAGCATGTTCAAAGTTGTCAGGCCATGTGGGCACCAAACAAAAAAATAAACCTGTTGCCATCAAGTTGATTCCAACTTGCAGCAACCCTATAGAACAGAGTAGAACTGCCCCATAGGGTTTCCAAGGAGCAGCTGGTGGATTCGAACAGCCAACCTTTTGCTTAGCAGCTCAGCTCTTAAGCACTGCACCACCAAGGCTCAAGTGGATAAAATAAAATATCATTTACGAAAAAGGAGGTATGGCAGTTTTCAATTGTACAGTAATATTGACAATGGGAACACTTACGTCAGGGCTTCCTGTGTACCAGAAACTGCTCAAAGTGCTTTACACTTACTTCCTAGTTCCTCCAAAGCACTCACACAATTCTCTGTCATCCCTATCTTACAAAAGGGGCAATTGAGGCATGTAAGGCACCCAGTAAGTGACAGATTTGGCTTTGAACACAGCCATCCTTGCTCCAGAGTCTGCGCCCTTGACTCTGTCAAGGTACTTCAACACTGCTAATCTTACCTCCATTGATTGCAGTGTTTGTTATCTGTCAATGACTGGGAAGCCAGGTAAAATAGGAGACTATTGTCAGAATTCACTCGACGGCAACTGGTTGGTTCCAAGAAAGAAAAGAGATCCCATGGCACTGGGGCTTTGTGGCCACTTTGGCCTCCAGGGTCTTTCCGAGTTCTCCACTGTGTTTTAAGGGAGGTGAGGCTCTGGGTGGTTGGTGGGCTGGGAAAAATGATTAACTTTCCCTCTCAAAAATCAACACATTTTACCCCAGGGAGGTTTCAGAATATCTTACCTCTCTGTAAGGCTGATCATTTTTCTAATAACTACCTGAGACCTGAGTTTTTTTTTTTTCCAATCATACCTAGCAAAGACATGAGCCCCACTCTAAGATAATAGGAATAGCTCAGATTCTACTCTCATTAATATAATGATTCCATAACACAATGACAGATAAAAGAACTTTCTTTTTATTCTACTCAAGGCTGGTTTTACATAAAAATAGACCATAACTCAGAGTCTGTAATGTCTATGGAAAGGTTATACTCGTTATCATCCAAATAGGCTGAGCTAATAAAAATTATATTTGTTACAATCCAAATAGATTAACCGGCCTTAAGGGCTTAGCTATGTATTACACTTTTCAATTTTCTTATAATTAAATTAACATAAAATAGTCTTCACAAATAAATGGCTGTTTCAGAAATAGTTAAGCTCTGTTTAACAAAAATAGCCATTCTATTTACACATGCAGCTGCTCAGGTAGACCTGGAAAGGGAAAAGAGACACTTCTCGTGGAGTGGATGTGTGATCAAAAGATTAGCAGAAAGACTCCTTCTCTCTTGCACTGGTGATGCTGCAGGCGCCCCAGCAGGTGACCGAGAATAAACCAGGTCCCTCTAGCATACTGCCTCTGGACAGAGGGTCACCTGGGCCAACTCCCTGCTCTCCTCTGGGCACTTCCAAGCCGATGCACACAGTGGCAGGGACCTCAGGTCCAGCTGCAAATCCCATTAGAATCCTGTGCCTGTTTTTAAAGTAGTTTATTCCAAACTTCTGTTTTTATTCATGTGCCATCTTATTGCTCCACCCCGCAAGTGCTCACAACGTTGAGCAAACTGTAGTGAGTTACATCTCTACACTGAAAATAGCTTCAACAAAAGAGCCGATGCTCCTGTGTTGGCTGATTTCCTTAGCGTGTCATGATCCCCACAAAGCTAAGTAGCTAATGCAGGTCAGCCATTTGTATTATTCTGTAACTGTTTCAAGGAAAGACAGAGAAGTGTAACAAGTTATGTGTTTGTTGCCGTAAGCTTGGGTTCTCTTCAGTTCTAAAAGTCAAAAGAGAGAAAATGTTCAAGGAAAAGAGATGGGAGCTAACACTGGGTGGGTGCTTATGTGCCAGGCACAGGACTTGGTGCTGCGCTGAACACCTTTACCTGCTTCATCTCATTTAAGTTACCCATTTTCCTATGAGGTGAAACCACTCTGTTTAGAAATGGGGAAACGAAGGTTTCAGAGCTCATGTGAGACAGGGTATACTGTTCAAACCCAGACGTAAGGAAAACCACTGAAGGACATGGGAAGCTAGGTACATACCTGGGAAACACTTGGAGTATTTCTGAAAACCTAAGATATAAAACAGAATGGTCATCCACAGTCAAATTTGTATAAAAGGGTTTTAGAGTTGAAATATGGCTGGTAGCCATCGATCTTGAGTGGACTTCCTTGAGCTCGGTGCTTCAACTGTCAAAAACAAAATACAATTCAATAGGGCTATGTGATAATATGGAGCCCTGGTGGTGCAGCGGTTAAGAGCTCAGCTGCCAACCAAAAGGTCAGCAGTTCAAATCTACCAGTCACTCCTTGGAAACCCTAGGGGGCAGCTCTACTCTGTCCTGTAGGGTCACTATGAGTTGGTACGACTCAATGGCAATGGGTTTGGGGGTATATGATAATATGGGTGTCCCTGGATGGCACAAATGGTTAAGCACTCATTGCCAACCAAAAGGTTAGAAGTTCAAGTCTACCCAGAAGTGTCTTGAAAGAAAGGTCTCGCGATCTACTTCCAAAAAGTCAGACCTTGAAACCCTATGGAGCACAGTTCTACTCTGACACACACAGGGTCGCTAGGAGTCGGAGTCAGCTCCATGGCAACTGGTTTGGGTTTTCTGTTTGTTTTATATGATATTATAATGTAAATACATCAGCAGCCTCCTCTGTATCACTGCAATTATCTCCTTGGAAAAAAAGGAGAACTTAGAAGATACGTTGATCATGTGGGACAGACTGTAGGCTCCTTAAATCCCTGCGTGCCCCCTGCTGCTGCCCACCTTTTGGGCAATCTAGTCCTCATTAGCACTTCCACCAGAGGATGAGCAAGAAAAACAGAGATAAGACTCAAATGAGTCAATTTGGCTGCACATTAGCAGCTTTTGTTGAAGGTTTGATGAGGGAAGAGGTCACAAGTAATAGCTGAAATGAGGCATCTACATTATCTGTGGAGCTCATTTATTTATAACCTCCCTATTCCTTATCGTCATAGTGGCTTTACCCTTAAGAAGATTAAAACACTTTAATTCAAAGTGCTCCAGTAAGGTAGGTGGCAAGAATCATCGTAATTTATATTTTATAGCTCCTTCCCACCCCCGATGTCTTTTTTTTTTTTTTTTTTTTTTAGTTTATATGGTAGCAAGGTTATTTATCTTTATTTTTCGAGTGCTTTTTTGGGGTTAGTACAAAGTAGACGTTCAACAAATCTTATTTTGAAAGGGCTACCCATTTTTCATGGTCAACAACTGGTTCTCAGACTTAACTGTATGTGAAATCATCGGGAAACTTTAAGAACCACTGATGCCTGAGTTCCATTCCTAAGAGATTCTGTCTTCACCCACATGGGTTTGGCCTGGGCACCGGGAAATGTTTAAAGATCCCCACAGCACCAAAAACCCACTACTGCGGAGTCAATTCCAACTTATAGTGACCCCACAGGGTTTCTAAGGCTGTAAATCTCTAAGGAAGCAGAGTGCCACATCTTTCTCCCTTCGGTGGCTCATTGATTGGAACCGCCAACATTTGGGTTAGCAGCCAAGCTCTTAACCACTTTGCCACCGGGTCTCCTTCCAAACCAAACCCAACCCATTGCGGTGGAGGGGATTCCCACTCATAGTGACCCTTTAGAACAGAGAACTGCCCCACAGGGTTTCCAAGGAGTGGGTGGTGGCTTCAAACTGCCAACCTTTTGGAGAGACATAGTTGTGTTAAAATGAAGAAGAATGGTTCTTTGTGGTGCCCACAAGGGCCTCTCCACTGGATTCCTCCATTCCTTGGCTCCCGGTGGCCCTTGGCACCCACACCTCCATGGCACTCTGAAGGCAGAGTCCCACGGAGCCCTCCCAGAGCAGCTTCCAGCAGGAGTCGGCTGAGACCCCTCCCTTCCTGCCACCCACTCTTTTCTCCCCGACTTTTCTGTCGCTGGCCTGTGTGGTCTTTTCAGCACACGCAGGGCTGACTGACATCTCCCTGGTTTAAAGTGTATCAGTTCATCCCGCTGATCAAAAGCTAAATGACTCATGCTTCCCTTGGCACTTCCTTTTTCACTCCCCCCCCCCACCCCCACCCCTTTAGGGAGCCTATTTTTAACTGGAGCTGTGATTCTTGGTTTCGCTAGAGACCAAGCTCTCTGGGGAATTCTGCATTAAAATCTTCTTTTCATCCCCAGAGCTGATATCGATATGTCTATCCTGTTGTATAATAAATAGTCCTTTGGGAGAAATCCTGCGGTTCCATGGACCAGCTCCTGCCGTGAAATGAGGACACAATTAAAACAAGCAATGTTACAAAGTTCGAGAAAACACTGACCTACATAGTAGTAAACACGAGGAGCCTTTTATTTCAGATTTGAAATCGGGTTGAAATTCCTCCTCACACACCTCTGACAAGAATACTGGGTAAAAATTGATTGTCACAGTTGGCACAGCCCACGGGTTGTTAACTAGGAACGCACCTCGAAATCACCTGAGGAGGTTTTTTAAAACGGACTAGAGATTCTGATTCTTTGAGTTGAATTGTCGAGGAATTAAAATGTTTCCCGTGTACGCGGTACATTTTGTTATTGCTATTTGGAGGGTTGGGGGAAGGAGGTTATTTTTGTCTTCGTCATTTTCTGCAAAGTGAGAAAAGCACCAATCATTCATGAACTAGAGTTCTACCTTTCACTTTGACTTTGGCATATGAATTTTTCTACACCCTCACAATCTTCGATTAAGTGAAGGAGACAGAAACTGGAAGAATGATGGGGGCTCATATTTGAACAAAGGGAAACCAATGAAGTTGACATATTTGATCTTTTTTTTTTTTCCTTTGCTTTGATAGAGGCCCTGTAACATTCCCTCTCCTGCCACTTCAGTTGCTCATTCATGTCATGTCTTGGCTTCATTTGCCTTTCTCATCTTACAGATTTTCCCCCTTTACTTCTTTTGGTCCCTTTTCACTCTCACCGTCCCATCCCCCTATTCAAATCTTCCTGGATCAAAATGAAAATGACTTCACCATACATCTGACACTTAGTATTTCATGATATAAGACAAGAATCCAAACTTGAGGCTTTTGTCCCTAGTTCCTCTCCATGCCACTTTATACAAAGTGTACCTCAGTGTTTCTCAAACTTATGCAAACATAAAAAATCACCTTGGATGGCTTATTAGAAATGCAGATTCCAAGGCCTCTCCTCAACAGAATCTGATTCAGTAAGAACAGGGTTACATCCAAACATTTTTAACAAGAACACAAAGTGATTTTAATGCAAATAGCCCAAGGAATGGAGTTCCTGGGTGGTACAGTTAATGTGCTTGAGTGCTCATCAAAAGGCTGGAAGTTTGAGTCCACCCACTGGCACCTCAGAAAAAAAGGCCTGGCAATCTACTTTGAAACAATAATAAAAAAAAAATTTTTCTTTGAAACAATAGGCGTTGAAAATCCCGTGATCACAGTTCTACTCTCACACACCTGGGGCTGCCATGAGCTGGAGTCAACTTGAGGGCCGCTAGCTTTAGTCCAAGGAATATACATCAAAGAACCCTGGTCTGGTGATAGAGCCCTCAGATTCTTGATTCAAATCTCATACTAAACTTTCAACTAACAGCTCTGAACTCTAGAACTCTGGTCAAAAGGGAATTCTCATCACATTCTACTCAGCAGGATTTATTTAGGGATTAGATTAAAAAAAAATGCATGTAAAACACTTATTACAATGCCTGCCATTTTACAAGTAGTCAATGTTAGTCGCTTTATTCCTATCTAAGCTTTTCTATACTAATTCTCAAAAATCTTACAGTTGTTTTTAATAAAAGAAAATAAAACTCTTGTAGACATGTAACTTTTGTCTTAACAGCAATGCCAGTCCTGAACCTTGGGAACTTGAGACAATTGGAACAGTTTCCTTACAGGTCTTTCTGCCTCCATCATCACCCATCTCCAATCAGCCATTCAGTAGGCAGCAAGAGTCATCTTTGTAAAAGAAAATAAATTTGAATTTTTTGTATCATTCCAATCTCCTTAGTGTAAGAAATAAACTCCTTCATAAAATGACTGCAACTCCCATTGCCAACCTTATCTCCTAATCTTCCTCTGAAGGCTCTGTTCTAGTTATGCTGAACTTCATTAAATTCCCAAGTATACAGACACCATGTTTTCCATGCAGGGTGACTCTGCTCAGACTGCACTCTCTTTTTCTATGACCCTCTGCTATACCAGGCATGACGTCCTTCTCCAGGGATTGACTGGTTCCTCCTGATAACATATCCAAAGTACGTGAGACCAAGTCTTGCCATCCTCGCTTCCAGGGAGAACACTGGTAATACTTCTGTCATGACACACTTTGTCGTTCTTCTGGCAGTCCATGGTATATTCAATATTCTTCGCCAACACCATAATTCAAAGGCATCAATTCTTCTTAAGTCTTCCTTATTCACTGTCCAGCTTTCTCATGCATATTGACAATACCATGACTTCGGTCAGGCACACCTTACACCTCAAAATGATGTTTTTACTTTTTAATGCTTTTGCAGCAGATTTGCCGAATGCAATTCATTGTTTGGTTTCTTGACTGCAGCTTCCATGGGCATTGATTATGGATCTGAGTAAAATGAAATTCTTGACAACTTCAGTATTTTCTCTGTTTATCATGATGTTGCTTATTGGTCTAGTTGTGAGGATTTCTGTTTTCTTTATGTTGAGGTATAATCCATACTGAAGGCTGTAGCCTCTGATCTTCATCAGGAGATATTTCAAGTCCTCTTCTCTTTCAGCAAGCAAGGTTATGTCGTCTGCATATCACAAAAAAAAACACAGGTTGTTAATAAGTCTTCCTGTAATCCTGATACCTCATTCTACCTCATATAGTCTGGCTTTTCAGATTATAGTCTCACTATACAGATTGAAAAAGCATGGTTAAAGGACACAACCCAGACTTACACCTTTCTTTATTTTAAACTACACAGTATCCCCTTGTTCTGTTGGAACGACCACCTCTTGGCCTATGTACAGGGTCCACATGAGAACAATTAAGCGTTCTGGAATTCCCATTCTTCACAATATTACTCACTGTTGTTATGATCCACACAGTCAAAAACCTTTGCATAGTCAATAAAACACAGATAGACATTTTTCTGATATTTGTTGCTTTTAGCCAAGATCCACCTGACATCAGCAATGATATCCCTCATTCCATGTCCTGTTCTGAATTTGCCTTAAATTTCTGGCAGTTTCCTGTCAATGTATTGCTGCAACTGCTTTTGAATGATCTTCAGCAAAATTTTACTTGTCTGTGATATTAATGATTTTGTTTGATAATTTCTACATTCTATTGGATCTCCTTTCTTTGAAATGGCCACAGATTTGAGTCTCTTCTAGTCTGTTGGCCAAGTAGTTGTCTTCTAAATTTCTTGGCGTAGATGAGTGAGCACTTCCAGGGCTGCGTCCGTTTGCTGAAACATCTCGGTATTCTGTCAATTCCTGGAGTCTTGTTTTTCACCAATGCCTTCAGTGCAGCCTGGACTTCTTCCTTCAATACCATCAGTTCTCAATCATATGCTAACTTCTGAAATGGCTGAACATTGACAATTCTTTTTGGTACAGTGACTGTGTATTCCTTCCATCTTCTTTGGATGCTTCCTGAGTCATTCAATATTTTGCCCACAGAAGCCTTCAATATTGCAACTCAAGGCTTGAAGTTTTTCTTCAGTTCTTCAGCTTGAGAAATGCCGAGGCTGTTCTTCCCTTTTCATTTACTAACTCCAGGTCTTGGCACATTTCATTATAATACTTTACTTTGTCTTCTGGAGTCACCCTTTGAAACCTTCTGTTCGGCACTTTTACTTCATCATTTCTTCCATGTGCTTTAGCTACTCCATCTTCAAAAGCAAGGTTCAGAGTTTCTTCTGACATCCATTTTGGTCTTTTCTTTCTTTCCTATCTTTTTAGTAATTTCTTGCTTTCTTCATGTATGATGTCCTGATATCCCACAACTCGTCTGGTCTTTGGTCTTAAGTGTTCAGTGCATCAAATCTATTCTTACAATGGTCTCTAAATTTTGGTGGGATATACTCAAGATTGTATTTTGGCTCTCATGGACTTCTTTTAATTTTCTTCAGTTTGAGCAATTGATGGACTGTTCTGCAATTGGTCTCTGGCCTTGTTCTGATCGATGATATTGAGCTTCTCCATCATCTCTTTCCATAGAAGTAGTTGATTTGATTCCTGTGTATTCCATGTGTATAGTCACAGTTTATGTTGTTGAGAAAGGTATTTCCAATGAATAGGTCATTGGTCTTGCAAAATTCTATCACGCAATCTCTATCACCAAGACCATATTTTCCAAATACTGATCCTTCTTCTTCTTTTCCAACTTCTGCATTCCTATCACGAGTAATTATCAATGCATATTGATCACATGTTTGATCAATTTCAGACTGCAGAAGTTGGTAAGAATCTTTAATTTCTACATGTTTGGCATTAGTGGTTGGTTCATAAATTTGAATCATAGTCGTATTAACTTGTCTTCCTTGTAGATGTATAGATATCATCCTATCACTGACAGTGTTGTACTTCAGGATAGATCTTGCAATGTTCTTTTTGACAATGAACGTGATGCCATTCCTCTTCAATTTGTCATTCCTGGCATAGTAGACCACGTGATTGTCTGATACAAAATGGCTAATACCAGTCCTTTTCAGCTCACTAATGCCTAGGATATCAATATTTATGCATTACATTTCATTTTTGATGACTTCCAATTTTCTAGATTCATATCTTGTACATTTCATGTTCCAATTACTAATGGATGTGTGCAGCTGTTTCTTCTCATTTTGAGTTGTGCATCATCAGCAAATGAAGGTCCTGAAAGCTTGACTCCATCCACACCATTAAGGTCAACTCTAGTTTAAGAAGTCTTCTTAACCCTACAACACACTACTAGAACTTCTCGTAGGAAATCTTGCCTTTTTCTGTGGTTCAAAATAGAAAAAAAAAAAAAAAAAACTTCTTAAATAAACATACATAAGCAGCATCCCCTTCATTTTGACTTGTGCCCAAAGACAATAAATAGAAGCTTGATTTAAAGGTCTTTTTTTTATAAGGCAAAAAACAAAGAAAAACAGATAACCCATCTTCAGATTCCCCACAATACCTAGGGCTGTGTCTTACTCATAATAATATAAAAATTATTATTATTTTTTATAGTCAGCATATATTAACTGTAAATCAAAAACCAAACCCCTCGCTGTTAAGTCGATTCTGATTCATAGTGAGCCTACAGGACAGAACAGAACCGCCCCATAGAGTTTCCAAGGGGCATCTGGTGGAGTCGAACTGCCAACTTTTTGGTTAGCGCACAATCTCTTAACCACTACACCACCAAGGTTTCCATATTAACTATAGATAATATTAATAACTAATGACACTGTTCTAAGCACTTTATGTATATTAATTCATTTAATACTCACAATAATTTAATGATGTAGGTTCTATTATCGGTGGCATTTTACGGATAAGGAAATTGAGGCACAGAGAAGTCTATCAATTTACTCCAAGTTCATTAATGCATGAATGTATGAATAAGTCAAGGAATCTGAGCAAAGCTCTCAGTTTGTGTGCTTAAGCATTGCCTGGTCATATCTCTCTCCCTCAACAAGATCTGATCTAAATTTTTTTATTTTGGTTTTTGTTGTCTTGTTGTTGTTGTTGTGTTGAAGATAAGAGAGTGTCAGGAAAATCACAATAATATTTAAGTCACTCACTATAAATATTCAACACTCTATACTGGCATTTTTATATCAAGACCCAGTACACACATTTATATTAAGATACAAAATAATACCTGTTTTATTATATACTGTAATGTATCCTGTTATTTTCTATTCTATTCTACACTAGTCTATTCTATTTAAATTTTTTAATGCAGATCATGACCCACAAAATTGATTTCATGAGGCACTAATGGGTTACAATCAACTGCTTGAAAAACAACACTGCTTTATATAATAGACTAATCTAATAAGTAGATTTTTTTTTCTGCCTTTAGCTGCTGAAATTCAGTGTAAAGAAGTATTATGTATACATTTAAAAGCTTTCAGAATTTTTTTTTTTTTTTTTTTTTTTTTTAATGAATGCTTTGTTGTTCTCCTGGAGTAAGAGGAACCTACAGATTTCAGGTTTCTACTTTGGAAATTCATTTAATTTTTCTCCAGTCTTTTCACTGGATGTGACCTTCTTAACAGGAAAACATTTTACAGTTAAAGGAAACAATTCAGATCAGACAACAGATTGTGGCTCCATTTAAGTTCTAAGTTGTGAAACCCAAACGCATACCAAGATTTTTGAGTTGAATTCAGGTTCTTCTTGTGAATTTCCAGTACTGCAGCAACCTTGTTTTCTTGACACATCATCTATTATGTAATGAACTTCCTCAGAGTGTAAAATCCAAAGCTGATCCTGTGATAATTTGGCTTGATACATTCTGTCAGAGGCAGCGGTATATGGCCTGGAGATTTGCATCTTCCAATGCCACAGTGAGTAAAAACATCAAGGAATGAATTAAAATGCATTTTAGAATGATGGACATCAAAAAGAAAAAAAAAAAGGCAATGTATTATAAAAGGATGATAAAAAGATTGTTTTGGAGCCTTCCCTATTTACATATCCTGTTTATTTCTAAAGCTGGGGAAATAAAAAACAGTGCATACCCAAACGAGTTGAAATGTGGTTTCCTGAAAATACTCAAACCTTATTTATAGGAGTGAATGCTCTATGAGACCAAAGGAACACAAATAATTGTATCACCATAGTACTAAGAAATCATGGTAATTAACTTTTTAAAAGACCTTTTTGATATGGGTTTTCTTTCCCTCAAAAAATGGTAATTCCTTTGCCCTTCCCCTAAATCAAGATGGAGTCGGTTTTAATAAGCCAGGACAAAAGAAGATTTTAAATATATTGAGTAACCTAAAAAATCATTTGTATTTGGACTAGAGTGTAGTGTTTCTAAAGCTAGTCAAATTAGTACTCGCTCCTTGAAGATATGGTGTGGACCCAGAAGCCTTCTGGATGTCAGGCAGAGCAAACCTAGGACACTAATATTGAAAACAGATATCTGTTTGCAATTCATCAAGACTTTAGTCCAGTGATTCTGGAACTTAAATAGTCATCAGGAATGCCCGGAGTGTTTGTTAACAAATGGATTGCTAAACCCTACCCCCAGAGTCCTTATTCAATTGGTCTGGGTACCACTAAAGGAGCCCTGATACCTCAGTGGTTAAGCACTGGGCTGCTAACCGAAATGTCGTGGCTTCAAACCCACCAGCTGCTCCATGGAAGAAAGACATGGCAGTCTGCTTCAGTAAAGATTATAGCCTTAGAAACCCTATGAGGAAGTTCTGCTCTGTCCTACAGGGTCACTGTGAGTTGGGATTGACTCGATGGCAATGGGTTGGGTCTTGAGTTTGGGTACCAACAGTTGCTGTGTCAGTTCTAACTCATGGCGACCCCATGTGTGTCAGAGAAGAACTGTGCTCCGTAGGGTTTTCAGTGGTTGATATTTTGGAAGTAGATTACCAGGCTGTTCTTCCAGGTGTCTCTGGGTGGACTCAAACCTCCAACCCTTGAGTTAGCAGCCGAGTGTGTCTAATAAGTACCCAGGTGATGCTGAAGCTGCTGGTCCAGGACACAATTTGAGAACTTCTGCTCTAGTCCCATTTTGTGGAATTAGAAGACTCAAACTTTATCCTGAGGTTAAGGTATAAACCAAAAAGAAAAAGACCCAAACCCCTTGCTGTTGAGTCCATTCTGACTCATAGCGTCCCTATAGGACAGAGTAGAACCGTCCCCACATGGTTTCCAAGGAGAGGCCGGTGTATTGAACTGCCAACCTTTTGGTTAGCAGCCAAGCTCTCAACGACTGTGCCATGAGGGCTCCAGATTAAGGCTTAGAACCTCCCTAATTTCTGCAAACTGGGGATCAAATTGACTGAAAATCCAAAGAGCACCAATGGAAGTGATCGCAGATCTACTACAAGAAAGAGACCATTTTATAACTACAAGAATGTTGTCCACACTCAGCTAAAACTTGTAAAATTTTAAACTATAGCTGAGGTTCTCAAGGTCTTATCCTTCAAGAAAGAAGAAGAAAGTTTTTTCACACTTAAATAATGATAATACAAATAAATGGAGCCCACTTCATTCTCCTTTTCAATAAATAGCTTATATCACCTCAGGACACCAAATAGATAAAGAGCAAGCAGAGCTGACCTGTGGATCACAGGAAAAGATTGCCATTTCATTGTCGGTGAAACAAGGATTCGGGAGCACAAATTCTGTAAAACACAAGGAAGGTTAAAAAAAAAAAAAAAAGTGAAGCAAAGCAGTTGAGAGAAGCAGTGCTCTTGGTAACTGTCACTCCGAAATAGTTCATCAACTGACTTATTGGGTAGCTGACTGGCTGTAGTCGGTTTAAATGGGATCCCATTTCCCACAATTCCACCGGCTGTTCAAGCAGAGCGAAGATGCTGTGGTGATTGGCATAAAGAGCAGCAGGCTTGCCCTCGGAAAGGGAGCATCATAAATGCGGAGCAGCAGATTGTTTTAAGAGAAAGAGGCTTTATTAAAATTCAAAGGAAAAAAAATAAGCTGAGATGATTTAGAAAGCATTATGCATTTATTGAACAAACACTGCTAAGGACGTTTCAGCAAACTGTGTGTTTAAAAAGTAATAAATAGCTATTGTGCTTACTTCATAAACTTGTCAGACTGTCTTCATTTTATTTTCCTGAACAAACTGAATTTCTGTACTGCTCATCCCCAGCCAGTTAATAAATACATCACCCTAAAAAGTGCTGTGGTATTAAATTTACAGCAGATAAAATATGGATGAAGTTGCTGAGCCTCGGGTACGTCAAGTGTGATTTAATATCTCACACTCCTCTTATGAGGAGTAAAAGATTACTCGGAGGCTTAGACCGCCAGAGAGGGACCTTTGCCCCTGAGTAACAGCCACTCAGCAAATAGCGCCAAATGAAGACGGAGAATAACATATAGATTTGCCATAAGAAAAAATTGATCTAAATCCATATATCAAATCTGCTGATCAGACTTCTGGAGAAATGCCTTACAATCTTTAGCATGCAATTGCAGAAACTTTGGGTGGACCGGAGACCTTCTTGAAAGCATCTGGGATGTTTGGGGTTTTGAAATGTTTTACATCATTATCGTCATCTTTCTATTTGCCTTTTATATGGTTGGGAGAAAATCTCCTTAGAAGAAAATGCTCTTTTACTTAATGTCTTAGTAGTGAATATTTTCCTCTCCTGGTGGAAACTATAAGCTCTTTGAGCATTTCAGAGATCTGGAGATTTTTATAAATGAAGGCGTTGTTCCCCAGGGAAATTTCTCAACAATCTGATTTAATTCATATCTTTTTTTAAAAGTTCTGTCTAAAATGATAAAAAAAAAAAAAAAAAAAGGTCTCCAAGGAAAACATTTGTTAGTACAGAAAATAAATTCTTATGATTAACATTTTGCCATCCAAAAAGGCTGGTGACGGAGAGGGTTCCCTGCACTTCAAAGTTGTGGAGGAATGAGTTTTAAAACAAGAGTGAAAAAGGAAGCAAACTGCAGCTGAGCTATTTTTATTTCAAATATATAAAAGTAGAGTTGGTAACTGCCATGTATAAATCTTCAAAGTGTGGATTGCCAAGGGTCTTCCTCTAAAGACTGCTGTGAAAAAATAAACTTCAGCAATTAGAGCAGAGTTTTCTTTTCACCATGGAAGTGAGGAAAGTGTCCCCGTGTCCCAGGGGCTCCTGGGATGCTCTGTGTTCCCAAAGAGCTGTGTGGTTTTGCTAATTTAAAAAAAAAAAAAAAATTTTTTTTTTCAAGCTCTGGCCTTTGCAAATAAAAGCTTTTGTTGCCTCCCTCAAAATGTCACTGCTCCAAGGTTTGAGGGTTTTTTGTTTGTTTATTTGTTTTTCACTGGGCACTTCTGTGCTCAATTGGTAATTGGCTTTCCTCAGCCAGAGGGGATTGGGGACAAGGTTGTTTATTTCAGATTTCTTCAATGGTGAATAGTGAGGCATTGGCACTAACAGATAGGTTTCGCACAAAAGCTATGATTCTTAAAATATATGAGTTGGAGGGAAATATCCCAAAATTGGTGAGAGAGGGGATTGAGTGGGATGGCCTGAGGGGTGTGTGTGTGTGCGTGCGCGCGTGCATACGTGGGTTGATAATGGAAGCTCTCCTATTAGAAATGAAAACCCAGTGAAGGAGATGTGCTGGACAGGACCACACCCGCTTCTCATACTGGCCCAGATGTCGCTCGTTCAAATAGTCGTTCATCTCTACACGTTTCTAAACAAGAGCTTTCCCCGTTCCAACTGTACGATGGATTGGCCAAGGCAGGGTGACATTTTCCTGAGTGACAGATGTGCCGGCTGCAGCCGCTCCAGTGGCTGTCCAGGTTTCCTTGCCATCAGCTTCTCCTGGAGGAGCTGGTAGTGTTCCCTTTGTTTGTGTCTGTGGGGAAGAGGGTAAGGTGGGTGGACAGAGGGGAAAGAGAGAGAGAGACAGTAACAGGAGAGACGAGAGAGAGGCTTACTCTTTATGCTTGGATTTTTTTTAACTATGTATGTGTATAAATGTGAGCCTATCAGAGAGAACTGGAAGCAACCGGTAAGGATTTTGAGGTTGTGTGGGGACAAGGAAGCTTTTAATGGCACACAGCTTCAAACCCATGAAAGCTTCCTCTTTCCCAAACTGACAAGATTCTACAGACAGGGAAGGGTATGCGTTTAGTCAACAGTTGAAAGGAAAATAATGTTCCGATTTTTAAACATCATAATATCTTCCAAAGACTGATTTCCCCTTACCATGGCTCCATTTCATTTTTATTCTTTATTTCCCTCCCATCTTCAACTTACAGATAGTCCTCTCAACTGTTTTCAATGTGCAGTGTGTTCTTTAAAAAAATATATTGGACATGATGCTCTCAGGGAATTTATGCTCACCTTGCTCTACTCACCAGAAAAGGAACCCAGCCTGGGGAGGAAGTGAAGGAAGAAGTCTCTTCAATTTATCCTTTCATTTTTGTTTAATATATGTTGAAAAATCTACATATGAGCAATAGTGACTTGAGTTTGGAACGGTATTGGCAAAATTAGCTTTCAGAGGAATAAACTTGACTAGCTGGAAATGATCCCACAATAATTCATTCACATTTCAAAACAACCAGTGTGTGGCCATTTATTTTCTAATTTTTTTTAAAGCTAACAATACTACCAATTATCCCTTTTATGAATTCTGGTAATGGCTGTTTACTTGCAATAAATTAATGTTACACCGTGAGGGACACAGTACCCCTGTATATTACGGCATTTTTAGTTTCAACAGGCTGCAATATAGACCTTCCGGCTTCACTCCTGACAAGCCAGACCAGAGGTGTCGCATAAAATCTTGCAACTCCTGGTGCTTCCAGTGAGCCGCACCACTCCTGGTTTTCTGCCTTCCCCTCTGCTAACATTCTTCACTGGAATGTGGCCACTTGACATCAACCTGTAGGTGAGAAGAGACAGTCTTCACAGCTGCTTTACTACTTCCAGTTCAGTCCCAAAATTAGTTGCAGCGAATATTGCGTTGTTGAGTTTTTTATTGTTTGTTCGTTTTGTTTTTAATTCAAATTGAAACCTAGGTCACATCCTGGTGTATATATATATATATATATATATTTTTTTTTTTTAATTGACTTTTTAGAACAGTTTTAAATTCTTCCTGGTGTGTTTTTAATGTTGTCTTTACATTTGTTTCCTCCATTCAATAAAAGTCACTAGAAATACTTGGAAATTGTAAACCATGGCTTTTGAGCTTCCGGGTATAGGATTCAGAGGCTCTGAAACAATGGTGGAAGAAAAAAAAATCTCATTCAGAGTTGACTGATGCTATGATGAAGTGAAGTTACCTACAGTGAAAACAAAAAATGTGGATATAAAGATAAATGCCATTAGTATTTTAAAAGGAACTAAGTTGTTTATTTTTTCCCCTTAGGAAAAAAAAATCTTACAGATGAAATCGTAGAATCAAAAAATAAACTTTTAGTGTTTAATGTATACACACATACATGCACACATACACACACCACTACATATGCAATTGTCCTTCTAAAATGTTGTATCAATTAGCACTTCTCAAATTTATTTAAGAGAATTTCCTTTTTCCCGAACATTGAAAATACTGATCATTCTCATTCTCGTAAATCTATGGCAAACTGTGCCTTGTTTCTTTTTTTGAAATTTGTTGATTTCTGCACTTTAAAATTTTTTTCACATGTATTTTAATCTGGTAAATTTTTTCATAACTTCATCCCATTTGTCTATTGGGATGTTCATCTTTTTTTATTTTTTTAATTGATATAGAAAAGCTCTTTTATATATTAAGGATATTAGCCTTTTCATTTACATTACAAGAATGTTCTCCCAGTTTTTTATTTGCCTTTTAAAACTGATTTTTTTGTCTTGTTGGTTTATTTGTTCATTTTAATATAGTAAAGCATATTCATTTTTTCTCTCACAGTTTCTGCCACCACTGTGATGCCGAGGAATGCTTTCTCACCCATCCCAACATTACAAATTCACCTATCTCTTCTCTTAACGTTTTGTTCCAATAATCTGACAATTCTTGTGCCAGTGTCAGACTGCTTTCAGCTTTATATTTTAATATCTGTTAAAGCAAATTTTCATCTCTTATTTTTTCACATATTTCCTCCTACTCCTGAGCATTTAGTCTTTCAAGTGGACTATTTAGAATAATCATGTTAAGTTCCAAATTCTGATGGAGATTTTTACTGAAATTAAATTTGAGAAAAAATATTTCTTCATTACTGTGTCTTCCCAACCAAAAATACAGCAGTCATTTTTATTCATGTAAGCCTTTTAATCATGTCATTCAGTCGAGTTTTAGTTTCTCATGTCACTTGAGCACTTTTGTTTCCAAGAATATATTATACTTTTCCTGCTACTCCTGAAAATAGGATTTTTATACCATTTTAAACACTTACTGTCATTAGAAAAGAAACTTTTCCCTTTTTGGATTTATTTTCTTACCAACCAAAGTTGGTTATTATTCCCAGTAACTGTTTCATTGATTTCTTTTTATTTTACAGGTCGGTAATCATATCACCTACAAATAATAATTTTATCTCTCCTTTCCCAATACGTATTTGCCATGTTTTCATCCCTAATTGAAATGGCTTGTATTTTCCGAAAATAGCAATGGTAATGATAGACATCTTTGCCTTCTGCTGCATTTAAAGAAATGCTTTCATCCTTTACCATGGTACATGATCGTTTTGTGGTTTAATAGATTTATTCTATGTCCGTTTGGTTACAAGTTGTTTTCATCAAGAGCAGATGTTGAATTTTACGTAATGATTTATTGGCTCCAGTGAGGTAATATTTCTCCTTTTTCTATAGCTGTAATGAATTACACTAATATGTTTCAAAATACTTTCATATTCCTGGAATAAATTTTATCAATCATGGTGGATATGATTTTTAAAATACTGCTGAATTTATTCTAGTAATATTTATTTAGGAACTTTGTATTTACCCTCAAAAGTGATATTGATCTATAGTTTATTTTTTGTTGTTGTTATTCAACTTTCAACAAGATTTGATATCAGGATTAGGTTACCTTGATAAGGATTTCGTAAAATTGGCTCCATTTTTTTCTCTCTACGACGGTTTATGTAACTTGGGTGTCATTGTTCCTTGAACTTTTCATGGGATTCATCTGGGCCTAGGATCACTTTTTTCCTTTTTTTCCATAGTTATTAATCTATTCAATGTTTCTATTTTTCATTGAATAATTTTTATGATTTGCATCCTATAAAAGCATCTACTTAGTACAGAATTTAAAATATATTAGTATATAGTAGCACAAAGTATTCCCTTACAATTGTTTAACCTCCTATAGCTCTTGCTATATATTGTTTATTCCCTATAAGCAGTTATTGAGTTTATTTTTCAATTCTGTTTTTTGCACACAGAGTTCTTCTCCTAGCTTCTTGTTGGATTCTTATTATTTATTTTTACATTGACATTTTTGTATTTACGTACAGGCATTTTATGCAAATAAATACCTGAATTTTCATCTGAGTATAGTTTTGGCTATGTCATGTAAGTATTTATATGTAATAATTTTAACAAAATTCTTTTATATTGCATACCTTTGTTTTATTTTATTCACCTAAGACTTTTAAAATATTAAGGGGAATAGTTTTTTTATACAATTATTTTTAATTAAAAATTCCATTGTACTGTTGTCAGAGACGCCAATGGGCTTGGTTTTTTTGTTTTTGTTATATGTTAAATTTTAATTTTTTCCACTTATTTTCTTTACAGACATATAATACTCATTTAATAAGCTCTTTGTATTGAAATGATACAGAAATGGGTATATTTGAAATTTCCCTCAACTATTGTATTTGTTCATTTCTCCTTCTATTGTTAAGTAGCTTTCTATTCATATATTTCAATGCCATGTTATTGAAAGGCTCATAATAGTTATCACTTCACATTGGATCACATCTAATCATCACATTTTGTTTCATGATGTATGTATATCTTTGTGCATCATTAACTTGAAACTTTTATTACTTTGTCTTAGGTATAAGCACCATAAAGTTGAATTTTTTAACCTTTTAATTAACATTTCATTCTTATTAAATTGTGAGCCTTTCCCATCTGTATCAATAGCATGACAGGTATGTTTGGCAATATTTGCCTATTATGTCATATTTTGTGTTTTTAGATTTTTTTTTAATATTTTTTCTTGGGTTTGTGTGTGTGTGTGTTTTCTGCCTTTTTTATTTGGTCAGTATTTTCATTAATTTCTTCCTCTTATAATTTTGGATTTATGCATCCTATTTTTAGTCATGGAAATTTTTAAATTAAAAAAAAAGTTCTCTCTGCTTTTAACATCATTCACTCCAAAAATAAATGAAACCTGTTGACATCACCAATGAGCTTCCCATGTCCTTCCCACAGATTTGACCACACATTTTTGCTCTGAAATTTTTTATTTTATAAAATAAGTCCTAAGTAGACTTATGCTTCCGTTATTGCATCTTTCTTTGTTCTAGCTTTGTGACATATGCATTCTCCCTACCCTTGCAGATACAACACGTCTCACTTAATGATTTGCTCCCGTACAAGTTCTTTTACTCTATGATTTCCTCCTTCATGAGTTTCAGGATTTACTGTTTGTCTCTATTGGATTTATTCTATCTTTAATTTTTCTTTTCAGGCATGAAATATTTGCTACACTTCCTCTTAGGTTCCTGGTTCATCTGATCATGTTTTTCTGTTGCTTTCACACATAAACACAGTCTGGCTGGTATAGAATTTTAGAGTCATATCACTTTTTCACCAAACTCTATAGAAAATGCCCCACCGTATTCTGGCATCTGATTTGTGTAGAACAGTTTGGCTAGCCTGAGTGTATTGAAATTTTTTCAAACCTGTTTCTTATTTACATTTATATTTATGATATTATTCCATTATATTACTATTTATATTTTCCCCTACCTCTGTGATTTCTATAGACTTAGACTGTTTCAGCGAAATAGCTCTAGGTATCAGGGCTTGCTTGGCACATAATGAGCCTTTTTAATGAAGGTGATTCAGGAATTTCTTCAGCTAATGAAGTATTTCTTATAATACAGAGCTTTAAACTGTGTTTTAGAAACTGTGGGGTTTAGCAGAGAAGTTCTAAGGGCTGGAACGATAGCATGACAAGATAAAGAGGATGATAAGCAGACCCTCTGAACTTCCCCTTTCAATCATCACAGTTCTACTTTTATCATTTTGATGTCTTTTTAGGGTTCTGTTTTTTTTTTTTTTTAAATGGAGTCCTGGTGGTGCAGTGGTTAAGAGCTAGGCTGTCAGCAGTTCAGATCCACCAGCTACTCCTTAGAAACTCTATGGGGCAATTCTACTCTGTCCTATAGGGTTTCTATGAGTCAGAATTGACTCAATGACAATGCCCCCCCCCCACTTTGGTGTATTTTTTATTCAGAGGGGAAGTACATTGTGAAAAAAAATTGTTTTACACCCATTTTCCTATTATAGCATTGAATAGTGGTGTTAGTGAAGGCCTAATGGTGAGTCAGAACCTTGGTGGTGCAGTGGTTAAGAGCTACGGCTGCTAACCAAAAGACTGGCAGCTCAAGTCCAACAGCCACTCCTTGAAAACGCTATGGGGCAGTTCTACTCTGTCCTATAGGGTTACTATGAGTCAGATTTGACTCTGTGGCAACAGGTGTTGGGTTTTTTGGTTACTGGTGAGTCAGGATTGGCGTCATCACCCCGCAGTAGATAGGACACTCCCACAACAGTATCAGTGAAGACCACATGAGGACCTGGAACTCCTGCTCCTGTCCAACAGTAATGAAAAAATAAGCGTCGATGGATCCAAGCAGAGAACCTGGATTTCTACCTCCAACTGACAGTAACAAGGCAGCAGCACCCCTCCTTTGCAGTGGTGGTGTCAGTAGAAGACAGCTAAAAGAGGTTTAAATAAGACCCAGAGTCTCCTAACAACTGTCCAGACTGCAATACAAAATAACCGGTTATATCAAGAACCATGAAGATCACCAAAAAATGGAAAAAGACAATCAATAGATGCTGAACAGAGATGTTAGAATTATCTGTAAAAGATATTAAAGCAGCCATGTGAAAATCCTTTGATAAGCATTTATGGGAACACTTGAAACAAATGAAAAAATAGAAAACCTCAGCAAAGAAATAGAAAATCTCAATAAATAAACAGATGTTATAAAGAAAAACTGAAAAACACAATTGTTCAAAGAGAAAGCTCAGTGAATAGGTTCAAATGCAGAATAGAAAGGACAGAGGAACAAATCAATGAATTAGAAAATAGAAATATATAAATTATTGAATCTGAACAACAGAGAGAAGATAGACTAAAAGTAAAAAAATAACACAGCCTCAGGAACCTGTGGAACTACAACAAATGTTTGTACATTTGTGTCATCCAAGTCCTGGAAGGATAAGAGAAAGATAGCAAAACTGAAGTCCTCAGAGATGTAATGCAGAAAACTTCCAAAGTTGCTAAGTAGATTCAAGTAGCCAAACAAACTCCAAACAGGATAAATCCAAAGAAATCTGTACTAAGACAAATCATTATTAAATTTCTGAAAATCAAAGACAAAGAAAAAAATTAAAAACAGCAGGAGAAAAATGACACCTCAACAGTAGGAGAAAAACAATTAGAATGACAGCAGTTTTCTCACTAGAAGCCATTCGGGTCAGAAGGAAGTGACACGATATTTTTTAAGTGCTAAAAAAAAAAAAAAAAGAACTGTCAACCTAGAATCCCCAAAATATCTTTCAGGAATGTAGGTGAAATTAAAATATCTCAGGTGAAGGAAAACTAAAGGAGTTTGTCTCCAGTTGATCTCCCCTAAAAGAATAGCTAAAGAAAGATCCACAAACAGATAGGAAAAAGATAAATGAAGGAACCTTGACAGAAGCATAACTAGGGTATGGCAGGTATTGCACCAGCCCTTGGTGCATGGTGTGAGCAGTTTCTATTAACCCAGGAAGGTGAGCAGCAGCGAGTCTACAGACAATGGGGCCTATGGCAAGCACTGAAATTCTGCCCCTGTCCAAACATCTGACACTCCTCTTTTAGGTATCTTTATCGTAATAGCAGCTCCAAAATGCAAGTCAATCTCTTTAATCTATTGATTAACAGAGTATCGTTCTTGAGGAAGGACTTTGGGCCATACCAGCTTAATAGAAACTGCTCAGTGATGCCGTGCACCCAGGGCTAGTGCAATACCATCGATATGCTACTGAACCTTGGTACATCACAAAGGAACAAAAAATACGGTAAGTTAAAATATGGGTAAATACAATAGATTTGGCAATTGAAGCAAATATTATAATACTGACTGATACGGTTCTAAAGGTGTATAGAGGAAATTTTAAGACCATTATATTTTAAGTAGGAGAGAGTAAAGAGACATAAAGGGATGTAAGATGTTTATAGCTCACTTGTACTGATAAAATGAAGACACCAGTAGTCTGTGATAAGTTATGTATGTATAATGAAATATCTAGAGCAACCACTAAAAAAGTTTTAGAAAGAGATACCCTCAAAACAATAAATAAACCAAAATGGAAATCTAAAAAAATTCAAGAAACCCATAGGAAGGCAGGAGAAAGTAGACAGAGAAATGAAAAGAACAGAATAAAAAATAAAATGGCAGACTTAAGCACTAAACCAAAAAAACCAAACCCAGTGCCATCGAGTCAGTTCAGACTCATAGCAACCCTATAGTGCAGAGCAGAACTGCCCCATAGAGATGACTTAAGCACTAGCATATAAAAAAGAACAGTAAATACAAATGGACTAAATACTACAATTAAAAGACAGAGAATGGCAAAGTGAATTAGAAAATATGGCTCAGTATATTAGTTACATATTGCTGCTGTAACAGATTACCATGAACGTAGTGGCTGAAAACAACACAAATTTAGTTTGTGACATATATTTCTGGATGCCAGAAGTCCAAAATCAGTTTCACTACACTACAGTGAAGGTATCTGCATAGCAGAGCTCCCTGGAAACTCACAGGTAGAATCTATTTCCTTGCCTTTTCCAGCTTCTAAAGCTGCATGCCTTGCATTCCCAGGATTAGGCCCCTTCTTCCAATTTCAGCATCAGCAGTATATCATCATATATAGAACACACCACCCAAATACAGGGGACTGCACATTCTTCAAGTGCCCATGGAGTAGAAAATACACCAAGATACTACATATCCTGGGCCATAAAACAACCTTCAAAAAATTGAAAGAATTGAAGCCATGCAGAAAGTATTCTTCAACCACAACGGGTTCAAACTAGAAATCAGTAACAGAAACATAGCAAGAAAACCTTCAAATGCTTGAAAACTAAGCAATGTATTTCTAAATAATTCACAGGTCAAAGAGGTTGTCTCCAGGGAAATTAAAAAAAAAAAAATTGAACTAAAAGAATATGAAAATAAAATATAACAAAATTTGTGGGATACAGCTAAAGCAGTTCTGAGAGGGAAATTTATAGCACTAGTTGCATACATCAGAAAAGAGGAAATGCCATAAATCGGTGATCTAAGCTTCCACATCAAGAACCTAGATAGAAAAAAGCAAAATGAACCCAGAGCAAGCAAAAGATAGGGATAATAAAGATAAGAGCAGAAATCAATAAGATGAAAAAGAGTAAAACAATTTAAAAAGTCAATGAAATAAAGAGCTAGATTGTTGAAAAGATCACTACAATTGACAAACCCTTACCAAGACTGACAAAGGAAAAAAAATTACCAATATTAGGAATGAAACAGGAAATCATTGCAGAAACTTCAAATACCAAAGGGATAATTATGAAATGCAATAAACTTTACATAAATTTGACAACTTAGGTGAAATAGACCAATTCCTTGAAAAAGAGAAACTACCACATCACCTATATAAAAGAGAATTTAAATAGCCCTTAACCTTTTAAGAAAATTGAACTTATAATTTTAAAAAAAAAAAACTCCCAAAAAACAAATTCCAGACCCAAATGGTTTCACTGGATAATTCTACCAAATGTTTAAATAAGAATTAAAACTAACTCTCCAGCAGAAGCAGTGCTCAGAGGGAAGTTTATAGCATTGGATGCATATTTTAGAAAAGAACTTAATTATAAAGTCAATAATTAGAGCTTACACCTTGGAAAACTCAAAAAAAAAAAAAAAGAGCAAAATAAACACCAAATAACCAGAAGAAGAGAAATAATCAACATTATATCAGAAATTAATGAAATTGAAAACAGCAAATTGGAAGAGAAAATCAATGAAGCCAAAGCTTGTTCTTCAAAAAAATCAATAAAATTGATAAACCTCTACACAAGCTAACCAAGAAAAAAAAGAGAAGACACAAATTATCAATATCAACAATGAGAGAGGGCCCATCCCAACTGATCCCATAGACATTAAAAGGGTAATGAAGAAATATTATGAACATTCTATGCCCACAAATTTGATAACTTAAATTAAATAGGCCAAGTCCTTAAATGACACAATCTACCAAAACTCAAAGAGAAATAGATAATCTGAATAAGCCTATATCTATTAATGAAATTGAAGTAACAAGTAATAATCTCCTAAAATAGAAAACACTAGGCCTACGTGGTTTCACAGAAGAATTCTACCAAACATACAAAGAAGAAATGACATCAATTCTCTATAATCTCCTGCAGAAACTAGAAACTGAAGGAATGGGGAGCATTACTCTATGAGGCAGCATTAACCTAATATCAAAACACTAATTCCCCACAATCTCTTCCAGGAAACAGAATTGGAGGATTATATCTTAACATAAAGAAAACAAAAATCTACACAACTATACCGATAAGCAACATCATGATAAATGGAGAAAATGTTGAAGTTGTCAAGGATTTCATGTTAATTGGATCTACAGTCAACACCCATTGAAGCAGCAGTCAAGAAATCAAACGACAGAGTGCATTGGGCAAATCTGCTGCAAACGACCTCTTCGAAGAGTTCTAAAGCAAAGAAAGATACCACCTTGAGGACTAAAGTTTCCCCGATCTAAGCCATGGCATTTTCAATTACCTCATATGCATGTGGAAGCTGGGCAATGAATAAGGAAGACCGAAGAAGAATTGATGCCTTTGAATGACGGTGTTGGCAAAGAATATTGAATGCAACATGGACTGCCAGAAGAATGAACAAATCTGTCTCAAAAGAAATGCAGCCAGAATGCTCCTTAGACACAATGATAGTGAGACTTCATCTTGCTTACTTTGGACATGTTTGTTAAGGTAGAAGGTCAGTGAAGGAGAGGAAGACCCTCAATGAGATGGAATAACAAAGTGGCTGCTACAATGGACTCAAGCATAGCAATGATTGTGAGGATGTTGCAGGACCTGGCAGTGTTTCATTCTGTTGTGCATGAGGTTTCTCTGAGTCATAACTGACTTGATGGCACCTAACAACAACAATAACAAGATTATTATTACCCCCATAATAAATCCAGAAAAAAAGTACAAAAAAAGAAAACTAAAGACCAACATCCCTCCCTCATGGCTATGGATTTGAAAATTCTTAACAAAACATTAGCAAACAGAATTCATCAGAATAGAAAAGTAATTACACACCATAACCAAATAAGGTTTACACCAGGGAAGCAAGACTTGTTCATTATTCAAAACCTAGTTTTATAAGGGCAAAGCAGAAAAGTCACATTATCATATGAATTGGTGCAGAAAAGTCATGTAACAAAAATTCAACATCCATCCATGATAAGAACTCTCAGAAAAAATAGGAATTGGTGGGAATTTTTTAACTTGATTAAGAACATCTACAAGAAACCTAGTCGACACTTAGTGGTGAAATACTGAATGCTTTTCCCTAAGATTGGCAACAAGACAAGGGTGTCTGCTCTCACCACTGTTACTCAACATAATGCTGGAATATCTAACCAGAGTAATATGGCATGGAAAAAAAAAATAACAGGCATGCAGATACAAAGGAAGGTATAAAACTTTCCCTAAATGTAGATGACACAATTGTCTATATAGAATATCCCAAGGAATTAAAAAAAAAAAAAAAAAAAAACCCTCCTAGAACTATTAAATGAGTTTAGAAAAGTCTCAGGCTATAAGATAAATATACAAAAATCAATTGTATTTCTGTCTACTAGCAATAAACATGTAGAAACCGAAATTAAAAACACAGAGCCATTTATGATTGCTAAAAAAACTGAGATACTTAGTGTGAATGTGATAAAATATGTATATGCCTTAAATGCTAAAAACTACAAATGCTGATGAAAGAAATCAAAGATCTAAATAAATGAAGAGATATACCATGTTCATGGATTATTGGAAAACACAACATAGTAAAGTTGTCAATTACCCCCAAATTCATAAATAGATTTAACCCAATCTCTATCAAAATCCCAGCAAGAGTTTTTGTAGATACAGCCAAAGTTATTCTAAAATTTATATGGAAAGACAAAGGAACTAGGATAGCTAAAACAACTTTAGCAAAGAAGAATAAAGCAGAAGAAACCAGTTTATCCAATTTACAGATTTACTACATAGCTACAGTAGTCAAGACTGTGAGTTTTTGGTGGTGGGAAAGGCACATAAATCAATGGAACAGAATAAAGAACCCAGAAACAGACACACATCAATATACCCAAATAATTTTGACGAAGGTTCCAAAGCAATTCAATGGAGGAAGACAGCCTTTTTAACAAATGGTGCCGAAGCAATTGAACAGCTACAGGTGAAAAAAAAAAAAAAAGGAAGCCTTGACCTAAATCTCCCAGTTTATTCAAAATTAACTCAAAATGAGTCACAAACTTAAATATAGATCATAAAAATATGAAACTTTTAGGAAAAAAAAAGAAAATGTCAGGATCTAGAAAAGTGTTCTTAGACTTAACACACAAACTCCAACCTATAAAAGGAAAAATTTATAAATGGACTTCATCAAAATTAAAAATGTTGTTTTGTGAAAGACTCTTTGAGAGGATGAAAAGACAAGATACAGAGTGGGAGAAAATATTTGCAAACCACATATGAAACAAAGAACTAGAATCTAGGATGTATTTTAAAAACTCAAAACTCAACAGTAAAAAAATCCAATGAGAACATAGGGGAAAGACATGAAGAGACATTTTTCCAAAGAAGATACACAGAATATGAATATGGCAAAAAATCACATTAAAATATCTTCAACATCATTATCCCTTAGGGAAATTCAAATTAAAATAACAACGGTATACCACTACACACCTATCAGAATGGCTATAATAAAAACTAATGACAACACCGAACATTGGTGAGGAGGTAACAAAATTAGGCAACAGATATATTGCTTTTAGGAATGTAAAATACTACAGCCACTTCGGAAAATAATTTGCCCAGTTTTTTAAAAACTAAACATGCAATTACCATACATCCCAGCAATTGTACTCTTGGGCATTTTTGCCTAATAGCGAAGATTTTTGTTCACACAAAAATCTGTACCAGAATGTTTATAGAAGCTATATTCATAATAGCTAAAAATTGGAAACAACCCAAATGTTCTCAAATGGCTGAATAGGTAAAGCAACTGTGGTCCATGCGTATCATGGAATATTACTCAGCAATATAAAGGAATGAACTATATATACATGCAGCAACTTGAAGGAATGTCCAGAGAATTACGCTGAGTAAGAAAAGCCAGTCCCAAAAGGTTACATAATGCATCCTTCCACTTTTACCTGTATTACATCTGTAAATGACCACATTGTAGAAATAGGAAAGAAATTAGTGATTTCAAGGGGTTAAGGAGAGAGTGGACGTGGGAGGAAAGTAGGGGGCTCTAAAAGGTCCATAAGGAACTCTTCTGGTATTGGAAACGTTCTGTATTTTGATGTATCAATATCAATATCCTGGTTGTGATGCTGTAGTATAGTTTTCCAAGGTGTTATCAAGGGGGGAACCTGGGTAAAGGATACAAGGTATCTGTCTGTATTATTTCTCACAACTGCACACCAATCTATAATTATCTCAAAATTAAATTTTAATTAAAAAAAATACTGATGGGACCCAACTACTTGATAATCATCTGAAGACAGGTCAGCTCATGGGGAGTACAAAAGGCAAGAAATGATATTCTTCCCTCCAAGCCCTGATTTCAGGCTGTCCTCTTATTGCCCACTCCCCTTTGGACCTTTCTCCTATATCCAGTGGGTCTAGTCAACTTGCTAGGAGTCTAGTATGAGCCCTGTAAAATGAAAAATTATCTTTTGGGACACAAAGTTCAGCTGAATCTTTCAAGATGGGAAACACTTTCATTATTAGCGTTACCAAATACTCAAGCTTTCACTCATCTCCTGTTAAGTGAAACAAGACCTGCGAGAGCTTGAGTGAAACAAGATGATCTCTAAGATCCTTTTAAAGTCCCAAAATTTGTTGACTTTCCATTTCAGTGATTTAACAAATGAGCTCAACTAATTTTCGAGAACCGTGAAGTATCTGAGTCTATCCTACTTGTAAGCTAAGAAGTTAGTTTGCCTTAGTTTCCCAAATGCTGGTATAAGCCTTGAGACTCCTGGGTCAGAGGCAAAAGACAATATACTACTTTCAACATTAGCAGTATCCAGAGAATCAGCATTTGCAGGTTGCTCAATCCCCAATTTCCTCAAGGTATAAAGAAGGCTACTTTTATGCACTGTGGGCTGTGTTTCAACAGAGAAACCCTGCGTTTAAGGAATGTGGATCTTTTATAATGGGCATTGAGCTCTAGAGCAAAAGAGCAAGATGCTAAAGAAACCAACTTTTTATCTCGCAAGTAACGTAAAATCTTCTTTGCTCCAGATGGAGATACTTTATCTCCCAAGGCTGTTTACTATAAAAGCATCTTTGAAAAGATAATCCAGAGCAAAGGCAGCCAGCACCTCTGCTCACAAGATGTTCAGAAACACAAAAGGCCCGTGCAGAATTGTTTCCCAACACTAATATTTTTAAAACGAAGACTTGGAATTATAGTAGTTTTCCATGTGTTCTGAAACTGTTCAAAAGGAAAATAAATAAATAAAGACAGTCCAGGAAAATGATCCCTTTAATTTTTTTGATGGGTTTGTTTGCTCGCTTAGTTTTCAAGAATATATAAAATAGAACTTTAATGACATTTTCAAAGGAAAATACGTGAAGTTTTATATATCACTAACCCAGTTCTCATTGCTGCATATCAAACCAGCAAGACTTGGTGCTTTAAAACAACAATTTATCATTATCTCTGTGGTTCTGCAGGTTATCTTGGCTCAGCCGGGCTGTTGCTTAGTGTCTTTTGTGCGGTTGCAGTCAGGTGGTGGCAGGGGCTTGAGTTATTTGAAGGCTTCTTCACTCTTGTTTCTGACACATGGGCTAGGATGACTAGAAGAGCGAGCCTGGTCAGGTGTCTCTCTCCATGTTGCCTCTTGATCTAACGTGAGCTTCCTCTGAGCATGGCAATCTCAGCACAGTCAAACTTCCCACATGGTGCCTAGGTTATTCCTGAGTGATTTTTGCATGAGACTGAGGCAGAAGCTGCAAGCCTTCTTATAGCCTAGCCTCACAGCATCACTGCCACCTCATTCCAGATACTTCATGGGGGCGGGGTGGGGTGAGCTGAGGGGCAAGGAAGGACTCCATACGTGTATGAATACCAATGCATGGCTCGTTGGGAGCAGTCACTTCTTTTTAATTTAATTTATTTATTTTGTTGTTGTTATTCTTGAGAATAGACACAGAAACCCAAAACAAAAACCAAACCCAGTGCCATCAAGTCAATTGAGACTCATAGCGACCCTATAGGACAGGGTGGAACTGCCCCATAGAGTTTCCAAGGAGCACCTGCTGGATCCGAACTGCTGACCCTTTGGTTAGCAGCCACAGCACTTAACCACTACACCACCAGAGTTTCCATGACACAGCAAAACATACACAAATTCAACAGTGACATTGATTACATTCTTTGAGTTGTGCAACCATTCTCGCCCCCCTTTTCTGAGTTGTTCCTTCCACATTAACAAAACCTCACTGCCCCCTAAGGTTCCCATCTAAACTTTCAAGTTGCTGTTGTCAGTTTGATCCCATATGAATAGTTCTTACAAGAGCATAATGCTGAAGGCGGACATCGTTTTACTAGTTAAGCTAAACTGTTGTTTGGTTTTAAGAAGACATCAGGGGATATTTTTGGAGAATTTGCTTTACAATCTGCCACTTTAATAATTCTTCAGAAAATTCAGATTGGACAGTGTAGGTGTATATATATGTATATACACATATTTATATTTGTATAATATGTGTTACACATCCAGGAGTGAAACACGGTTGATCTAGAATCAGGAGCCCAACTTTGAATCCAAATTTTTAGTACTGAATGATTGCATAATCTTAAGCAAGCCATGTGTCTTCTCAAGCCCTGTTTCCCTCAGCCTTAAGAGGGAAATAATATTACCCCACACAGAGATAAACAGTGAGGGATACTTAATATGATGTGAAAGAATTTCAAAAATCTAATAAAAATACAAATATGAATGTCTTAGAGAAAAAATTCTCCTCTAAACGCATGTATTTTTGACAGTGTAACTAACTTCTGCTTTACGAAATGGGAAATGCTCTTCTACTCAAACCATCTGAATGTAGTTCAAATAATGTAAGTAAACTTGGAGCTTGGTTATGTTGCAGAGACCCTACCCAGCCTTTGATGTATCCTGTAATACCAAGCAGGATGCACAGTGCCCCGCTTTGCAGGTGACGCTGAGCCTATCTGTCACAGGCGACAAAAATCTGGGCGAAATACAGAAGGAGGTGGCCAGCTCCAAAGTTGTGCTATTAAATTACAGCCTGTCCAAGGAGAGTGATCTCTTGTTTCAGCAGCAAGTGCTCGTCCCCAAGACTGTAAAACCCCATGGCTTCTGAAACAGGCTGTCACACAGAGCACCATACATTATTGAAGCCAACTGTTCCATCATTCATTCATCCAAGCTGGAACCTTAAGCTGAGGAGAATTGTCTGCCTGAGGGGAAAAAATACAAAATCAAAACCTTGCTTCTGATTTTCTTTGACGCCTTTTCTTAACCAGTTTAGGAGAAGCTACAATACGGCTTTATTTAATTATGTAATATCTTTTCAGTTTTAGGTATTTGAATGCTTCATGTTGTTGCTCAAGATGGAAAAAAGTATTTCAGAAACAAAAGTGAAATAACCATTTTTCTATGCTGAAGGTTCACAAAAGTAAAGAAGTTGTATGTAAAAGAAAATGTAGAGAGAAAGATATTTTGTCCTTGATTCCCATTATGATTTCAGATTTGAATACTTGTGGGAAAATGATCTAAATGCAATACAAATCCCCTTTTAGGGTCCCACCATCTATTCCAATGAATGTCTTACCTTACTGGTATGCATTCTATGTGCATATATTTCCCCTCACCCAGCTGGACTAGAATAGCTAGTCAAATGAACAATCGGCCCACAAGATCTTGATACACTCACTAAACTAAAGGGTATCATTCAGCAAATTTCCATTTGTTTAGAAGGTCTTAAAGATTCTGTGAGGCACCACAGTAACCACACCACTGCTGCACATACTCCACAGTATTTTAAAAGCTGCTTCAGCCACGTGGAAGCTTCTTTGGACTGATGGACTTTACAACTTTGTTATGATCACCCTGTCTATATAGTTATCAAAAGCTCAGCGTGCAGTCAAAGAGATTCACTATCTATTTACAAGGACCTCCTACCACTACCTTCTATGGCAGAGCCATTAATATAGGTGTTAATTATACTGGCCTTTCTAAAGTAAGGACAGAAAAAAGAACAATTATTGTGTCAAAAATTAGAAAAGGATCCAGGGATGAAAGGCAGGGTCCTTGTCTTTAAGTAGCTCATGATGTAGAAGGTGAGAGGGACATTTAATCATGTAATTATTGAACCGTGCAATAAGAATTACGATGGAGGTCACAGTAACTTGAGACTTCTACAGAGAATTACTTACATCATGGTAAAAATGGGATGAACAAAGTCCTCACTCAGAGGAGAGCAAGGATCAGAGGAAAAGGAAGACCATTAAAGGGATAAAGGTGAGCCATTAGAGGGGGCTCTTCCATTCTGAAAGAATAGCATGTGCAAAGTCACGAGAGTTGTGAAACAGCCTGATATCTTTAGGGCAACTTGAGATAGTTCAGTAAGACATGGATGGAGGGGGAAGAGTAAAAGGAGGGTGACAAGATATGAGACTGGAGTGATATATCACAGCCAGCACAAGATACTTTATAGCCCTTGCTAGGGAGTTTAGACTTGATCTCGATGGCAATAGAAGGCCATCCATTGAACAATTTAAGTGCACAGAAGTCCACACATGTGATTTTAATCTCTATTTGAAAAAATAAGATTTATTCATAAAAAGTAGAGCCCTCAAATTACATTACAACCCTGGCCATCAAGTTCATAATGTCAGAAACATGAATACTAGAGGTTGCAGTAAAAAAGCCTATCTTAATTATCTAGTGCTGCTATAACAGAAATACCACAAGTGAATGGCTTTAACAAAGACGAATTTATTCTCTCACAGTCTAGGAGGCTAGAAGTTCGGATTCAGGGTGCCAGCTCCAGAAGAAAGCTTTCCTTTCACTCTGCCAGCTCTGAGGAAAGATCCTTGTCATCAATCTTCCTCGGTCTAGGAGCTTCTCAGCACAGGGACCCCGAGTTCACAGGACACGCTATTCTCCTGGCTCTCATTTTTCGGTGGTAGGCAGTCCCTCTGTCTCTCTGATTAGTTTTATCTTTTATATCTCAACAGAGATTGACTCAAGATGCAACCTAATCTTGTCCCTTGAGTCCTGCCTCATTAACATAACTGCCTCTAATCCTGCCTCATTAACATCCTAGAGGTAGGATTTACAACACTAGGAAAGTCATATCAGATGACAAAATGGTGGACAATCACACAATACTGGGAATCATGGCCCAGCCAAGTTGATACACATTTTGGGGGACACAATTCAATCCGTAACAGAGCCTAAGAGTATCAATATAGCTGAGCATCATTCCTGACTGGTGGAGAATACTGGGATAGCAAATTACATGTGCTACTGAGGTGGGCATCATCTTTGTAGTTGAAGAAAACACAAAATTATTGTCTTCAGTGGCATGACTTTCTCTTCAAATTAGGAAAGAAAAGCACTCAAGAGTATGTTTAAAAAAAAAAAAAAGATGTGAACCTGCTTATTTATTATAAAAGCTCCTGGGATAATATGCTACATGCAAGTTGTTCATGTGTTGCAGATGCCACTAATTCCAACAGAAAATTGCACCAAGAGCATGAAAGTCACTAATATGACATGAAAATCCAAGAGCCTTCAATTATATTAGAGGATTTTTGGTTTTAGTCCATTATATTAATCTTTTACACAGTTATATTCTATCAAATCAGATTAGCAAATTTGGTTTGAACTAATGTGCTATAAAAATTTTATCATTTTTATTAAGTATGAGAAAATTGTGGCTTTACTTATATTGAATGATTGATCTTATTCATTCCTCTATATCAGATTAGCAACAAAGAAGACTTTTGGTGTTCTGTATTCCGTTTCCTAGTAATGAATGAGTTTCTTTAACTCAGGTTAAAGAAACTTAGGTTAAAGAAAGTTTGGATCAAGACACAAAGGGATGGTGATAGGTCCTTAGATGAAAACCACAGGTTTAAATGTAGATATTGGGTTTTTTTAACCTCCAATTTTATCTACTTACGACCTCTCATAGAGCTGCCAACTAACTTAACATTCCTCTTACTTCCTGTAGAATGTACATCAATTTGAAAATGCTGATTCAGCCCCAAAACAATGCCTCAGGACTATTATTTCCATTTAAATAAGATACAAAGAGTAGTTTAGCAACTTTTCTCACAGTCATCATTAACTGGAACACTTAAGAAGTAGCCTTGTAGTTGATATTCATTCCTTCCCCATTCTTACTCTCAGATGATGGCTTTGCTTCCTACTTCCTTGAGAAATTTGAAGCAATCAAAAAAGAACTTCCACAAATTCATACCATCACATCTATTCTCCACATAGTTAAATCCAATTGCTCAATTAACTCTTCTGATCCTATCGGCATAACAGCATTCTCTCCTCCTTGATCCGTGTGCTTCACTTGCTCTTAGGAATGCCACACATTCCTCATTTCCTCCTGCATTACTGGTGGCTCTATTCTCAGTCCTTTTGCTTCTTCTTCCTCTTCTGCCAGAAGTCTTAAGAATGCAGTCCTTTGCATCCCTCTTTATCAATACTCACCTCATTTGTGGTTTCATTAGTTTATACCCACCTGTAGCCTTCCCCATCTCGGTTAAGTCAACTCTTTTCTTCCAGTTCCTCAACTCTTAAAGTCATCTCGAAATCTCTTTCTCTCACCCGTGCATCAAATTTATTAGGAAATCTTTTGTTTTTGCTTTTAAAATATATCCAGAACTCAGCTTCTCAACTCCTCCATGACTAACACTTTGGTCAGAGCCACCAACATCTCTTATTCAAATTACAGCATCAGTCTCCTAACTAGACACCCTACTTCTGTCCCTACTGTCTAAAACCCCACAACTTCCGGGGAAAGCCTTTAAAACAGAAATTAGTCATCTGTTCAAAACTCTTTAATAGTTCCCCTTTTCACTCAAAGTATTCACCATGGCTATCAAAGCCCTCTGTGGTCTGCCCCCTACTAAAAAAAAAATTACTACCCACTTGCAATTCTTTGACCTCATCTACTACTGTCTCCATCATTCGTTCTACTCCAGCCATCCCAGCCTCCTTCATCTTCCTCCAAGTTAATCCCTTTTCCTAGGACATTTTTTCAGCAGTTTTCTCTGCTTGGAACTGCCCTGCCCCACTATGCATACAATTACCTTAAAAATCTCCTTGCTGATGAGTTGATTGCAACTTATAGTCACCATATAGGACAGAGTAGAACTGCCCTATAGGATTTCTAGCTGTAAATCTTCACAGAAACAGGCTACTATGTTTCACTCTTTAATTCCCCTAGAATTTATTTGGCACACTGCCAGATTTTTCTCCCACGGAGCGGCTGGCGGGTTCAAACCAACAACCTCTCAGGTAGCAGCCAAGTGCTTTAACCAGTGCACCAGCAGGGCTCCTTATCATTAATTTGTTCTTGTTTTTGGGCGCCATCGAGTTGGCTCCGACTCATAGCGACCCTGTGAACAACAGAATGAAACACTGCCTGGTTCCGAGCCATCCTCACAATCGTTGTTATGGTTGAGCTCATTCTTGCAACCACTGTGTCAATCCACCTCATTGAGGGTCTTCCTCTTTTCTGCTCACCCTGTACCCTGCCAAGCATGATGTTTTTCTCCAGGGACTGACCCCTCCTGACAACATGTCCAAAGTATGTAAGATGCAGTCGTGTCATCCTTGCTTCTAAGGAGCATTCTGGTTGTACTTCTTCTAAGACAGATTTGTTTGTTCTTTTGGCACTCGATGGTATATTCAATATTCTTCACCAACACCACAATTCAAAGGCGTCAATTCTTCCTCAATGTCCAGCTTTCACATGCGTATGATACAATCGAAAATACCATGGCTTGGGTCAGGCACGCCTTAGTCTTCAAGGTGACATCTTTGCTCTTCAACACTTTAAAAAGGTCCTTTGCAGCAGATTTACCCAATGCAATGCATCTTTTGATTTCTTGACTGCTGCTTCCATGGCTGTTGATTTTGGATCCAAGTAAAATGAAACCCTTGACAACTTCAATCTTTTCTCCGTTTATCATGACGTTGCTCATTGGTCCAGTTGTGAGGATTTTTGTTTTCTTTATGTTGAGGTGTAATCCATACTGAAGCCTGTGGTCTTTGATCTTCATTAGAAAGTGCTCCAAGTACTCTTCACCTTCAGCAAGCAAGGTTGTGTCATCTGCATAACGCAAGTTGTTAATGAGTCTTTCTTCAAACCTGATGTCCCGTTCTTCTTCATATAGTCCAGCTTCTCATATTATTTGCTCAGCATACAGATTGCATAGGTATGGTGAAAGAATACAACCCTGACATACACCTTTCCTGACTTTAAACCAATCAGTATCACCTTGTTCTGTCCGAACAACTGCCTCTTGATCTATGTAAAGGTTCCTCATGAGCACAATTAAGTGTTCTGGAATTCCTATTCTTCGCAATGTTATCCATAATTTGTTATGATCCACACAGTCGAATGCCTTTCCATAGTCGATAAAACACAGATAAACATCCTTCCAGCATTCTCCGCTTTCAGCCAGGATCCATCTGACATCAGCAATGATATCCCTGGTTCCACGTGCTCTTCTGAAACCGGCCTGAATTTCTGGCAGTTCCCTGTTGATATACTGGCTCAACCATTTTTGAATGATCTTCAGCAAAACTTTGCTTGCATGCGATATTAATGATATTGTTCAATAATCTCCACATTTGGTTGGACTGACTTTCTTGGGAATAGGCATAAATATGGATCTCCTCCAGTCAGTTGGCCAGATAGCTGTCTTCTGTATTTCTTGACATAGACGAGTGAGCACTTCTAGAGCTGCATCTGTTTGTTGAAACATCTCAATTGATATTCCATCAATTCCTGGAGCCTAGTTTTTCACAAATGCCTTCAGAGCTGCTTGGACTTCTTCCTTCAGTACCATTGGTTCTTGATCATATGCCACCTCTTGAAATGGTTGAATATTGACTAATTCTTTTTGGTATAATGACTCTGTGTATTCCTTCCATCTTCTTTTGGTGATTCCTGCATCGTTTAATATTTTCCTCATAGAATCCTTCACTATTGCAACTCGAGGCTTGAATTTTTTCTTCAGTTCTTTCAGCTTGAGAAACGTCGAGCATGTTCTTCCCTTTGGTTTTCCATCTCCAGCTCTTTGCATATGTCATTATAATACTTTGTTTTGTCTTCTTGAGAACCCATTTGAAATCTCCTGTTTGGTTCATTTACTTCCTCCTTTCTTCCTTTTGCTTTAGCTGCTCGACATTTGAGAACAAGTTTCAGAGTCTCCTCTGACATCCATCTTGGCCTTTTCTTTCTTTTCTGTCTTTTCAATGACCTCTTGCTTTCTTCATGTATGATGCCCTTGCTGTCATTCCACAACTAGTCTGGTCTTTGGTCACCAGTGTCCAATGCATCAAATCTATTATTGAGATGGTCTCTAAATTCAGGTGGGACATACTCAAGGTCATATTTTGGCTCTCGTGGACTTAATCTGATTTTCTTCAGATTCACCTTGAACTTGCAAATGAGCAATTGATGGTCTGTTCCACAGTTGGCCCCGGCCTTGTTCTGACTGATGATGTTGAGCTTTTCCATCATCTCTTTCCACAGATGTAGTCAATTTGATTTCTGTGTGTTCCATCTGGTGAGGTCCATGTGTATACTCGCCATTTATGTTGATGAAAGAAGGTATCTGCAATGAAGAAGTTGTTGGTCTTGCAAAATTCTATCATTCAATCTCCAGCATTGTTTCTATCACCAAGGCCATATTTTCCAACTACTGATCCTTCCTCTTTGTTTTCAACTTTTGCATTCCAATTGCCAGTAATTATCAACGCATCTTGATTGCACGTTGGATCAATTTCAGACTGTAGCAGCTGATAAAAATCTTCTATTTCTTCATCTTTGGCCCTAGTGGTTGGTGTGTAAATTTCATTTTACTTCGGTCTGCAATCATCAGCCATGGAAGCAACAGTCAAGAAATCAATAGACGCATTGCACTGGGCAAATCTGCTACAAAGGACCTCTTTGAAGTGGTGAAGAGCAAAGATGTCACCTTGAAGACTAAGGTGGGCCTGACCCAAGCCTTGGTATTTTCAATCGCATCATATGCATGTGAAAGCTGGACAATGAATAAGGAAGACCAAAGAAGAATTGATGCCTTTGAGTTGTGGTGTTGGAGAAGACTATTGAACGTACCATGGACTGCCAAAAGAATGAACAAATCTGTCTTGGAAGAAGTACAACCAGAATGCTCCTTAGAAGCAAGGATGGCGAGACTGCGTCTTACATACTTTGGACATGTTGTCAGGAGGGATCAGTCCCTGGAGAAGGACATCATGCTTGGCAGAGTACAGGGTGAGCAGAAAAGAGGAAGACCCTCAATGAGGTGGATTGACACAGTGGTTGCAAGAATGAGCTCAAGCATAACAACAATTGTGAGGATGGCTCAACACCAGGCAGTATTTTGTTTTGTTGTGCATAGGGTCGCTATGAGTCAGAACTGACTCAACAGCACCTAACAACAACAACAACATACCCCCACAGTAGTCAAAACAGCCTGGTACTGGTACAACAACAGATACATAGACCAATGGAACAGAATTGAGAATGCGGATATAAATCCATCCACATATGAGCAGTTGATATTTGACAAAGGCCCCAAAACAGTTAAATGGGGAAAAGACAGTCTTTTTAACAAATAGTGCTGGCATAACTAGCTATCCATCTGTAAAAAAAAAAAAAAAATGAAACAAGACCCATACCTTACTCCATGCACAAAAATGAGTTCAAAATGGATCAAAGACCTGAATATAAAATCGAAAATAATAAAGATCATGAAAGAAAAAATAGGGACAATGTTAGGGGCCCTAATACATGGCATAAACAGTATACAAAACATTATTAAGAATGCAGAAGAAAAACTAGATAACTGGGAGCTCCTAAAAATCAAACACCTATGCTCATCCAAAGACTTCACCAAAAGAGTAAAAAGACTATCTACAGACTGGGAAAAAGTTTTTAGCTATGACATGATACTGCAACAACTCAACTACAAAAAGATAAATAACCCTATTAAAAAATGTGCAAAAGATATGAATCGACATTTCGCTAAGGAAGGCATTCGGGCAGCTAACAGATACATGAGGAAACGTTCACAATCATTAGCCATTAGAGAAATGCAGATCAAAACTACAATGAGATTTCATCTCACTCCAACAAGGCTGGCATTAATCCAAAAACACAAAATAATAAATGTTGGAGAGGCTGTGGAGAGATTGGAACACTTCCACACTGCTGGTGGGAATGTCAAATGGTACCACCACTTTGGAAATCAATTTGGCACTTCCTTAAATAGCTTTTTATTTTTTAAAATAGCTAGAAATAGAACTACCATATAATCCAGCAGTCCCACTCCTCGGAATATATTCTAGAGAAATAAGAGCCTGTATACTAACAGATATATGCACACCCGTGTTTATTGCAGCACTGTTTACAATAGCAAAAACATGGAAGCAACCAAGGCGCCCATCAATGGATGAATGGATAAATAAATTATGGTATATTCACACAATGTAATACTATGCATCGATAAAGAACAGTGAGAAATCTGTGAAACATTTCATAACATGGAGGAACCTGGAAGGCATTATGCTGAGTGAAATTAGTCAGTTGCAAAAGGACAAATATTGTATAAGACCACTATTATAAGAACTTGAGAAATAGGTTAAACTGAGAAGAAAACATTCTTTTGTGGTTACGAGAGGGGGGAGGGAGGGAGGGTGGGAGAGGAGTATTCACTAATTAGATAGTAGATAAGAACTACTTTAGGTGAAGGGAAACACAACACACAATACATGGGAGGTCAGCACAATTGGACTAAACCAAAAGCAGAGAAGTTTTCTGAATAAATTGAATGCTTCGAAGGCCAGTGTAGCAGGGGCAGGGGTTTGGGGTCCATGGTTTCAGGGGCCATCTAAGTCAACTGGCATAATAAAATCTATCAAGAAGGCTTTCTGCATCCCAATTTGAAGAGTGGCATCTGGGGTCTTAAACGCTAGCAAGCAGCCATCTAAGATGCATCAATTGTTCTCAACTCACCTGGATCAAAGGAGAATGAAGAACACCAAGGACACATGGTAATTACGAGACCAAGAGACAGAAAGGGCCATGTGAACCAGAGACTACATCATCCTGAGACCAGAAGAACTAGATGGTGCCTGGCTACAACCGATGACTACCCTTACAGGGAACACAACAGAGAACCCCTGAGGGAGCAGCAGAGCAGTGGGATGCAGACCCCAATTTCTCATAAAAAGATGAGACTTAATGGTCTGACTGAGACTAGAAGGACCCCGGTGGTCATGGCCCCCAGACGTTCTGTTGGCTCAGGACAGGAACCATTCCCAAAGCCAACTCTTCAGACATGGATTGGACTGGTCAGTGGGTTGGAGAGGGATGCTGGTGAGGAGTGAGCTTCTTGGATCAGGTGGACACTTGAGACTATGTTGGCATCTTCTGCCTAGAGGGGAGATGAGAGGGTAGAGGGGTTAGAAGCTGGCGCAATGGACATGAAAAGAGAGAGTGGAGGGAGAGAGCAGGCTGTAGGGGGAGAGTAATTGGGAGTATGTAGCAAGATATATATAAGTTTTTGTGTGAGAGACTGACTTGATTTGTAAACTTTCACTTAAAGCACAATAAAAAAAATTATTTGTGAATATCTTTTTTTAATCTTGCATTTTTCTAACAACTAAAGCAATACGAACCCATTGGAACATTATGAAAATGCATTATATACTAATGTATAAAGATATAAATAAAAATCATTAAAACATTCACCAATCAGTAAAAAACTTTACAGCATTTTTTATTATAAATATTTAAAGATTGGATCATATTATAGTCACTATTATATGCATTGCTTTTCTTGTCAATACTTCTTTACACTTTGATATAAAAATGATGCTTTTTTGTGACATTAAGAATGCATCAAAAACAGTTTTCAATAGCTGCATAATATCAAATCACACAAGTTACCATGTTTTTGCTTAATTATGATCATTTAGATGTTTCCATGTATTCGATATTATTTCTTTTTCTTATGTATTTGGGGAAATCATGATGGCATAGTGGTTAAGTGCTACGGCTGCTACCCAAAGGGTCAGCAGTTCGAATCCGCCAGGCTCTCCTTGGAGACTCTATGTGGCAGTTCTACCCTGTCTTATAGGGTCGCTATGAGTCGGAATCGACTCGACGGCACTGGGTTTGGTTTTGGTTTGGTATGTATTTGAATGGGCTCTTCATATATTTTCTTTTGTGATTCTTTTCACGTTTTTAAGTTCTTCCCTATCCATGTATGTGGTAGATATTCATCATAGTTTTTCCAACTTATGAATGGCTTTTTTTTTTTTTTTAATGTTTCACTCTTTAATTCCCCTAGAATTTTTTGGAGATATGATGTGAGTTAAGACTACTGTGATTTTTCCCCCCAAAGGTATCTAACTGTCCAGCACCTTTTATTAACCTTCCTTTTCTACTGATTTGGAATGCCATCTGTCATCTACCAAACCCTCATATGTAAATATCACTTTAATAACTGCATAATTTGCCATCCTAGATGACACAACATTGTTTGCTGGAAGAGAAGAGGACTTGAAGCACTTAATGATTAAGATCAAAGACTACAGCCTTCTGTATGTATTATACCTCAACATAAAGAAAACAAAAATTCTCACAACTGGACCAATAAGCAATTTCATGATAAACAGGGAAAATATTGAAGTTGTCAAGGATTTCATTTTATTTGCATCCACAGGCCATGTCCATGGAAGCAGCAGTCAAGAAATCAAGCAACATATTGCATTGGACAAATCTGCTGAAAAGACTTCCTTTAAGGTGTTAAAAAGTAAAGACGTCACTTTGGGGACTAAGGTGTGCTGTCCCAAGCCTTAGTATTTTCAGTCGTCTCATATGCATGAGAAAGCTGAACAATGACTTAGGAAGACCAAAGAACTGATGCTTTTGAATTATGGTGTTGGTGAAGAAAGTTGGACACACACCATGGACTGCCAGAAGAACAAACAAATCTGTATGGGAAGACGTACAACCAGAATGCTCCTTGGAAGTAAGGATGGTGAGATTTCATCTCACATACTTTGGACATGTTGTCAAGAGGGATCAGTCCTCAAAGAAGGTCATAATGCTGGTAAAGTAGAGGGTCAGCAAAAAAGAGAAAGACCTTCAACGAGATGGGTTGACACAGTGGCTGCAATGATGGGCTCAAACATAGCAAGGATTGTGAGGATGGCACAGGACCTGACAGTGTTTGGTTCTGTTGTCCATAGGGCATATGGTCACTATAAGTTGGAACTGACTTGATGGCACCTAACAAGAACAACGACATACTTATTACATAAGATCTATTAACTTAGCATTTTTCTCGGATTTTACCATAACATTTATTGCTCTGTATTGTAATAGTTTGCTTATTCTTCTCTCTCCTCTACTAGATTATAGGCCTTTTTTTTTTTTTTTTTCCCTGGATCCAGCATGCTGCCTAGTTTACCGTGCCTCTTTAATAGATGTTGATGAATCTGTGGCCACATTAGATCCCTTGACATTCAAGGAGCCAGGTAGGATGAGGTGAATGAATCAAAGCCTTTTAACCACTCTAACCTTGTAGGTTATAGAACTGGATTCAGATACAAAAACATAGAATCTCAGGTCAGGGAGTAATATTAGGAAATCTAGGCAATCTTTTCACTGAACCAATCTTAGGAAATGGTATGATTTCAATTTTTAGGAAAGCTGCTTTGCTTCAAAATAAATTTCTAGTACCTAAGTCCCAAGTACCTAAATTTCCACAGCTATATATTCATTCCTTTGGCTTCAGACTTTAACCTGGGAAAAATTAAGTTGTTTATTTGGTTAACACTATTGCTTAATGAGATGGATTGTCACAGTGGCTGTAACAATGGGCTTAAGCATAACGATTACGAGCATGATGAAGGACCAGGCGGTGTTTCGTCTCTATGAGTCGGGACTGACTCGACTGCACCTAACAACAACAACAACATTGCTACTAGTAGTCCTCTTCTACTAACCGAAAGGTGGTGGTTTGAATCTACCCAGAGGTGCCTGGGAAGAAAGGCTTAACAATCTACTTCCAAACAATCAAAGCCATTGACAATCCTATGAAGTGCAGTCTACTCTGCAACACATGGGGTCACTATGAGTTGAAATTGACTTGATGGCAACTGGTTTTATCGATCCTATACTATAAGTCCCTACGAGATCTACGAAAACCTTAATTAGCCTGTACAATGCTTCCTTCCCAGTCCCTAGCATAGTGATTAGCATATAAACCTGTTGCCGTAGAGTCAATTCCAACTCATAGCGACCCTATAGGACAGAGTAGAACTGTCTCCATAGAGTTTCCAAGGAGCATCTGGTGGGTTCAAACTGCTGACCTTTTGGTTAGCAGCCGTAGCTCTTAACCACTACATCACCAGGGTTTCTGATTAGCATATAACCAAACCAAACCACACCCACTGCCATTGAGTTGATTCCAACTCATAGCATCCCTATAGTACACACTAAATAAATATTTTCTGAATGAATCAACAAATGAATTGAGATGAAAAGAGTAAGTCTGAGCAACAATTTTTACTAGATGTGAATATGTTTATAAAATACTCTTATCAAAAATAGTTTTGATGAAAATGAAAATAAACATAAAAAACTCGTAACCTGAGAGAAGAAAGTCAATAGAATGGAGAGAAAGAATGGAGAATTAGCAGGAAGAGGGGAGTGATAATCACTTCAGATCATTAAAATTTTACCAAATTATCCCACATTATGCCTTAATCATTCAAGTCATATGTTGTCACTCATATTCACAACCTCCAGGTAAAGATATTTTACAATGCCCCTCCCAGATAATTTTTCTGAATTTTAAAAGTCCCTACTATTCCAGGTACCTGTCGTTGCATAACAAACCACCCCAAAACTTGGTGATGTAAAACATCAGTTCGTTATTATCTCACAGTTCTAATAGTGACAGGTTCAGCTAGTTGGTTCTCACTTGGGATCTCTCATGCAATCACAGATGGTGGACAAGGCTGGAGTCATCTGAAAACTTCTTTCACATGTCTAGCATCACTCCATGCAATCTCTCTGCATGCTAGCTTGGGCTTCCTCACAGCATGGCAGCCTCATGATCATCAGATTTTTGGAGGCCTAAGTTCCAAAAATGGTTGTTCTCAGAGATTCAAGCAGAATCTGCAAAGCTTCATATGATGTAGTCGCAGAAGTTGTAAAATTTCCAATCTGCCACATTCTGGTTCCCAATAAGGCCAGCACAGATTCAAGGAGAAAGGAACTCCACCTTTCTATGGGAAGAATGTTGTCTTAGTCATCTAGTGCTGCCATAACAGAAATACCACAAGTAGATGGCTTTAACAAAAAGAAATTTATTTTCTCACAGTGTAGTAGGCTATAAGTCCAAATTCAGGGCATCGGCTCCAGGGAAAGGCTTTCTCTCTCTGTCAGCTTTGAAGGAAGGTCCTTGTCTTCAATCTTCCCATGGTCGAGGAGCTTCTCAAGCACAGGGACCCCATGTCCAAATGATGCGCTCTTCTCCTGGTGCTGGTATCTTGGTGGTATGAGGCCCCCAACTCTCTGCTTGCTTTCCTTTTCTTTTACCTCTTGAGAGATAAAAGGTGGTACAGGCCACACCCCAAGGAAACTCTCTTTATCTTGGATCAGGGAGGTGACCTGAGTAAGGGTGGTGTTACAATCCCACCGTAATCCTCTCAACATAAAATTACAATCACAAAATGGAGGACAACCACACAATACTGGAAATCTTGGCCTAACCAAGTTGACACATATTTTGGAGGAGACACAATTCAATCCATGACAAATGTCAAAGTGTTTGTGATCATCCTTAATTCTTCACATCTTCTCTTTTAAAAATGCCTTATAAAGGCTAATCTTACATCCAAGTAAAACCTTTCTTATTGTAACATAAAGCCCTTTTTTCTTATTTTGTATTCTTGGAACAAACAATAGATTAAAAAAAAAAAAATTTTTTTTTTTTAAACTAGAATGCTTTCATTTGTATCAACACCTTCTATTATTAAAGATATATACTTCTTATTGAGAATTGGTTTTTTTCTGTCTAAAGTAAGAAACTAGTAGCTAGTACTAAAACTATGGTACTCTCCAATCTCGATATCTTTAGGATTCCATATGGAACTCTTTACAGATCCTTTAGTCTTGTGCAAAAAATTTAAAAATCATCTTCATAATAAATACTTATTTTCTATGACTGAACCCCAACCACTCAAGTCACGGACAAAACATTCCTCTCCCTCAATTACTAACTACTGAATTATTACTGTCCTGATAGGAGCAGTTCTGAATTTACACATAAAAGATAAAGTTATTACAACATTTTGAAGAAAATCTTTGAAGCTAATTATCTAAAGATTAGAGAAAGGATATCTTTTAATTAATTTCAAACCCTGGATTGAGTACTAAGCAGAAACATAAAAGAAAGATTTCCAATAGGAAGTGGTGGTTATGGAAGAGCCTCCCTCCCCTTGAGGATTACCATTTAATTTTCAACATTGATTTGAAATAAATGCTGGTATGATCTCCAAGGGAAGAATGTTTCAGTTATAAACCTAAAGGAGAAGCACACAGTATAATAAGCCAAATATATGTTGTGCTCCTTTGTGAAACTGCTTTCCACATTCTCTGCTTTGGTTTCAATGAAGTTATTTACTCTTACACACTCACTGTCATCTCAAATATGTCACAGAGGGTAAGCTTTTGAAGGGCATGCCTCGTGATGTAACTGATCTTTATATTTGCTCTCTGTCCACCTAGCGTTCAACACACTTCTTAGCACTTTGTTAAGGGAATCACTACAAATATTTTACTGTTCCTTATACTCATGACAAACTTAAATTTTAAAACTATCCAGTCCAAATTATGGGAATGACACATGCTTTGTGTCACACCAGGCTTAAAATTACCTACAGGTTAAATAATGATTCTCTGGACATTTTATGTATCTTAATTTCTCGATAGTTTTAAATAAACATTTACAGAATACCTAGGGGTTTTTTTTTTACTAGATGCCAGACACCAAGTAGTTACTGAGGACACAAGAATGAGTACTGTGACAATCCAATCAAGATGGTGGATACTGAGTGAGTGATATTGGAGAGAAGAGGACAAAATAGATGCTTAGGAATTATAATCGACAGACTTAGACTGTGAGTAAGAAGGAGTCTAAGATGATTTCTGAATTTCTCGCTGGAGGTGACTCACTGGAATGTGACATTAATAAAGTTAGGAAACACCAGTTGAAGGTCACATTTAAGAAAGAGATGAGTTTATTGGGGGGACATGTTAAGATTAAGATGTTCATGAGACATCCAAGTGGTGATATTTTGTTGATCAAGATTTCTCAAGTCTTCACAAAAGACTCAAACCAAAAAGACAAGCCAAGCCCAATGCCATTGAGTTGATCCTGACTCATAGCGACCCTATGGACATATAAGACTACAGAGCTTTAAAATCAGCTAAGGAACTTTTAAAAATGCAGATGCCAATGTCTCTCCTCCCACAACACCTTGAGCCTAATAAGTCAGATTGGCCCAGGAGCTCCTCATGGAATTCCAAACACAGCATTGAAAATGACTGAAATAGGTTAATACACTTGTCTAGAGCCTAAGAGTTATCATTTTCAATTTAAACTTGAGATTCATAACTACTCAAGTAGTAGTTGAAGTCTTGGGTATGAATGAAGTTACTAGAAAGAGTGAGGAGAACGAGGGAAAAAAGAGGACAAAGGATAGAGCATATGAAACATCCCAGCATTAAAAGTGGAGTCAAAGTACAGAGACAGGAGAAACCCCAAGAGTATTGAAGTCCCTCCTGAGGTTCACCCTTCAGCCAAAGATCAGACAGTTCCATAAAACAAAATGAGACTAAATGGTCACACCAGCCCAGGGGGGAGGACTAGAAGGCAGGAAGGGACAGAAAAGCTGGTAATGGGAAACACATGGTCAAGAAGGGGAGAATGTTGACATGTCGTGGGATTGGCAACCAATGTCACAAAACGTTATGTGTATTCATTGTTTGATGAGAAACTAGTTTCCTCTGTAAGCTTTCGTCTAAAATACAACAAAAACATTAATTAAAAAAAAAAATGAAGTCAAAGTAAAAGGAGACTTCGAAGGGGAGACCAAGCAGGAGTCACTTGAGAGCTGTCAGAGAATGAGTTAAGAATGAAAGCACAAGGTAGAATTGATGATAAGGAAGCTTGAAGAAAGAGTTGAGAGAAGAGAGAACTGGTGGCCTAATTTTCCAAGGAAATTGGTAGTAGGAGACCCGGGACACTTTTGAGGATGCGTCTTAAATAAGAGGAGGAACTAGAAAGGAAGAAATCTAAGGATAAGGACAGAAGTATGTGAGTTGATAATGAAGGTAATGAGTGAGGGAAAACTGACACATTTTGTAATAGATGGCCTCAGTTTCGTCTGTGAGGTATGACAAAAGGAACTTCTAAAAGTGAAACAGTTTAGGGTAGTCCTTGAAAAAATGGGAGAAGCATGGATCAGAGACACGAAAAAGATAAAGCTGTGTAATTTTCTGCAGAAGTGCTCAGCGTCTCAGGTGTCAGAGCAAGAATTGTAGTTCTAGTTCCCGTTCTTGTTGCCATCAAGTCATTTCCGACTCCTGGTGACCCCCTGCATGTCAGAGTAGATCTGTGCTCCATAGGGTTTTCAGTGGCTGATTGTTTGGAAATAGATCACTAGGATATTCTCCCCAGGAGCCTCTGAGTAGATCTGCACACCAACCTTTCAGTAGGCATCTGAAGGCATTTGCCGTTCGCACCACTCAGGGACTCCAGGAGCAGGAATGCCAACCAACTGATTAAAGTAGAATTTGGAGATTGCACGAAGATGCAGTGGGCAAGAGGGAGGTTGAAATGATGAACCATGGAGTCCAGGATAAAATGGAAAAGAAAAGAGACCATAAACAGTAACGAGTGAAAATAAAAAGGGAAGGTTAAAGTCTTATTGAGTTCAAAGAGCAAGAAGAGAGAGCAATGCAAAGGAGTGACAAAAGAGGGACAGGAGAGTTTAAGATTTTCAGAGGTAGGGCTAGTTCCAAATGTCCACGGGAGTGAGCTGCTAAACACAGGAAGGTTGAAGGTCAAAAAATTCTGAGCTTGGGTTAATGGGAGGGACATTAAATAACATAAATATTAAAGTCCCATAGGATCATGGGCGTAAAAGAAATGAAAAGGAAGGCTATGATTTGAGGGCCAAAGTCCTCAGTGAACAAGGGGAAGGGAACACAAACACAGAAAAAAGAAGGGATAGAGAGGATTGAACTGGTGGCATGATTCTTGAAGGAAAAGTGTTTTTTCCACATGAATTTAAAAGTAAGAGTTGAAGAGCAGCAGGAAGTTAGAAAATGCCACTGCTATTCTCCTACCCACACTCTGTCCTCCAATGTTACAGCTGCCATCGGTTTTCTAATACACACATTTGTTGATGTCCCTCCACTTTCTAAAATTCCTCCAGGGCTTTCATCACCCTCAGAGTAAACTTGGTCTATATGCAGCTCAGAATGATTGGGCCCCAGCTTCCTTTTCCTCCCTACCCAGAACTCTCTGCCCAATCATAGCAACTCTTTGGTGCACCTCAAGCATATGCTGCTTTCCAGGCACCATGACTTTGGACATCCTGGTTCTTTTGCCTGTGTGACCCTCTCTCCTAGATCATTCTGGCAGTCTCCCGCTCAGTCCATGCATCCAGACCCTACAGTCTGGTTCATTTCCTGCCCAATGTACTCTTCTAGCACCCTGTACTTAACTTTTTTGTGGAACTTTCCACTTTGTGCAGTAATCAACAATGTAGAAGTCTCTTTCCCTACTAGGCTGGCCTCTTTGAGAACAATTCTAAGTTTTTTTCTGCTTTCTGCATCTCCAGCCCATATTACTGTGCCTGAAATGTAACAAGAACTCAGTAAATGTTGACTGAGGTGACAATTGCCTGCCAAGTTACTGAGTTGGCTTATAGCATAGGAAAGCTTTGGTTTGTAGATCATTCGTAGTCTCACAAACACATGAGCTGTTACACAGTTTCCAATAATGATTGTAATGATCTAGTTCTCAAATTGGCATATATAATTAATAATCTGTTAGAGCCCCTCATTTTAATGCTTTTATATAACAGAGAAAATTGCACCTTTCCAGAAGCAAAGTTGGTTCCCTAACTCCTCCTTTTAAGTGCCCTCTGCCACCCTGAGCAGTCTCTCAGTAAAGAATAGTATTTTTCTTAAAGCATCTATGTTAAGCCAATGATACTTTTGAAGGGATGTTTGTCTCCTTCTGTGAGGTCACTAATTCAGTCCTTGTTCATTATGGCGCTTGGACTCTTTTGAAGTCATACTCCCATGTGGATAATGGGTCAGTGGCAAGGAGAGTTGGAGGCTTCGTGTACAAATACCTGGAAGGAGGAAGATGTGGTCATTCTCCACCCATCACACTTTATACTGCATTTGTTATTTACGTTTTCCATTAAGGAAACCCTGGTGGCGTAGTGGTTAAGAGTTCGGCTGCTAACCAAAAGGTCAGCAGTTCGAATCCACCAGACACTCTTTGGAAACCCTATGGGGAAGTTCTGCTCTGTCCTGTAGGGTCATTATGAGTCGGAATCAACTCAAGGGCAGCTGTTTTTTTCAGTTTTTTATTCTGTATAAGCCTTATCTAATTTATGTATTTATTTTTAGGTCCTTATACTGCACCTGCCTTGGTTATTCTTACCTCCTTATCAAATTTAGTACATTGGAATTCTAGCTACCAAAATTGCCAAGAGCTGATTGCACCTGACTGGAGCCTTGGTGGCACAGCGGTTAAGAGCTTGGCTGCTAACCAAAAGGTCGGCAGTTCAAATCTACCAGCCACTCTGCCCTACGGGGCAGTTCTACTGTGTCCTATAGGGTCTCTGTGAGTCAGAATGGGCTTGATGACAACTGGCTGATTGCACCTGACACAGGTACAAATTTTCTGTTGGCCACGGTCCCAGAGAGAATCATTAGCAGAAAAAGTATAGCTCTCTGAAACTTCTAGTGTTGCTGCCGATGTAGGTTTACAAATTCCACATCAAGTCTATAGATTATTTTAATAATTGCACAATTTTAATAAAAGTTGTCTCTGGAAGACAGCCCCCTAATTGCCATATTTCATAATAGAAAGCGGAGACATATCTTTCCAAGAGATCAGCATGTTTTGACAACTTTATTTACTGTATTTTAAAGCCAATAACATGTACCTTCTATGTTTGTCTGCCAGCCACACCCTCTCCCGTGAGGTATTTTCATAAGCACCGCTATGCCAATTTTTTTTTACATGTTGCTATTAAAAAAAAAAAAAAAATTAGCATTAGCATAGCACTCTTATGAAAATATCTCACAGGGGCAGGCAAGGCTGCCAAACGAACGAAGAAAGCGTGCATTATTTGTGGAAAAATATGGTTATCTTACTTATCTAGTGCTGCTATAACAGAAATACCACAAGTGGATGACTTTAACTAACAGAAATTTATTCTCTTACAGTCTAGGTGGCTAGAAGTCTGAATTCAGGGTGTCAGCTCCAGGGGAAGCCTTTCTCTCTCCGTTGGCCCTGGGAGAAGGTCCTTGTCATCAATCTTCCCCTGGTCTAGGAGCTAGCCTCTCATTGCAGGAACCCCAGGTCCAAAGGAAGCCCTCCGGGTGCTTCTTTCTCGGTGGCATGAGGTTCCTCCCCTCTCTGCTGGATTGTCTCTTTTATATTTCAAAAGAGGTTGACTCAAGATGCAACCTAATCCTGTAGATTGAGTCCTGCCTCATTAACATAACTGCCTCTAATCCTACCTCATTAACATCTTAGAGGTTAGGATTTACAACACATAGGATAATTATGTCAGAGCACAAAATCATGGACAACCACATAATACTGGAAATCATGGCCTAGCCAAGTTGACACACATTTTTGGGGGACACAATTTAATCCGTAACAATGGTGTCTATATTAGCACAGAAAAGTAATGTCATTGCTAATCCTGACTTCACATCCTAAATTTAATGCTATAGTTATTAATTTTTTAAAATACGGTCATTTGCAATGTCTCACTGAAGACAATCTAGAGACCAAGAAGTTTTTTTCTTTCCCCCCCCACTTGCAACTTCTAAACTTAGAGCCAGACCCAAACTGATAAGGAAAGGCTTCTGAGGCCAATGGTACCAAAGTATGTCATGAATATGTGCCCCATCTGGACTCTCCCTCACCTTGAGACAGCAATACTTAACATATTCTGAAAACGGTGGTTTGGCCAAAATGGTTTTTAACTGAGGATAGCTACTGCCCTTTCGGCCATCAGAGCCCCTAGCCATCCTGTCTAAAACCTCTGTCCCCAAGGCATTTGGATCTTGCCCTTGAGCATTCCCAAGTCTGCTACTTTCCTGGCTGCATAAGGCCCATGGACAGTTAGCAGCTGTCAGGCAGACATGCTGTGCACACCCAGCTGGTCAGTTGAGGCCACGTCTAGACAAAATGAATGTACACAGCCCATCAGTTCCATTTGGCCACCAGACAAGCATGGGGCTCATCAGAGTATAGCAGATAGCCACGTCATGGTCCTGTCTGCCCAGGTGAGCTTCACACACCTGCCTGGAGAAAGCAGAAGTTGTGATCCAGAGCCTTTGTTGTCCATCTTCTTTACACTCAGTGACTCGTTTTGACCTGAAGTCCCCACCTCCACACAGCCCACCTGAAGATTTGTTTCCTAAAATCCCTTGCTGAGCATGCTGTCTAGCAGAGACCTAACTCAATGTCTTTCCTTATCAAATACAGGCTATGGTGGAAAGGGAATATTAAAAAAAAAAAAAAAAAGGAAGAAGTAAGTTTTCCTCCCATTTCTAATATTGTTTTCGGGTGTCATTAAATTTATTCTGACTCATAGTGACCCCACGTGACATAGTAGAACTGCCCGCATAGGATTTTCTAGGCTGTAATATGGCAAATCTCCAGGCCTTTCTCCTGAGGAGCCATTGGGTAGGTTCAAACTGCCAACCTTTCAGTTAGTAGCTGAGTGCTTAACCATTGCACCACCACAGCTCCTTCCACTTCTAATATATGGCTTAGATTGAAGAAGAAAAAAACAGCAAAATCTAGTATAGTCACAAATAGAAAAGATGACTGAACTGTCCGCTCCACCTTCGGCCTAAATGCTAATGGGACTTTACAATGTTCTAAAAAACAAATCTTTTGAAGAAGTAAAAAAAAAAAAAAAAAACTTCCTGCAGACATAAAACATTTCCCTGTACACTTATTAGCAGTTCTCGTGACTATCCTTTATTGTGGATAAAGAAAAACAGTTATCAAAATAGTCTGGATATGCTTCAAAGAAGAAGAAAAGAAAGAAGACTGCAAAAAATCTGCTCTAGGAAGCAAAACTTGTCTGGCTTCCAATAACTTCAGGGCTGCTCAGATGCGCTCCGTGCTTCTCACCGAGCATGTGGCCCGGTGCAGAAACATGCCAAAACAACCCAGTTTGGGCGCATTGTATCCTAATTAATACTACAAGGAGCTTCCTTAGATAGCCAAATCCTTAATCAGCCCTATCAAAACTTTGTCTGCTCAGAAAAAAGACTCTTGTTCATTCTGTTTAATGCCTGACAGTGGTTAAGAACCATTTCAAAAACGCCACTGCCATCGAGCTGATTCTGACTCATAGTGACCCTACAGGACAGGGCAGAGCGGCCCCATAAGGTTTCCAAAGCTGTAAATCTTTACAGAAGCAGGCTGCCACATCTTTCTCCCGCAGAGCTGCTGGTGGTTTCGAACCACCGACCTTCCGGTTAGCAGCCCAGCACTTTAACCACTGCGCCACCAGGGCTCCTAAGCAACATTAACACTCCATAATTTCATTGTATGTTATTGTAATCATATCAGCATATATCTCCGGTGCTATGGAAGGCTCAGTAGGCTGCTTGTGAATTATCAGTCACATGACACTGCTTCTCCAAGAGACTATCTTCCATCACAGCCAGACCTCTCTTGCCCTCCCCACAGTCAGTAGCCTAAGCAGGTATTAATAAAGGTCTCCTTTTTTAAATTGCACAGCTCTAAATGGTCTTTAAGGGACCCAGCAGTAATCTCAAGATCCCTATATTTTAGCAGGCAAGCAGGACAGTGGAATTAATAAGAGCCTTTTCTGTGTAAACTGCTCCCTGCTCTAAGGCTATATCGTGATGTCAGGGCGCTAAGAGAATTTTAAATGCACAGGATGGATTGTTTGTGTTGCAAAAGCGAAACAGGGGGCAAAGGCTAAGAGACTTGAGAAAATTGAAAGACTGCCAGGGATGCTGGGATGCAAATAGCAACAAAACAGGGATAAATGCTCCTGCTCACATATGCAGGAGTCCTGCAGAAGGGGAGGAAAAAAAAAAAAAGGTTATTAATTTTCACCAGGCTGTATCTTACAGCTGGTGGCTCAGCATCAGTTTTGGGTGTAATGAAAATGGTCTGAGCAGAAGATAGATGGTTCATAAAGTGGACCATTTAGATGCAATCGAGCCTCAATCTGCCCAGTGACTAATCACGTCCCCCCAGTAAAGCTCAATTCCACTAACAGACTTTTTTTTTTTTTTTTTTTTCCTGGCTGTACCAGTGAATTGTAGCCGGGTCTAAGTTCAAGGCAGGCAGAGAATTATCTTGATTTATTAGCGTCCTCCCCGGCCGTGCCACTCGCTCGGCTGTGGCTTTGTGGGCTTCTGCCCTGTTGCTGTCGGAGTGTAATTTTTACTGTTCCCCTGTGACTAGTACACAGCATCATTTTCAGCTGCTAGAAAAATGGGCTGCTTTTGCACCTGTAATTTTTCTTCTTTTGCCGCTGAAGGTATATAATATATCTCTAAAGTGCGTAATAAGTTTCTGAAAAACGTGTTTTTAAAAGAAATTGATTCCAGCGGTTTCTAAGCCCGAGCAAGGCCACATAAGGAAATGTACCAGATTGCAAAGGTATGCTTGGTTGGCAAGGCAGCCATTCTTCCCCTTCCGCTTAGTGCGTTCCGACTTCCAGGGTGTAATTTCAGACATTTTTCTATACAGTAGCTGCTTCTCATAATGAACTCTGATCAAATAAAAATGGTGTTTATATTGAGACTTTACAAGTCCTGATTACGTATAAAATAGAGTAGAATCCTTCATAATAACATTTAATTGTGAGAAAGAAAAGATTCCAGTAGAAGAGCATTCAGCTGCATTTGTTCAATGTTCCTTTGCATAATGCCGTTTATAGATCGTTCAATTATGACATTATTATGCTCTGCATAAGAGTAATGCACTGGGTCCCCATATTTTTAGACCTATGGAAAATAAATTTGGGTGTGATTTCCATTCTTTTGACTGCGAGTTATTCACAAAAGGGCCTTTCGTTTTTACGAGGACGTGACGCACCCATTGGCTAATGAATTCGGAAGCTTCACCCGTAATCTCGCAAGCATGGTCGGGAGACTCCTCCTGTTGCTCCGAGAAGCCAAGTCTCCTCCTCTTGACCTCCCCAAACAGACTAACTGAACATTATTAATAACCCAACAAATGCCAGGGGGAAGAGGTGTGATCCGGATTATTCTGAACCCTCCAACGTTATTTTTCCTTTTTCTGAAGGGCCTGGCAGATACGATAGGCAATAAGCAGGGGAAAATGCTGCCGCAAACCTCAATGATCATACGTCTTCTATAAAAGGAGCCCAAGTTCTCAGATACCTGTATCCGTAGCTTCCTCCCTTCAATCACATCAGCGTGCTGAAGGCAGAAGCTGTAGTAGATTCATTACCTTCAGAGCAGCCTCACAGACCTGCACCTGTCTATTTAGCAGGGTAGGTTTTCACCTGCCTTCTTCCATTTCCTACAGAGCTTTGACCAATGCGTCTGTGAACTACCTTTTGCAATAAAACAAAATGGGCCTGTGTGATGCTGACCACACCTACAGTTATGGCACCAAAATAAGGTGGAAAAGCATTGCAGTCATCATTTACGTCAAATCTATTAACAGAACATGGAGCCCTCGTGGCAAAACACTTAAGAGTTCTGCTGCTAACCACGAGGTTGGCGGATTGAAACCCACGCAGCAGCTCTTTGGGAAAAAGACCTGACCATCTGCTCTCATAAAGATTATAGCCTAGAAAACCCTATGGGGCAATTCTACTGTGTCACATGGGATTGCAACAAGTCAAAATGGACCCGACAGCACCCAACACCAATGCCAGCAGAACAGATCTAGAATGACATGTATGAACGGCCAGTGCTTTCTCCCATTCATGTACCAAACTTGCATTGAAGACTTAGAAAAAAAATAAGAAAACTTATTGCCATCTATTCTGACTCATAGCGACCCTATAGGACATTGTAGAACTGTCCCATAGGGTTTCCTAAGCTGTAAATCTTTACGGAAGCAGGCTGCCCCAACTTCCTCCCGAAGTGTGGTTTTGAACTGCCCCATCTTTCTCCCGAAGGTGGCTTTGAACTGCAACCTGGATAGCAGGCAAGCACTTAACCAGCTGTGCCGCCAGGGCTCCTTGTATTGTAGACTTAAAAACCAAAAAACCAAACCCAGTGCCATCAAGTCGATTCCAACTCATAGCGACCCTATAGGACAGAGTAGAACTGCCCCATAGAGTTTCCAAGGGGCGCCTGGTGGATTTGAACTGCTGACCTTTTGGTTAGCAGCCGTAGCACTTAACCACTACGCCACCAGGGTTTCCGCTTGTAGTCTTAGTATGCGTCAAATACTAGGATAACTTCACAGAACACATAGATGAGAATGAGGCATAGCCCTTTCCCTCAAGGGCCTTGTACCTTTGAATGACTAAGTGAATAAATGTGTGGATGTTCCTGGCATGAACCGTGTTACATGAATTAGAAAGAATAAGGCCAAGGGTCAGAGAGCCCCCAGTTCTAGTCAGGGATGCTTATGATCTATGTGGCTTTGGGAAAGTCCTTAACCCCTTTGTGCCTTGGTCCTATAATTATGAAATGAACTTAATGATCCTTGGCCCATTCACCGCTAAGGGTTGTTTTGGAAACAAATGAAATGGCCTTTGTGCAAGTGCTTTAATGTGCCACAGGAATGCAAAGAATTATCATTATTGCCTATAAGATCTGGGACCATCATAGTATTGTGGACCCTATGTCCTGCCCAAGAGCACCTGGTTGAGGGGGAATGGAAAGCTGAAATACAGCCCATTCTTGGCTCACCAATCCAAGCGCTCTGGAGAAAGAGGCATACTTATCTAATTTGCACAAAGGCCCCAAATGGGCTAGCAACAGTGTGTGCAAATGTGCGAAGTATGTCAAAACAGGTCTTGGAACCATTCCATAATTGAACATTCACACGGACTGTAAGTGTTTAGGCCTCAGCTTGCATATGTTATGTTCCACATTGACCTTTGACAGCAAACTGTAATACCTGGGAAAACTATATCTTGGTTAAATGATATACATTTTTTTTTTTTTTTACTTAGCCCATGTAAACATACCCTTAATTTTTACTTCACAAGAACGTAAATGTACACGGGATAAGAAAGTTTTCACAAATGCAAGCATAGTACAGTAAGTTTAGTAAGTAGATCAAATTCTTTAGAAATAGCCCTTGATTGAATCACTCTGCTAAGGGATTAAATCATTTCAGTGTGATCTCTACACAGGATTTCAGCTTTATGGTCTTTATAAACCAAAGCCACATCAAACCCATTGCTGTCAAGTCAATTCTGACTCATAGTGACCCTATAGGACAGAGGAGAACTGTCCCATACAGTTTCCAAACAGCGCCTGGTGGATTCAAACTGCAGCTGTAACACTTAACCACTACACCACCAGGGAGGTAAATACTGACATCACATTTCTAGTTTTGTTTCCTTTGTTATTTTTTGTTTTCCCATATAGGGCATTGCTATGGATTGAACTGTATCTCCCTTAGTTATCTTGTATCACTATAACAGAAATATAACAACTGTTTGGTTTTAGCAAAGAAAAGTTTATTCTCTCACAGTCCAGTAGGCTAGAAGTCCTAATTCAGGGAGCCACCTCCAGGGGAAGGCTTTTTCTCTCTGTCAGCTCTGGAGGAAGGTCCTTGTCAACAATCTTCCCTTGGTCTAAGAGCTTATCCACACAGGAACGCCAGATCCAAAAGATGCGCTCTGCTCCTGGCACTAATTTCTTGGTGGTACGAGGTCCCCCAGTCTCTCTGCTCGCTTCTCTCTTTTATGTCTCAAAAGAGACTGACTTAAAACACAATCTAGTCTTATAGATTCAGTCCTGCCTCATTAACATAACTTCTGTTAATCCCACCTCATTAACATCATAGAGGTAGGATTTACAATACAGAGGAAAATCACATCAGGTGACAAAATGGTAGACAACCACACAATGCTGGGAATCATGGCCTAGCCAAGTTGGCACACATTTTAGGGGGACACAATTCAGTCCATAACACCCCCAAAATCAGTGTGGAAGTTCTAGCCTCTGTTCCCATAAACATGACCTTGTTTGGAAATATGGATTTTATTTTGCTATGTTAATGAGGTAATACCAGAGAAGAGCGGGTACTTAACCTAATCCTTTTGTGTGGTGTCTTATTAAGAAAGGCAGGGTAGACACAGGCACTTGCACAGGGGAAGAGATGATGTGAGGATCAGCTAAAACGAAGGATTGCCAGCTGTCATCTGAAACTAGGAGAGGGGCCCATAGAAGTAGTGACCCAGACCCTGATTTGGACTTTTAGCCCCCAGGACTGTGAGAAAATAAATTATTTCTGCTCTTTAAAAACACCCAGTGATGATATTTTTTGTTATGGCAGCAGTAAGTAACTAAGGCAAAGATCTTGATCAAATTTTGAACTTTGGTTTCCTCACCTGTCCAGCGGAGATGCTACATCCTGAAGGACCAACAGGAGGTGGTGAAGGTAAAGAGCTGATCAAGGCTATGAAGAGCTTTTGACAGTACTAGACAAAGGGCCCCAAGGATGCCTGAATTCTGTCAAAAACACAGGAACTCTTTCACACCAAGTCCCTGAGGGGAAGATATACTGAAGTGATATCAGCAAATAAAATTAAAGTAATCCTTCCATAGCAGCCAGGTTTATGCCTGGGGGCTAACCTACCACCAGGTAGAGCAGTAGATAAAAAGATAAGAGTTTCTGGGACAGTCAAGAGCAAAGAGTTAACCTTGCCTGTCTAATGCTTCAGCCACATGTAGGCAGAAGGCTGAGCTGATGTGTTTGTGTCTTGTGTGTATGTGTGTGTGCGTGTATAAGTGTAATGCAGCAGAGGAAGGGGTTGCTGGAAGATAAGGTACACCAGCATCCTGATTACCCCTTCTATAGCCAGAAGGACAGAAAGAAAAACAGAGCATCAGAGACAAGCAAATCCATGGGTCTGAAGTTAAACTCACAATGGTCTTACCCACTTGCATACTCACAAAACAATGCTCCAAAATAAGACCAATAAACAGCAAATCCTTCTTAGAGGTGGGAGAGAGGGCACTGCTGAAGTGGGCAGTGAACGCTTTGGCACCCACACAGAGGTCTGACACCTACAGGGTACTAACTACATGACAGTTACTGTGGTAATGATGATATCATAATAGAAAGTTTCCCAAATAAAATGGACTAAAAAGAATGCATTTCTTTTGAGTTACATGAGTGAGGGTTACATTCAAGCCTGCCACATATAGGCATGTGGCTCATGGTCCTCTGTGAAGGGTATCTCAACCCCACTTCACACTGGCCAAGTGTGAAAGATAAAATCACACCATCTCAGGACTTCCACCATTTTTTAAAAGAACATGCAAAAAGAATAACACAGGGCTCTTGCTAGCATCTCTGTGGAAAGACAGGCGCTTTTGGATTCTACCTTCTAAATCTTAGAAAGCTGAATGGTTTACTAGTTCTGTGTTGCAAATAAAATCAACACTTCTCTCTGTAAGTCATCAGCTTGTCTCCAAAAACATTTGGATTAATCTAATATCTACTTGTCTCAATGTTAAGATAATCATGACAACTGGGTAAAATATTTATCAGTAAAACATTGAATCCAAATAAACTATAATATTCACTAAGCAGTTTTTACAAACCAGTGGGAATTAGGCATAAGACCTACGCTAAAGATGCAACCATTCCACACTATAAATATTGAAGATTAGGTTGGTAAACCAGATCTGAGAACAAAACCAACCCGTTGTCATTGAGTCAGCTCCAACTCATGGCAACCCCATGTGTATCAGAGTAGAACTGTGCTCCACAGGATTTTCAATGGCCGAATTTTCAGAAGTAAATCACCAGACTCTTCTTCTGAGGCATTTCTGGGTAGACTCGAACTTCCAACCTTTTGGTCAGCAGCTGAGCACATTAACTATTTGCACCACCCAGCGATTTCCAGAACGAAATAGGGAGTAAGAATTCACATTGACAGAGACAGAGCTGTCAGTGCTTTACACATCCACAGGCTCTGTGTGTTTCTGTGGAGCTCTTTATATACACTAGTGTGACAGTATACTTGTCCTGGAAGTAGAAGTGTGCATGTGTGTGTGCGTGTGTGTGTGTATGTGCGCGTGTGTGTGTGTGTGTGAGCGAGAGAGAGAGAGAGAGAGACGGGGGAAGGAGAAAGGAGATAAAGGTGGAGTATGCTGGGACACAAGTATGCTAATTGGCTAATTATGTATTGATTAGACAACAAAAGATGATTTTTAAAGCCCAATTGGCCACAAATTATTGGCTTTTCTATACTTAGGAAAACTGTTCTTAAGTGGAAAATTATATTAACAGTAGTAATAAAAATGATTAGCATCATTACAAAATGCTGATATCTCAATTTTGTCCTCATGCGGTGCCATGTTCTATCACATTCAGATTTCTTAAGAATTGATCCGTACATTGTTTCATTTTTCACCCCCAGGGTGGCAAATAACATGATTTAGCCAAAGCCTTCGAGAATCCATTCTCTCCTCACCTAGAATCAAGGTTAAAAATAAGAACTAACTGAATCTATCCCCAAAAGACAGACAGACAAGAACTTAAGGAAACTTTGTATTTTCATATTCTACTTTTGTTCCTGATTTCTACCAGAGAATCACTGACATTTCTAAAGGAGGAGTATTGGATGTGGGAGCAAGAAGACACGGGGGATTTAAAACAGTGGTGTCTGTGCTTAGAGTCCCTGGATGGTGTAAATGGTTAATGGTTTCACCTGCTAACTGAAAGGTCAAAGGTTCGAGTCCAACCAGAGTTGCCGGAGGAGAAAGCCCTGGTGACCTGCCTCTGAAAACCCAGCCATCGATAACACTGTGGACCGCAGTTTCTGCTCTGACACACTCGGGATCGCCATGAGTCGGAATCAACTCCTCGCAACCGTTTTCTTGCTTTTTGTTTTTTTGTCAGTGCTCAGATGAAGTGCCTAACGTTATTGCCCGAGAAGGTAACGATACGCTCAAGTACTCCTCAGACTCCCTCGGCCACCAGGACTGTCTGGTGGAGGAAGGCATTAGCACGGGTGTCAGCTGCACTTTCCCTTTCTGTTTCTTCCTATAATGTATGCTCAGCAATAAAGTCTTACCGGCAGATTCAGAAACCAAGGTGGAGCCTCAATCCCTGGTTGCCCTTGTTTAGGATGCACCCTTTTCTGCTAAGCAGCAAAAAAAGTAGAAGTTGCTGTCACATCTTGCCCTTATACTGAGATTTCCAAAGCACTTATATGATCCATACTCAGCACATGATCACCAACCACAGGTTTAAGAGCAGTTTAGGGTGGACAAAAATATCATTATGCTTGTGGTCTGTGTTCATATCTCAAAAAAATCAAGTGCCTGGATAGTGCAGGCACTGAAAAAACTTCAAACCAGGGAAGAACGGGCCCAGGGCCATCTGATATTTTCCGAGCATCAAGATCCAGCCCCTGAACACTCCTTCTGGGATGGAAAGGTGCATTCTTGACTCACTAGGTACCAGACTGTGGAGCTGAAGTCTACAGTCCTCCAAACCCAAACCCGTTGCCACTGAGTCAATTCCAACTCAGTAGCAACCCTATAGAACAGAGTAGAACCGCTCCATAGGGTTTTCACAGAGTGGCCGGTGGATTTGAACTGCTGACCTTTTGGTTAGCATCCAAGCTCTTAACCACTGCACCACCAGGGCTCCATGTTTTACATAAAAAAATAATTTTTTTTTTTTTTTAGGGTCAGAATAGGATCTGCCTCATAGAGACTAGTTTCTCTTTATGGGCAAGGAGTCAAGGCTCAACTTCTCTAAGTATTAAATCAGAAGCCTTAAAATTCCAGTGTGATGGTGAAGGTTTGAGAGAAGCAATGAGCGCAGCCTTTTCAGCAATTTGATTTTTAAAATCGCTGTTCTGATTGGTCCCTTTGTTCAACAGATCATTGTTGAGCATATATTGTGTGCCAGGAACTGTTCTGGGTGCTCAAGATATGTTACGTCAATGAACAAAACAGACAAAAATCCCTGGCCTCGTGGAGAAAAAAAAATTGGGTAATTGATTTGATAACAACACCCCTCCCCCGCCCCAGGATGCCCAGAAATAGCTACCGAGACAACCCAATTCTTCTCGTGTAGTGTTAGTTTCTAAGTTTTGCTTATAATCAAAGGTACTTTAGTAGGTACTTTGAACCAAAAACCCAAACCCATTGCCATCGAGTTGATTTCAACTCATAGTGACCCTACAGGACAGAGTAGAACTGCCTCATAAGGTTTTCAAGTAGCAGCTGGTGGATTCGAACTGCCGACCTTTTGGTTGGCAGCCATAGCTCTTAACCACCGAGCCACCAGGGATCCAAATACTTCCATATGGTGATAGAAATGGCAACAGTGACATAGAATAGTAATGTCCTGTGTTTCTCCAGGGCTGAAATTCTTGGAACAGTGAACTAGTGAACATCTCAAATATTATACATGGAGTTTAATTCATCCAACCCTACAATGAACCAATTTCAGGAATGAAGTGTACAGGTGAGGGTTCAAAACCTTCAGTTGTTCCTCATATAGGTGCCAGTTCTCATGAAGACATGTATCCCTCTGGGAAATCGAGCTGAGACCACCAACTCACCTCCCCAGACAGTGCCCACACAGCTGTTGAAAGTACCCTTTGGGGTCTTTGCAGGTTCTGGTTGGCTGTCAGCCAGCCATTCAGAGGTGAAAGGTTCTCTAGCCTATAACAGATCCCCTAGCCATCCAATTCCCTGTGAGATAAAATAGCTTGTCTGTGCTTGCCACGTCCCTCTTTTCCGCCTTCATTTTTCATTTGTCTTTATCAGTGGACGTCTGGAAAACCTAATTGCTGTTGTTTCCATCTTGAACAGGCTAATAGGTATCAGAGAGGAAAAAGCTTTTTTTTCCTCCCTCTGAATTTACAAAATAATAATAATAATAATGGTAATAGCCATAAAATAAAAGCTCATATTGATAAGGTAAATATAATCCTCCTTTTGCCTTAACAAAATTTGCTTTCATTAAAAGAGAATACGCAGCATCGTTCCTTGATTACTTGGGTATGTTGCATTCACCAGCATAAATGAACCTACAGCTTTATAGCTGGAAAGGCAGCTATTTTAAAGATGAAAAAATTTCAGCTTCTGGATGGCTGCTTTCATTTAACACAGCTTCAAATGAATTTATGGACTGTTCTATAATGTTTTCTACATACACCAAATGGCAGGCTTTAGGCAGAAACCCAATATATGTTTAGTTAGTATATAATAAACATAATATTTACATGGGCTCTGTGCTGTGGTAAGAATCAAGAGCAGTTGCTCTATAAAGTGTTACTGAATTCTGTAACACAGAGCCCTAAACCAAGTGGCCCATCAAGATTCCAGAAGAATTCTTAAGAAGAGACCCTGACCTCCAACACGCACACACACACGTGTGTTTGCTGGCTTACACGTGTGTGCATGCAAACCCATGGCTCCTTTATTAAAAAAAAAATCTCTATTATCAAAATGTTGAAAACAGTCTCCTTTTTTTGGCCACTAGGATGACAATGCAATTTAAGATACTGTTTCCTAACCTTAAAGATGTCTCTGTGGTTTTGGAGAATATTTCAGGCACTTAAAAAAAATTTTTTTTTTTTTTTTAAATCCCAGCGGACAGAGAAGCCAGTTCATTTCTTAAGCAATAAACAGAAAGCAGAGGGAGGGGGTGCTGAATAAGCACGCTTCTATGGAGTTTTTCTTTGAAAAGCTCACTAGTTAGGCACTCGAACACTTCAGTTGATATTTCTACAGTGCAAACACGATAGTGGAAATTAAGTTGCCCCAGCAAATTCAGTTTAGTGGAAATTTGTTATGAATAAAATGCTGCTGTTGGCTCTAGAACATTGAATTTATCCACCAAATAATATCTCAGAAATACCACTTCAGAAGAAATCAGCTCTAAATAATTGATAAATTTGGTTTGTTTAGAAACCTCTTGACCTCTGTAATAGGAAGTAAAAACACATTGCAGTTATTAAAGTCACATATATTCCCCCTGGTAGGGCGAGCTTTTAATTTTAAGCTGGACTCTGTAGGGGCCATTTGATAAAGCTTGGAAAACGTTTTTTTCAACTGCTGCTGTTGGACTTGGCGCAACCTCCTTTGGGAAAATAGCAAAAGATAAATTTGTAGCTTTTCATAACAGAAGAAAACTTCAGAGATTTTAAATATTAAGACCTATTTATTGGGAGCAAAAGATGGCTGTTCTTGGTAGCCCCTTCTCCTGACTCCCCTCAGTCCCCAAACTGTCTCTATCCCTCTCTGTCCTCCCCGCTCTGTCTCTCTCTCCTGTCTCTCTCTTTTCTTTTGAAAGAAGGTTTAAATGTTTGTGCTGCTAAAATAAAGAGAGAACCAGCATTTCCTATTAATGTAAGGCATTTCTTTTAGATAAGAGCTATGGCTCTTATCAGCTGTATCTTCTGAAGCTCCAGAAAGAAAATAGCAAGATATTTTCAAAGTATTTTCTTATTTAAATTTTTTTAAATACACTTATTAATAAATAATTTTATTGCCCTTTTCTCTTTTGTAATGAAAGCATAGCTTATTGGCTGCTACCCAGCACGGCATTCCATGGTGAAAAGGATTTCCTGAAAAAAATGAACAAACAGCATAAAGGAATTGCATTTTGTAACGTTATTGTCAAAATCATTTAAACATTTAAAATGGAACTCTCTAAATGCTTTTTAATATGATGAAATTGAAGTAAAAAAATTCACCTCTACTGTTATATTTACCTAAGATATGTGCTCAAATTACATAGCTCAGATATGTGGATTTTTATGTGTACTTTATAAAGGCTATGTCTAAAGAACATACAGTGAAAATATCTTTCCACTACCTGTGTATGGAAACCCTGGTGGCACAGTGGTTAAGAGTTCAGCTGCTAACCAAGAGGTAGGCAGTTCGCATCTACCAGGTGCTCCTTGGAAATTCTATGGGGCAGTTCTACCCTGTCCTATAGGGTTGCTATGAGATGGCAGTGGGTATAATGGGTACCTGTGTATACCTAACAGAGCCTCAACTGCGTTTGGACATTACTTTATTCCTCTTTGGCTTTGTGAAAGCTAACACTTAAATCTGATCTTTATGATGTTCCGTATGAACCCAATATGCCCTTTGTACCAAATGGATGATTAAAAGTAGTCTTTGTTGAAGAACCTTACTTTTGACTCTTAAATATCAGAAACGAGTAGTAGAGTTTGTAAAAGTCCTTCCTCAGTCACTCATTTCCTATTGGGGAAAATAAAATGTTTGGATTCTGTTTTTCAGATTTCTCCAGCTCCATCCCATCAGACTGCTTCTCCTCCCTCTGGCCCCACAACCATATCATGGACCAGTGCACCCTCTTTCAAGTAACCTCCTTAATTCAACACATACTGAGCACTATGCCCCCCAGTCACCGGGCTGGATTCTCAGAGCTTCTGGGTAAAGATGCAGATGTGAGGTCTCCAAAACGTAGAAAAAAGTGTCTTATACTGATGTGGTTAAATCAAGGTGGTAGCGGGCAATGACCTAGTCCTTCAGCTTGATTTTGAAGACACCTGACTAAAAGGGTTTTAGGAGTTAATATGGAATGATTGGAGTGGGTGGGAAATACATATATATGCATAAATAAGAGAAGTAACTTTGTTTCTTAGCTGAGTATGAAGAGGGTGGCCTTGAGAGGGGGAAGAGAAATCACTCAAGGAGTTAGGGTAAGAACATACCTGTGTCTGAGGAAGAAGAGTTCACTAAGTAACAGGCAATAAGACAGTCCATCAAAAAATAAATATCTCATTTCCCTGAATTTAAAAGAGCTGCTCAAGGACGCCTTGAAACTAGACAAGACCACAAGACTCTAGTGCACTGGGGCCTACAAGGCAGTAACCAATCCTCCCGTCCATTGGCTCTTGCCTTCCTGCACTATTACCCATTGCCGTCAAGTCAATTCTAACTCCTAGTGACCCGATAGGTCAGAGTAGAACTGCCCCGTAGAGTTTCCAAGGAGCACCTGGTGAATTCGAACTGCCGAACTTTTGGTTAGCAGCTGTAGCACTTAACCACGTCGCCACCGGGGTTTCCCATGCACAATTACGTGACAACATCAGGCCTTTCTTTACATCTCACTCTCTTGCAAAAGAATCCTGATTTGTCTTCACCATCTGAGGCTGTGCTTCCTCAATATACATTTATATTTTTATCCTTAAGAACCAGTTTGCTAAAGCTAAATGACATGTGCCCCAGTTCACAGGAAAAAGAGAATTCAAAAGAACCAATGCCACTATGCACTGGAACCTCATGATAAAAATCAGTGAAATCAAATGGGAGCAGATCTTTCAGCTCAAGCTAATAAAAGTGTGCCCAAAATTGTAAGCCTTATTTAATATTTTTACCCCTAGCTCTTCTGCTTCATATTCTTTTTCTGTTTTGACTTTATCAGTCATCTGGCGCTGCTATAACAGAAATACCACAAGTGGATGGCTTTAACAAACAGAAATTTATCCTCTCACAGTCTAGGAGGCTAGACGTCCAAATTCAGGGCACCAGCTCCAGGGGAAGGCTTTCTCTCTCTATTGGCTCTGGGGGAAAGTCCTTGTCATCAGTCTCCCCCTGGTCTAGGAGCTTCTCAGAGCAGGGACTCTGAATCAAAAGGATACACTCTGCTCTTGGTGCTTCTTTCTTGGTTGTATGAGGTCCCTCTCTCTCTGCTTGCTTCTCTTTCCTTTTATCTCATGTAAGATAAGAGATGATGCAGGCTGCACCCCAGGGAAACTCCCTGTACATAGGATCAGGGCTGTGACCTGAATAAGAGTGGTACATCCCACCATCCTAATCCTGTTTAACATATTTTAATCTTGCCTCATTAACCAAAGGCAGAGATAAGGATTTACAACACATAGGAAAATCACATCAAATGACCAAGTGGAGGACAACCACACAATACTGGGAATCATGGCCTAGCCAAGTTGACACACATTTGAGGGGGACACAGTTCAATCAATAACACTGTTGTTGTATTGCTGTGTCTAACAGTGAAAGAAGGTTTCTGGTCTTGTTTGTGACCCTAAAGAAGACATCTCTAGAAGTTCAGAGAGATTGGATTCTAATAAATTCTCCTTATGTTTGGGAAGTTTTTCTATTCCCAATTCACTAAAAATTATTAAGTGGGGATACTTTATTGTACTAAATTGATGAATCCAATTTCTTTGTTTCTCCTTGAGGACATCAGTACTCTTTCATTTCATGTAATTTTGTTTTTGATTACAGAGATTTTTTAGGATATTCATGTGATCTACTTTCTCAGACTTAAAATAAGTTCTAAGTTTAGCAATGTGAAAGTGCTTTCTATTAATCTCAGCAGGTTGAATGTCCTCATCTAGCGTATCATACAATTTTACATGAGACCTAAGCATTTGTCACAAATACATTCGTCTTTCTTTTTTTTTTTCCCCCTTCATTCTTGTGCTTATTTCTGGTAGGACATGTCTATCATGACCTTAGTTTTCGTGACATTAATTGACAAATAATTTAAAGGTCTGTCACCCAAGACCAGACCAAATCCTCTGGGAAGGGATGAGCTGGCACTTAAGACTCTGTTTATTGAAGTGTCTCCAAGTGAAATATGGTAACTAGTTTGTTCTTATTTCTCAGTTTTGCTCAACCAAAATCAATTATGTCTGTCTTGAGCAGCGTCAATTTGAATTAAAATTAAAATTTTCTTTCCATCATCAGGAAACAATTTCACAATTGGGCTGGCAAGACTAACTTCATTTTCATTAGGAAATATGTTACTTAAATGATTTCCTGTAGACTCTTTATTTTTTATAGCTAATCCTGGCAAAGATTAAATTAAAGGTACTATTTGAGAAAATCTTCATAACTCTCCTAAACAAGCCAGCCTTTGAGGACCAGCCTGGGGAGCACCCTGGTGCCTAGTTACATGCCTGAAATTTGTTGCCCGATCATTTGACCCTGGGTCCTGCTTTCATTACATCAATCACTCACTCATCAACTCCTTTTTGCCTCAAAAGATTTTCTTCTGTGTTCACAAACTCCTGGTTCTGAAACATGAGTTCACCGTGGAGAGTTTTATTCTATGGCACTTTGTTTACTAGTAAGAGACGTTGCATTTTTCATGTTTCTCTATCCACAAATCTTGACAGTTTATCAAAGACCATTTTGAATATGATGAGTCTTTTACTTTCAAAAATATAATAAGGGAGGCTGGTTCAATCTAAAATACCGCTTTACTAATTTTAAATTATATATATTGCATTAGCATGCTATTTCTATGCAAGTTTATTATCATACTCTACCTTTATAACTTAAAACACAAAATTACATGACAGCTTCTCTTAAAACCCAGTTAAAATGCATAGAGATACACCCTACATTCATGACTTCTTGTGTTTACTGATTAATATAAAATCTTCATAACCTCCCCATGGGTATCTCCAGTCCTACTCCTTCAACCAAGGTCTAATCTACCTCTAACTTCCTATTGGATGTTTTACTTGAAAGGTTTACAATTTCTTCCAAATGCATGCCCCAGTGTACATCTTCTCCAACCCAGTCAGGCCATCCTTTCCTGCCGGTGGTCTAGCCATGATCCTAGTCTCCAAACCTGGGACCATCTTGAATTCATGCCTCATCTCCAATATCCATATTAGTTATTAAATCTGTATTGACTGACTACTGAGTGCCAGGATCTTTTTGTCCTGAAGTATCTAATACACATCCCTTTCTCTTCATTCTCGCTGTCATTCTAATTCAGGTTCTCATCATCTCTCACCTGGGTAATTGCAGCTGTTGCCCTCCTGCCCCTTTCTCTACACGTACACTTCACCCACAGCCGTCAGGCCCACTGCAGTCTAACCAATATCTTGAAAGCATCTCTTTCATTAAGTCATACTACTGCCAGAAGCATTCGTTGCTTCACATTCCACTACCTCAAATGTAAGCTTATTTACTAGGCATTTATTAAACATTTATAATTTTTTTTTATGTTTTTATAATATACCTATCCAGAATTGTCATAATCTGTCCTCCTTATATCTTTGCAGCCTTGCTTCCCAGCGCTAAAAATCAGTTGCCGTCAAGTCGACTCTGACCCCTGACGACCCCAGGTTGTCAGAGTAGAACCGTGCTCCATATGGTTTTCAGTGGCTTGTTTTTCTAGAAGCAGACGATCAGACCTTACTTCCCATACACCTCTGGGCCGACCTGAACTTCCAACCTTCCGGTTAGCAGCCAAGCGGGTTAGCCATTTGCACTATCCATCATTATCCAGTGCGTAATGTGGCCTGCACCTAAAGACCATGCTAGACTCCTTCCTGCCTCCAAGCCATCTCTTATGCTCTTTCTCCATTTTTCCTTCCCTCAAACCAAACTATTTCTACCTTTGAAAACATATCTGATAATTCCAAATGTTATTGATGTCACAGCACCCTGGAAAACACCCACAATCAGTTCAATCCAATTTTATATTTACAATTTACCAGTGAGCACAATTTCTTGCCAACCATGTCATCAGCTCATTCAGCACGGAATCCATGTCTTACATTCCAAAACCAAACCCATTGCTATGGAGTCAATTCCAACTCATAGCGACCCTATAGAACAGAGTAGAACTGCCCCACAGGTTTCCAAGGAGTGGCTGGTGGATTCAAACTGCCGACCTTTGGTTAGCAGCCTAGCTCTTCACCGCTGTGCCAGCAGGGCTCCATGTCTTACATACCTTCTGTAATTCCTTTGGGGGCTACCAAAGTGCTTTGCTTGTAGTGGAATGTGCTGGTTGATTAATTATTTATCTCCCTCCCATCTCTAGTATGCACTACAAAACTACTGAGAGAGCCTTGTTCATAGCTATATCTACTTTAGTAAAAGCAGAAGCAAGGCGAAAGAAACAAATAATGTTAATGATGACTGAATAAGAACGGATACTCTTTAGAAGAGAGAATGCAGCTACGTAGCTCCTGCAGTCATTTGGCAACTGTCAGGCCTTATTTCTAAGTAGTATGACGCCCTCCCAAGATAAGGAACACTCTGGTAGACTATTATGTCTGGTATGAAAATACATTTTCGGAGCTGTTGAACTAGGGTTCTTCTGATTGCTTGCAGATCCAAAATTGAAAGTATCCATAATTTTCAAATTAATAGTGTGGGTGGGATTGTCTGCATGGTCCCTATGATGGGGATCTTGGCCTGGGCTCCCTGGTTGATTTGCATGTGTAGACCGCGTCAATATGTTTCTGGAGAGTCTGATGAAAAATACAGGAATAAAGATCAGAAATTGCATTTCCTGCTTGGCTTAACTGAGAGGAGACTTGCAGGGTGGGAGTTGCCTTCGCCTTTGGCCATGAGACAATTGTATCAGAGTGTTCTGTTTTGTTCTGGCTAGATAGTGTCTACTTATCAAAAGCAGGAAATTGCATTTTAACTTGGATCTGTAGGATGCCGAGGAGGGGCTGATCTGGTTATGGGGGGAGGTGGGAGGAGGACTAGGGAAGAGAACAGTCAGTACTAGACTATTGACAGGCCTGTGGCTATCAGGAGTTTGGCAGGAATAGAAACTACATTAAAAAGAAGACATGGATTAAAGATGTGAGCAAGTTTGTCCTCTCCAGATGTAAAAAAAATTTCAGTTATTTTTCTGATCTGGAGGGGAACATTGTTCCCACTATGGAGTTGGAGCATTATAACCAGCCCCATAATATCACTGCTGATTCAGTTAAAGCCCTGAAGAGGAAATAAGCGGCAAAGTTGTCTGATGCCATTTTACAGGCATCATTGATATTGAGATAGGAATATCTAAATGCCGTGAAAGAGCTTGGGGGGGAAATGAAGGGAAAACGTATTTTGTGAGCAGTCTTTTGTTTGTGTTCAGTTCATAATGAACGTGATAAGAGATTTGAGGACTAATTTTAGCTAATGAAAAGACAATGAGGGCTATTAGGAAATTTTAATATACAGGAATATGAAAGCAAAATCACATTTATTCACTCTTCTGTAAACAAAAGCATATAAATACTAATTGGACATTTAGCAATTAAAATTTGATCTAATACATTCATAGAACTAGCTAATTCTTACCTTTTAACTAGGTGTTCAGAAAGCAGGGTTTCATCCATTTCCCAAGTAAAAGATGTTTGTGTGTGTGTGTGTGTATTCCAAAGAAATGAAAAAGGCAAAGATAGACTTCAAATATAAATTCCTTAATACACATGGATATTTTATATATATATATATATATATAGAAAGAAAGAAATATGGACTCTGTTATAAAGCAAAATAGCATGAGAGCATATTAGTAAAATTAGAGTTAAAATTTGTAATTAAGATAAGGAAAAGAATGGAAGTGTACTATACAATAATGTATCTTCTCAGACTTTTAGTGTTTTTATATTCCTGGAACTCATTTCAGATCGTAATTATCGTTCTGACATTATAGGTTAGTGTAGATTATAAATGAAATACACAAAAATACGATTTCCATTCTTAAATCTTTGTAGCTTTTCTTCTGCTCATCTCGTTACAATAAGTCTTTCCATGAGGAAACTACCGCAGTGGGTTTTTAAAATTTTTCTTTTCCTGTGACTGATACTCCATCTTCTGTAATTAACAGTGAAGAATTACGTATCAGAAGATAAACCAATTTAACTAAAAGTTTACCTTCATTTGAAAAAGTTCTGTATTTACCAATCTTGTACACTGGCTTGGAATCAGACATTAATCAGATATACTTTCCACAGTTTTTTTAATATGAAAATACACACAGAGAGTATTTTGAAGAGGAAAAAAAAAGAGGAGAGAACATCTTCCGATTTAAAGAAGTAGCTTCAGTGTCTTTTTATTACTATTATTAAAGTTAGTGTGTGGAAATCTGTTTAATTAAAATGTTAAAGTTACAGGACTCCATTTCATATCACAGTATTTGCAGGAAGTACATCAACACTAAATCTTAAAAAAAAAAAAAAAAAAAACAGGTTTGTTTTCGTTGCTCTTTGCCTTCCATTAGAGGTACCTAGCCTTTATTTATTTATTTAATTTACTTCCATCCCGAGCAGTTCTGGTTAAAACATAGTTAATGTACCAACTGCAATTAGCCAACTGTCAAAGGCTCGACTCCCAACCGTTGATAAGCTTCATTTAACTAATTTGAGAAGTGGAAGTTAGGAAAAAAAAAATTTTTTTTTTTTTCAGGAAGGTAGCTTGTTTCCTTATTTCCTGTCAAGTGAGCCAACTCCTGTGACCTGTGTTTAAAAGGGCTCTTTGTAATTAAGACGGGGAGTCTCCAAGTGAACAGTTCTCACAGTAGGAGGGGAAAATTTAAAAAAAAAAAAAAAAAAGGAGGCGGAAGCATGACACTGCTTAACCATGAAATCAGAGCGCAGCCAATACCTGTTCTCTCGGCCAGAGTCTCCCGTGCAGGGGCCATCCCGGCTGCCATTGGCTCCATGTCCATTTCACGGAGCCCCGAGTCTATTAAGACTTTGGCCAGTGGGCCTATGGCCGGGCGGCCTTCCCTGGGCATGCCTGCGCAGAGGCGTCCAGAAACTGATCAACCCTGTTATATCAATAACATTCTTACACCAGGTTGTGTAAATTGATCTTTTACAATTTCTCTCGGTGACAGTCTCTGTAGCCAACAAGATAAATCATTCCTCCTGTGGCTTTTTTATTGATTGCTGAGACCTGTATAAAAATTACACTGCCCAAGCTGTGAAGTGAACATCCTCATAAAAGACGACTTTTTATTTACAATCAAAATACGTGTGGGTCCGGATCAAGTGCAGATTGACTAGCTCAGAACTACAAGGCGAGCCAGATGTCACAGAATCAAAGGAAAAGTAGAAATTAGGGGTCCGCTACCAAAATCTAGCCATCACGAACTTCAAGGATTCACACAAGACATCTCAAATTAAAACCACTACTTTTACAAAGAAAAATTTTACACATTTAGGTTTAAGTTTAGCAGTCCATAGAAAGCTGCCTGCTTAAAAGGAGACAGAAAAGCTGCCATAAGTGTATTCATCTTTGCCATGGTTTTTAGCAACTCACACAAACTGTCTTATAATTATGCCCCCGGTTTTTTTATAACATTAAAAAATGAGAACCTAACGCGGTTTTCATCTGTCAGGAAAGCTCTGGGAGCTTAGACACAGAAACAGAGCAAGATGAACCCCAGAGGTATGATCTGATCTTTTTTAAGAAGTTTAATTCACATTATTCAAAATGGTGGCCACCAGGAAAATATCTTTATTTCTGATTTAAGAATAATTTCAAGTTCTGGAGAGCTTAGATTTTTAAATACTGTTGAGACATGACAAAAGATATCCTTGAATAGATACATAGATAGTATCTTGGAATATAAACTTTCTTTTTTTTAATTTTAATTTTCTACTAAAGGAATACACATTATTGCCATTCAGAAACACTGTTTTTAGTATACGTGAGCCAAAGCGAGCACTAAAAACAGGTTTTGAGAAGAGTTTAAAAACAAAAAGCCTGGGCATGTCATCCCTTAAGCTTCTTGGAGTAACTTCTCCTTTGGGCTTGCAATTTTGAATCACCTGCTAATAAATGTGGTCTTAGCTCCAGAAGCCACTTTTTGAAAATTACAAATGAAAAATGTGAACTATTCTTGAGTTATCTCATGAGATGAGTTAACGATGTTTATAAAATAAAGAGTTCTCCTCAAGTTATCGCTGCCTAAAATCACTTTCTATGTACACGCTGTGAGGCGGGTATTGTGTTTCCACTCAAATAGCGTTTCACAGACCTAAGAATCTGAACATAGCCTTTTGTATACATCTGAGAGGCCAAGACAGAGATGGGCCTTTTTTGTCCTTTTCCCCTTGAGTCTCTGCCCGGTTTCTCTGAAGCTGTGCCTTTTATTTGCACTTTTAGAGAAGGTCTTTTCAATGGCAGGCCGAAAAAGGAGGGGGGACAGAGAGGGGTTGTTTGGGCTCAGTGTCCTCACCTCCCTGTCCAGGAGGAAAGGAGAGGGTGTGAAAGTCTGGTGTGAAGGTTCCCTCACCTCTCTAGGACGCATTTTCACTGGGAAAGAACACCAGCAACAATGCATGCATTCTGGGCAAACAACATTAAGAGGGGGGAAAAAAAATCCACTGGCTCTAGAAGCAAGTTAGAAAGGGAGGTTGCTGCCCAGCGTGGCTGTCTCCTAATAATAAAAGAAGCACTTGAAGTGCTGAGCCAGGGGCCGCGCTCCCGCTCCCGGCTCGGCCTGCACTGCCCACTGCTCAGTCCTGGGGCCGCGTTTCTCCACGTGGCCGCAGTCCCAGCGCCTCCCAGGGCAGAGTTCAGCCCATGTTTGCATCTTGGCGATTCTTCTCCCTGCTCACAAAGACCCTCATGCGCCCAGGTTCACCCAGTGCCCTTCAGTTCTTTGGAACTCTTTATTTAATCCTTTGGAACTCTTCCCCAGCATTGTCTCCTGCGGATATTGACAGCCACCACTAAAACCCTAGTCAAAACGACTACGGACGGCAAAGGGTTTGGGGTTGCTGCTTGGGTCTCTTTAGGTTTTGTTTTTTGTTGGGAGTTTGGGGGTTTCTCCTCCTCGCGTGGGAATGTAAAATCGCGCGAGCCCGTTTTGAGCCACATACTCTCCATTTCCCCTGGCCTGGGATTGTCACCAATCTGCGGCCGCACATTGTCAGCAATTGTGGGAAAGGGCCGTCTGCCTTTCAGCCGCTCTTCGCAGCCCTAATGAGGGAACAATCGGGCTACACGGAGTTGCCGGCGGGGTCAGGCGGGCGCCTGGGCACAATGGGCGCAGCGCCGCAGCCCCTGACAGCGCTATAAATTGGCCAGCCAAAGGCCAGCGCTTGGTGGTCGCCCCTGGAGAAAAGGACTGCCGCCGAGAGCGCGAAAAGACGAATCGGGGGAGCTCGCCAGGGAACGAGTGGCGTTTTTTCCAGATCACCTTGCTGGAACTTAGCGTAGCAGAGGTCAGAGGAGCAGACAATAGCAGGGGCCAAGGTTGAATTCCAGGAGGGAAGCTAACCCGGGGCTCCCAGGTCAAGCAGAATAAATGAGGTGGAGAGCTGAAGTCGGGGGAGCAGAGGGGGCCCCAAAGTCAGAGAGAGGGTCGCGGGGCGGAGCCTGCAGTTATCCATTAGAGCCCCAGAAAGCCCCAGCCCCAGAAAGCCCCGGCAGAGACACCTGCAATGGGGGCGACGCCAGCTTGGTGAAGACTTTCTGCCACTGACACCTAACATTTTTTTTGTCCCAGGCAAACGTGTGGGTTTCGGTTTTTGTTTTCTTTTTTCTCTTTTCTTTCTTCTTCTTCTTTTTTTAAAATATATTTTAGTATGTATCTTGTCAAAAGGGAATAAGATGAGAAAATCACTATGGCTGTGGGTGTTTTTTGTTTTGTTTTGTTTTCTGGGGAGGGGTTGTTTGTTTTTCCCCCACGGATAACATACATGTATTGCGAAGTACCTTTTGAAGTGTTTTTATTTAAAACGAAACCGTTTTCCAAGAAAAAAAATTTTTTTTCAATTTCAGGAGAATAAACGACATGAAGTTGCTCTTTCTGTTTTTATTATGCTTCTAATATTTTTTCTTTTTTAATCTTTCCGAGGAACAGAGAGAGAAAAAAGGGGGGGGGGGAATTAAGAGTGGAAGAAGGGGAAAGCTTATATAAGACGGATTTAAGTGAGCTTTTAACTTTTACGATTATATTTTTAAAAAAATGTTTGCCAAAATTATGTCAATACATGTAGCCAGATATCTGGTTTTAATAGGATGATTCAGGAGTTTCAGTCTATTGCAGGCTTGTTGGAGCTGCCAAAATCGTCAGCCAATCACGTTTCCCCAGACTCATGAATTTCAATTAAATGAGCCCAGAGGGTTGATTGCTAGAAACGGTTAACTATTCGCCTCACAAATTGTGTGCACACATGCCGTGGCTGGAAGACTTTCCCTCTTTATCTTAGTTCTGATGGAGATCAAAATACCACCATTTAGAGAGCAAAGGTCAGTTGTGTTTACAGCACAGGTGATAAAGGTATGGGTCAGTTACTGCACCTCAGTCCACAAGAACTCGGCCCACTGCTAGACCCTTTCCTCCCCCCCCCACCCCTCAAATACTCTATCCTCTTTCTTCCAGGTTTCCAACTCACTTGGTACAAGCAATTGCCCAAGCAATGCTGCTAAAAATAAGATAGAGCCAGGGTTTGCAAAAACTTCCCTCCTTTGTGACAGGACCCATGGGTTTCCTCTGCCAAGAGCCTCTCAGGATGGCAAGGTGCGGTGGCAGGCTCCCCCTGTCCTGCAGCTGTGGCCGGCCTCAGCAACAGGACCAGGGGGAGAAGAGGACAGGCCAGCGGTGTTCTTTGATCTACCAGACTCCCCAGGAGAATTAAGGCAGGCGGAGCCCACTGGTGATAACATCTCTTCGTCTTCCTCCTTTGCTGGATAGATAAGGGGTGTGGCCACAAAAAACTTAAAAAAAAAAAAGGCGGTGGGGTAATGGAGACCGAAGGTGAGAAGATAAATAGTCCAAAGGGGCAGACTGAAAAGCAGAGAGGAGACGGGCGCTAGAAAGAGAGAAAAAGGTTATGCTTTTATATACAAGACACGAATCACTTCACTTAGGGGTACACTGAAGGGCCTTTAGTTCGGGTTTTTTGTTTTTTTAATTCCCTGAATACCTCAAAGCATAAGGTTGCCTAAAAGAGGGTGCGTTTTAATTCTAGCCTCCAATATCTCTAGGTGTAGAAGAAGCACTGTGGAATAAGGAGAAAGGAAAGTGTAGGCCTACATAGCCTCTCCAGGAAGCAATGAGACCTAATACTCTTCATACAGAACCACGAAATTAGATAAGTGCGTATTTAAGTGTTATTCCTGAAAGGAAAAAAGAAAACTCACTTCTAAGGTAAGTAGGATTGAGTTTCCCTCTTAATCTGATTACCTTCCAATACATGACTTGCTTCCTGAGCATGGGTGATAATTGATAACTTCTTGGAGCAGGGGGTTACGGAAAAACCATTTGGAGGCAAAAAGAACATGGTATATGTTCTAAATTAGGGACCTAAATTAAGTTGAACAACAATTTTGTTCATATCCTTCAGGTTCTTTCCAGAGATCCCTATTAAAATCACATTTTCTCATGATTTATATAGAAAGAGAAGCCAAAAGCATATCTTTCAAATTGTGGGAAATCATCCACAAACAATATTCCAAATAGGAAAAACAATGCTACTTTAAAATGGAAAGTGAGGAACACTGGGGGAGTGGGAAATAGTTTCTAAGTTATATCCTGTTATTATTCTTTATGGATATAATGCTGATTTTCAGAAACATGCACAAATATAGAATTCCCTAACTACCCCTAAAATATTCTGTTGAACACGATACTAGTCTGTGCTTTAAGAGGACACTGCAAAAGGTAATTCTGTTCTATTCTCAGACCACTTGAAGCTGAAAAATCCTTTATTCACTAACAACCTATTTTTTTTACAATTTCATAGTATTGCTGGAAACCCTGGTGGTGTAGTGGTGAAGTGCTATGGCTGCTAATCAAAAGGTCGGTGGTTCAAATCCACCAGGCACTCCTTGGAAACTCTATGGGGGAGTTCTACTCTGTCCTTTAGGATCGCTATGAGTCGGAATCGGCTCAAAAACAATGGGTATGGTATAGTATTTCTACTATCTGGGGTAGTTAAGAAAAGAAAAACTTGCAGAGCAAAAGAAACTTGAAGTATAACTCAGAAGTAATATCCCTGCAGGCTTTCCATGTGCACTGTCCAGTCATTCTAAATAAGCAATTAGAAAAGGCCTCTGAAACACAGCCCTTATATGTGATACTGTTAATATCTGTTCATCACCTCCTATTATTTAAATGTAGGTGAGTGTAAGAAAGTGCAGGGTTATACTTTTCACTTCAGGACATTTCCTGTCCCCTAAGGGGAAGGGGAAGGCTCAGTACACTTCGGGATTCTCCAGTGATTCCATTCAGTTGTTCCATGTAAAAAGCTTCAGTGATTTCTCCATTTTCCACCTACTTCCAAGTCATTGAAATAATGTATTTTAAAAGAGAAGGAAAACATTGAAATAATGTATTTTAAAAGAGAAGGAAAACAGAGTAAGATGATATTCTTATTTTAACACTGTATTATGAGCATGTTACGTGCTCTTAAAGAATGGTGTGTGTAGTGAAGGAATAATAAAAAGTGACATGGGAAAGAAAGAAAATACAACCAAGAGGCCCTGTTGCCGAGTGTGCTAAACAATAGACAACCTCAAAGGAATCTCACTTGGAATCCTGGCTCTCCTATCAATTCACTCTGTGCCTTTGGGTAAGTCACTTAACCTTTCTGGGTCTCAGTTTCCCCATGGGCAAAATACTGGTTGTTATAATAATGCTTTTTACCAGTATTTTGCAAAGAACAAAGATTACAAAGGAATGCAAAGCATCTTGTGTGTGTTGAGAATGACATACAAGTGCTAAGAAATACTATAAACTTGTAGTTCACATATACTTTTCCAGAAACAACAGGTGAATGTTCCAAGAATGGAATGATAAAGGGAATTAAACCAAAACACCAAACTTATTGCCACCAAGTCAAGTCTGACTCTTAGCAACCCTACGGGACAGAGTAGAACTACCTCACAGAGCCTCCAAGGAGCACCTTGGTGCATTCGAACTGCCAACTTTTTGGTTAGCAGATGTAGCACTTAACCACAATGCCACCAAGACTTTCTAAAAGGAATTAGGCACCACCAAACGAATTAGAACCAAGAGAATCCTTTAGAAAAAAATTGTAATAAGTAAGTGAACAAAAATGAGCAAGTGGGGAAGGAGAATTAACTATAATTTTTTAATTTAAATTATTCTCAAAAGTGCTTTTGGTGTAACAAACCATAAAATACATTTAGTAAGTCTAAAATTGTAGAAATACTGGATTGGATGTTGTATATTTTACATGCAGAAGATAGGTGCACAATTTAGAGAAGGTATTTTATGTAAAAGGATATGGCATGTCTTGTTCATTATTTATAATATGTCTTTTTATTATTATTATTACTTTCCATTGTGCTTTAGGTGAAAGTTTACAGAGCAAGTTAGTTTCTCATTTGATAGTTTGTACAGAAAGTGTTCCATGACATTGCTAGCATTTTCCACAATGTGGATTTTCTACCCCTTCCTGCCTTCTCATCTTTGCTTTTGGGCAAATGTTACCCTTTTGATCTCATATAATTGATTGTCCTAAGGAACATGTTCCTTTAGGATGTTACTGTTTATTGCCTGTCCATTGTTTAGTTGAAAGGTAATCTCCAGGAATGACCTGAGTTCCAAATCAGAAGGATCTCCTAGGGCCATATTCTCCAGGGCTCCTCCAGTCTCTGTCAGACCAGTAAGTTTGGTCTTTTTTGTGAATTTGGCTTTTTGTGCTACGTTTTTCTCCCACTGTGTCAGGGACCCTCTATTGTGATCTCAGTCCTAGCAGTCAGTAGTGGTAGCCAGGCTCCACATAGTTCTTCTGGTCTCAGGGTCGTGTAAGCTGTGGTTCATGTGGTCCATTAGTCCTTTGGACTGATTGCTCCCTTGAGTCTTTAGTTTTCTTCACTCTCCTTTGCTCTAGATGTTAAGAGACCAATAGTCGTATCTTAGATGGCCACTGGCAAACTTTTAAGACCCCAGATGCTATTCACCAAAGTAAGAAGCAAAACAATGTCTTTATGAACCATGTTGTGCCAGTTGACATAGATTTCCCCCAAGTCTATGGTCCTTCACCTTCAAGCCTAGGAACTTCATCCCACAAGGTGTTTGGTTATGTCTAAGAAGTTTCCATTAACTGTGCTCCTTGTGTTCTCTATTATTTAGATTAATATACATGCAGCGCCTACAATTATTCGTATAGAAATATCCACAACCAAACCTATACCTGCAGGTAGGTGTGCTCCCTCATACCCTCCCACATCTCTTAGCATACCTATCGACCTATGTATCCATTCAATACTATTGCTGCAGGATTGTCTATGTTATAGTAAAATTACCATAGGCTGCCCTTTATTCTTACATTCCTCTCAGTGTCTTCCTTTGCCTTGGTCATATTGTGCTGACTTCCCCTATATTGCATATTGCTTTTCCCTTCACCAATATTAACACATGTATTCTATCTAGCTGGAGCCCTGGTGGCACAGTGGTTAAGAGTTCAGCTGCTAACCAAGAGGTCAGCAGTTCAAATCTACCAGCCTCTCATTGGAAACCCTATGGGGCAGTTCTACTCTGTTCTGTAGGGTCGATATGAGTCAGAACCGACTTGACTGCATCAGGTTTGGTTTGGTTTTTGTTTTTTTCTATCTAGTTTGGAATTTTCCCTCCTTCCCCCTCCCATCCCTGGTAACCATCAAAGATTTTTTTTCTGTGTGCAAACGTTTTCATGTTTTGTTTTGCTTTTTATAATAGTGGTCTCATACAATATTTTTACTTTGGTGACTGACTTATTTCACTCCGCATAACGTCCACCAAATTCATTTGTGTCGTGAGATGTTTCACAGGTTTGTAGTTATTCCTTACCATTATGTAGAGTTGCACTGTGTGTATGTGCCACAATTTGTTTATCCTTTCATCCGCTGAAGGGCACATAGGTTGCTTCTATAATATATGTCTTGTTCTCTGATCAGGTGAATTTTACACAGAGCTTTTTAACAGGATGGGAGAATGTGTAACAATTGACTAAAAAAAAAAAAAAAAAGTCCTGTACTGCTTTACTTTTGTTTGGACCTAAGCTGATCAAAGTCTTTATTGTATTTTTTTAAGGTTTTTGGAATATTTGACATGCAATGACCTATGCTTTTACACACATTTACTTATAAAGAATCAAAAAGTTCAAATTTACACAAAAGTTGAATTTAAAAGCACACTCAAAGTCATATATTTCTTTGTTTATAGCATCTCAAAATGGAATAAAAATGACAAATGGATGACATTTAAAATATTCATTTGCAAGAAAAGATTAGCAGTCTGCATATAAAAAACCGAAACCAAACCCATTGCCGTCAAGTCAATTCTGACCTTATAGGACAGAGTAGAACTGCCCCACAGGGTTTCCAAAGATCTGGCTGATTCAAACTACCAACCTTGTGGTTAGCAGATGAGCTCTTAACCACTGCGCCACCAGGACCCCATAGTCTGCATACAGTGAGCATTACTACCAGTCAATTCCAAAAAAAAAAAAGATGAACAATTCAGTAGGAGGAAAAAAGGACAATTGACATGAACAAGTAATTAGTAAAATAATAAATACAATTGTCTAACTTGTTTCTGAAGCTGAAAGAACTGAAGAAAAATTCAAGCCTCAAGTTCCAATAGTGAAGTATTCTATCAGCAAAATACTGAACAAAGCAGGAATCATCAAAAGAAGATGGAAGGAATATACAGAATCATTATACCAAAAAGAATTAGTCAATGTTCAACCATTTCAAGAGGTAGCATATGATCAGGAACTGATGGTACTGAAGGAAGAAGTCCAAGCTGCTCTGAAGGCATTGATGAAAAACAAGGCTCCAGGAATGAATGGAATATCACTTGAGATGTTTCAACAAACAGATGCAACACTGGAGGTGCTCACTCATCTATGCCAAGAAATATGGAAGACAGCTTCCTGGCCAACTGACTGGAAGAGATCCATATTTATGCCTATTCCCAAGAAAGGGGATCCAACCGAATGTGGAAATTATAGAACAATATCATTAATATCACACGCAAGCAAAATTTTGCTGAAGATCATTCAAAAACAGCTGCAGCAGTGTATCGACAGGGAACTGCCAGAAATTCAGGCCGGTTTCAGAAGAGGACGTGGAACCAAGGATATCATTGCTGATGTCAGATGGATCCTAGCTGAAAGCAGAGAATACCAGAAGGATGTTTACCTGTGTTGTATTGACTACGCAAAGGCATTCAACTGTGTGGATCATAACAAACTATGGATAACAATGCAAAGAATGGGAATTCCAGAACACCTAATTGTGCTCATGAGGAACCTTTACATAGATCAAGAGGCAGTTGTTCGGACAGAACAAGGCAATACTGATTGGTTTAAAGTCAGGAAAGGTGTGTGTCAGGGTTGTATTCTTTCACCATACCTATTTAATCTGTACACTGAGCAAATAAAACGAGGAGCTGAACTATATGAAGAAGAACAGGGCACCAGGATTGGAGGAAGACTCATTAACAACCTGCGTTATGCAGAAGACACAACCTTGCTTGTTGAAAGTGAAGAGGACCTGAAGCACTTACTAATGAAGACCACAACCTTCAGTATGGATTACACCTTAACATAAAGAAAACAAAAATCCTCACAACTGGACCAATGAGCAACATCATGATAAATGGAGAAAAGATTGAAGTTGTCAAGGATTTCATTTTACTTGGATCCACAATCAACAGCCATGGAAGCAACAGTCAAGCAATCAAAAGATGCATTGCATTGGGTAAATCTGCTGCAAAGGACCTTTTTAAAGTGTTGAAGAGCAAAGATGTCACCTTGAAGACTAAGGCGTGCCTGACCCAAGCCATGGTATTTTCAATCACATCATATGCATCTGAAAGCTGGACAACGAATAAGGAAGACCAAAGAAGAATTAACGCCTTTGAATTGTGGTGTTGGCGAAGCATATTGAATATACCATGGACTGCCAAAAGAACTAACAAATCTGTCTTAGAAGAAGTACAGCCAGAATGCTCCTTAGAAGCAAGGATGGCGAGACTGCGTCTTACATGTTTTGGACATGTTGTCAGGAGGGGTCAGTCCCTGGAGAAGGACATCATGCTTGGCAGAGTACAGGGTGAGCAGAAAAGAGGAAGACCCTCAACAAGGTGGATTGACACAGTGACTGCAACAGCGATCTCAAGCATAACAACAGTTGTAAGGATGGCGCAGGACCGGGCAGTGTTTCGTTCTGGTGTACGTGGGGTCGCTATGAGTCGGAACTGACTTGACAGCGCCTAACAACAACAACAACTCATATGTGGAAAATACTTAAGCTCAATAATAAATTAAAATGAAAATACCCTGTGCTTTGCATCAAGTGATAAAAAATAACCAGAAATATCTATCATACACTATAAAAAGCACTGCATCTTTATCCCAGCTACTTCACTTCTAGGAGTTTGTTAAAAAAAAAAAATCACTATACTACCCTCAAATTTACCTATAAGGATGATGATTATAGTATTGCTTGCTATATTGATTAATTGGAAACAACTCTAAGTATGCAACAGCAAGACAATTGGTTAAATTAACTAAGGCATGTGCATAAAATGCAATATTACATAGCTAATATTTTTTTTAATAGAAAAGGTGCTATAATGTAGATGAATGCATAATGAACAAGAAGATATTTTAAATGTGCTAGCTGCGAAAAAAAAAAAGTAGTTTAGAAACAGGATAAATAGTATGGTCCTATTCTGAAGAAAGAAGGAAGAAGTAGAAGGCAGAATAAGCTAGTTTATGTTGCAGTAGCAAAAACTCCAAAATGTTAGTGGCTTATAACGGCAAAGGTTGAGCCTCACTTATGCTACTGGTTCTTCTCAGGGCAGCTGGGCACTTTGCTCCCCACCTCCTGACTCTGTGACCCAGAGATGAAGCAGTCACCATCTCAGACATTGCTGGCCACTGTAGCACAGGGAACAAGAACTGTAGAACTGTGCTGTACAATAAGGTAGCCACTAGCCTTATTGAATGATGCTAGTGTGAGTCAAGACGTGCTGTAAACGTAAAATACGCACCAGATTTCAAAGGCTTTGTGGGGAAAAAAATCATAAAATATCTGAACAATGTTTATATCAATCATGTGTTGAAATTATATTTTGAAAATCTTAGGTTAAAGGAAATATTTCACTAAAAAAATTTCACCTATTTCTTTTACCTTTGTAATGTGACTGCTAGAATATTTAAAATCTGTCCCATATTTGTGTGTTGGAGTTCATTTCTGTTGGACAGTACCCTAAAGTGCCTAGCACTCACAGTTAATGTTCTCCTGAAAAAAGCTGAGTGGCCAACAAATGTGTGTGCATAGACAGATCTATACAGGGGTCTTGCTGGCACAGTGGTTAAGCGTTCAGCTGCTAACCAAAAGGTCAGCAGTTCGAATCCGCCAGCCACTCCTTGGAAACCCTATGGGTCAGTTCTTCTCTGTCCTATAGGCTCGCTATGAGTTGGAGTCCACTCAATGGCAACAGGTATATCTATTAAAAAAAAAAAAATTTTTTTTTTTATATCGAAAAACTTGGAATTACATACTTCAAAAACTTAACCAGTTCTATCACTTGGTAACAGGATTCCATGTGATTCTGAATTCTTTCTTTTTGCTTACCTTTGTTTTTAAGTCATCTGCAAGAAATGAACGATATTCAAAGTTACTCATCATGCCATTTGCTCAGGGATTGAAACAATGTGTAGTCATATTGAGTTCAACTACAGAAAGGCAAGATAACATAGTGTATACTCTAGGGTCAGAATGCCTGGGTTCAGGTTGTTAGCAGCATGTGTTTGGACGGATTGATTAACCTCTCTCTACCTCAGTTAATCAATCTGTAAAATGGAGATAGTGTCCGTATCTACCTTATAGGGTTGTGGGTAAAAATCTAATGAGATTATATATGGGTACAGAAATGAGAAACCTTTCCATAAGTGGTACCTATTATTATATTATTATTATTAAATTCTGGCTTTCTTTCAATTTTCAAATTGGAAATAAAAACTAAAATGTAGCTGAGATATAGTCAAATCTCCAGGTGGTGTTGGGAGAAGCATTGGTGTTATTTCCTTCATTTTTCCTCATCCCTCCCCTTTAAGTAGCTCTAACTTGGAACTTTTTTTTTTTTTTTCCTGTCATATCAGCACAAGCCATTGATATGTCAGTAGAAAATTACAAAGACTTTAACATTTTTGCAGCTTTGTCTCCTGAATTAACACTCCACTTGTGAATTTAAGGAAGCAAAACACCATTCAGTGTTTTAAGAGTGTATAAAATATATAGAAAGGAGAATGGCTTTGACAGGTTAACATCAATTTGAATGAGACTAGAGAAATGAAATTCTGTAGATGAGTGCTTTCATTTTGAATGGTTTTACTTGCTTTCAAATGATTAGACGATTTTCTTTCATTCCCTTCAAATTTACAAATTAATATTTTTAAGAGATGGAGTTAATAACCAGTTGAGTTAAAACATATTAAAAACCATAAAGATTTCCTCAATTGAAGTTTGGAGCTTTGCTATATAAAACTGAATTCAAGTTACAATAAAATAGCAATATCGTGCAATATTATTATTTGTATTTCTCAGTACAATTGCTTTTTATTTTCAAACTGTAGGCCACTAGGATATGCCTGACTGAAATTTCCTAGGAGCCAAATAATTAATCCAACATTTATCCAAAATGCTGAACTAACTTACATAGTTCTTCAAATGAATATCACAGCTTTGATGGGGATATATAATTTGTTTCAACCTTAGATTTAAAAAGGCATGTCATAAAGTAGTCTGATTAATCAAGAACACCTTGTAATTTGTTAAACTGGAATGTAGCTACCTAACTCCCTGAATATTTTAATAAAATGCCTATAAAATTTCACAACCAAAACCGTACCTCTGTACATTCCGAAGAGAAAGAAATGGTGCCAACACCAATAGAAGGTAAAAGAAGGCTAAATCTTAAAAAGATATTAGCTAATTCTGAACCCTCTGTGCTCTCAATGTGAAATCAAAATTGAGATTATAGGCTTAGAATTCAATTAAAATAAACACTTTAAACTCAGTTATTTTACTACTTAGGGTAAAAAATAATCAAATTTTCTGGTCAAGTTTTTTTAATTATCTGCCCCACCCCACTCCTCTTTTTATATGTGTTTTTTTGTATGTGTGGTCTTATTTTAAAGTTCCGTTGTGGCAATACACATATGCCAGCCAGAAAACACAGATATTAAGGGATTTTAGCCATAACAGGCTAAATTTGTCTCTTGTGAAAGATAAAAACATTTTAAGGTTGATGAGTGTATGATTTTAAGTAAAAATCCTCATTCAAATATGATTGCTTTATAGGTTTAACTCTGGTCAGAGTAATTTGTATTCTTTCTATATATTACTCCAACTGTAATAAAGCTGTTTATGCAAATGTGAAATTGTTGCTATTGCAGAATCTTTCTAACTATGTGAGGTTGAAATGTTAAACTCCCATTCACGATCAGAATTCCACATATTTAAAACCTGCAAACATCCAAAGTTCACGCTTCAACATCTGTGTGGCTGCCAACTTCTACTGCAATCTATACCATGTTTTTTCAGAAGTGTAAGGGAAAAAAACTTGAGGTAAGTATGATTCAGTAATTATAGTAAATATTTACCAAATGTTTGTTCTGGCACATATTTTATTAATTGGTAACACACACTGCATTAGGGATGCAAAAGCCTTAAAAAGTTCTCAGAATTCTTACAGAAGACTGTGGCTTATGGGTTTAAAGCCTGCCAAGAGCCTGCAACATGCACAAGTCTCATATACAAGACTTGAAGTTTTTTTGGTCTACAATTTATATTGTTGTCATAGGTGCCATTGAGTCAATTCAGACTCATAACAACCCTATGTACAACAGAATGAAACACTGCCTGGTCCTGCGCCACCCTCAGCTGTTGTTATCCTTGAGCCCATTGTTGCAGCCACTGTGTCAATCCAGCTCTCTGAGGGCCTTCCTTTTTTTTGGCCCACGTCTACTTTACCAAGCATGATGTCCTTCTCCAGGGACTGGTCCCTCCTGAGAACATGTCCAAAGTATGTGAGACATAGTCTCTCCATCCTTGCTTCTAAGGAGCATTCTGGTTGTGCTTCTTCCAAGACATTGTTCATTCTTTTGGCAGTCCATGGTGTATTCAGTATTCTTTGCCGACATCACAAATCAAAGGCTTCAATTCTTCTTCTGTCTTCCTTATTCATTGTCTAGCTTTCTCATACGTAGGAAGCGATTGAAAACACCATGGTTTGGATCAGGTGCACCTTAGTCTTCAAGGTGACATCTTTGCTCTTCAACACTTTAAAGAGTTCCTTTACAGCAGATTTACCCAGTGCAATGCATCTTTTGATTTCTTGACTGCTGCTTCCATGGGTGTTGACTGTGGATCCAAGTAAAATGAAATCCTTGACAACTTCAATCTTTTCTCTGTCTATCATGATGTTGCTTATTGGTCCAGTTGTGAGGATTTTTGTTTTCTTTACGTTGAGGTGTAATCCATACTGAAGGCAGTGGTCTTTGGTCTTCATCAGTAAGTGTTTCAAGTCCTCTTCACTTTCAGCAAGCAAGGTTGTGTTGCCTGCATAATGCAGGTTGTTAATAAGTCTTCCTCCAATCCTGATGCCCTGTTCGTCTTCACATAATCTAGCTTCTCGTATTATTTGCTCAGCATACAGATTAAACAGGTATGGCGAAACAATACAACCCTGACGCACACCTTTCTTGACTTTAAAACACGTAGTATCCCCTTGTTCTGTTTGAACAACTGCCACTTGATCTATGTACAGGTTCCTAGTGAGCACAATTAAGTGTTCCGGAATTCCCATTCTTAGCAATGTAATCCATAATTTGTTATGATTCATACAGTCGAATGCCTTAGCATAGTCAATAAGACACAGGTAAACATCCTTCTGGTATTCTCTGCTTTCAGCCAGGATCCATCTGACATCAGCAATTCTATCCTTGGTTCCACATCTTCTTCTAAATCCTGGCTTGGACTTCTGGCAGTTCCCTGTCAATATACTACTGCAACTGCTTTTGGATGGTCTTCAGCAAAATTTTGCTTGTGTGATATTAGTGATCTTGTTCAATAATTTCCAAATTCTGTTAGATCACCTTTCTTGGGAGTAGGCATAAATATGGATCTCTTCCAGTCAGTTGGCCAGGTAGCTGTCATCCAAATTTCTTGGCATAGACAAGTGAGTACTTCCAGCACTGTATCTGCTTGTTGAAATATCTGAGTTGGTATTCCATCAATTCCTGGAGCCTTGTTTTTTGTCAATGACTTCATTGCAGCTTAGACCTCTTTCTTCAGTACCATCAGTTCCTAATCATATGCTACCTCCTGAAGTGGTTGAAAGTCAACCAATTCTTTTTGGTATAGTGACTCTGTGTATTTATATAATTTCTCTAAATTCCATTTAGTGTCCTAACTTTGAAATACTTTCAAAATTGTCTATTTTTCTACTCTTAATAAAACTTTTATTTCACATATTCCTTCCCACTGAAAAAGCTAAAAGTTTCTATCATATCTAATACGCTAAACAACTTAAAATGATTACATGTATACAATTATTCTCAGACCTTTTAAAAATTATTTTTATAATGCCTCACCTTTCTGCACTGGACAAAGTTAGCATGTTAGCCTAGTTAGAAATTATTAGAACCTAGACCACAGTGCCCATGGACAACCCAATTTCCCAGATGATTGTCTTTATTGCCTCTATTATAGCTTCAACTGTATTCTGGTCCCTCTGAATTTGAAGGTAAACAAAGAAGGCAATAGATATTATGGGAACGGTGAAGGAAGTGTTAGGCTACTCCAACACATGAGCCAAAGCTGTCTTCTAGAGAAGAAGGAATTAGAAGTTATGCAGAAAAAAATGGCTTATTGCCTTCTGACAGTGTATCTGGTCATGTTCAAGTGTGTTACTCTCTCTCAATGTTTGTACCATGACATCTTCATTTACTGCAGTTCTCTAGCCTGGAATTGTTTCTAATCTCTTTCTAATCCATTCACTACAAGATTCAGCTTAAGATGCCTCTTCTAGCAAGGCTTCCTTCTCTAACATCTCCTCATATTTTGTTGTTGCTGTTAGATGCCATTGAATTAATTCTGACTTATAGAGACCCCATGTAACGGAGTAGAACTGTTCCATAGGTTTACAATGGCTGTAATCTTTACGGGAGTAGATCATCAAGTCTTTCTCCTGTGGAACTGCAGGGTGAGTTTGAACTCCCAACCTTTAGGTTAGCAACCAAATTTTCCCAAATTTACCACTGTCTCTTGGAGCTCTGGCGGCACAGTGGTTAAGAGCTCACCTGCTACTGAAAAGGTCAGCAGCATGAATTCACCAGCCACTTTTTGGAAACCCCAAGGGGAGTTGCACTCTGTCCTGTAGGACTGCTATGAGTTGGAATTGGCTGGACGGCAGCAGGTTTGTTTTACCACTCTCTTATTTTATTGGTCCCCATCATTTCTACTGCAGACTATGTCCTAGTTTTAGTTCTGCCACTCAGCTTTCTGTGTTGCCCTTAATCACTTCACCTCTTTAAGCCTTCTTTTGCTCAGTTGTAAAATGTAGACACATTACAGTAGTAAGTACCATCTTAATTGTTGTTTAACCATAATTATTGTTGTTGTTGTTGTTAAGTGCCGTCAAGTTGGTTCCCACTCATAGTGACGCTATGTACAACAGAACAAAACACTGCCTGGTTCTGTGCCATCCTCATGATGTTGCTATGTTTGAGCTCATTGTTGCAGCCACTGTGTCAATCCATCCTGTTGAGGGTCTCCCTCTTTTTCGCTGGTCCTCCACTTTACCAAGCATGATGTCCTTCTCCAGGGACTAGTCCCTCCTGATAACATGTCCAAAGTATGTGAGAAGTAGTCTCACTGACCTTCTAAGAAGCATTCAGATTGTACTTTCTCCAAGACAGATTTGTTCATTCTTGTGGAAGTTCATGGTACATTCGATATTCTTCACCAACACCATAATTCAAAAGCATCAATTCCTCTTCGGTTTTCTTTATTCATTGTCCAGCTTTCGCATGCATATGAGGCGACTGAAAACACCATGGCTTGCGTCAAGGATCACCTTAGTCCTCAAAATGACACCTTTTTCTTTTTTGCAGCAGCAGCAGCAGATTTGCCAAATGCAATGCATCGTTTGATTTCTTGACTGCTGCTTCCATGGGCATTGATTATGGATCCAAGTACAATGAAATCCTTTACAGCTTCGTTATTACTTTTGTAAATTCCACTACACCTCATTCACTGACATGGGTAATTCTTGTGTAAGTGACTAAGTGCATATGGAATGTTCAGACAAGAAAATTATATTACTACATTCTATGGAATCCCTGGTGGCGTAGTGGTTAAGTGCTACAGCTGCTAACCAAAGGGTCAGCAGTTCAAATCCACCAGGTGCTCCTTGGAAACTCTTTGGGTCAGTTCTACTCTGTCCTATAGGATTGCTATGAGTTGGAATCGACTCGATGGCACTGGGTATTGATGCACAGTTTTGATTTGTTGTGACTTTTTCTGGTTGTATCTTCCCACAAAGTAGCAATAAACACCACTAAGGCCTGTCTTAGTTACCTAGGGCTGCTGTAACAGAAATACCACAAGTAGATGGCTTTAACAAACAGAAACGTGTTCTCTCAGTCTAGGAGGCTAGAAGTCAGAATTCAGGGTGCCAACTCCAGGAGAAGGCTTTCTCTCTCTCTGGGCTCTGGAGGAAAGTCCTTGTCATCAATCTTCTCCTGGTCTAGGAGCTTCTCAGATGCAAGGTCCTCAGGTCCAAAGGATGCGCTCTGCTCCTGGCACTACTTTTCTTTGTGGTATGAAGTCCCCCAGCCACACTGCTGGCTTCTCTTTTTATGTCTCAAAAGAGATTGATTTAAAACACAACATAGTCTTGCAGATTGAGCCCTGCCTCATTAATATAACTGCTTCTAATCCTGCCTTATTAACATCATGGAGGTAGGATTTACAACACATAGGAAAATCACATCAGATGACAAAATGGTGGACAGTCACACCTAACTGGGAGTCATGGCCTAGCCAAGTTGACACGTTATTTTGGGGGACACAATTCGATCCATAGCAAGGCCTAAAAGGTAAAATGCGATAGGAATGAATATAAGGCTATGCATTTAAGTTTGGAAATCAATTCCAGAAGTAGAGAGTTATACATTTGATAGGCATTTTTATTAGGCACCCACTAGGGCCTTTTAGGGCTAGGCTGGGTCCTGATGACACAAAGATGAAAAAATGTTCCTATACTTAATGATCTCACAGACTCACAGTACTGAGAAGAATTAGAGAGGTGGGAGATTGGGGAGGAGGGCAGGAATAGAGAGAAGACAGACACTTAAACACGTAAGATACATATTGAAATAAAAATTGTGATTAAAAAACAAAAAAAAATACATGAGTACATATTCTATGAGAACACAAAAAGAGCGAAATTAGTTTTGCTGTGGCAGGGTGAAGATGGGGGAAAACTGAATAGGATTCTGAAGGGGGGGAAGGCCATCTAGGCTAAAGCTGTATTTGGCTAGCAATGGCTGCTAACATTGACTCATCCAGTTTCTTTCAAAAATAACTATGAAGGCAAAGAAGATAACAATCCAAGCTATCATCAACTAATAAGGTGCAGCTAGTAAGTTGCAGAGCTGGTCCATACACTCAAGGGCATCCTGCTTTTAACCACTAACCTCTGCTGCCTCTCAACTTAATAAATGGTAGAGTGCTGTTCCAGCTAAGCTTAATACACAAAGGAGATACTAGGAGAACTACTAAATGAAAAAAGCATTTTTTATTCCACAAAACCTGGAAATAAAATCATACAATGAGCATTCTTATTGCCAAAAACTTGAGTAGTGTTTTACTATATCTTTAAAGGAATAACCTAAACCATTTGGATTTTTTTTTTTTCTTTTGAATCCTAAAGACTACTAAGCCACCCAGGGCTTAGTATTATCTGTTGTTGAATTACCATTTATATGTGCTTTCATATAGAACCTATAAGTACTACTGTGCCAGTTGCTCTCAAAAATTGCATGCAGTATGTTCTTTACATATGCATGCAAAAAAAAATTGTAAGGAAGTACACTAAAATGCATGGCGAAATTCTAAGAAACTATTCCCTCTTTGGACTTCTCTACATTTTTCACATATTCTCCAAAGAACATGCATTTTTTTAATTAAAAAAATGCATATACAAATTCTCTTTTATACCATTGGATTATAATTTTTCTTTTTAAATGCTGGGGGTGGGAGGGAGGCAGAAACTAGCCAAAGTGGCATATAGAACTATGATGATTTTTGCTTTGTATAATTGTTTGTTTTCCCCTATATATATATATAGGAAAAGAAAGAACACAGTTTTATTATTGAATAAGCATTAAACCAAAATATGATTCATCACAATCACCTGAAGACATCGCAAAAACAGAAAGAAATCTTACCTTGTTATTTTTAAGTGCACACTGACATTACATTACATTCCTGTTTTCAAGGTAAAATTGCTGATGTTCTAGTGTTTTATGACGGGTGGTAGGTTTGCAATTTGGAGCCAAGAGCCACCTGACCAAACCAAAAAATCCATTGCCTTTGAGTCCTACACCTAGCAACCCTATAGGACAGAGTAGAACTGCCCCTTGGGTTTCTAAGGCCGTAATCTTTTTTTTTTTTAATTGCGTTTAAGTGAAAGTTTCAAAACAAGTCAGTCTCTCATACAAAAAGTTATACACACCTTGCTATGTACTCCTAGATTAAAAAAAAAAAAAATGTACTCCTAGATGCTCTCCCGTTAACGAGACAGCATACTCCTCCTCTCCACCCTGTATTCCCTCTGTCCATTCAATCAGTTCTATCACCCTTCTCATCTCACCTCCAGACAGGATTTGCCCACATAGTCTCATGTGTCTACTTGAGCCAAGAAGCTCACTCCTCATCAATATCATTTTCTTTCGTGTAGTCCAGTCCAATCTCTGTCTGAAGAGTTGGCTTCGGGAATAGTTCCAGTCTTGGGCTAACAAAGAGTCCAGGGACCATGACTTCTGGGGTCCCTCTAGTCTTAGTCAGACCACTAAGTCTGGTCTTTTTACTAGAACTTGAGATCTGCATTCCACTGTTCTCCTTCTCCATCAGGGATTCTCTGTTGTGTTCCCTGTAAGGGCAGGCATAGGTGGTAGCTGAGCATCACCTTGTTCTTCCAGTCTCAGGCTTATGGAGTCTCTGGTTTATGTGGTCCTTTCTGTCTCTTGGGTTCATGTCTTTGGTGTTCTTTATTCTCCTTTGCTCTAGGTGGATTGAGATAAATTGATGCATCTTAGATGGCCGCTTACTAGTGGTTAGGACCCCAGAGGCCACTCACCAAAGTGGGATGCAGAAAGTTTTCTTTATATATTTTGTTACGCCAATTGACCTAGATGTCCCCTGAAACCATGGTCCCCAAACCCCCATCCCTGCTATTCTGGCCTTTGAAGCGTTCAGCTATATTCGGGAAACTGCTTTTGGCTTAGTCCAGTTGTGCTGAACTGTCCTGTATTATGTGTTCTCTTTCCCTTCACCTAAAATACTTCTTGTCTATTATCTAATTGGGAAACCCTGGTGGTGTAGTGGTTAAGTGCTACAGCTGCTAATCAAAGGGTCGGCAGTTCAAATCTGCCAGGCGCTCCTTGGAAACTCTATGGGGCAATTATAACCTGTCCTATAGGGTCGTTATGAGTCAGAATCGACTCGACGGCACTGGGTATTATCTAATTAGTGAATACCCCTCTCCCTCCCTCCCCACCATCATAACATTCAAAGAATATTTTCTTCTGTGCTTAAACTTTCTTCAGTTCTTATAATTAGTGGTCTCATACAATATTTGTACTTTTGCAGCTAATTTCGCTCAGCATAATGCCTTCCAGATTCCTCCATGTTATGAGATGTTTCATAGATTCATCTCTGTTCTTAATCCTTGTGTAGAATTCCATCATGTGTAGAATTCCATTATGTGAATATACTATAATTTATTTATCCATTCACCCCTTGATGGGCACCTTAGTTGCTTCCATCTTTTTGCTGTTGTAAACAGTGCTGCAGTGAACATGGGTGTCCATATATCTGTTTCTGTGAAGGCTCTTATTTCTCTAGGATATATTCCAAGGGATGGAATTGCTGGATCTTATCATAGTTCTATTTCTAGCTTTTTAAGGAAGCACCAGATGAATTTCCAAAGTGGTTGTACCATTTTACTTTCCCACCAGCACTGTATAAGTGTTCCAGTCTCTCCACAACCTCTTCAACATTTATTATTTTGTGCTTTTTGGACTGATGTCAGCCTTGTTGGGGTTAGACGGAATCTCATTGTAGTTTTTATTTGCATTTCTCTAATGGTTAATGATCATGAGCATTTCCTCATGTATCTTTTAGCAGCCTGAATATCTTCTTTGGTGAAGTGCCTCTTCATATCCTTTGCCCATTTTTTAACTGGGTTATTTGTCTTTTTGTTGTTGAGGTTTGCAGTATCATGTAGATTTTAGAGATCGGATGCTGATCAGAAATGTCATAGCCAAAAACTTTTTCCCAGTCTGTAGGTAGTCTTTCCACTCTTTTGGTGAAGTCTTTGGATGAGCATGGGTGTTTGATTTTTAGGAGCTCCCAGTTATCTGGTTTCCTCTTCTGGTGTTTGTGCATTGTAAGTAATGTTTTATGTACTGTTTGTGCCATGCATTAGGGCTCCTAGCATTGTCCCTATTTTTTCTTCCATGAACTAAATCGCTTTAGATTTTATATTTAGACCTTTGATCCATTTTGAGTTAGTTTTTGTGCATGGTGTGAGGTATGAGTCTTGTTCCATTTTTTTGCATGTGGATATCCAGTTATGCCAGCACTGTTTGTTAAAGAGACTGCCTTTTCCCCATTTAACTGACTTTGGATCTTTGTCAAATATCGGCTGCTCATATGTGGATGGATGTACGTCTGGATTCTCAATTCTGTTCCACTGGTCTATATATCTGTTGTTGTACCAGTACCAGGCTGTTTTGACTACTGTGGTGGTATAATAGGTTCTAAAATCAGGTAAAGTAAGGCCTCCCACTTTGTTCTTCTTTTTCACAGTAATGCTTTACTTATCCTGGGCCTCTTTCCCTTCCCTATGAAGTTGGCAATTTGTTTCTCCATCTCATTAAAAAATGTCGTTGATATTTGGATCCAGATTGATTGTATCTATAGATTCCTTTGGGTAGAATAGACATTTTCACAATATTGAGTCTTCCTACCCATGAGCAAGGTATGTTTTTCCACTTATATGGGTCTCTTTTGATTTCTTGCAGTAGTGTCTTGTTTTCTTTGTATAGGCCTTTTACTTTTCTAGTTAGATTTATTCCCAAGTATTTTATCTTCTTGAGGGCTCTTGTAAATGGTATTGATTTGGTGATTTCCTATTTGAAGTTCTCTTTGTTGGTGTAGAGGAATCCAACTGATTTTTGTATGTTTACATTGTATCCTGATACTCTGTTTAACTCTTCTATTAGTTTCAGTAGTTTTCTTGGGGATTCTTTAGGGTTTTTTTTTTTTTTTTTATATAAGATCATGTCATCTGCAAATAGAGATACTTTTACTTCTTCTTTGCTAATTTGGATACCTTTAATTCTTTATCTGCCTGATTGCTCTGGCTAAGGTCTCCAGCACAATGTTGAATAAGAGTGGTGACAAAGGGCATCCTTGTCTGGTTCCCGATCTCAAGTGGAATGCTTTCAGACTCTCTCCATTTAGGATGATATTGGCTGTTGGCTTTGTATAAATGTCCCTGATTACGTTAAGGAATTTTCCTTCTATTCTTATTTTGCTGAGAGTTTTTGTCATGAATGGGTCTTGGACTTAGTCAAATGTCTTTTCTGCATCAATTGATAAGATCCTGTGGTCCTGGTCTTTTGTTTAATTTATGTGGTGGATTACATCGATTGTTTTTCTAATGTTGAACCATCCCTGCATACCTGGTATGAATCCCACTTGGTCATGGTGAATTATTTTTTTGATATGTCATTGAATTCTATTGGCTAGAATTTTGTTGAGGATTTTGCATCTAAGTTCTTGAGGGATATAGGTCTATAATTGTCTTTTTTTGTGGTGTCTTTACCTGGCTTTGATATCAGGGATATGCTGGCTTCATAGAATGAGCTTGGGAGTATTCCATCCTTTCTATGCTCTGATGTACCTTCAGTAGTAGTGGTGTTAACTCTTCTCTGAAAGTTTGGTAGCATTCTGCAGTGATGCCATCAGGGCCGGGGCTTTTTTTTTGTTAGTGATGCCATCAGGGCCGGGGCTTTTTTTTTGTTAGGAGTGTTTAATTACCTTTTCAGTCTCTTCTTTTGTTATGGATTTATTTCGTTGTTCTACCTCTGTATTAGTTTAGGTAGGTAGTGTGTTTCTAGAAATTTGTCCATTTTTTCTAGGTTTTCAAATTTCTTAGAGTACAATTTTTCATAGTAATCTGATATGATTATTCTAATTTCAGTTGGTTTTGTTGTGATACTGCCCATCTCATTTCTTACTCAGGTTATTTGCTTCGTCTTCTGTTTTTCTTTTGTCAGTCTGGCCAATGGTTTATCAATTTTGTTAATCTTTTCAGAGAATCAGCTTTTGGCCTTGTTAACTCAATTGTTTTTCTGTTTTCTATTTCATTTAATTCTGCTCTAGTTTTTATTATTTGTTTTCTTCTAGTGCCTGAAGATTTCTTTTATTGCTTTCTTTCTATTTGTTCAAGTTGTGGGGATAATTCTCTGATTTTGGCCTTTGTTCTTTTTGGCTGTGTGTGTTTGTTGCTATAAATTGACCTCTGAGGACTGCATTAGCTGTGTCCCAAAGATTCTAATCAGAAGTGTTTTCATTCTCATTTCATTCTATGAATTTTTTTATTCCATCCTTAATTTCTTCTATAACCCCGTCATTTTTGAGCAAGGTGTTGTTCAGTTTCCATGTGTTTGATTTCTTTTCCCAGCTTTTTCTGTTAGTGATTTCTGCTTTTATGGCCTTATGGTCAGAGAAGATGCTTTGTAATATTTTGATGTTTTGGATTCTGTTAAGGCTTGCTTTATGACCTAATATGTGGTCTATCCTAGAGAATGTTCTATGTGTGCTAGAAAAGAAATTATACTTGGCTGCTGTTGGGTGGAGTGTTCTGTATACGTCTGTGAGGTCAAGTTGGCTTATTATGGCATTTAGATCTTCAATTGTCTTTATTGAGCTTTTTTTCTGGATGTTCTGTCCTTCACTGAAAGTGATGTGTTGAAGTCTCCTACTATTATTGTGGAGCTGTCTATCTCCCTTTTCAATGCTGATAGAGTTTGTTTTATGTATCTTGCAGCCCTGTCATTGGGTGTGTAAATATTTAATATGGTTATATCCTCCTGGTATATTGTCCCTTTAATCATTGTATAGTGTCCTTCCTTATCCTTTGTGGTGGATTTAACTTTAAAGTTTATTTTGTCAGAAATTAGTATAGCCACTCCTGCTCTTTTTTGATTGCTGTTTGCTTGATATATTTTTTTCCATCTTTTGAATGTTTGTTTGTGTCTTTAAGTCTAAGGTGTGTCTCTCGTAGGCAGCATATAGACAGATTGTGTTTTTTTAATACATTCTGCCACTCTCTGTCTCTTTACTGATGCATTTAGTCCATTTACATTCAGCATAATTATACATAGCCATGAGTTTAGTGCTGTCACTTTGATGTCTTTTTTTGTATGTTGTTAACAGTTTCTCTTTTCCACTTAATTTTTTGTGCCGAGTAGTTTTTCTTTTTGAACTGTGTTTTCCTCTTTTTCATTGTTGTTAATTTTATTTTTGCTGAATCTTTATGTTTGTCCTGTATTTTATTTTGGTGTGTAGGATTGTTAGTCTCCTCTGTGGTTACCTTATTATTTACCCCTGTTTTTCTAAGTTTAAACCAAACTTGTATCCCTCTATATCACCTTGACTTCCTCTCCCTATGAAAGATCCATGACTACATTTTTTTAGCCCCTCTTTATGGATTTAATGTTGTCATCTTTTACATAATGATGTCTCTGTTTCCCTGTTTTGAGCGTTTTTTTATCTTGATTTATTTTTGTGATTTCCTTGTCTGGGTTGATATCTGGTTGCTCTGTCCTGTGTTCTAGTTTTGAGTTGTTATCTGATGTTATTCATTCTCTAACCAGAGGACTCCCTTTAGTATTTCTTGTAGTTTTGGTTTTGTTTTTGCAAATTCCCTAAGTTTCTGCTTATCTGGAAATGTCCTAATTTTGCCTTCGTTTTTGAGTGACACTTTTGCTGGATATATGATTCTTGGCTGGCAGTTTTTTCCTTCAAGGATTTATATATGTCATCCCATTGCCTTCTTGCCTACATGGTTTCTGCTGAGTAGTCTCAGCTTCTTCTTATTGACTCTCCTTTTTAGGTGACTTTTTGTTTATCCTTAGGTACTCTTAAAATTCTCTTTATCTTAGGTTTTGGTAAGTTTGATTATAATATGGCTTGGCAAATTTCTTTTGGGATCTGCCTTATGTCAGGTTCAGTGAGTATTTTTGATAGATATCTTCTCATCTTTCACGGTATCAGGGAAGTTTTCTGCCAATAAATCTTCAACAATTCTCTCTGTATTTTCTGTTTTTCCTCCCTGTTCTAGTACTCCAGTCACCTGTAAGTTGTTTCTCTTGATAGAACCCCACATGATTCTTAGGGTTTCTTCATTTTTTTTTTTTAATTCTTTTTTCTGCTTTTTCATTGAATATATTGGTGGCAAGTGTTTTATCTTCAATCTCACTAATTCAGATTTCCATTTCCTCAATGCTGCTCCTCAGACTTTCTATTGAGTCGTCTAATTCTGAAATTTCATTGTTAATCTTTGGAATTCCTGATTGCTATCTCTCTATGGATTCTTGTAGCCTATTAAATTTTTCTTTATGCTCTTGAATAACCATCTAAATTTCCTCTACTGCTTTATCTGTGTGTTCCTTGGCTTGTTCTGCATTTTGCTGATCTCCTTCCTAATCACTTGAAGAGTTCTGTATATTAATCATTTGTATTCTGCATCTGGTAATTCCAGGAATAGCTCTTCATCCAGAAGATTCCTTGATTCTTTTTTGGGGGGGGAGCTTTTTGAAGCAATCATGGTCTGTTTCTTTATGTGATTTGATATCCATTGTTGGCCCCTAGCCATCTATAAGTTATTAAATTTAGTTTATATTTGCTTACTGTGTCCTAGCTTCTTGCTTTGTTTTGGTATACCCAAATAGGCTGCTTGAGTAAGCTAGCTTGATTATTGGAGCCTTCAAAGTTCTAATTGCCTGTCACCAGCTGTTTAGAGCTGTTACCAGGTATATGAGTCTGGGAGTCCCTTCGCTTTTCTTGTATGGATTCGGCCCAGGTGTCCAGGTAGTTGATCACCAAGTAGTGGTGCAGGCTCTCACCTGCAGTCTTAGAGGAGCAGTGGCGATTGGTGTATGCACAGGTTTCTGGTTGCAGCAGGGGGTCACACTCTGAGCAAGAGAGGGGACTGACAACCATCCCCCAAGTGTCTGTGAGGAAGACACGTAGGTTGATGAGCTCTGCAGTTGTACCATTGGCACCCAGTGCTTTTAGCTGTAAGGACTGGGAGATGCCACTTATCCTTGGACCCCTGTCATGGATGGCTAGATGGCTTGGGTGGAGCCACCAGTCCTCAGACTCCTGATGTGGGTAGGTGAGAACCCTGCTTAATAGGCAGAGCGGTGTCAAACATAAAAAACCTGCCTCCGTACCGAACAGCTGGAGCAGTTAAAGTCAGACCTCTGGCACATATACCCTTGCACTGTGACAACAAGGGCCAAACCGCGTGAGTGGCACCACACAAGTGCATGCAGGGATGAAAGGCATTCGAAGTCCATGGACCACTTGTGCCTGGACAGGAGCCACTTCTGCCCTAAGTTCCAAGCTTAGGGGAGCTGGCAGATTATTTTTCCTCCATTCATTAATTTGTTCCTTCTCCAAGGCCTGGAGAATGGCTCAGGATGTGCATCAGAACCTATCTCAGGCCCAAGGAAATCTACTGTAACTGCCACAGGCTCAGGGCCTGGAGCAGAGGGAGGAGGGATCAGATAAATGGAGGAGAGTTCTTTTGAAAGGGAAGCTATTGGATCCCCACAGTAAATTAAATACTAGCCCTTATCTTATGCCAAGAGCATTGTTCTTCGCTGATTCCAGAGGCATAAGTAGACTCTGTGCCTATGGGTATCTGTGGCTAAGGAAACTGAATCCCAAATGCTACAGCCAGCCCCACGAGGGATTGGGGCTGAGGGGTGCCAGTTCCCACCAAGTCAGGTCCAGCAACTCCTTGCTGCTTCTGAACAGCTCTCCCTCCCCCAGCCACACAGTCTGATTTCCTAACTTTGCCTTTGATATTCAGGGCTCCTAGCTTGTCATATATATAATTGATTCATTTGCTTCTTCAGGTCTTTGTTGTAGACAGACCACTGGAAGCGTCTGACTACTCTGCTATCCTAAGACTCTCTCCCCTATATTTTAAAATGAGCTTCTATTACTCCTAAAATGGATAAAAATTAATTTTATTAAAATATTAAGGTCAAATGCTCATGAACAATTATACAAAAAAAAGAGGAAAGGAGCCCTAGAAGAGTTCATCAGGCAGAGAAGTGGAGGCCTGAGCAGCCCAGCATCTTTTCTGGCACGACCTGTCCAGAGAATGGTCAGAGGTACAGTGTCATCTAGAAGGGCGGGAGAGGAGGTGATCAAGCCCTAAAAGAAGGTGCCTGTCCTAGAAATGAATGGAGATGCTCCTCCTGGAGTGAGAAAGGACAGATGAGTGAAGATACAGTTGCTTAGAAACACAGAGAAGAAAGCTAAACAAATATATGCCCTAAACTAAGACAAAGATACGGAGGATGGGCAGGGCTGGAAACTTCAGTGGAACAGCTGTTAGAATGAAAAAGTTGACCAAGAGAGGAAGAGACTGTTGTTGTTGGATGCCACAGAGTTGATTTTTGACTCATGACAACCCCATGTAACAAAGTAGAACTGCCCCATAGGGTTTTCTAGGCTGCTTTTATCTTTACAGGAGCAGATCACCGGGTCTTTATTCCACTAAGTCCCTGGGTGGGTGAGCTTAGCAATGTGTAATGGAACCAGTCACACATTCGGGAAAGACCTGGGCTGAAGTGTTTTGTGAAAGGGTGCTTGTTGTGAGTTGAATTATGCCCCCCAAAAATATGTGTTGGAGTCCTGACTTCTATACCTGTGGATATAATCCCATTTGGAAGTAGGGTTTTCTTAAAATATTAAGGTCAAATGCCATATTAGTGTATGGTGTGTTCTAAACCTAATCACTTGTGAGTGCTATAAAGAGCAACAGAGACACAGACAAGCAAGCACCAATGAGGAAGACAGATGCTATCTGATGGCAACGGAGGAACTCTAAGGATTGCTGGCTACTAGAACACGAAGCCAAAAAAGATGTCACCTTGAAGACTAAGGTGCACCTGACCCAAGCCATCATGTTTTCAATCGCCTCATATGCGTGCAAAAGCTAAATGATGAATAAGGACGACTGAAGAAGAATTGATACCTTTGAATTGTGCTGTTGGTGAAGAATATTGAATATACCATGGACTGCCAAACGAACAAACAAATTTGTCTTAAAAGTATAGCCATAATGCTCTTTAGAAGCAAGTATGGTAAGACTACGTCTCACATACTTTGGATGTGTTATCAGGAAGGATCAGTCCCTGGAGAAGGGTATCATACTTGGTAAAGTAAAGGGTCAGTGAAAAAGCAGTAGACCCTAAATGAGATGGATTGACACAGCAGCTGCAGCAATGGGCTCAAGCCTAACAACAATTGTAAGGATGGCACAGGACCAGGCAGTGTTTTGTTGTGTTGTACATAGGGTCACTACGAGTTGGAACCAACTCAACTTCACCTAACAATAACAAGAAGATGAAAAAGACAAGGACCTCTCCCTACAGCCAGTGCCCTGCCTTCGAACTTCTAGCCGCATGAACTGTGAGAAAATAAATTTCCATTTATTAAAACCACCCACTACTTCGAGGAAGCTGCTCTTCCTCAGTCATATTCTGAGTGCCTTCCAAGCTGAGGGGCTCCTTTTCTGCCATTGTATCAGACAGTGTTCTGCTGCTATTCATAAGGTTTTCACTGGCTAATTCTTTTCAGAAGTAGACCCTACGGGTCCTTCTTCCTAGTCTGTCTTAGTCTGGAAGCTTAGCTTAAATCTTTCTACCATGGGTGACCCTGCTGGTATTTGAATATCGGTGGCATAGCTTCCAGCATCACACCAACACACGAGCTCCCACAGTACAACAAACTGACAGACATGTGGTGGTTAAGTAAGCTAGCATTCTAAATTTACCTGAATTTTCAAACAGTAAAACTAAAAACACCACTGTAAACTGGTAGCAACAGAACTTCCTGAGAGGTTTGCCAGGAGCTCTTGGCCTCAGACAGACCGGGAATACCATAGTGCCCTTTATTACTAGTTTTCAGTATTTCCATTCCAAGCCCTGGTAAATACAGGACTGGGAGAGAGAAAATTAATGGGAATATTTTCAAACCTTTGGAAAACTTAGGATTTGATATTTGGCAGGAAGGTTAAGAGGGTGGTTAAAGAAAAAAAAAGTGCAAATGCTCAAAACTTTCTTTAAGATTGAGCTTGAGTCCAATTTACTCCGATGTTTTTTCACACTGGAGCTAGCAAGGTTGCATTTTTTCCCCCTCCTAACAACTCTTCCTTTATTCTATGGAATGTTTAATTTGCCCTTTGAAAGAAAGTATGATTTGTTCCATTTTTCCATGTGCAATTTCTGTTCTATTTACAGACTAAGATAAGAATCAAGAAGGATTCATGTGCCAAAAGCATAAATTCAAGCCTGAGAGAGGGAATCAGAGCCCTGAGTTCCAGCTCGGATTGACTGGCTGGATGATTCCGGTTGCACAGCCTTGTCAGCGTTGTGTTTTCATCTGACTCAGTGATACACTACGTGCTAACAAAGACGATTGCTCCAAGCAGCCGTTGAATCAAACCACAGGAGAAACCAAAATCCCAGAGCGTGTTTGGAGAACCATCACTACTTTTAGATGAAGAAAGCTACCAAAAACTTTTAAAACCAGCACTGTTAACCTAGTCACTCCTTATACCTAAATGATGACAGGGCAGTATGAAAACACCAATTACTTTACAAGTACAGCATGTCTATCACCAAAGATCTAAATTGAAATTATCCCTGTTGATATAGCCAACAACATCTAACTGGGGGCCTTTTTCTAATAAAAATGGGTCTGCTGAACAAACTCAAACTTCTGACCATAAACGAAGTGATAAGCAAGTTATGAAGTAAGCCAGTTAAATCCAGTTTAAATACCTTTTTGCTCTGCCTTTTTCTCGATCTCTCAGCTTTAAGTAGTCTCATGGACTTTCACCATCTTGAATAATTTGCTTTCTAGTCCGGTTGGTTTTCAGCTGTCTGGCCCAGCAAAAGTGTTATCGATACTCACTCCTACCGCCAGCCCTACTCCCACCCATTCATTCTCACTCTGTGCATGCATTACTCTAATCAGTTCTCCACAGCACAGAGAAACTGCTTCACATTTTTTCAGACAAACGTGTTAATTGCCATCACATTCACAGCAAAATGAAGGACTTTCTTTTTTACCCTACTCAGTACATCTACTTAGATTCAACACAAACTACAACATCCATCTCACAGAAACAAGCACAAGTTCACTCTTTTCTAAACATTACACATTCTTTCAAACAAACAAACAAAAATCCTTGTCTTAAACACATATGCACACATTCACATACATATTCAGATAAAGTGCATCATTGAAATAGTGAATATAATTTATTATATTAACTTTACTAGTTAAAGAACAAGTGGTAAAAGGAACTCAGTAATATTAATCAGGGCATCTGGAGTTGGTAAGTCCAGCTGCGAAGCATCTTCTGATGGCGTCAGCTTTCCTGAACTCAGTTATCCCATCTAATTCTGTCGCCAGCTTTTTTCTTCATCATGGATTCTTAGATAGCAGGGCGTTGTGGATAAAAAGACATTCATCTGATCCTTCTTCAAGCGTGAGGAGGAAAGTCTTAGACTCACCCAATAGTGTATACCCAGATGTAGTGCCCAAATGCAGAAGAGTTATAAGGAGCACTAAGTGTAAGAGGCCCTGGTGGCGCAACGGTTAAACTCTCGCCTGCTAACCAAAAAAGTTGGCGATTCCAACCCACTCAGGGTCTTCGCAAGAGAAATAACCTGGTGATCTGCTCCCATAAAGATTAGCCTAGGAAACCCTGTGAGACAGTTCTACTGTATCCTATAGGTCACTATCAGTGGGGATTGACTCAATGGCACACGACAAGTGTAAGAAGCCATGACTCACTTCCAGTTCCTGGGAACACAGTGACCATGCAAGTTATAGGAAAGGGGAAACTTCGGGACCACTATTGGGCAGTCAAGTGCTCCAGATTAATTACCAAATAAATAGTATTTTCATAAATATTTTATAAATATGTATAATGGTTGTCTATAAAGTAATTGTTGGGAACTGTATTCCATTTTTTATATTTATACCTTAAAACTTTTCAAATTCCTTTCAGTACTCTGGGAGTAATCGCTGAAAGGAGAGCTACACTAGGGGTCTGCTCTCCTGACATCACCCAAAACTGACTCATATAACCAAAACTGACAAACGAAAAGTGCTATAAGGTCTCCTATTGCTAAGAAGTTGGCAGTCTCCAAAATGAGGTATGGGGCATTATCCAACACTGGCCAAGGTATGATGTCATTAAAAACTCTCGCACATTGCTGGAGAGAATATAAATTAGGGCAGGCTTCCTGGGGAGCAGATTGACACATGGATGAAGACTTTTACAAGTGTTCTTATCCTTTGCCCTAATAATTGCACTTCTTGGAATTTATCCCAAGGAAATTATCAGAGAAGCAAACAAAGAATTACATGCAAGGATGTTCATTGCAATGCTATTTATAAGAGCAAAAAACTCTCACTGCCTAATTAACCCACAATAGGGATTTAGTTAGGTAAATTATAGTAAATTCATAGAACAGAATGTTAGCAGCCATTAAGATCCATATGTTCAAAGAATGCAAAATGGCTTAGGGAAATGCAGGCCATGGCACATTAAATACAATGTGACCCCAGCTTTGTAAATACGTCTATGTCCCCATGATATTTAAGTATGCATATATAAAAATTTACAAGAAAGAATAAAAACCACGTTGATTGAGGTTTACTAAATAGCAAGCAAGAAATGTGATAAAAAAAATTACATGAATTACTTTATCAAAATAATTCCTAAAATGGATACTCTTTTGATTCCTATATTAATAATGAGGAAACCAGAGTGAAGGGAGATTAAATTGCTTAAGATCACTCAGCTAAAAAGTTGAGTGGCCAGTATTTGATCCTAGATAATCTAGTTCCTATGTAACATGATCCACTATGTTGTTCTATGGGGTATTTTTCTCCTCATGTGATTTCTGTATTTTTTCAAATTTTCCCAGTAAACATTTTACTTTTATAACCAGTTTTTAAAAGATTTTAATGGTGTTAAAAATGAAAGTAATGGGTATAATTATTGAAATTAGACTATTATCGTCTTACTGAAGCAAACTGGATATTTTTGGTTTGTTAAAAGCAGAAGACAGTTTTATTGTTTTCTTTATTCATTAATTATTTGCATTTTGCAAATGCTCCACTTGTTTTGTCTTTTTATATATTTTGACACTTTTATACTTGATGTAGCATTTTCTGAAGCAGGAAAGAAATATTGATGCAGAAATATATCAAAAGTAAAAATACAAAAAAGACCTTTCTAGGTGTCTTCAATCTTCTTAATAGAAAGCCAAATTAGCTGCTAAGAGAAAGGTGGGCAGGGGCAAAAACTGAGGAGTTAAGGAACAATAAAGGTTTTGAAATAGCTGCCATGAAAGTAGTATAAGCCAATCAGAGGTAAATAAAGGACAGCCTTGAGTGGTGCAAACGGTTAGCACACTCAGCTGCTAACTGAAAGGTTGGAGGTTTGAGTCCACCCAGAGACACTTCAGAAGTAAGGCCTGGCAATCTACTTGCGAAAAATCAGCCACTGAAAACCCTGAGGAGCACAGTTCTACTCTGGCACACACGGGATTGTCATGAATTGGAGTCGACAGCAACTAGTTTTTTAAAGGATGGAGTATTGTCATTAATAATAATGACGGTAGAGCACACATGAACAAAGAGAAGGCTATGCCAAACTTGGGCACCAGATATCAGTGCAACTCTCTCCTACTCTCAGTGCCTGGGAGGCTGAGTGGCGAGAGTAGGGCGGTGAGCGGGGGGCAGGTGCACACACACGTTAGGTTGCAGGTGGTTAATCTGGCTGAAGATTGATAGGCTTCTCCCTCAGAGCAGCAGCTGAGCAGCAGCGTGCTTTTACCATGAAGAGTGTGGCAGATGGAAGGAGTGGTGCAGGTCCAGGACAGACATAGACTCTTCTGGCTGGGATAGGCTGGTGCCCTGCGAGAGCCCCCCAAGGGGACTGTGGTGGGCAATGGGGCCATGGCTGTTGAGGGTGTGATGACTCAGGGGAGAGAGCTGAATTAGACACCTCAGAGAGGAGACTGACTTCCAGACAGTGCCCAGTGTAGCAAAAGTGAGAAAAAGGAATCTCAGATGCCAGGAACGTCAGAGAAGGGACAGGGAGAAAATACACGAGGCAGATCCTGAAGTCACCTAGGAAGTTTGAGGTGGCTCAGGAGGAATCAGTGGTAAGCAGTTGAGGGGAGTTTTACTCGAATGGCATACCTGTTGAATAATGAAAAGGCAAAAGAGAGTAAAGTGGTGATTTAATTGCGATGTCTTGTGAAAACAAAAGTTAGACGGTGTAAAACCCTTTTTAATAAAGTTTAATGCTGAAAGGCAGTAAGCAAGACACCAATGAGCCACCCTACAAGGGAGGAAAGCTTATGTAAATCTGAGTGTATTGTATATGCATTAAAATTATGCTGATGGAATGTTTTCTTTTTGTATTATGGTAAAATACATATAACCTAAAGCAATCAGCTTAACCATTTTAAATGTCCAGCTCAGTGTCTTTAAGTACATTCAAAACATTGTATAACCATCACCACTATCTGTTTCCAGAATACTTTCATCATCCTAAACAGAAACTCCTTACGCATTCAGCAGTAAATCCCCATTGACTCCTCTCCCAGCTCCACCATTGTACTTGCTGTCTCTATGAATGTGTCTGTTATAGATATCTTACATGAGTGGAATCATGCCATATTTGCCTTTTTGTATCTGGCTTATTTCACTTAACATAACGCTTTCAAGGTTCACCATGTAGTAGTTCGTATCAGAATTTCATTCCTTTTTATGGCTGAAAAATACTCCATTGTATGTGTGCACCACACTTTCTTTATCCATTCATCTGCTGATGGACACTTGAATTGTTTCCACCTTTTGGCTATTGTGAATAATGCTGTTATGAACATTGGGGTACAAGTATCTGTTTGAGTCCCTGCTTTCAATTCTTTCGGATATTTACCTAGGAGTGGAATTGCTAGGTCATATGGCAATTCTATGTTTAATTTTTTGAGCAACCACCAAAATGTTTTCCACAGCGGCTATACCATTTTACATTCCCACCAGGAATGCATGAGGCGAAGGTCGGGTTTAGTGGGTTTTATTTTACCATCATACTCAAGAGGGAAAGATAGATAACTTTTCCCCTAAGATCAGAAACAAGACAAGGATACCCACTTTCATCACTTCTGTTCAACATAGGGCTGGAAGTTCTAGCCAGAGCAATTAGGCAAACAAAAGAAATAAAAGGTATTAAAAATGAAAAGGAAGAAGTAAAATCATCTCTGTTCAGAAGTAAAATGATCTCTGACATGATCTTATATGTAGAAACCCCTAATAAATCCACACACACAAAAAAAGTATTGTGTAGGGTACAATATTAAAAAAAAAAACAAAAATCAGTTGTATTTCTATACACCAGCAATGAAAAATCTGAATAAGTTACTAAAACAGTTTTATTTATGATAGCATTAAAAAGAACAAAATACTTCAGAGTAAATTAAACCAAGGAGGTGAAAGACTTCTACACTGAAAACTACAAAATATTATTGAAATAAAGGAGACTTAAATAAAGGAAAAACATCTCATGTTCATGGATTCGGTTACTTAATATTGTTAAGGTGACAATACTACTCAAAGTGATGCACTAATTCAATGCAATTCTTATCAAAATTCAAATAATATATTCTGCAAAAGTAGAAAAACCCATTCTAAAATTCATATGCAATTTCAAGAGACTCCAAAATAGCTAAAACAATATGGAAAAGAAAAACAAAGCTGGAAGGCTCACACTTTCTAATTTCAAAACTTCCTATCAAGCTACAATAATTAAAACAGTGTGATACTAGCATAAGGATAGACCTATAAACCAATTAAGTAGAATAGAGAACCTAGAAATAAACCCTCATATATTCGGTCAATTGATTCTTGATAAGGATGTCAAGGATATTCAAGAGGGAAAGGGCAGTCTTTTCAACAAATGGTGCTGGAAAAACTGGAAATCTATACACAAAAGAATGAAGTTGAACTCTTACCTTATACTATATACAAACATCAACTTAAAATGGACAATAGGCCTATATCTAAGAGATGAAACCATAAAACTCTTAGAAAGAAATGTAGAGGAAAATCTTCATGACTTGGGATTTGACAATGGATTCTTATAGAAGACACTAGACGCCCAAGCAACAAAAGAAAAATTAGATAAATTGGATTTCATAAAAACCAAAAACTTTTGTGCATCAAAGGACACCATCAGGAGAGTGAACGACAACTCACAAAATGGGAGAAAATATTTGCAAATTATATATCTAATAAGAGGTTATGATCCAGAATATATAAAGAGCTCTCATAACTCAACAATAAAAATAACAATCTAAGTAAAGGACTTGAATAAACATTTCTCCAAAGGAGTCATAAGAATGGGCAACAAGCACAAGAAGAAATGTGCAACATCATTAGTCGTTGTTGTTGTTGCTGGCTGCCGTGGAGTTGATTTTGACTCATACATTAGGGAAATGCAAATCAAAGCACCAGTGAGGTACCACTTTACACCCACTTGTATGGCTATTCCAGAAACAAAAAATAAAAACTACTGAAGAAGATACGGAGAAATTGGAACCCTCATACATTATTGATTAAATTTTAAGTACCAAAAAAAGGTATTTTGTATAAAATTTAATTAAAAAATAGTTCAGAATATTTATGTAGTATTATGTTGTTTTTCTTAAATCCATAGAGAAGAAATGAGCAGAAAACACCCCAAATATCAATCGTGGTTTCCCTCTAGGTAGGAGCGTTTGGAGTACTGTTTTTCTTCTTCATGCCTCTACATAGTTTCTAAATTTTCAACAATCAGAAGGTGTTTATTCCTTCTGTAAGTAGAAAATAAAATATTTGGAAAAATCTTCAATGACTTCAATAGAAATCATAAATTCCATTCTAGGTTCACCACAACGGATGCCACCTACCACACTAGTCACATTTCTTCCAACCCTTCTTTCTCCCCTGCCCTGTACACACATGTATGTGCACACACACACAAAACTGTGCCTCAGGCACCACTCCATGTCCACCGCTTCATCATCCTGTTTGTGCTTGATTCCCCATCTTTGTGCCCCTGTAGCTTCTGATCTCTAATGAGTGAATCTCAGCCACATTTCAAGGCCCATCAGAAGTGCAAAATCCTCCCTCAAGCCTTCTTCCATTGTTCAATCAGGAATAGCTACCTGCCTGCTTTGTAACTCTGCAGCACATTATATTTCTTTTCCATTCCTACATTCTGGCCTGCGCAGTAATTTGTGTGTGTATAACTTCCCTCCACCACATCATAACCTCCTTGATGGTGGGAGCGCTCTTTTTATTCTTTTATTTACCCTCCATAGCACCTAGCTCAGTATCTGACATAAAATAACCATGCAAAAAAACGAATTGAATTGATTTGAAAATATTCCCTAGGGAGCAGCAAACCAGTCAATTCCTTTCTTTCAGCTTGGCAGATGAGCTCTTGGGTGTGGAAGATGGGACCACCCCAGGATAATGAATGGGAGATAAAGTTATCTTTGGGGAAAAGACAGAGCCCAATCATACTAACAATTTGAAGGAAGAAATGAAAAATGTGTTTTGGATCTCTGGGCCTTGCCCATGGAAGGGAGACAAGAGCAAGAGTATGACTATTCATCTGAGAATCGCAGGGGTAGGAAACGTGGGCTCAAGGAATCTTCTTCTCCAAGGTATGACCATGCAAGATGGAATGAGAACAAGGCAGAGGCAGAATGGGAGAGAGACCTCTGCAGTGGATCCCAGGATGCCAAATGGAGTGTACCATTGAGTCCGGAATCCTCCCCTCCCCCCTACTACACAGTACAACTTTAATCAAAATTTCTGGCAAATCGTTTAAAGTTAAATACTTAGCTTTATTCTTCCACAACCATTTCCTAATCTAGTTTCTTCACAATCAAATCTTAAACAACCGATCATCAGTCCGTTTACTAAGATTTCAAGTGGGAAAATCGCGTGGAGCAATTTTCTCACCTACTATTTAAAGCAAAACCTGTTGCTGTGAGTCAATTCCGACTCATAGTGACCCTATAGAACAGAGTAGAACTGCCCCATAAGGTTCCCAACGAGTGGCTGGTGGATTCGAACTGCTGACCTTGTGGTTAGCAGCTGAGCTCTTAATCCCTTTGCCACCAGGGCTCCTATTTAAGGCAAAGAAGGACTAAATCCTAACAGTAATACTTTCACATTGTCCTGCAGCTGGTACTGGAGAGCATTTCACCACATTAGCATTTTTTTTTCCTAGAAAGCGACACAGTCTTAATATGGAACACTTCATCATATTCATTATCACCTATTTACACTCATGTAAACTGGCACTCCCAGAATAACCAAACTTTAAAATGTTAATATAAACATTATGCCTCTTTTAATTGCACTAGACATCTCCTTAAGTAATTTAGTCCTAACAAGACCCCTTCCCAATAAACAAAAAACATATTTTTGCCAGCTTCCCTACACAGTACAAAGTAAAGAGGAAAGTAAATGGTCTCCCCACCACGGACCAAAACACTCTCGGTGTTTTGAGGCTGAAGTTGTCCAAGTAAACTCTGGTTCAAGGCTAATCACCCATTAGTGTGCAGAACCTCTAGTAACTGAGAGGACTTTTTGAACTTGGCTACCTCTGGGCTGATGGGTAAAACGTGGGAAGGTTCAAAGAAGATCTACCCACCAGGGAGTATCTAAGTTTCGACCCTGCTAGAAATCATTTTAATCAGTGCTGGAGGAGGAAGAGGCCAGGCCATTTTATTAAGGCAAGTTATTGCAACAGCCACCTCCTTTTTGGCCCAGCTCACGCACCAGACAGCCTGCATGGGATCAGGCCTCCTTGGCAGCTCCATAGACCCTGGGAATTACCAAACTTAGATTGAGACAACTGGCATTAATTTGGATTGCTTAAATAATATACAGTTTTAGAAGAATTTGCTTTTATTAATTAGTTGGATAATTTGATGTAACAAGATTGCGTTTGCACCTAGAAAAATGAGAGAAATTCGTGCCATCAATTGAAGAGACTGTTTGACTTTCTATTATAATGGATTTCCTTTCCCCAAAACTAAAAACCTTTTAAATGCATTTCTGTGTCTCCATGTTCTAATTTAAGTTCTAGTTTACTAATTACTGAACAGTTACCATAAAATTGGCTTCTTCCTTTCCAACCTTTATAGAATTGTTATTGAGCCTGTTTTCCCCCACAGGCCCACTCAAACTGCTGAACTTGCAAACTATGGAGTTCCGTTAATAATTTTTAATCTGCATTTCTAGCACAGTATTTATATGCTAATACCTAGTTTTATTCTCTTAATATCTATGTGGCTTTGTAACTGGACTGTTCCAGGTCAGCTCACATGGCCATGGAGAAGTTTTATCTGCTTGGCCAAGCAAAGGAGCACACTGGGACTTCCATGGCCAAGATGGATCCCAGAACAATAGCCCAAGGGGTTTATGTGGGTGAAGTGAATCAGGCCTGGGGTCTTCAGGAACACCTCAAGATGGGGCCAGCTTGCTGATTAGTCTGTCCCGAAAAGGCGTTCCAGGGCAGTCCTGCTTTTCTGAGCTTCCTCAGTCTAAAAAAAGGGTGGGGAAGGTGTCTCTCCAACTAGATCTTAGGCTCAGATTCCTCCCCTCTGAAAGCCTTCCCCCAATCTTGGGCTGCTAAAGTTTGGTTCTATCTGGTGGGAGAAGAGTTCTGGGATCACCCAGAGGATGGGGTTGATGGTTCTGTGCATGTCAGGTGGGCCAGATCTAGTTCTTGCCAATTTCAGCTTGTCCTGTGACCCCGGTCTCCTGTTTTCTTCAACTTGGCCAGAAACAGAAAGCATACCTAAACAAGGAGATAGCTTAAAGACAGGGAGTTAGTTCCTACATCACAGAAGGTGGCAGGCAGAGCCCTTTGCCTCTTCAAGATGGCGAGCAGACTACTGGTCTCGCCTCAAGTGTTTTTATTCACTTTAGGCGCCAAAACTTTCACAACACAATTTTTCAAAAAGAGCATATGAAAAATATTGGACATATTTTTGCCACTTAGAGATTTTTATCAACAGGCAGTTGATTTATGGAGCTATACTAACTTCTAATCATTGGGTGCTAAGTTTGGTAAGTTTGGGTGGCCTAGCTTTCTTTCCAAATTCATGATTTCCCCTGTCCCTATGGTGGGAAAACATTGAATCATTGCCAGTATGACATTCACATCATTGCATCAAGTAACACTGAGCATAAGCGTACTTTAAACATGGTTCTCTAAACCTTGGGAAGAGAACATAAAAACCATAAACCCGACTTCATAGATTTCTTTGGTGTTCTCATAAGTGGTCTGCAATTAATACTCTGTGAAAATAGGCAATATACTATGAAGTGTTCCTTTGTATTTCTGAGGGTACCATAAGGTACCTGGTATTTACTAGTAAGTATCATTGTGACAAGGTTCCTGGGTGGCATAAATGACTTATAGTCATCTACTAACCTAAAGATTGGTGGTTCGAGCCCACTCAGCAATGCCATGTAAGAAAAGCCTGGTGATCTGCTTCTGTAAATATTACAGCCAAGAAAATCCTACAGTTCTACTCTGTAACACATGAGGTTGCCATGAGTTGAAATTGACTTGATGGCAAGGCATTAGTACTGTAACAAGGTAAAAACTAAAATCCTAGCCCTGAGGAACCCTCTCAGGCCAAAGAAATGTGGGAGCTAATGTGGAATTATAAAATTCTCTAAGTTGGAATTCAACGAACTGGACAAGGATGTCTAAAACCCCAATATAAATTTTTAACTGTCTTTCTGCTAGATTAATTTATTCTCTTTTATTTTCTAAAAGTGATACCTATTATTGATCGCTATTATGGGCATAACTATAGCTATATCAACTGCTTGTTCAGTCCTAGTTTACCATGTGGTTAATCCAACTCCCCCAGCTCAAAAATTGTTATAGATTCAGTCGTAAGAATTAGTGTTTGATCTTAGGTAGGAATTGAGAGCAAGTTGGAACATCTCTAAGCCTCAGTTTCCTCAGCTGGAAGGGAACTCCTCAAGCTCAAGGGTCTGAGCATTGTTTAACAATGAAATCTTGGCTGTGATCCAGATCTAAAAGCAGAGAGCATTTGAAGAGCACTGGAGCGCATGCCTGGTATAGCTTTAAAAAGTTTTCAAGGAGGAAATGAGCTTAATGGAATTGGAAGGAGATGAGAAGGAGACTACCCTGGCTCCCAAAGGAGATGCCAAGTTGATAGAAGATAAGAGGTGCTGAAAATAAGGAAGGAAAGATTTTTCCAAGGTACAGAACCTCGGAGGGTCATGAAGTAATTGCATAGTGAGAAAAATAACTAACAAAATATGAGAAGAGGCCATGACAAAACTATTCCCTTCCATCTGTTGTTATCTGCTAAGTGACAATATTTAAATATCATTTGCAATTGATAATGATTAATTCATTCCATGTTATTTTCCCCATAGGCAATACACTCACCTTTACAAAAAAAAAAAAAAAGTTTCCTCATGAGACTTAATTTGACTACTTTCATTAAGATTTCTATGTATGTATACCTTTGAAAATAATATGGATAATAATAAACACTTATTGAGCACTTACTATGTCCCAGAAACTGCTTTAAATGCTTACATATATTGATCCTCACAGCAGCTTTAGAGTGAGCTCGATGAGCAGCCTCATCTTACAGAGGCACAGAGTGGGTCTGTAACTTCATCTCCTTCTGAAGAATCGGCCACTGAAAACCTCACTGAGCACAGTTCTACTCTGACACACATGGGGTGGCTATGAGTCAGAACCAACTCAACAGCAAGTGGTTTTAATTCCCGAAGATGGAGTTGGACTTGTTATATTGCCCTTTTATCCAATTTTGCAGATTTTCAGTCAACTTGACTGCTTTCAGGCTCAAAAAAAAAAAAAAATCCTGCAGGGAAACATATGGAAATATGTCTATTGAATAGACGATTTTCTAATGTAAGAAAATTTTTTACCAACTCAGAAAAAGACTCGACTAAAATGTTGGGTGTTGAACAAAAATTGCTCCAAACTGAACAGATCAAAAGATGGAATGCAGAAAGGGGATCATGGCTCCCAGTCTAGGAATTTCCATTGGTTGGAATGTTCCTTAGCTTAGCAACTCCATGTGTGGTCTCCAGAGTTAATGTACCATATTTTCCACGGTTTGATGAAGACTCCAAAGCCCTTAAGATATGAATTGCTATAATTCCTAAATCAAACTGCATTCAATTCTGTTCCAGACCATTGCAGGGTAATAAGACCGGTATTTCTTATTTTAATTAGTCGTTTTATACTTCTAACAACTTCTTTGACAATCTTGGATTGCTTGTTTGTTTATATGTGATAAAAGCCATGTTTGGCTAAAAATATGAATGCTACATTTGAATGTCCATTTACATTTTAGTAGTTATGGAAATAAATTTTCTAGTCCTTTAGATTATAGCTTTTTATAGACACTGAATACAATCACCTAATCTATTTTAATATTATCTCCTTTTCAGCTTTCTCACAAATATCTCCTAACACAGCAGAGATATCAAGTTGGTAATATGAATTTAAGACAAAATGCCTGACACTCATCAGAAACCGTCTTTTGTTTTGCAAAGAAATTTGCTACTGGCATTAGAAATTTTCAAGATAAACAAGGAAGTCATTTGGCTACATAAATGTATTGTGTGATGTTGCTAGATTTTAAAACCCCTTAGTGGAAAGACTTTGCTTTTATCCTCATATACTGAATATACCCACCCAACCCAGTGATACTGAGTATAGTGTCTTTATAAATGATACTTGCTTAATAAAGATTTATTGAATTAATAAATAAATAGAGTTTAAACCATGATTTGAAACTATTTTTTTCTCAAAGTGTATTTACCACATAGAGGCAACATCACAAATCACAGAAAACAACTAAAATATATAGAATTATATATATAATATATAAATAGTATCCTTTGATCCTTGACTGAATGTTTATTTACTTCCCACTTATTACATACTTTTATTTTAATGTAACTTATATATCTAGTGGAAACCCTGGTGGCATAGCGGTTAAGTACTACGGCTGTTAACCAAGAGGTTGGCACTTCAAATCTGCCAGGCATTCCTTGGAAACTCTATGGAGCAGTTCTATTCTGTCCTATAGGGTTGCTATGAGTCGGAATCGACTCGTCGGCAGTGAGTTTAGTTTGGTTTTTTGTTGTTGTTGTTACATATCTACTATGTTACATATGGAACCCTGGTGGCCCAGTGGTTAAGCATTTGGCTGCTAACCAAAAGGTCAGCAGTTTAAATCCACCAGCCACTCCTTGGAAACCCTACGAGACAGTTCTACTCTGTCCTGTAGGGTCACTATGAGTCGGGATCAACTTGATGGCAACAGGTTTGGTTTTGGTTTTGGTATATTTTATATTCCACATCAGATGCTTTTTAATAAATTAATTTTTATCCTAAGCATGGGAAGGGGATTGCACTCCACTCTCCGTTTGACAGAAGAAGTAAAATAACATGGACAAATACCACAGCTGGAATGCTCCAGATTCAGGATTCCTATATGGTTCTGTCTGAATTCAAAATCTTTCCACTGAACTGCCCTGCCTCATCTTTAGTCATTTTGGGAAATGGAAAAGCAAAGTTTTATTTCGGTACATACTGAACTCAGGAAATTCATTTCCTGAGAGTATGGTCGTGACAATGAGCAAGGATGTCTTAAAAGATTTAGAAAATGTGAGAATGATAGGTATGTGTCCTTTTGAAAGCATCTAGGCAATACCTACCAAGCTTCAGGTAGGACAGTGTCTTAGTCATCTCGTGGTGCCATAACGGAAGTACCACAAGTGAATGGCTTTAACAAGGAGAAATTTATTTTCTCTTACTTTGGTAAGTTACAAGGCCAGATTCACGGCGTCATCTCCAGGGGAAAACTTTCTATCTCTGTCGGTTCTAGAAGAAGGTCCTTGTCCTCAATCTTCCTCTGGTCAAGGAGCTTCTCAGGTGCAGGGACCCTGTGTCCAAAGGACATGCTCTGCTCCTGGTGCTGCATTCTTGGTGATATGAGGTCCCCCTGTCTCTCTGCTTACTTCTATCTTTCATATCTCAAGAGGTTGCCTCAAGACACAATCCAGTCCTGTAGGTTGAGTCCTGCCTCACTAACACAACTGCTGCCCAGCCTCCCTCATTAAATCATAGAGGCAGGATTTACATCATATAGGAAAATCACACAATACCGGGAATCATGGCCCAGCCCAATTGATACACACCTTTTAGGGGGGACATAATTTAATCCATGACAGACAGTAAGTCATTTCACCCCTTGGTTCCATTGTTGGCAAAAGAATTCTGGAATGCCTGTGGTCCAGTGTGCAGGTTCCAGGATTCCCAGATCCCCAGATGCCATGCTCATTAGAGGGGATACAAAGCCAGTCTCTCGAAGTCTTTTCATTTTGGGCCAAAGGCTATTTGAAAATTTTTAAAACAAAAATACATATCCCTCAAAGTTAGAAATGCTAGCAATGAAAAGAGAAACATAGGCTAAATTTCCAAAGCTCAAAATGAGTGTTGTAGATTGAATTGTGTCCCCCAATATATGTGTGTTAACTTGGCTGACCCATGATTCCCATTATTGTGTCATTGTCCACCATTTTGTCATCTGATGTGATTTTCCTATGTGTGTAAATCCTACCTCTATGATGTTAATGAGGCAGGACTCAATCTACAAGATTAGCTTGTGTCTTAAGCCAATCTCTTTTGAGATATACTAAACCAAGAAGCAAGAGTCGGGAAAATAGCACATCCTTTGGACCAGAGATCCCTGTTTTGGGAAGCTCGTCAGCCTGGGAAGATTGATGACAAGGACTTTCCCCCAAAGCCTGAAGAGAAAGAAAGCCTTCTCCTGGAGCTGGTACCCTGAATTTGGACTTCTAGCCTCCTAGACTATGAAAGAATTAATTTCTCCTTGTTAAAGCCATCCACTTGTAGTATTTCTCTTATAGCAGCACTAGATAACTAAGACAATAAGTTTCAGAATTACAGTGAGATTTGCATAAGAACCATTCTGAAGCCCCCTTGGGAGCAACCTGGAATTGAAATCAAAGCTCTAGTCCTGGCTCCTCCACTCATCAGTGAATGACTTTAACAAGTCACTATGTTGTCTATATTACAGTGTTCTTTCTCCTAATGAAACTACATATGAAATTACAATTAGGAAAACAAATACAAATGGAACTGCTGGAATTGGAGCCAGATGCCACCCAGGCAGCCTCCCTCTGGCCCCACAAGTCTTAGTCCTTGTGCCCCTCGGTGAAATTCTAGAGTCTCAAGGGACACTCAGGTACCTTCCAGCCTTGAGCCATATAATCATGAAACTCCTAATATCTTCAACAAAAATAAATTTCTAGAATTCTTAAAGGAACCATAAGCATAGCGGACACCAAGAAACAAAACTTCCAAAATGTATTCTCGAGTTCTGTAACTGCATGTTACAAAAACCCTGAAAAAGTCTGAGTTCCAGATGAAATAATAGAGTAAAAAGTGCTGTTTTATAAACATGAGAACCACAAAATGCAGGCCAAAACACTCTAAAATCAATTATGAAAAGTTGGGCATGGAGGTGGCTTCAGATGATATTGCTGGCTTAAGGATATAAATGTAGGGGTCGTACACATGACATGTCATCTGATTCGTGGGAATGAATGACAGCACCCAGGGAAAGAATGCCTTATGAGAAGAGGTGACACCAGAAATGGAGCTCCATAGTGCCTGAGCTCAGTCAGGACCAGCCAGGGTGAGCTGGTCAAAAGTCAAGAGGGATATGTTCTAGAAAGAGAGAGTGGTCAACTGTTGAATGCTGCTGAAAGGTGAGTAATGTGGAGTCAGAGACGAGAGCAGTCCCTACGTTTGGCAACCTGGACAAGAACAGACTGAGTGCAGGGAGAGAAGAGAAGCTGACCATGGTGGGCTAAAGAGTGAATGAGCAGTAAGGAAGTGAGTCGCACAGGGCCCTGTACTCAGAAGGGTCCCATGCTTAGAATTTTATGCTCTGTGGTAGCTGTCCTGAAATTCTTAATAATTTTATCTTTGAATCTCTGCTTTTTAAGAGAAATCCCATAAGAGAACGGCTCAGTAGTGCACGCACTGGGGGTTTGGGGCCTCAGCTTGCACACAATCTTGCCTCCTTCTCACCTCCCCATGATAGATTCTCACTCATTTAGGGCAGCAAACTCACCAGGTCACACTGGCAAGGGAAGGCCTACATTACACTGTCACCCTCAACCCCCAGAAGGGCTGACCAAGGGCACAGTGAAAGACAGAGCCAATTGCGTGTTTCCCAGCATCCCAGGGCAAGATGATAGACATCTTCAGTACAGATTGGCAGCACCATGGCACATTCGGCAGGCAGTTCAGTGGGGTCTGGTTGCCATTTCCCATTCAGGTACAGAACACATTCCCATGGAGAAACAGCAATCCCTTGAGGGCAAATGTCCACCATGGTTAGGGTAGAAGCCTGTGGGAAGGGAAGATCGACTTCTTTGCCCCTAACTGGGCCCTGTATTTTCATTTTGCACTGGACCCTGAAAATTATATAGCCAGCCATAGTGAAGGCAACAACTTTTCAAAATTTAACTTTGAAAAGGAGCAGGAAAAAAAGTGAGGCAGAAACTAGGAGGAGGTATAAGGTCAAAGTTTGTTATTTTTTTAGGATGGGAGGTACAAAGTATGTTTGTGTGCTGTTGGGAATAGTGGAGTATGGAGGGAAATACTGATGAACCAAGGAGGGAGGAGAATTTCAGGGTATAAAGACCTTTAGAAAGCAAGATAGCCTAAAGCTACAGCCAGGCAGATAATCTGACCTCTTTGTCTATCAAAATAGCAATAAAGAAGACAGAGGACCCAAATGTAGGTAAGTGTACAGGTTTGGTAGTGGGAGGATGATGTGGTAGAGTCTGCTCGCTTCTGTTACTCAATAAAACATGAGATGGTCGTCAGCTGAGTGCAAAGGTGGGAGAGGGATATGGAAAGTTTGAGAAGAGATGCTACACAGAGAAATGAAAGAGCAAGAGAACCAGAGGACACAGCAGAATTGATGGTTTCTTCCATATCACATATCACAGTGTTTGTTTTGCACACTTATCTGTTTTTTTTTTCATTTTGTCTCTCTCCATGGTGAGGATGTGAGCTCCATAAGAGGGACCATATTATCTTTCCACAGCTGAATCTCACCACCCAGCACAGAGCCTGGCTCATGGTGGAACACAATAAATAGTTGTTGCAAGAAAGAAGGGAGGAAGGAAGAAAAGGAAAGAAGGAAGGAAGAAAAGGAAAGAAGGAAGGAAGAAAAGGGAAGGAAGGTAAAGGGAAGGAAGGAAGAAAACGGAAGGAAGGAAGGAAGAAAACGGAAGGAAGGAAGGAGTCAGATATGATAGTTTAATGTAATGGTTGTTCTTATGTAGCCTATATGTTCCAGGAAAATGTGCGCCCGACATAGCTAATATGTCAGGGACCAGATAATCAGAAACCAGCTTACACCTTTGTGAACGGATGTACATGTGTGGTGGTCTTATGTTCTGGGTGTGCTAAATGAGGACTCCATCCTGGGCAGATCCTACCTGGTCCCCTGCTTAACTTCTTTTGTCTTCTTATCCCCTACTGGAGGTGGATAGTAGCCCCTTTTGACCACTCCCTCTCTGCAGCCACAACTTCCCACAGGGTGGAAATGGTTTGGAAGCAATTTGTCTTCTCCTGGGGTGGCTGAACCCTTCTAATAGACAGGAATTGCCTTTCCTTTTAGTAGCAAGTCAAAGGCTGGTCCAGATGAGAAGGTAATTGCCATGACTAAGTTCAGGCCCTTTCCAAAATCCTACCCAGCCAGCTGGCAGGGGAGATAACTGTTTAATGAGTAAGGGCCCAAGAGCAGGCCTAAGGAGTAAAGGTTAATAAGCAGAGCTTTAGCATTTTGAACCAGATTGGTTTTTTTTTAATACACCAGAGTAGCATCAACAAAGGAGTTCGCCTGACACAGAGCCACCTTGTCATAGCCAACAGGGAGAGTTTAAATCCTGCTTCTGATGGGCTAAAGGCAGGTATTCTGCTCTTGGGTAGATTTTTTTAGGTCCATCATACAACATTTCTAAGAAGACCCAAATATAGCCCATGCTCTATATAATAATGCAGGACAAGTTAATCAGCTTAGCAATAACTTACAATTGTCTTCAGTCCACTGTCTCATGATAGCCAATTCTGTCCACACACACCTCCTCTGAGGTATGCCTGAGGCCAGTATCATTCTCCCCATTTTACCCATAAAGAAACTGAGACATAAAGTGTGAAATGGCTCAGAGATCCTCATATTGTAGAAAACGTTCCAAATTTACAAATCATATTTGCACGTATTTTATTTATTTCCATAACAATAGAAGATGACATAGACAGATTTTATTTTCTTCTTACAAAAAAGAAAATAGAATTCAGAGGGGCTAATGTTGTACCTAGGTAGCTGGGAGGCAAAAACAGTTTGCCCTCGACTACCAGCAATGGCTGCTAACCGAAAGGTTGGCAGTTTGAATCCACCAGCCCCTTCTTGGAAACCCTATGGGGCAGTTCTACTCTCTCCTATAGGGTTGCTATGAGTCGGAATTGACTCAACGGCAAGAGGTTTGGTTTTGGTTTGGTGCCAACCTAAAGGTTAGTGGTTCAAACCCACTCAAAGGCAACATGGAAGAAAGACCTGGGGATCTGCTTCTGTAAAGATCACAGCCAAGAAACCCCTATGGAGAAGTTCTATTCTGTAACCCACGGGTGCCCATGAATTGACTCGGCAGCAGTGGGTTATGGTTATCATGGTTAATGCCACACAGTTGGTAAATGGTAGGTTTAGGATTGGAACCTAAGTTATTGGATTTCTACTTTAGTGCTCTTGTACCTTCACCACTCTCTTTTACAACCCCGTAAGGGCCAAAGATAGACACAGTGATAGAGTCGGCTGCTCCACATCCCTGAGGAAATTAACTGTTAGGCTCACTGAGAACTGGGAATTCCGTTACTCCTCTCTATTCCTTACTTAGACCAAACTTAGACCAAGAGGCAGTTGTTCGGGCAGAACAAGGGGCTACGGTGTGGTTTAAAGTCAGGAAAGGTGTGCTTCGTGGTTGTGTCCCTTTACTGTACCTATTCAATCTGCATGCTGTGCAAATAATCTGAGAAGCTGGACTATATGAAGAAGAACTCGGCATCAGGATTAGAGGAAGACTCATTAACAACCTGTGTTATGCAGATGACACAGCCTTGCCTGCTGAACGTGAAGAGGACTTGAAGTACTTATTGATGAAGATCCAAGACCACAGCCTTCAGTATGGATTTTACCTCAACATAAAGAAAACAAAACTCCTCACAGCTGGACCAAATAGCAACATCAGGTTAAACAGAGAAAAGATGGAAGTCATCAAGGATTTCATTTTACTTGGATCTACAGTCAACGTCTGTGGAAGCAGCAGTCAAGAAATCAGATGACACATTGCATTGGGCAAATTTGCTGCAAGAGATATTTTGAAGGTGTTATAAAAAAAAGCAAAGATGACACTTTTGAAGACTAAGGTGTCCCTGACCTAAGCCGCGATGTTTCAAATCACCTCACATGCATGTGAAAACCAGAAAATGAATAAGGAAAACTGAAGAAGAATTGCTGCCTTTGAATTATGGTGTTGGCTAAGAATAATGAATACACAATAGACTTCCAGAAGAACAAACAGATGTGTCTTGGAAGAAGTACAGCCCGAATGCTCATTAGAAACAAGGATGGTGAGACTTTATCTCACATACTATGGGCATGTTATCAGGAAGGACCGATTCCTGGAGAAGGACATCATGCTTGGTAAGATAGAGGGTCATCAAAAAAGAGGAAGACCCTCAATGAGACGGATTAACACAGTGGCTGCAACAACGGGCTTAAGCATAGCAAAGGCTATGAAGATGGCCCAGAATGGGGCAGTGTTTCATTCTGTTGTACATAGGGTCACTATGAATCAGAAATGACTTGACGACACCTAACAATAACAACAACAACATTCCTTCCCACCGCAGACCAAAGAGCTGGGTGGAAGGATATGAGCCAATAGGAAAGAAACGTCTCTACTTTGGTTATAAGACAACCTAATGATACTGGCTGTCAAAGGGAAAGAAACTCCAGTAGGTTTGTAATAACTTTGAATCTCAAAGGGAAATTGTCAAAGTTTCAGTCCCTCTTATTCCAAGTAAATCTTCTCTGTGGAATCTGTGAGTGCAAAAGCACGTATGGCCAAGGGAGGCTGCCTAACTCCCCAGGGCTGCCTCCAAGATTCAAATGCCAATAGAAGACTTGGGAGGCGGTAACATAACCACATGCCAATAGAACCTCACTTTGGCTTTCATGAGTCCCAGACACTTTTGCCTTCATGCACACCCTCGTTCATAAAAAAAAAAAAGATTAAAAATTCCATTTTACAACCAGTTGGTATAATGATGAATATATTAATATTATATATTAAAATATTTTCTTTGTCCTAAAAGTTCCTTTTGTCTTCTGGTTTTAAAAGAAATTTAAACATTTTGTGAGCCCCCAAAAGTATTGTGGGATCTCAGTACTGCTTCCAATGCCTAATGGGTAACACAGTCCCAAACTCAAAGCTGAAAACCCTCACCAAGTCACATGCTATATTAACTTCCCTTATTGTTCTTTGCTGTGGTGTTTCAGTTCTTTGAAATGATGACGAATCATACGGTCATATATGAGATCAAAGAAGGAAAACATTCATACCTGTTTATGATCTATGATGTCAGAGAACTCTCAAATCTCTAGCTATAATTTTAATCTCTCTGCTTTTGTTAAACTTCCAAGAATTGAATTGTCACCAAATATGTTAAAAAAAAAAAAACTACAAAATATCATTAACTCAGCTGAGCTCACACTTCCAGCTGTTACAATAAATGGACAAAATAAAGGAAAACCAAAACCCCAAGTGGTTTTAACAACTCGATGATTGATGATTGATTTCTATTTCTCTTCTCTCTTCCCCTGAATTTGGCCACAAACTACTTAACTCCCTCCCCAGTGTTTCTGGCCCTTTCCAACGTGGAGAAATTGAGCTAGGTTTTCAAGCCTTGGAATCCACTATGTATTCAACCCCCCAGCCTTTTGAGCTTCAGCCATAATTAGTTGTAATGTGTTTATGGGGCCAAGAGAATTTAAAACATGCAAGACATGAGTCAGGAAAGGATATCAAAATCCATATTTATTCTGGGTTTTAGTCTAATCTTATTGGGTTCCACACACATCATTGTTTTTCTTGAATATTAGCAACGTACAGAGAGACAGGGAAATTCCCACAGGATTTATACATTCATGTCCATACCAGTTTTTTCAGCTTTCTTTGTGGAAGGGTTTATGTTCTCTAAACTCACATCCTAGAGAATGGGTTTAGCCCTGAAAGGTCATTTTTGTTTTCCTTTCACCCAGTACATATTTTCTCTCATGGCCAAAAATTATCTTGAAATATATGTGAGCATATTGAATGTAAAAAAACACTGGCACATGGTTAAAAGTGGTGATGTCGCAAGCCAGCTGTGACCTTGGGAAGCTATGTTCACTCTGTCCTGCCATTAGAACTGTTTTGATAAACTCCTAAAGTTGTTGTTGTTGTTAGGTGTCATTGAGTCAATTTTGACTCATAGTGACCCTATGTGACAAAGTAGAACTGCCCCACAGGGTTTTCTAGGCTGCAATCTTTACAGGAGCAGATTGTCAGATCTTTCTCCCACAGAGAGGCTGGGTGGGTTCTAACCTCTAGCCTCTCAGGTAGGAGCCAAGTGATTAACCATTGTGCCACCAGGGCTCCTTAAACTTCTCCGCAGTGATTCAAATCTATCTTTGTTTCAAAAATGCCTTGAAAGATTCTTCTCATTACCATGGCCCATAATTTCTATGAACACTCTGTTTGAAAGACAAAACCTGGGCTGGTTTCAGAGAATAGCAAAATAGGCAACTTATTCCATAGTGTAATTCAAAAACCTCTAAGAAAGTTCCCTTTCCCCAAGGAGATCCCAACCCCCACCTATCTCTGTGCCCACCCCTCAAGCTGCCATCATGTCAAGACTCTACCATTCATGTCATCCATTTGTTAATGGTCTTATCTCCAACAAGCCTGTTAAAACACAAATGGTTTTCCCAGGGCAGCTTATATATATACAGTCACTAACATATGAAAGCAGGGGCTCTTAACATGTGTTCATAGACTCTGCCTCCTGCCAAGGGGGGAAGATCTAGAAAATGTACGCAAACTGTTTGAGGGTAGAAAAGAGAGAAGACTTCAAACATTTTCATAGGAGTAGGGTCATAATTTTTATTAGATTCTCTGAGTCTGAATCCCTCCTTCCAAAGAGTCAACCTTACAGGACATTTGTTTAATGGTTGAATGCCTTTTCTCTAGGGTGGAGGGAGAGTAATAATAGCAAACATCATAAGGGTAATTGTCATTGTCGTTGTGTGTGGTGGAGTCGATTCAGACCCACAACTGGTTGTTGTGGAGCTAGGATTCAAACCCAGGGAGGTGGACTCTAGAGTCCACATCAGGAATCACATTGTGCCTAGAAAATGGGAGGGCAGGAAAACATGGGAAGCTTGATCTCATCCAGTTATTAAAAGTAGGCCGAGTTAGGCTGCTGTAATGGATTGAATTGTGTCCCCCTAAAATATGCATCAGCTTGGTTAGTCCATGTGTGGTTGTCCTCCATTTTGTGATTTTACTATGTGTTGTAAATCATAATTTCTGCCTGTCATTAAAAAGAATTAGTGTGTGACATAACACCCATGCTCAGGCCACATCCCTGATCCAATATAAAGGGAGTTTACCTGTGGTGTCGCCTACACCACCTTTTATCTCTCACGAGATAAAAGGAAAGGGAAGCAAGTAGAGAGTTGGGAACCTCATACGACCAAGAAAGCAGTGCCCGAAGCAGAGCACGTCCTTTGGACCTCAGGTTCCTGCGCTGAGATGCTCTGAGACCAAGGGAAGACTAATGATGAGGACCTTCCTCTAGAGCCAACAGAGACAGAAAGCCTTTCCTTGGAGCCAGCACCCTGAATTCAGACTTCTAGCTTACCGGACTGTGAGAAAATAAATTTCTCTTTGTTAAAGCCATCCACTTGTTGTATTTCTGTTATAGCAACACTAGATGACTAAGACAGCTACCAAACATTGTTATGTTTCCATTACATTTCTTTCAATATACCCCACCAATGTCCAACAAGTACTAACAATTAGATAAACAAATAACATTGGAAATCATTAAAACAGGAATGAGCAAGAAGTAAGTAATAGAAGAGCGTGTGTTGAGGGGTAAGGGTATAAGAAGCTGCTTACCTGGAGGTCAGTTGTGATTGGTCTTTTTGGAAAATCAACTTTACTCATATATTCAGGGGAAGATACTAGATTAGCTCGTTGGTAATTTTAAAATAATATTTTTGGATTAGAGCAAATACTGACATGATTTAAACTAGAATACAAATGTCACATGAATTTTAATAAAATCTACATTTTGTAGAAGAAGCCCTGGTGGCGCAGTGGTTAAGGCACTCGGTTGCTAACTGAAAGGTCAGTTGTTTGAACCCACCAGCCGCCCTGTGTGAGGAAGTTGTGGCAGTCCGCTTCCGTAAAGATTTACAGCCTTGGAAACCCTATGGGACAGTTCTACTCTGTCCTCCAGGATTGCCGTGAGTCAGAACCAGCTCACTGGCAATGGGCAATGGGTACATTTTTGTCAATTTTACTATGAAAATTTTCAAATATAAGCAAAATTGAGAGATGTTTTATGTAATCCTCACTCAGACTCAACTATTATCAAGAATTTTGCATCATTTACTTCTTTTTCCCCTTCATTCCTTCTGCCTTTTCTGTATAATTAGTAAAGTAGTTTAAAATAAATTTCAACCCTTATACATTTCACCTCTGTATATTTGCATGTATCTCTATTTTTTTTCTAGAAAAATAGACATTTTCTTACAAAACCACCATGCTATCATCACACTCCAAAAACTTACTGTATTGATATCATGTAAAATCCAGTTCATATTCAAATGTCCTTGAGTGTCTCCATTTGTCTTTGCAAGGTGGTACGTGCTAGGATATAAACAACATCCATTTATTGTATGACTGCTTGTCTTGTAAGTCGCTTTTAATTGAACTTTCTCTCTTGTTTTGTTTTCTGTCATTGGCTTCTTGAAGATATCAGGCCAGTTGTCCACTCCCTGAATTCATCTGTTCTCTTCCTCTTGGTGCCATTTAAATTATGTTTCTACTGCCGTATTTTCTGTAAATTGGAAGTTAGCTGTAAAGACTCAGTTAGATACAGGCTTAACCCTAACTGTGTTTCCATTTTTTACGAGAACATTTCATAGGTGATGTACTCCCTACTGCATCACATCAAGAGATACCTTGCACCTGGTTGTCCCACTCATCATGATGGCAAGACAAATCAGTGGGCTCAGAGGATGGCAGTCTGATCTTCCAATGTAAACATTCCAACAAACTTTCATTTATTGGTTTCCTCCATTGATAATCTCTACCTGTATCAGATGCTTTATTACAGGTTGCAAAACAGTGAACCTCTGATTATGTTACGGCTACAAAAAAAATTACTCCAAAACTTAATGGCTTAGAACAATAACCATTATTTACTCACAATACCGTGGGTCACAATTTGGACAGAACGTGGCTGAGCAGTTTTCCTGATCCATGTATCGTTGATTGGGGTCATTCAATCAACTGCATTCAGCTGGTGGCAGGGCTGGCTGGAAAAGTCCAAGAAGGTTCCCCTTATCTGTCTGGCTCCTCAATGCTCCTCCACATGGTCTCTCTTCTGGAATGGCTAGCCTTGGGCTTCCTTACAGAATGATGAACTCTGGGTAGCCAGACTTCTTACGTGACAACTGACTTCCAAGAAAGAGTGTTCCAAGTGACAAAGGCAAAAGCTGAATATCTCTTAGGGCCCAGCCCTGAAAATTACATAGCATCACTTCCGCCTCATTCTATTGATCCCAACAAGGCACAGGGCCATTCTAAACAAACTATCTGTTGGTGGGTCCGTTGCAAAGTCAGATTGCAAAAGAGCATTGCAGATATTGCTGCAGCCATCTTTGGAAGCACAATCGCATTTATGTGATGGTGAATCAGAGTGATAGTCTATTCCCTCCTACATAAAGTTCCCATCACACTCTTATCTAATGGTTTCCTCTACTGATGGCCTCTGCTTGAAGCAGACAGTTCATTATATATTATAAAATGGTGAGTCAGGATTAATCCCATGACACTTGGTGGTATCTAGGCACTAGGAATGGTCATTGATACAGAGTTGTCTTCACTTCCAGGCAGGGTTAAAAAATACTTTTTTTCAAAAATCAGGAGTTACAAATGATATTTTCAATTCGCATTTAACATTGCAAGGATTTTGTTTGTCACCTTTGATTTTACACTTGTTTTCTCTTATGCTAAAAATATTGACTCCAAATTCTCCCCTGCTTTATCCTACAAACCAAGTAAAAATGACGTCAAAGTAATATTGCCAGGATTACTACTAAGCACAAGATTGTTGTTGTGTGTCATTGAGTTGATTCCAACTCATAACCACCCCAAGTGACACAGTAGACCTGTCCTATAGGGTTTCCTAGGCTGTGATCTTTACTGAATAGAATTTAAAACTGAGTTGCTGTTCTATTTATCCTTATAAAATATTCCATCATGAATATTCAGGTTAAATAATGTCCTCTAAAGTCACTTAGAGGCACTGGGTGGCACAGTGGTTAAGTGTTTGGCTGCATACCAAAATGTCAGCAGTTCAAATCCACCAGCCACTCCTTGGAAACCCCTGTCCTATAGTGTCGCTCTGAGTCAGAACCGACTCGACGGCAACAGGTTTTTAAACTCACTTGAGATAACTCTTTTCTCTGTGTGACCCTGTCTACAAATAGATATAGAGTAGGTTCATTTATTTCAGATTGTTTTCAATTTTTAAAGATTTTAAAGTTTTAAATTTTTTTTGAACCTGCAAAACATTTACATGATTCAAAGAAGTCTCGTTTCCATCTCGTCTCCTTTGCTCTCTCCAGTAGACAAAAATTTGTATTCATTTTTTGGTTCTATCAACAGCGTTGCTTCATGAAAAATATAAGCAAATAAGTATATAGTGATATGGCATTCCTTTCTTATACAAAAGGCTTGCGTTCTACACTTTGTTGTTTTCACCCTGTAATGTATGTCAGGATCACTCCATTCTCATTTCTTTCTTTCTTTTTAATTATGTAGAATTTCATTGTGTGGCTTCTCTACTGTTTATTCCCATTGTCCCTATTGATGGAGACACCTGGGTTGTTTCCAAACTTTTGCTAATACAAATATGCTGCAATGAATACTTTTGTGCACATGACTTTTTTGTATTTTGGCAGTATAACTAAGGCGATAGATTTCTAGAAGTGAGATTTCTGGAACAAATGCTCAAATCATATATAATTTTGCTAGATAGTGCCTAATTTCCCTCCATAGGGATTGTACCTTTTTACGTGTTCACCAGCAATATACAATAGGGCCTGTCTCCTCACAGCCTCACCCACAAATTATGCTGGAGAACGTTGGAGTTTCTACCAATCTGATACTTAAAAAATGATGTCTAAGTGCACTCTGCATTTTCATTTCCTTCACATTGAATGGGGTTAAGCATCTTTTTACATTTTTAAGAGCCGTTTTCATTTCTTATGTGACCTGTCTGTTGATATATTTTTGCCCATTTTTCTGGCATATTGCTCATCATTTTCTTCTCAAATTTTAGGAGCTCTGTATTATTAATGCTATTAGCCATTTATGATACAAGCTTACCAATATTTGTCTTCTGAGTTTGTTTATGATGGTTTTTGCCCACATGGAGTTTTGAGGGGACAAAAACAAAAAACAACCCCATTGCCATCGAGTTGATTCTAAGAAGCATTCTGGTTGTACTTCTTCGAAGACAGATTTGTTTGTTCTTTTGGCAGTCCATGGTATATTCGATATTCCTCGCCAACACCATAATTCAAAGGCATCAATTCTTCCTCGGTCTTCCTTATTCATCATCCAGCTTTCACATGCATATGAGATGACTGAAAACACTATGGCTTGGATCAGGTGCACCTTAGTCTTCAAGCTGACATCTTTGCTTTTCAACACTTTAAAGAGGTCTTTTGCAGCGGATTTGCCCAATGCAATGAGTCTTTTGATTTCTTGACTGCTACTTCCATGGGTGTTGATTATGGATCCAAGTAAGATGAAATCCTTGACAACTTCAATCTTTCCTCCATTTATCATGATGCATATTGATCCAGTTGTGAAGATTTTTGTTTTCTTTATGTTGACGTGTAAACCATACTAAATGCTGTGGTCTTTCACTTCATCAGTAAGTGTTTCAAATCCTTATCACTTTCAGCAAGCAAGGTTGGGTCAGCTGCATAACACAGGCTGTTAATGAGTCTTCCTCCAATCTTCATGCCTCATTCTTCTTCATAGAACCCAGTTTCTCAGATTATTTGCTTAGCATACAGATTGAATAGGTGTGGTGAAAGGATAAAACCCTGATGCACACCTTTCTTGACTTTAAACCAGACAGTATTCCCTTGTTCTGTTCTAACGACTGCCTCTTGATCTATGTACAGGTTCCTCATGAGCACGATTAAGTGTTCTGGAATTCCCATTCTTTGCAATGTTATCCATAATTTGTTATGATCCACACTGTCAAATGCATTTGCATGGTCAATAAAACACAGGTAAACACCTTTCTGTTATTCTCTGCTTTCAGCCAGGATACACCTGACATCGGCAATGATATCACTGGGTCCACACCTTCTTCTGAATTCTGCTTGAACTTCTGGCAGGTTCCTGTCAATATACTGCTACAACCGCTTTTGAATGATCTTCAACAAAATTTTACTTGCATGTGATATTAATGATATTGTTCAATAATTTCTGCATTCAGTTGGATCACCTTTCTTGAGAATAGGCATAAACATGGATCTCTTACAATCAGTTGGAAACCCTGGTGGTGAAGTGGTGAAGTGCTACGACTGCTAACCAAAGGGTCAGCAGTTCGAATCTGCCAGGCGCTCCTTGGAAACTCTATGGGGCAGTTCTACTCTGTCCTATAGGGTCACTATGAGTCGGAATCAACTTGACGGCACTGGGTTTGGTTTTTTTTTTGTTTTTTTTTTTTGGTTACAATCACTTGGCCAGGTAGCTGTCTTCCAAATTTCCTGGCATAGACAGGTGAGCACTTCCAGTGCTGCATCCATTTGTTGAAACATCTCAATTGGTATTCTGTCAATTGCTGGAGCCTTGTTTTTTGCCAATGCCCTCAGCGCAGCTTGGATTTCTTCCTTCAGTACCATCATTTCCTAATCATATGCTACTTCCTTAAATGGTTGAATGTCGACCAGTCCTTTTTGATGTAGTGATGCTGTGTATTCCTTCCATCTTCCTTTGATGCTTCCTGCATCTTAAAGTATTTTCCCTGTAGAATCCTTCAGTACTGCAACTCAAGGCTTGAATTTTTTCTTCAGTTCTTTCAGCTTGAGAAATGCCCAGTGCATTCTTCCCTTTTGGTTTTCTATCTCCAGCTCTTTGCACATGTCATTATAATACTTTGTCTTCTCAAGCTGCCCTTTGAAATATTCTGTTCAGCTCTTTTACTTCATCATTTCTTCCTTTTGCTTTACCTACTCGACATTTAAGGTCAAGTTTCAGAGTCTCTTCTGACTTCCATTTAGGTCTTTTCTTTCTCTCCTGTCTTTTTAATGACCTCTTGTTTTCTTCATGTATGATGTCCTTGATGTCATTCCACAACTTGTCTGGTCTTCGGTCATTAGTGTTGAGCATGTCAAATCTATTCTAGAGATGGTCTCAAAATTCAGGTGGAATATACTCAAAGTTATACTTTGGTTCTCACAGACTTGTTCTAATTTTCTTCAGTTTCAGCTTGAACTTGCATATGAGCAATTGATGGTCTGCTCCACAATAGGCCTCTGGCCTATTCTAACTGATGATATTGAGCTTTTCCATTGTCTCTTTTCACGGATGTAGTTGATTTGATTCCCGTATATTCCATCTGGTGAGGTCCACCTGTATAGTCACCATTTATGTTGGTGAAAAAAGGTATTTGCAATGAAGAAGTCATTGTTCTTGCAAATTTCAATCATGCTGTCTCAGGCATCGTTTCTATCACCAAGGTCGTATTTTCCAACTACCAATCCTTCTTTGTTTCCAGCTTTCACACTCCAATTACCAGTAATTATCAATGCTTCCTAATTGCATGTTTGATCAATTTTAGACTGCATAAGTTGGTAAAAAATCTCCAATTTCTTCACCTTTGGCCTTAGTAGTTGGTGCATAAACTTGAATAGTAGTCATGTTAACTGGTCTTCCTTTTAGGTGTATGGATATTATCCTGTGACTGACAGTGTTGTTCTTCAGGATAGATCTTGAAATTTCTTTTTGATGGTGAATGCAATGCCATTCTTCTTCAAGTTGTCATTCCTGGCATAGTAAGCCATATAACCCACAGTAGGACAAACTGACAGACACATGGGGGGTTTACATTATTAGGATTCAGAAAAGTGGCTCACAGATGCTATGTCATTATATGTGCCCAAATCAAAAGCCCAACTCGTTGCCATGGAGTCAGTTCTGACTCATGATGACTCGTGTTACACAGTAGAGCTGCTCCATAGGATTGCCTTGGCTTTAATCTTTATGGAAGCCTCTTTTTTCATAGTACTGCTGGGTGGGTTTGAACCACCAACCTTTTGGTTAGTAGTCTGCACAAACTATTTGTGCCATTCAGAGACCTTATTTGTCCCTGGGAACACCATATATTTAGTATGATAAATTCTTGGTGACTGACTCACTCTCGGACCCTCATGACTAGCAAGAGAAGACAATGGACAGAAGTTGGCTGTTTTTGTTGCAGATGAAAATGAGATAGTGTTTTCATGAGATCTGGAGCCCTAAGAGGCTGAGAAGAGTATCAGGTTATTTCACTCTAAGGTCAGAGAAAGGAAAGTGAAGACATTTGATTGTGTCATAATTTTGTCTATTCACAACTCTAATTACAAGCCAACAATTAAAAAAACAATAAAATAATGATATTATGACTCCTGGTTTTAGGTTAAGCTTTGAAATTTACAAAGCACGTTCACATCTTACACTTCCAACAGCCATATGAGTATACGGTAAAGTGTGTTTAATGACCAGAATACAAAGACTAAGTAAGGTTAAATTGCTCAAGACAACACACCTAGTAAATGGTATAGGCAGGACTTGAATCCGGACTCGGGACTGGCTTGGCTTAATGCTCTGCCATTAACTTCTCGAAATTCTTAATAACTTTTTAACAAGACACCATGCAGTTTCATTTTGCACAGGGCCCTGCAAATTATGTAGCTGATCCTGTCCAAACTCTATGTTTTTCCTCCTAAGAATTAAAACACCCAGTCAAAACATATTCAAACAAGATTTCTGAAACATCTTTTGCTTCAAATAGAATTAGTATTTAGGTTTTGCTGAAAGACAATGTTCCGATTACCGAAGATCTTAGCACCTACAGGACAAAGCTCCGCTGGTTCACTGCATTAAGCCCTTAAAACTGTGCCAAGTGCAGATAGGCACTTCACAACTATTTTTAATGACATTCTTTGGTGCCTAAAATACCTGGTAAACAGCCGTCTTATTATTTAAATCAAGCCAATTGCCTCTACAAAACAAAAAAAAACAAACAACATAGTACGAGTACATTTGCTTAAAAAAAAAGTGAAAAGAAAGAGGGAGAGAAAGAAAGGAAAATGTTTATGTTCCTGGAATTTTGTTATAATGAATATCGATCCAGTACGTAGGTCATCATATGGAACTCTAAAGTCTATTTTTTGTAAACAGATATATATTAAAGCCAGGTTTATGTTAATAATATTTAATCAGTAATTCCCTGGTGAGCTGGAAGAATTCTTGCCTCCTTCAGTGATATCTGACATAACAAACAAACAAAAAAAAAACCTGAAAGTTCCATTTGTGGTATCATTCTAGGATCACAAAAGGCTTTGGTTTAAAATGTATCTTTTATCATTCTACAAAAATGTATATAGGTTGCTATCTAATATTTCCTTAAATTCACAGAGTAATTAATTTAAAGGATGTTACAAAGAAGAGAATATGAGCAGTGATAGCTAAAGATAAAGAAAGCCTGATCAATACGTATTCATTTATTCCAGAAACATTTTATAAGGAACCCCTTACATTCTGGGCCCCTTACTAAGCACTGGGATTCAAAGGGAAATATTACAAACATAAAAAGCTTTCTAATAAATATAATTACATGGGTCCTAATTACTTAAGGAATACATAAAGTATCCATTTTTTTTTTCTTTGCCAGCATGGGTCATATGCTAAAATATTTAATCCAAGGAATATTGTATAAGTTTTAAAGAAGAAAGAAATGCTTCCCGATATCCATTAGTTGGAATAACGTGATGGTCAGTTTAACTAGTTTCTTAAACAAGTCGATTAGAGGAGAAGATCTTTCAGGTATCCAATTTGATTTATTATCCACTAGGGGATTAACAGAGAATGGGGCTTGCTATAAATTCCTCTGTAGGTTTTATTATATCGACATTTTGGTGGATAGGTCATATATAGAGCCCCTGGGTCTATCACTATCAAGGATGCTATTGATTCTAGCAGCAGTATTATCCTGCAATTTTCCCTCATAACTATTTATGCAACTCTCGGTGATTTGTAAGTCAGCAGTAATTCTCTGTGGCTGCTCCAATTTTCCTTCCATGAGGTACCTAGACTACGTGCTGCAACAAGATTTGATTTTAAGCCAAAAGATTTGGGGTTTAGTCTGAAAATAAGGGAGAGGAGATCAAAGAAGTTTTAGAGTTAGAATTAATTGTTAGATGAGAAGGAAACATTAGTCCTTTATTTTATTAGCTTCATGAAGTGGAGGAGAGATAAGCACTGGCAAAGTGGCAGAAGGCAGATAAAATCAGGGGTATTTTCCTAAGGGTAGCATGAGAGGAAATTAGCAGGAACCTGATGCTTGAACGAAGTTGCCTCTACTTTTCCTTGATCTCTGCCCCTGCTGGCTGCCACTCCTCTGGGGGCTGCTTGGGAGAGCTCCCCAGGCAAGTCCGTGCTGACACCAGCCGGGAGGGAGGTGGAGGGAGGAAGGGTTTGTTTTTACTTGTTTAACTGAAGGATGGTAGCATGACGGTGATGGCATCAAACATACTCGTTTACTTTTCTCCAACCGCAGTGAGGAAGAAACAAACAGAAATGCATCCCACTGAAGCATTCAGCGTTTAGATGGCATCCGAAATATACAACTAACTGCCCTTCCGAACCTGCAGTGAGTGCTCAGGCCTTCTTCAGAAAGCCTTCAAGAGTGAGAACAGAGTACTTCGAGTCCACACAAACGAGGTCTGAAGTTTCAGAGCTTTGGCTCCTAATTTTGTTCAAACTTCATCTCATCTCTCAGAGGACACATTCTAAGTCACAGAGTCATGAGTCATTATGTTTGTGCAAGAGTAACAAGCAATCCTGCCACCGCGTAGCAACCTGCCACATCTATAACTCTGGCTTCATTTTCCTGTAGGTTGAAACCAACCGAACAGTGTTCTTCCCCGTCAAAAATAAGCTACTCCACATCGACCAACTAAAAATCAAGTACGCTGTTGCTCAAAACTAGTGTATTGCAAGTTACATTGTGCTACAAATTATGCAACAACTGTAGCCTTTCCCCACTGCCTTGGAAGGGTACCTGTTCTTCTATTGGAATCCACCTCCAGCCCCAGCTCTTTCATGCCTGATCTGTGAATGCATCATCTCGGTTTTGTTTTGTTGCCTTTCTGTTTTTTTTGTTGGTTTCCTTCCTACCTCTACATGACTGCTAAAACCCAGATGGAAGCCTCTCTTAACGCTTGCTTTCTTAATCTAGGAAATACATGGAGCCTCTTGCCTTGTAATACACAGTCTGTCTCATTCATAAAGTCTTGTCCTGGAAAATGCCTCATTCATTCCTGCAGAAGACCCACAGTTGGGAGGGCAAAGGCATTCAAATCCTCGGGAGATACAAGACAATAGCGGGATGCTTGGCAGCAGCTTCAAGGCTGCTTTAGCAACACGCACCCACGCCAGGGAGAGGATAAAACGCTGCAGTTGTTTACTCGTCTCTCTGTGGCAAAAAAGACTCTCTTCCCTTATAATATAGATGCCAAAATCCTCAGGACCTGAGCAATGAAATGATGAGCTTCGCCATGGATTGGCATGAAGTCATGTCCTCTAAGATAGCAAGGCGTTTTGCTTGAAAGCGCTTGTTGTTTCAAGAGAAAACCAGAATTGTGGGATTTTGTTGTCAATCAGAGAGAGGTCAGCTGGCTTTCTGTCCCCCTGGAAGTTACACAAAATGCCACCAGGCACTCTCAGGCCCTGGGATAGAGCCAGGCTTGTCTTCCCATTTGCCATCAATGGCTTGTGCTCCCATTTCAGAACCTCATCAGGGACAACTTAAATCTTCCCTACGTTACCCGCCCGCACTGGTAATTGCAAAATAATAAACACGACAAAATTCCGGTTATAAGGCATCCAACGTAACTTCTATTGCGGAGAGAGCCCTTTGGAATCCTAAGCATAATAGGTCTGTGTTTATTTCTCAACCAGCAGCATAATGTGACTGATTTACAAGAGTTTAACTCAAGTGTTAATCTGACAGTGAAGAAGAGCTTCTCACTGGCACAGTCACTTACACTATCATATTAGTTGCCTGGTCTATTAAAGCCGTGTGGTTGATAATTGGAATGCTTTTATGTCTAGTGGTTCTGACGAGCATCTCTTCAGGTCACATCTGGGCGGTCGAGCTCTCTGCTCAGCCCAACAGCAGCAAATAATTTAAACTGAGAAAGTATTGTTCTCCTCATATTGTGGAGCAAGGGCAGTTCAAGGAAAGTGAGACGGTGCCCTGGCTACCTGCTGGTGTGTAGTAAAATAAGATGGACATGATACCGGGTTGGGAGTACAATTAAATCTATTTTGCACCCATGTGTTGGTGGACAGATGAGTTTCCACATGGCAGAGCTTTATGATCTTTAAGGTAGACTGAACTAATAGATTGGTGTGGAGCAGGCTGAAGTTACTAAGGATGAGAAAGCAGGCAGCCGTACATTTGAACTACAGGTTTCTCATATGCTCCGCGTCATGCTGAGTTTTTATAGCTCCTGGCTTTCAAAAAGCCTGTTTCAAAGAGGTTTGCGCTAGACTGGGCATGCAGTTTTGCTCTGCAGATATTGTCGCCACCGATTTAGTGGAATGCAATTAGGAAGCCTAAATTAAGTGGTAATGGAGAACCAGCTCTTGAAACTGGGGTTTCCACGGCAACCACTGCTTACAATACAGCCTTCAGTTCGTTTTCCCACTTTATCTGCAAAATGCACAATTGAGCTTTAAAACAGCTCGCTGTTGAAAAACGCACTGTAAACAACTGTTTGCCGTGAGAGTTTTACACCGTCTTTAAATACAACAAACGATCATGTAAAATTTACCTGTCCTCACTAATAAAGAAAATTCCAAAGTGCCAATCAGTGAGTGGTCTTAAAATTTATGATTCCTTTCCTGGTTTTGGATTTATTTTTCAGGGAAGATGTCACGAGTCATTAGGTCTCTGAACTTTGGTCATTCTTGCTCAATTCTCAGCTCCCCTGACAATCTGTCTCTTCCATCAGTCCCTTGCTAAAATGCTTTTTTTTTTTTTTTTTTCATTTTGGAAAACGCCAAATTCTCTTAAATAAAAACACAATGTGGCCCTTCTTTGGGTCCTTTTCATATCTTAATAACATTTTACTGATTTTGCTTTTATTTCCTTTAGTGCCATGGCATAGACTCGACGAGACTTACGTATGTACTGGTTTGTATTTATCCTCTTTCCAGATGACCACTCTTCTGAGTCTTTTAAAGCCCCTGCTCCATTTCCCTATTCATACAATGGTTAACCAACAAGAAACTTCTGTGCCAACCTAGGTGGAAGACAGAGTCAAAGATGATGTCAAGGTAGGCGTGTTTTTAAACATGCAATTGTTTAGGATAACCATTGTGAATTTGTGCTTTTGTAAAATTTTTTTTCTCTTATAGTAGGAAATTCATATATTATTGTTACAGGGTTGTAGATTTTGTTTAGATGCATCAGGGAATATACACACACATATATGCATGTATACAGATACGTGCATGCATGCATCTACTTAGTGGAAAAAAAATCAAATTGGAGGATGCTGGAATCAAACTTGGGGTATCCTAGCTGCAATGCTGTTTAATTGCCAGTCTTAACAGGCTGAGCACTGGAACATGTCTGGACAGATTCAGGCAGCTGGTGCAAACTCATGAATCCTCTGCGGCACAGAAGGTAATGTTTCCCAGCAGTTTGTGCTCTCTCAAGGTTGTCATACTATACGTGTGCTATTTTCACTGTGAGAACACGCAGAGAGAGAGGCAGAGAGCATGTGTGTGTCATAATAATACCTTCCGATTATGTGGCTTTTGGTGAGAAAACTAGATTCTGGTGTCAGCAGTCCTGTCTGAGTCTCTATTTGATATGTTCTCTGTAGACTTTGAACATGCCAGGTGGGGAGCATGCCTTTCACAGTAAGCCTGGCTGTTGGAATTCAGATTTGTGGCAGTCTCCAGTTTTGACTGAAAGCAGATTTCAATGGTGCTGGTCTTTACAGAAAATTCCATTTTTCTCATTACTCAGTGATCTTCTCAAAATGGCTTCTACAATATTCACATTTTGAGAATATGAATGCTGAAGACAGCCAAAGAACCAAGTTAAAAAAAAATTAAAAAGAAAGAAGAGAAAATGGGGGCATATTTTAATAAGGAGCATGATATCTTGAAAGTGTCTTTGTTGCCTAACTTGACATTGTTGTAAAACTCAATCAGTGTTTTATAGAAGCTCTTTGTTAGGAAAATAATGTCTGTTCAATTTAAATCTTTAAGAATTTGAACCTGGAGAAATTATATACTTCCTTTCATATACAATTTCTCCAGGTAATTGATAAACTCAAGAAAAATTATCCAGTCCCATCCCGACTACTGACGAGGGGTGTTGCTTTTCTTTCCCAGGCCTTACATTCAAATGTTGATTCAGTGAGTCCTACATTTAAATTTTCCAGGGGGAGAAACCCAGAGTAGTGATGTACTCACAACTTCTATAAGGCGTCTCATTTCAACACTGCGGCATTTTCTCCAAAATACCCAAGGACACACTGAAATTATTCACCTCTGGCAACAATGTGCACATTGACGGTATTATGCACTGGATTCCATTTGACAAGTCTTGGGGGCAAAGAGTAGCTTCTAGTGTAAGGAAATATCTTCACATATTCCAAAACTACATTTTTTTTTAATAAAAAGCTTCATTTTTAGACTAAACATATGTTCAATTGATTTGGCCCCTCCAGGGAGCAGGTTTGAATTCAGGCCACTGATATCACAGGGGCTGCCTAACAGAGAAAGCCATGTGGGGTCAGAAGTACTTCCGACGGTATTTCCTGTGCTGCCACGCTCTCCTCCCAATGGTACAAAGAACTCCACAGGCTGTTTGGTCAGAGAGCCAGGGACCATGGTGATCAGGCCAGGTGGAGCGGACAGGCTCCTCGCAGCTGGGTGCCTCCTCGCAAGTGCGGGCCCTTCCTTCCGCGTGCAAGATGGAGCTTCAGAGTCTGAACCACAAGCACTCAGACGCCTTCCCAGTTTCCTGCCTCAGCAAAGCATGCTTGAAAAAGAAAGCAATCCATCACCCCAGAATTCTTACACAGCCGCAACCACCTCCTTAACTCTTTTCATTTCCTTTTTCTTCTATGTATACTTTAAAGTCAGGTCTCTTCTCTCTACCACGGAAGTCACGTTCTGGGTAGAATTAAAAGAAAATTAACTTTGGAGGTTCAGTGTGGAAGTTTTCCACCTTGTGTTGCATCTCAGCTACTCAAAGCGAAACCTGAATAATGGGATCAGACTAACCCCCATCCGTTTTTCTACTTGCAGTCACAATTTAGGTTTCGATTCCAACTGGTGTTCTTTTAATTGCCGTGTCGAGTATTCCATACTTCATTATGAGGTCAGCACCTACAACAGGATGCTGGGAAAGTTCTGTTGGATCTTTGCCGTCTGTTTTGGTTTTGAGGATTAAATGCATGTTGGATCTTTCAATAAACATCTAAGACTGCTGACTTCCTTTCTCAAGGAAACTATGGTGAAAATATTGTGCCAAATGATTTTATTTCATCCTGTCTCGGATGCGTGGGGGAGGGGGGGATGGTGGCTATGTGTGTTTTTCCTTAAGCAATGGTAGTTTTAAATATTTCAGAACCCCAAAGGTTAATGTGGATTAAAATGTTGCCTGACATGAAATTTAGAAATTGAAATAAACGTGGTCTGTAAAAGATGAGGCTCTCTGCTTTGATTACAGGGAAATGCTTTTGCAATTCTTTTCCTTCAGGTGAAGTAAACATCTTAAAAATAAGCACAATAAATATGTTTCTAAGCACGGTGTATTGTAATTGTAATTAGCTCTTCCTCCTTTATGAGGTTGTATGCATCAGATTATGTCTAGTTACTCTCAAGCAGCTTGTTGATTTCCTATTTTTGTGAAAAGTCTAATAATACATCTTTACAACCACAAAGACACTCATTTGCTTATGCTGAGGCCTTTATGGGCAACTCACCCTTTTTTTTCTTTTCTTTTTTTTTTTATTCCATTTGAAGGGAAAAATATTCAAGGTGAGCATCATTAGGGATTTTTCTTTGAACCCAGTAATCCATGCATACTGCAGCGAATCAATGCCCTGTATGCCGGCTGATATTCGGCAATAAATTTTTGCCTTTATAGAATTCTCCTTGACCAAGTAGCTGGTGATTCCATAGAAATTGATTATTTGTGATGTTCTTTCACTGCTCACAATATCTAATTGCTTTTCCTCCACAGATTTAGATTTGACTTGCTGGTTGCAAAATGGCTAATGAAGGAAGCCCCTTCACTGGACAAACCTGTCCCAAAGGGCAGGGTGGTGTTGATAACAAATATGATTTGAATGAATTGTTTCAAATTTGGTTTCAATAGAGTTGAAGATCTCAGAAATGAACATGCAGCTGAGTTCTCTGCGCTTCAAAAGTTTCTTTTAGTAATGTCTTAAAACCTTACGGAAAGAGTTCACAGCGTATAGTTTTACTTAGAACACCTGGAGAGTTATGAACGGATTTTATAGACGGCATATCCTGTCATTTTTATTTTGATTGGCATCTGAGGATGTGTGATTTGGAATTCTCTGAGTGATCTTAAATGCCAAATAAACAGGTTTATACAGTTTAAGACTAAATTAAAACTAAAAACTAACCGTAGATGCAAAGGGCTATTCTTCCAGGAAAAAAAAAAAATATATATATATATATATGTAATATTAGAACAATAATCTAATAGCAGAGAGCCCTGGTGGCACAACGATTAAGCACTCTGCTGCTAACCAAAAGGGCAACGGTTTGAACCCACGATCACCTCCGTGGGAGAACAGACCTGGAATTCTGTTCCAGTAAAGTTTAAACCCAGTAAACCCAGTGCCGTCGAGTCGATTCTGACTCATAGCGACCCTATAGGACAGAGTAGAACAGCCCCATGGAGTTTCCAGTAAAGGTTACAGCCTAGGAAACCCTATGGGCTGTTCTACTCTGTCACATAGGATTGGTGTGAATGGGAATCAACTCAACAACACACAACAACAACAGATACTAGTTGGTCTCCTGATTAAAAATTCAATTCACAACAAAATATTATTTCAATATCCTTTAATGCCTTTGGACAAGACTTGTTTGAGCGGCATACACTCAAAAAAAAAAAATTGGATCACTGATGTGTTAAATTGATGGTCAGATCAACTGTTTGAACCTTGAGTTCACCTGCTTATAAGGCTCTGATGGCTTTGGGTTGAGCTAAACAAATTATGCTTCTGTCCTAATTGAAAACAGCCCCATTATCTCTACATCTGAGCACATTCAAAGTGAAAGCTCAGGTCATCTTAGGTGAAATTTTGTTCTTGCTGAAAACTTCACAGACAACTTCCCGAGGTAAGTTCTCCTACAACATCACATCAGGCTAAGCTGGTTTCATCCTTATGAAAATACCAAGTCTGCGTGCTTCAGCGTGATCTCCCCCCATTTCACCGTATCATACATATCCATATTGCTTTTCCACAGCGTGGTTATTTGTGAAACTCCAGTTCCTTTGCACGTGGTCAGCACTTAGTAAGTGTTCTCCGAATTTAATTGAAGGGAACTGAAGTAAAAGAGTTTTAAGAATACAGTAGTCACTTTGACATATTTTATGATATCATAACTATTTGCTTAAGGGTCTCCTGCCCATAATGGAAGTCATTTGAGAGCAGGAATTGTGTCTTATTTGTCTTTATAACAACAGCTCCTGAAGGAGTGCTTAACACACAGGTGGTTGAAAAGGCCCTGAGGCATGTAGGCATGAGTGCATGAGAAGTGTGCTGCCTGAGTTGGTAGGTAAGTCCTTACCCGGAGCAGGATGGGAAATTCGCCCTTGTGCTGGACCATTGCATCAAGCAGACACACAATGATGAACTGAGAATAATTCATTTTCAGAGACAAATATAATTTTTAGACAGCCTCATAGGAATTAATGTTATTTGTTAAAAAAAAAAAAAATTGTACTAGTTTCTTAAACAGTAAAAAAAAAAGCGCTGTTGCAGTCAGGTTGATTTCTACTCATGGCACCTCCATGTGTGTCAGAGTGAAACCGTACTCCATAGGGTTTTCAAAGGCTGATTTTTCAGAAGTAGATTGCCAGGACTTTCTTCCAGGGACCCTCTGGATGGACTCAAACCACCAACTTTTCAGTTAGCAAGCAAGCATGTTACCCATTTGCACCACCCAGGGATTCCATTAGTTTAACAGGGTTGCTGTAATAAATTACCACCAAGTGGATGGCTTAAAACAACAGAAATTTATTCTCTCACAGTTCTGAATGCTAGAAGTCCAAAAGCAAGGTGTCAGACTGGCCTTGCCCCCTCCAAAGTCTCCAGAGGACACAACTCTTCCAGCTCCTAGTAGCTCCAAGGGATCCTTGGATTGTGACATCGTAACTCCAATCTCTGCCTCCGGCTCCGTATAGCTGTCCTCCTGTGTCTTCGTGTTTCAGCCCACACGACTCCAGGATGACCTCATGTTAACTAATTACAAATGCAACAACCCTATTTTCAAATAAGGTCACTTCTGAGGCTCGGAAAAAGATATGAGTTTGGGGGGACACTATCCAACCCAGTGTACATGTTGAGACTTTGGCACCAGGTAAGCCAAGTTTGAGTCCTCTCTTCACCACATTCTAACAGCATGAACCAGGAAAAGTTACTTAACCTCCCAAATCCTCTGTTCTCTTCTCTTAATTAAAGAAAGTAACATGTTCATTAGGCTTAACTGTGAAGAAGGAAAACCTAAGCTATGTACAGTGCTTAGAACATTATAAGCACTATATATAGTTTAGGAGCCCTGGTGGCACAATGGATAAGCCCTGGGCTGCTAACCAAAAGGTTAGTGGTTCGAATCCTCTCAGCCACTCCATGGGAGAAAGACCTGGCCATCTGCTCCCATAAATATTACAGCCTAGAAAACCCTATGGGGCTGTTCTACTCTGTCACATGGGGTCACTATGAGTTGAAAATAGAGTTTACTGGCGAGCACACAACAAACAAGGGTTTAATTTTTTTCTCTCCTCTCCTGATTTTTGGTGAAATATAATCCCTGACTTTTATCATGAGAAACTAGGGACCATGACCTTTGTTAAAATCGTATATTCTTATTTGTAATATATTTTAAGTATTTTGTATCTTTAACTATTGAGTTTAATTATTACCTTGGCTACATAATTCTTCCAGTTTTATGCTTTGCTTTATTTATTTTTATTCCCAGCCTTATTTGGGTTTTCATTTCCACAATGATGGATTCTGGACCTCAGTATCTGGTAATAGCTTAGAAGTCTGGATAACTTCTATGACACAGAGTAAATGTGAAGATGTGTTTTAGTTCATCACACATCTGCATATCATCTGGAGAAGGTAGTTTTGATTTTACCACTCTGTATTTTGAAATATTTAAGCTTTTTTAAGACTCCTTTCCTACAGTATGAACTCTAACGTCTGATCAGTTGCTGACAGGAAATATAAGTTACCAGTCTTGTTCGGTTTTCAGAAATCTTTTAGGAAGGCAGGAGCCTTTGTCTCCCAAGCATCAAGAATGGTGCCTGGCACATAGTAGGCACTCAGTAAACATTGTTGAGTAAATATAAAGAGACATCTATGATAACATTGATAGAAATTAAATGAGTAAAATCATGTTATCGCATTATGAAATACATATTTTCAACATGTAAACATTAGCAAAACTTAGACACCCCAAGGATCGAATTTCACAGAAAAGTTCAGAAGTAAAGGCCACTATCAACTCTTCTGAATGTATAAAAGACACTTACATAATTGTAACTATACACTGGGGATGGAGTCTCTGTTGTTGTTATGTTGTTAGGTTCCATTGAGTCGGTTCCAGCTTATAGGGATCCTGTGTGCAACACTGCCCAGTCCTGCGCCATCCTCACAACTGTTGCTATGCTTGAGTCCACTGTGTCAAATCACTTCCTTGAGGGTTTTCCTCTTTTTCAATGGCTCTGTACTTTACCAAGGATGATGTCCTTCTCCAGGGACTGATAACTGAAAGGTTTGGGGTTCGAACCCACCCACTGGCATATCAGAAGAAATCTCTATACAACTTCTGAAAGGTCACAGCCATGAAAACCCTACGGAGTACAGTTCTAAACTGAGACACGTGAGGGCACCATGACTCGGAATTGACTTGACAGCAACTGTTTTTTTGGTGTACTCTGGAGTAAAGCACAGAATTAACGGTTAACATAATGCATGATCTATTTAGCTCCACGAGTTACTTTATAATAACAGCAAACAGTTACATCAGGGTTACTATGAGCCAGGCTTTATTCTCAGTGCCTTCCAAGTGTTAACTCATTTAATCCTCATTGCAGCCCTAATTCCACAGCCCCATTTCACAGATGAGAAAACTGAAGCACAGAAAGATTCAGTAACCTGTCCAAGGTCACACAGCCAGTAAGTGGTGAGGCTAGAATTTGAAATGGAGCAGTCGGGGTACGTTTTGCCTCTTTGAACCAGGATCTTCCTCTACTGAAGGGCAGAACTGAGCCTCATGTGCTCATTCTACATTTTCTGCACATCTGTGTGCCAGGAACTGTACCAGGTAGCACCTCCATGGGAAAGCAGACAGGTCCACACATAAATAAGGTGCAAAATAACAAGGATGATAGTAGGAGCAAATGCAAGACGTTATTGGAGCACAGATGAGAGAATGACTCACACTGCTAGTAAAGCTTCTGGAAAGGTTTCTGGAGGGAAGCCTTTTACATCACATTTTTCCAGTTGACAGAGAGGTGATACCAAAAAAAAAAAAAGTCAGCATGCTAAAAGGCACTAAAAAAAGAAAAAAACAAACCCATTGACATCAAGTTGCTTCTGACTCATAGCTAAAAGGCACAGGGGGATAAATATTCTGAAGTATTAAAGGAAGAGCAAGAAGATTGATATAGCTGAAAGGTTGTAGGGACAGGTGAGCAAATCTCACGTGTTTAAAGGGATACCCCCACTCATCTGTCGTTTTGACATACTGTGGGAGCTTGTGTGTTGCCATGATGCTGGAAGCTATGCCACTGGCTTCCAAATACCAGCAGGGTCATCCACGGCAAACGGGTTTTAGCTGAGCTTGCAGACTAAGACCGACTAGAAAGAAGGGCCCTACGGTCTACTTCTGAAAAGAATTAGCCAGTGAAAAGTTTACGAATAGCAGTGGAACATTGTCTGATACAGTTCCAGAAGATGAGCCTCCCAAGTTGGAAGGCACTCAAAATACGACAGGGTAAGAGCTGCCTCTTCAAAGTAGAGTCAACCTTAATAATGTAGGTGGAGTCAAGCCTTTGGGATCTTCATATGCTGATGTGGCGTGATTCAAAATGACAAGAAACAGCCGCAAACATCCATTAGTAATCAGAATGCGGAATGTACGAAGTATGAGTCTAGGAAAATTGGAAATCATCAAAAATGAAATGAAACGCATAAACATTGATATCCCAGGCATTAGTGAGCTGAAATGGATTGTTATTGGTCGTTTTGAATCGGACAATCATATATAGTCTACTGTGCCGGGAATCATAACTTAAAGAGGAATGTCAATGAATTCATTGCCAAGAAGAACATTTCAAGAACTGTCCTGAAGTACAACACTGTCAGTGATAGGATAATATCCATACACCTACAGGGAAGATCAGTTAATACGACTATTATTCAAATCTACGTACCAAGCACTAAGGCCAAAGATGAAGAAATTGAAGATTTTTACCAATTTCTGCAGTCTGAAATTGATCAAACATGCAATCAGGATGCATTGAAAATTACTGGTGACTGGAATGCGAAAGTTGGAAACAAAGAAGAAGGATCAGTAGTTGGAAAATACAGCATTGGTAATAGAAAGAATGTTGAAGATAGCAAGATTGAGTTTTGCAAGACTGACAACTTTTTCATTGCAAATACCATTTTTCACCAACATAAACAGTGACTATATTTTTTATACACATGGACCTCACCAGATGGAATACACGGAAATCATATTGACTACCTCTGCGGAAAGAGACAATGGGAAAGCTCAATATCATCAGTTAGGACAAGGCCAGGGGCCAACTGCAGATCAAACCATCGATTACTAATATGCAAGTTCGAGTTAAAACTGAAGAAAATTATAACAAGTCTACAAAAGCCAAAGTCCAACCTAGAGTATATCCCACCTGAATTTAGAGATCATCTCAAAAATAGATTTGACATGTTGAACACTAATGACCAAAGACCAGAGAGCTGTGCAAGGACATCATACATGAAGAAAACAAGAGATCATTAAAAAGTCAGGAGAAAAAGAAAAGACCTAAATAGATGCCAGAAGAGACTCTGAAACTTGCTCTTGAACGTCAAGTAGCTAAAGCAAAAGGAAAAATTGATGAAGTAAAAGAGCTGAACAGAAGATTTCAAAGGGCTGTTTGAGAAGACAAAGTAAAGTACCATGGTGACATGTGCAAAGACCTGGAGATAGAAAATCAAAAGGGAAGACCATGCTCAGCATTTCTCAAGCTGAAAGAACTGAGGGAAAAATCCAAGCCTCAAGTTGCATTAGTGAAGGATTCTATGGGGAAAATATTAAACAACACGGGAAGCATTAAAAGAAGATGGAAGAAATACACAGAGTCACTATACCAAAAAGAATTGGTTCATATTCTACGATTTCAGGAGGTAACATGACCAGGAACTAACGGTACTGAAGGACTAAATGCAAGCTGTGCTGAAGGCATTGGCAAAAAACAAGGCTCTGGGAATTGACGGGAATACCAATTGAGGTGTTTGAACAAACGGATGCAGCACTGGAGACGTTCACTTGTCTGTGCCAAGAAATTTGCAGGACAGCTTCCTGGCCAACTGACTGGAAGAGATCCATATTTATGCCTATTCCCAAGAAAGGTGATCCAACCAAACGTGGAAATTATTGAACAAGATCATTAATATCACACACAAGCAAAACTAGCTGAAGATCATTCCAAAGCGGCTGCAGCAGTATTTTGACAGGGAACTGCCAGAAATTCAGGCCAGGTTTGGAAGAGGACTCGGAACCAGGGATCTCATTGCTGATGCCAGGTGGATCCTGGCTGAATGCAGAGAACACCAGAGAGATGTTTACCTGTGTTTTATTGACTATGCAAAGGCCTTTGACTGTGTGGATCATAACAAATTATGGATTACATTTCAGAGAATGGGAATTCTGGGACACTTAATTGTGTCCATAAGGAATCTGTACACAGGTCAAGAGGCAGTAATTTGAACAGAACAAGGGGATACTACATGGTTTAAAGTCAGGAAGGTGTGTATCAGGGTTGTATCCTTTTACCATGACTATTCAGTCTGTATGCGAGCAAATAATTTGAGAAGCTGGAGTATATGAAGAAGAGTGGGGCATCAGGATTGGAGGACGACTCCTTAACAACCTTGGATATGCAGATGACACAACATTGCTTGCTGAGAGTAAAGAGGACTTGAAGCACTTACTGATGAAGGGCAAAGACCACAGCCTTCAGTATGGATTATACCTCAACATAAAGAAAATAAAAATCTTCACAACTGGACCAATAAGCAACACCATGATGAATGGAGGAAAGACTGAAGTTGTCAAGGATTTCATTTTACTTGGATCCACAATCAATACCCAGGAAAGCAGCAGTCAAGAAATCAAAAGACGCATTGCATTGGACAAATTGACTGCAAGGGATTTCTTTAAAGTATTAAAAAGCAAAAGTGTCACCCTGAGGACTAAGGTGCTCCTGACCCAAGCCATGGTGTTTTCAGTCTCCTCATGCAAGCTGGACAATGAATAAGGAAGACCAAAGAATTGACACCTTTGAATTATGGTTTTGGTGAAGAATATTGAATATACCGTAGACTGCCAGAAGAATTAATAAATCTGTCTTGGACGAAGCACAATCAGAATGCTCCTCGGAAGCAAGGATGGCGAGACTGTGTCTCACATACTTTGGACATGTTTTCAGGAGGGACCAGTCCCTGGAGAAGAACATCATGCTTGGTAAAGTAGATGGTCAGCAAAAAAGAGGAAGACCCTCAGCGAGATGATTGAAAAAGTGGCTCAACAATGGGCTCAAGCATAACAACAATTGTGAGGATGGCACAGGACCTGGCAGTGTTTCTGTCTGTTACGCATAGGCTTGCTATGAGTAGGAACCGACTCAACGGCACCTAACGACAACAACAAAAAATCCAAAAAAAGCTACTTATTTGTTCACTCAACAAATATTTATTGAGCACATACTAGTGCCAGACACATATTGGAGCTAATGCAGTAAACAAGCAGTCTTGATACCAGCCCTCACGGAAAGTACCGTCTAGTGGAGAAATGAGGCATTAAACAATTAACCATTGACCAGAGTATTGATTTCTGAACAACATTATCGTGGCTAGTTAAAGCTTTATAGTGTAAGACAAATGGAACTTAGAATTTTCCAACCCCCCCTACAAAAAATGACATAATCCAATTTGTCACATCTTCCAAAATGTGAAGTTTTCTTTGCCACTTCACTTGGTTGGCAACAACTGAATACCAAGAAATAAATATAAGGAAGAATTGTGTGGCACCTAAGTAAAAGAAAACACAGAAGTCTACAAAATGGCTTAAAAAGAGGTATTAATCACCATCGAAAACCCCAGTAATTCATGCTGGTGCTTCGTCATTTTCAGTCTAAACTTTGTGCCAGATACTCTGTTGATAGTTTTGCTTGGACCCTCTCATTAAACCTCACCACAAACATTTTAGTAGCTGCAATATGGACAGTCCTGTCAGGTTATTCAGTTTCCAGACCTAAATCAGTTCAAAAACCAAGAGCCCATTTTATGAAGGGGAATCTGCGTACACATGAGGAAGGATTCTGCTGTAATACCAGAACCACATATACACAAAGGGCTCTTGGTTTTCATATTTATACCTCTGGCATCCTTCCAAAGGGCCCATGACTTTTTACTTAGTTATCTATGCAGTGAGGAAAGAAAAATACCCATATGACACCGGTTCTGAGCTAACAATAATTTTTGAGAACCCAAGTTCACCAATCAAAGTGAAGAGTTACGAAAATGGGTGATAAATAGATCTGTGAGTGCATCCTGTGGTGATCGCCTCAGTTCCTAAATGTACAGCTGCCATAGACAAGCTTGTAAATTGGGCCATGGAGTGAGAAAGCACTACGTGGAAGCTGTGGAACTGGATTCCCATACCACGTCTTCATACAGAACAGTAAATCAAACGCAATAACACACCTCACAGGTGGAATCATGGAGATAAGTACCATCATCAAAGTCCTGAAAGATGTAGAAATGCTGATATTTACCACATTGCCATTTAACTCTCCTCTTTATACTAAAGCAAGATGGGTCGTGAAAAAGGATGTTGGATTATCGTAAATTTAGTCGGAAGGTGATATCAAATGGCTCTGCTATTCCAAAAGTCATCTTGCTATTAAAGCATATTAAAAGATTCTTGCATCTCATACCAAAATCAAACTAAACCCAGCGCCATCGAGTCGATACCAATTCATAGCAACCCTACAGGACAGAGTAGAACTGCCCCATAGAGTTTCCAAAGAGCGCCTGGTGGATTTGAACAGCCGACCCTTTTGTTAGCAGCCATAGCACTTTAGCCCCTACGCCACCAGGGTTTCCTTGTATCTCATACGCATCTGTTCATCTGACTCCCAATAGCCACAACTCACTAGAAGCTATTTTTTTCATCTGGAAACTAAATTCACCATCTCATCTCAGAGCTAAGTCAGTTTTCTGACTCTGTCGTAATTTAGTCCACAGAGATCTTGATCATGTCACTGTTGCATATATAAGACATAGTGCTGAGAGCAGGTATCCCAGATCTCTTAGTGAAAAACAAAAGTGCCAGAGATTAGGAGATTAAAAAAAAAAAATCCCAAGACTTGCCACCACATCGAAACTTCAGGAGTTCAGATTGTCTGAGACTTATCAGAACCCCTCCAAAGTGCAAGAAAATATGCTGCATCTTGAACTTACCACACCTAAAACAAAAAGGGCAATAATGCAATTTTTAGGTCTCTGGTGACGCAGTGGCTAAAGTGCTTGGCTGCTAACTGAAAAGTTGGCAGTTCAAACCCACCAGCTGCTCTGCAAGAGAAGGATGTGGCAGTTCACTTCCGCAATGATTTACAGCCTCGGAAACCCTGTGGGGCAGGTCTACTCTGACCTTAGGGTCACTATGAGTTGGAATCGAGTTGATAGCAGTGGGTTTGGTTTATATACTACGATGATTTATGCTGTTTCTGTTTACCAATAACTCATGAGTCATCACCTTTAGGGAGGCCCAGGACAAGAGAAGCCTCTCTAGATAGTTAGGTGGCTCCAAACATTCAGACACAGAAAATGCATTAGTGCTCAAAGTGCCTGAGGCAAAGTGGGATACAGGACAGAGCCTGCAGCAAACACTAGTAGGAAAATAATGGTCCAGGCTCATAGGACTTTGAAACAAGGTTATGTTCCCAAGAAAATAATCATTCTCCTTTTGAGAACCAGGCCCTGGCTTACTTCTGCATCCAGGTAGACTGAATACTTGAATATGGGACAACAAGTAACCGTGTGTTCTGAGTTGGCCATCCAGAACTGGATGTTATCTGAGTTACCAAGCTTTAAAGGTGAATGTGCCCAGCACTCAAGCATGTCAGATTCAAGCTTCATGGAGAGCTCTTTATGGGCCGTTAGCTAAAAAGAAAAAATGGAGCCCGGCTTACCGACGGTTTTGCATGATAATGCTGGCAATAATCATAAATGGACTTTTGCACAGTTGCAACTCCACTTTGTGAAAGACAAAGGAAAAAAAATTCTCCTGTTTGGCAGAACTTCAAGCAGCACTTCTAGTTTTCCACTTTTTCTAGAAGTAGAAATACCCAGAGGCACGGATCTATACTGACTCATGAGAGATGGCTAGCGGTTTGGCTGTATCAACAACGGTTTGGAAAAAAACAAGAGTGAAGGATTAGTGATAAGGAGGTTTGGCAAATAGTTATAAACCCAACACCTGTTGCTGTTGAGTTGATCCTGACTCATAGTGACCCTACATGACAGCGTAGAACTGCCCCATAGGGTTTCCAAGGAGTAGCTGGAAACTGGTGTCCTTTTGGTTAACAGCCAAAGTTTTAACCGCTGTGTCACCAGGGTATATGACTGTATATATTCAATGGGCCCAGAGTGTGGAGTGGAAATACTCACCAAAAGGTCTCCTTGCAGAGGAGGAACAAGGTAACTACCCCAATTACCCCAGTGCTTTCTAAATGGGCTCATGAACAAAGCCATGTGGCATAAATGGAGGTGATACATGGATTTCCCTTCTCCAAGGCTGATCTAGCTGACCACATAATCAAAGGGTCCAGCCAACCACCAAGTAGCAGCTCAGTTATAATTGGTTCTCTTCTAAAATGGAAGACATTGCCACCTTTCCTGATATGGAGATAGATGGGTATGGATATTTCCTTTGCCACCCACCTTGCTTCTGCCAACAACTCTCCAGGGACATAATGAATGCAGTGTTCACAAACACAGTATCCTACACATTATTTCTGATCAAGTAGCTGATTGTATAGCAACGGAAGTGAGGCAATGGTATGATACTCAAAGAATTCACCAAGTGTACTACGTTGGGCTTAAAGAAGGATAGAATGATTTATTAAAGGCTCGACTGTGGTACCAACTGAGAAACACCGCCTTGCAAAGTTAAGGTGCAATCCTGTGCCTGCAGTATATACTCTGAAAAGCAGACAATATATGGAGCTTTTTTTTTTTTTTTTTTTCTTACTGGAAAGCACTGGACCAAGATCCAAGGGATGAAAGTGAAGCTGGCATTTCTCGCTTTTCCCCTTAATAGCACACCTACAAAATAGATCTGCTTCCTATTCCTATAATGTTAGGCCTTACTTTTTCAGAGACCTTCATACCCAGGAAGGATTCTTCCAGATGGGAATGTAGCAATGGTACAATGATCTGTACCTGCTACCTCTCCACAGCCCTAGGTGCACTTATCAGCCATCCCTGACAAGGCATTTGTTTGGCAGTGTAGATGTTAGTGGAGGCAGTTAGGGTTACTACCAGCAGTTTCCCAGTTGGGTAGCTTCCTACAGCAGCAGTGGCTGCTTTCTTAATCATGGAACAAATAATGAAATTCAAACAGTTAACATGCTCAGCTTTGAACCAAAAGGTTTGAGGTTCAAGTCTACCCAGATGTGCTTTGGAAGAAAGGCCTGGCAAGCCACCTCTGAGAAATCAGCCTTTGAAAACCCTATGGAGCACAGTTCCACTCTCACACACATGGGGTTGCCATGGGTTGGAATTGGCTTGTCAGCAAATCAGAAAAAAAAAAAAAAAGATTTGTTTGCCTACAAACTCAGCCTAGAGACAGATCCTCCAGTTCGCCAATAATTTTGTAAGTGTAAATAACTGATCATACAGTCCCTTCTGTTTAAACTAGAGTGGCTATGGTTGCTTACAAATGATCAATGATTGATCAAGTGGTAGAAGCACGTTTTGGTAACAGGTGTCAAAAAACCTTTAAAATATGTGTGCCCTTTGACACAGAATTGTCTTCTAGGAATTTATCCAAAGAAAACAAATGGACAAGTGCACAAAAAATGAACCCAACTGTAACTTTTTCTAATTCAGAAAAATTGAAGTTAACCTCAATCTCTAAAAAATGGTGATTGGTAAGCAAAAGAGAGTACTCTATGTCATCAAATTCAGCCCGGGAAATTCAGAATACTCCACCTTTCAATAGAGAAGAAAACTCTCATGGAATTTAGAGTTAATATGTATTTCTCAAAAATGACACAGTCCATGAACACCTGCAGCTTAGTGTTTAACTTTCCTTAAGTGGTTATTCTTTCACCATGGATTTGGAGAAGAGGGGAAGCAATGACGACTAGCAAACAAGACTCTCAAATACTTTGTATGTAACTTAACAGGTTCCCAATTAAAAAGTAAAATATGCGTTTTTTACAGTTTTAAATTAAAGTCATAGTGCATAGTCCAGTCATTATTTACCTCATAACTCTTTACTAAGTGCCCGCCATATGCCATAAATGCTGGAGAAACTAAGATGGAAGAGACACAGACATGCCCCTAAAGAAGATTTGGTGTAGCAGGAGGAACTGAACCAATTGGTTCAATGTCCAGATTTGGTCCTAATTAAATGAGTGCTCGCTGCTTGCTCTCTCCCTTTCTGCCTGTTGGACATGTTGTGAGGGAGCCACCAGTCACATCGGAATACTATCAGCGTTCAACTGCAATGTATGACGAGCACCTTAAAAATTTTCCTTCTGCTACTTCTAGATCCAAGAGCATAGTATCTTCCTGATCTTTATTCTTTCTGTTTATAGATCAGAATTTTGTTAATATAATTCTATCCCTAAACCTCAGCTTATCTAACATTATCATAGACAGAAGAAGTTGGCTCCTTGGCAGGAGTAAATGCTGATTATGTAATTTGTAGCATATCACTCCCTCTTTGTGCTCTTAGCCCACGTAAGTGCGTTTCGGTTGATCAGTGTCTCCAACGTTCTATTACATGACACACATTCTAGATTTCTGCGATGCCTGAAACTGAGCCAAGAGAGATACTGAAGTCCACCTGCCCGTTGGTAGAGTGAAAGGACTGCAATAAATCAGCCTTTCGTTACCCAGTCATGGTGTTCAGGTATTAAAAACTTCCTGGGTCAGATTTCCTTAGTCACTGATTCACAACCAAATTTTTATGAGTTAAAGAAAAGAACAATGTCATCAAGTGTGCATTTGGATTTTAAAAATCAACACTTAACCATTGAGGTGTATCAGAGAAGTTCCTGGTTTAACCTTCCACATATTCCCCATATGAATTCAGGTGTTGCAAGAAATAAAAGTATTTCCTCTACATTTATAGCTCCATTTTTAAAAGGCGACCAATCATTGTATATTTATATTGTGCCTGAGCCTGAGCCCTGCCCCATCCAAGACATGGTCCCTACACTCAAAGGCACTCTAGCAGGTTGGAGACATACGAATCAGTATCCAAGATTCAAATATTGTATGTAATTATTAAATTCTGTGCTAGGGAAGCTCAATCCAGAGGAGACACACAGATAGAGAGGTGGAGATATGGGGAGAGAGATTGAGAAATCAATAAGGATTGGAGGGAAAGGGGCCTGAAGGATAGATAAGATTTAGATGGGAAAAAGGAAGATGAAAGATATCCCAGGTGAAGAAGTTAGTAATCTCAGAGAGGACCCCAAGCTGAGAGTGATGCAGTGAGCAGAGAAAACAACATTGAAAGGTTCTTCAAAACTTTTATCTTCAAGTTCATTACATAAAAACTGCCGATGTGCTGTAATTATGCCAGTCAATGTGTTCTAGGCTTTATTCTTGTCCTAATTAATCCTCACAACAACACTTTGAAGTTGGCATTATTATAAGAGGAAGAAACTGAGACTCAAAGATATTAATCAGGCTGACCAAGGTCAACAACCAGTTAAGTTCTAAAGTCAGAACTAAAACCCAGATTTGTCTGGCCCCAAATCCTTTGTTCTTTTTCCCTCCCCCGACTGCTTCTCTGGTGATGGCCTAATTTTCCATGCCATAAAGTCCAAGTGCAGGATGAATCCGTCTTAACTGTTGTAGCTAAAATCAAAAGCCACCTTAATTTCATGATGGGACACTGCCCACTCTCTGGGTTTTCCTGGGGACAGACCTTGCAGGAAACACATCTGTAGCTGGGGAGACTGGTTTTCTAGGGCTGAGCCTGTCCCCTTGAAGCTCTCCAGGTAAGCTGAGTAAACAGTAGTAGCCTTGGCTCTGGCTTCGGAGATACCCCTTCAGCCACCTAAGCTACAAGGGAAGAATCACTCTCACTGTATGCCCCAGGCACTTAAGGAATCAAAGGAACTCATTGATTTTCATTACTGTCATTGATACCATTGTAGCAATGTTAGGCACAGGGTCACCGCTCCAGGTACTAATGCTCCCATTTGCTTAGGAACTCCGTGGGTCGAGGGGACCTAGTCTCTCTCCATGTGGTCATCAGGAGGGAAAACATTGCTGCTTAGAGGAGATACTGGCAAATTTGGTCAACCTTTCATTCACATTTGAAAATGAGCTCTAGTCCCCAAACTAGAAATGTGTAAAATGAGAGAAGCTGAGGTAAATCAATGAGGTTTTTACTTTTTACTACAGTGATATTATGACCTATCATGAAAACCTGGAATCTTCTAAGAGTAAAAGGGGGCGTCATTAATAAATAGATAGAAAACAGGTGTAAAGCACTCTTCTGTTAGATTCTCTGGGAAAATTGCATTTAAAAAAATCTTATTAGTTGGCTGTTAGTAACTTCTATTAAATGCGCTATTTGTGACTCAAAGGAGGGGGTAGAATTTGGAGGAACCAAAGGGAGACAGGAGGATATTTCAGTCAAGCAAAGCAACCATGCTGAAGTCATAGTTCATACATAATTGTGTGAGATATGTTTAAACAGCAGTAACTCCAACAAGTGCAAAGAGACAGGAAGAAAAAGAGTGAAAAACAGAAAGAAGTATACTTTTGCCCACACTCCTTTACAAAGAGAGCCCATTTTCATACAGGATAGTGGGTACTACACTTTTGAGTTTTCATTATTTCAGAATAATGCATCAGTAGAGTTCCCAAACAATGTGTTGCATTGGGCAACTCTGCTGCAAAAGACCTCTTTAAAGAGTTAAAAAGCAAAAATATTACGTTGAGGACTAAGGTGCATCTGACCCAAGCCATGGTGTTTTCAATCGCCTCATACGCATCTGAAAGCTGGACAATGAATAGGGAAGACTGAAGAAGAATTGATGCCTTTGAATAGTGGTGTTGGCGAAGAATATTGAATATACCATGGACTGCCAGAAGAACAAAGAAGTCTGTCTTGGAAGAAGTACAGCCAGATTGCTCCTTGGAATTGAGAATGAAGAGACTTCATCTCACATACTTTGGATGTGTTATCAGGAGGAACCAGTCCCTGGAGAAAGACATCATGCTTGGTAAAGTAGAGGGTCGCAAAAAAGAGGAAGACCCTCAATGAGATGGATTGACACAGTGACTGCAACAATGGGCTCGAACATAACAACAATTGTGAGAATGACACAGGACCGGGCAGTGTTTCATTCTGTTGTACATGAGGTCCCTATGAGTTGGAACCAACTTGATGGCACCTAACAACAACAGCAACAGAATTCCCAAGTGTATTAGTTATCTACAGTTGTATAATAAACGTTCCCAAAACCTAGTGACTTAAAACAACTGACATCTACTATCTCATAAAATAGTCTCTAAGAATTAAGAATCCAGGAATGGCTTAGCTGAGTGATGCTGGCTCAGGATCTCTTATGAGGATGCAGTTCAGATGTCAAGTTCAGATGTCTAGTGATGAAGAGATCACTTTCATGTCCACACATATGGCTGTTGGCAGTAGCCCTTATTTCCTCCCTGGCTGTTGGCCAGAGGACTCAGCTCTTTACCACACAAGTCTCTCTACCTAGGACTGCTCACAACATGGCAGCTGAATTTCCCAGATCAATTGATACAAAGAACAAGAAAGCAATCAAGATGGAAACTGCAACATCTTTTATAAATTAATCTTGATATTGACTACCAGCACTTCTGCTGTATTCTGTTGTTCACACAGATCAGCCCTGGCACATATCCTACACAAGCATGTGAATACCATATGATGGGAATCACTGGGGACAATCTTAGAGGCTGGCTACTACACCAACATTTAAGTTTGCTGAACTTTTTCTCACTATCTAATATCACAATTGAAGTCTCTCAGTGGCACAAATGGTTAACAGGCTTGACTGTTAGCCAATAGAGAGGCACCTGGGAAGAAAGACCTGTCAAGCTACCTGTGAAAAATCAGCCCTAAACACCCTATGGAGCACAGTTCTACTCTAGTACACATAGGGTCACCATGAGTTGGAATTGACTTGGGCAATTGTTTGATTTTAGTTTAATATCACAATTATTTCATAAATATAAATGAAATTTTGATTATGAAATACTAAGAAAAACGCAGTGTTGGTATAAAGGGCAATCTTTTTCACTAAATTTATATAACTGTATGAAAAACATACTACATTCTCATTTTTCTAATTTCACCAAGAACACTTCCACAGCTATTTGTTTTGTTTACTACTTTTGATCTCCACCAACTAGGATAAATATTTTGCCTCCTTCATCGCTGTCAAGTTGATTCCAACTCATAACGACCCTATAGGACAGAGTAGAACTGCCCCATAGGGTTTCCAAGGAGCGTCTGGTAAATTCAAACTGCGAACCTTTTTGTTAGCAGCTGTAGCTCTTAACCATTGTGCCACCAGGGTTTCCAGGCTACGTCTCAGACTAGGAGGGGATTAAACCTTTATTCAGGGTCACAGAGCTGAACTCTAACCATGGTCAATAGTTTCTCTTCCTTTTTGTCCTCCATTGGCCTTCAACACCTGGGATCATCCCTACCCCCACTCCAACCCCGCAACAAAAAAGCTCAGTCCAAGGCAACCCTGGGCTCCACAGAATATTCTACTCCACCTCTTCCCCACACCCCCCAGTGGAAATCCAGGGAAATGTCCTACCAGGACTTACCTGAAGCCCTCTTCCATCCTATTCCAAGTGACATAAGGTAGATAAACGTGAACTCAACATCACCTTTCCAATTGGTTGCTGAATAATTATTCCTCCCAAAAGAAGGTTTGCTAAATATGAGTTACAACATAATCTAAAAATCTGCTTAATAAAGGGGAAACTGATTCAGTTTTTCTTAATTCTGATGCACCTTATTTTATGCAACAGGTGTGCTTCTTTAAAAAAAAAAAAAAAAGAATTAATTTAAAAACACACACACACCAGTAATTTAAATTCACTAGAGAGTTAGCTATTTAGAGGAACCCTGTTGTAAATCCTTTCACAAACTGAAGAACATTTAAGTAATTACCCTCTAATTTATGTGCTCTGTAAGGTCAACTATTTAAATGCCTGGCTTTCTTAATTTGAGGCACACCCGCATTTATAGACCCTCTTTAAAACTCATTATGGCTGACAAATGTATTTCTTTCTCTTCTTTAACAGACTAAAAAATATTTTGGTGAAATAGGCAGAAGATACCAATTATTCTGGCAACTGTTGAAACACTTGCTTATTTTAAAGAAGATTTCTGTTAAACGGATCTAGGCTAGATATGATCCAGAACCAAGTTGTCTTATTTTAAAAAAAAACATAATGTTAGCACATACATTTTAAGTCCCTATAATTTGTGTTCAATCTTTAAATCCCTGTAATTTGTATTCAACCTAGTAATAATTTACTTGGTGGTTAACCGTGATGTGTTTTTATTTCTCAGTAAACTTAATAGAACACAGTTAGCCAGTAGTGCAAGTTAACAATGGACAATTAGAAAATATTCGAAACATTTGAAAATACCTTTAAAAAATATTTCTTTATCTAATAAATTATCTTTCACATGTCACTAAGCCAAGATAAAAAAAACAAAAACCTCATTGAAGGTTTTGCTCTTTATTTGTGACAAGTCAGCTTCCCAAATCTGGTCTTTATTTGGTGGAAGCAAGCACGCTGAGACGGAGTACCCCATTCGTTACTACATTTTTTCTCCCTAATTTTTTTTTTTTTTTTTTTTTTTGGACGACGTGTTTTCAGCATTAGAATGCATCCTTACTAATTGAGCTTGTTTACATTTTTGGTTGGTAATATGGATTTTGAGAAATATGATCTGGTAATATACAAGCCACCAGTGAGGCGAGTGCCACTTTGGCACCACCAATCTGTGCAATGACAATATGCCAATGAGAACTAGTTAGATAATTTATTGCTGGTGTCTTCCCATTGGCAGTTCGAATCCACCAGGCACTCCTTGGAAACTCTATGGGGCAGTTCTACTCTGTCCTATAGGGTCGCTACGAGTCGGAATCAACTCGACGGCACTGGGTTTTTTGGCGGGGGAGGTCTTTCCATTAGGTTACCTGGGAAACCTCTGGTTTTCCAAATAAGACCCAGAAAAACCAAAACAAGCCCAACAAGGCTCCCTAACTATTGCACAGGAAAACCATAATTACGTTTGCAAACTTTATCTCAAAGAAATAAAGGGAAAAAAGACAAAAGTTTACAAAACCAGTGCATCCAGGAAACATCCCTGATAGAATGCTCAGCCTACACAACAACAAAGCTCCAAATCCGTATTCTGAATTTCACAGATTTCAAAAGGGACCCTCCTTGATGCTAAATGCATTAGAATCAGAATAACGCCTCACCTCTGAGGTTCAGAGGCATAAAAATTGTTGGTATACTGTTAAACCAAGAGCAACAAAAGAGGTTACCCATTCAAGAGGAACAAGATACTGTCTGTACTTGGGGGATGGAAGAAGCTGCTTGGCCATTAAAGTGAAGAGCTGAATGTTATGATTGAACTGTGCCTTCTAAAAATATGTGTTGTGAATCCTAACCTCTACGCCTATGAGGAAGCCCTGGTGGTGCAGTGGTTAAGAGCCTGGCTGCTAACGAAAAAGTCAGCAGTTCAAATCCACCAGCCACTCCTTGGAAACACTATGAGGCAGTTCTACTCTGTCCTATAGGGTCTCTATTAGTCAGAATTGACTCAGAGACAATGGATTTGTTTTGTTTGTTTGGTTTATGCCTGTAGTTATAATTCCATTTGGGAATGGGTTGCCTTGTTATGTTAATAAGGCAGGATTAATGTGGGGCGTATCTTGAGTCAATCTCTTTTGGGCTACAAAAGAGATTAAACAAGCAATCAAGCAAGCAGAGATGGGGGAAGATTGATGCCAAGCCACATGTAGATCTCCAAGGAACCAAGAAACAGACGCTGAAGAGACAAGGACCTTCATCCTGAGCTGACAGAGAGAGAAAGTCTTCCCCTAGACTCAGTGCCCTGAATTCAGACTTCTAGCCTCATAAGCTGTTAGAGAATAAATTCCTGTTTGTTAAAGCCAACCCACTTGTGGTATTTCTGTTCTAGGAGCACTAGATAACTAAGGCACTGAAAGTATGAAAACAGAAGAGACATGTGTGCTGGGGAGTAGAGTTAGGCCATTGGCACTCAGGTGAGCTCAAATCTCCCCTGTGACTTGGCCAAGAAGAGCTTATGGCCACCATACTTGGGCTGCCATGGCACACCTGCTAATTGAAAGGTAGGTGGTTTGAAACCACTGGCAGCTCCACAGGAGAATGTTGTAGCAGTCAGCTTTTGTAAACATTTGAAAACCCTATGGGGCAGTGGCAGTTCTACTCTCTCCTACAGGGTTGCTATGAGTCGAAATCGACTGACAATTGATTCGGTTTTTGGTAGAATGAATAGCACCCCCTAGAGCTTAATAACCCAAGGACAGCTTTTCACATATGTGACCGGCACCCCCTTGAGGTGTACCATGGCTGTCTGCTCTCCTCTCTCCAAATTCAGCTCCATAAGACTCTGGTCTAAATATGAAATTAAAGGAAAAAAATTTTTTTTCCTTTTTTTTGCCTTTCTCAATCTAACCTGATTATATTCAGTTAAATATATGGCAGGTGCCTCCAGACAATGGAACTTGGCAGGCAACCGGGTACTACTGCAAACTTTAACAATCACAATCGCAATGCCAGCTAAGGTGTTGTTACAGCAGCAGTAGAAAACTAACACACAGGTTCTCTTCCCCAGGAGACCCTGAGTTTCTCAAAAGCAATGACAGATTGTGGTCATCTTTTTATCTCCAGAAATTATCTCACTATCTGGCACAGAGTAAGAGCTCCAGAAATGTTTCCTGAATTGAACTAAATTGAACATCATTGCACAACTAATATTTCATTATATTCACTGCATAAAAAAAAAAAAAAAAAACCTCACTATTAAATGTTGATATAGTATTAAGGGAAAAAAAAATTGCCGTTGGGAGAATGATGTGGCAGCCTGCTTCTGTAAAGATTACAGCCTCGGAAACCCCAAGGGGTAGTTCTACTCTGTATTATAGGGTCAATATGGGTCGGAATTGACCCAACAGCAAAGAGTTTGGTTTTTGGTAACACCTACAGATCACAGCGGAGGCACAGGAACAGTCACTGAAAGATTCCTGGCAGGAGTAATGTCTAATTTGAGACCTGGAGGTTGAGAAGGAGCTAGCAAGGCTGGAATGGGGATAGGAGACCAGAAAGAGGAAAGTAGCAAAATTAAAAGAAATGAGGCTGGAGGCATCACGAGGCCAGATCATTAAAGCCTAACCTATGTGGAGAAGTTCAGACTTCATCGTACATTGAAGGGTGTTACATAGGGACATGATAAGCTTAGGTATGTTTTTGAAAAATCCACTTTGTTTGCAGGACTGTAAAGGAGTAGAGAAGAGCAATACCCAATAGAGAGATCAGTGATTAGGCTATAGGTACAAGCCAGATTGATTCAAGAATTCACTTAACAAATATGAATTGACCTTCTATTCATGCCAGATAATGAGCAATGTGAATCAAAATAGGCCCAGTTCTTGAGCTCGTAGAGTGCACACTTACAGAAAGAGATAAGCATCACACAATTGCACAAACATATAATAACAAACCAGGGTAAAGGCTATCAAGGGAAAGTATGGGCAGAGGAGTTACATGACTTCTCTGGCAGAAAGAAACATGGCAAATTGGAAGGAAAGCCAGTTGGGAAATGATGGTGGCCTAAAATAAAATACTGCCAAGAGAGAAGGAAATTTGACTGATATGTGATTGATTGGCTGATTGTTGAGAGGAGCTGAGAGAGGGGAGAATTTGGGGTGACAGGATGGAGAGAGAGGATGTGAGAGGCAGGGTAAACTTGGAAGGGAGAGGGGAAGATGAAGTGATCAAGTCAAGCTTACACATTTTGGGTTTGCATTGGGACGTTCACATGGAGATGTTAATAAATAAGTGGATCTGAAGGTGCATCTGAAGTTCAGAAGAAAGCTGGAGGATGCAGATACAGGATAGAAAGGAAGCCAGAAGCCACAGGAAGGAAGGGTAGTGAAAACAAGACGATGGCTCATATAGTATCAAGTTGTTTAAGATACAAAGATAATAATGATCCCCTACAAAGGAGACTTGAGGAGAAAAGCTTAGAAATGTATTCTTCAAACATGATGTTATTGATGTACTTCAGAAGAGAACATGACTAGAGTTGTCTTACTTGGAATGATAGTGGCTATGCACCAATCCACCCGTCTCCCTCCATGCTGTTCCTACTTACAGCTGAATGACAAGCTTGTGCCAGGTGGTTGGCCAGGTTTTGGAAAAAATCAGTGGCCACAGGCCCAAAGAAACCAATTGTTCCATGGCATGATAAAACCAACAAGGTTTGTCTTATCAAATGAATGAATCAATCACTGACTGTCATGTGTATACTCATATATTTACCAATCAGTGTGTGTTCATTTATGCACTCAGATAATTCAGCACTCACATTTTCATTTAATACTCTAAATATTTAATAGAAATTACTCAGGTTATTGGTGGAATGGGAGTTTAAATTCTATGAATAATTGCTTCAACCACCTACTTTATTTTATTTACACAAGCACAACTCTTTTGTGTATGAGCTCATGAAAACAACAGGCTGCAGAAATAAAAATGTCTGCACACCACAGAAAGACTGAGCTCTGCTATCCAGGTGCCCTGTTCTTTTTGATCAGCTTTATAATTGATACTGATTGCTGTAGTAAATCAATCATGAACTTTTCTACTTTGATCACTAAATGGCCAAAATCAATTATTGGTCCACTATGTTCTGAAGAGAAGCACTGGTGGCCCAGAGGTCAAGAGCTTGGCTGCTAACCAAAAGGTCGGCAGTTGGAATCCAGCCACTCCACAGAAACTCTGTGAGGCAGTTCTACTCTGTCCTATAGAGTCGCTATGAGTCAGAATCAACTCGACAGCAACGGGTTTGTTTTTGTTTTTGTTTTTTGGCGTATGTTTTGAGAATGTTTATTTCAAGTATTGCCAAATCTTCCGAATCAGCTGACTTCCTAAAACCACACCTGCCATTGTTCCCGGCCAAATGTGTGATTCTCAAGATTCTCAGATGGTCCAGAGACTAATTGAAAGCCATTCTGGAAGCAGGTTTGTATTCAAAGTCAAAAGTATATGGCAGACTTATACGAAATATAAATGTATAGAGACCAAAGTTTATTTGTGGTTGCCAGGTGTGGGTGGGAGAGAGGGGAAAAGGGAAACTCATTGCTTAGGAAGCACTGAGTACCTGTTAATAAAATCAAAACCAAACCCAGTGCCATCGAGTCGATTCCGACCCATAGTGACCCTACAGGACAGAGGCGAACTACCCCATAGAGTTTCCAAGGAGCACATAGCGGATTCGAACTGCCAACCTCTTGGTTAGCAGTCACAGTACTCAACTACTATGTCACCATACCTATTAATAGTGATGGAAAATTTGGCAATGAATACAGGTGAAGCTTGCACAACTTGATTAGTGTAATCAATATCACTGAATTGTACATGTAAAAAATGATAAATTGGCAAAATAAAAAAAATGTGGAAGACTAAATAAAAACTTCATCATCACTACCCTTATCATCGTAGCTTATATTGTTGTTTCTTACTACATGCCAGGCATCGCAAAAAGCACCACTTTGTTAATCCCTAACGGGAAAAAAGACATGTGGAGTCAACTACCAAACCCACCAGCGATGCTTTTTTTCCAAGGGTATTCAATACCATTAAATATCATAGCCACGTTACAGGCAAGGTCCCTGTGAACAACACATTTGTTTTTGAAACATTTCCTCTACAGTATGTTAATATAATATGATGATTAAATTCCAATGTAAATTCTGAAATATTGCAAAAAAAAAACACAACAGTTTATAGAATATTTATTCTTTCATGTTTAAAAATATCTTTTCAAGGTCTTAAAAAGCCTTGACACATCTTCGTTCTTCTAAATCTTTAATAAGTCTCAGGAAAGTAAATCTGAAAGTGTATCAGCACCTCTTTCACTCTCTTTGTATCACGAACCTTTGTCTTTGCCTCCACAGCCTATACTTCCATTGCTGCTGAGTCAATTCCAACTCATGGAGACCCTAAAGGACAGAGTAGAACTGCCCCACAGAGTTTCCAAGGAGTGGCTGGTGGATTCAAACTGGCAACCTTTTAGTTAACGACCAAACTCTATGCCACCAGGGCTCCATAGCCTGCACTAAAAAAATAATAATTTTTTTTTTTTTTTCCTGCACTAGGTAACAGCAATCAGCAATGGGATCTGTGTGAAGTTGCCATCAGCCTCCGATCATAGCCATTGTTTGCTGAGAATGAACGTGTCAGATAACACATAGATCTTATTTCATATGATCTACCAAAAAATGAAAATGAATGTAGGAGGTATCATTGAGAGGCTAAGCAAGGTTAAATCGCAGATTCCAGGCTCCACTAGGCTTCCAAAGCCCACCACACAGGAGAGTGACTTAGAGGCAGTGTCACTGACCACCTTCCCTTTTGATAGTCTTGTTGTACCTCACTCCTCATTCTTAGCTATGCACACTTCCACTAAAAGGGCACTTTTAAACAGAGATTACCTCAGTCACTAACATGATTTTTTTTAATTGTATGAATAGAGATTAAATGGCCACACAACAAAGGAGTGGAATAAGAAGTCCCTATGTTGAATAACCACTCTCTGCCTCTCAGTTTGTTGTACAGTGATGGCTTGTGTGATACTGTGATGCTGGAAGCTATGCTACCAGGATTTCAAATACTAACAGGGTCACCTGTGGTGGACAGGCTTCAGTGAATCTTTCAGACTAAGACCAGGAAGAAAAGCCTGATGATCTACTTCCAAAAATAAGCCAATGAAAACTTTATTGATCAGAACAGAACATTATCTAACTTGCTTGCTTTGGTCAAGTCATCAGAAGGAATCAGGGGCTAGAGGAGGCCATCATGTTTGATGAAGTGGAATGTCGACGAGGGCTTGGGTGACCCTTGGTGAGATGGATTGGCACAATAGCCAAAAGGATGTTGGCGATCAGAGAATGATGCAGGACCTGGCATTGTTTCAATCTGTTGTACGTAAAGTTGCCATGAGTAGGAGTCAACTCCATGGCAGCGAAAAATAGCAGCAGCATGATGAGTAAATTTTAAAGTTCCTTCTGACCCTAAAATACCAAGATGCTAAAAAACCAAACTGACTAATTTTTCCTGATATATTTCTTTATTTTTTGTGCAGAGAGTTGATTGGATCCATGCAAGCATGGCCCAGGATTCTCTGCCTGGTTTTATGCAACCAAACCAAAAACCAATCCCACTGTCATCAAGTTGATTCTGACTCACTGCAACCCCATGAGGTTTCCAAGGCTATAAATCTCTATAGAAGCAGACTGTCACATCTTTCCTGCATGGTTTTGAACCACCAACCTTTTAGTTGGCAGTCGATCACTTTGACCGCTGCACCATTAGGGCTCCTATGCATGAGGTTTATTTTCCTTTAAGCATGATTTCATAAGCCCTAAGTTTCCAGGCATGCTTTTGGGATAAAAAGCTAGTTTTAAGAGGAAGGAAGCATTTGTCCTAACTCATACAATAGCCCGGGATAGGTAGGCTGGCTGCTCTCCTCCCTGAAAGCATTGGAGGACTTTGGTTCTTTCCATCAGTTTCTCCAGCATCCTCCAGGCTATGGTCTTCATCATCATGTTCAGAGCTAGTTGTAGGCTATTCTGTATTTCAGTATCTGCTACAGGGGAGGCAATGTGTTAGGACCTACCCCTAGAAATCTGGAGATCTACTTCTGAAAATCAGCCAAGGAAAATCCTATGGATCACAATGATTCAATCAGCAACCAATCATGGGGATGGCACAGGATCAGCCAGTGTTTAGTCCCTTGTGCATGGGTTCACCATAAGTCAGAGGACTACTCAAAGGTAGATAGCATAGCATAACGAAGGCCTAGAAATGTCTTGTATCACTTCTGTTCACATTCCATTGCCAGGAACTTAGACAGATGCCTGCAAGAGAGACTTGAAACATAGTCCCTAACTGAAAGCCCACATGAACAGCTACAACCATAGGATTACCTTGAAAAAATGGGGATATAGATTTTGGTGGACAGCCAGCCACCTTCACACTGATACATACCCGTAATTGTTGGATGCATGGTGCAGCAGAAGGTTGAGTTCACACTACAAAAATTAAGCAATGAATCAAGGGGGAAAGAAACCCTAACGAATTCAGATAAACAATAAAGAAAATACTAGTTTATCTTGTACAATGTCATGAGCTTGAATTTTCCACATATTTACCTCAGATCTGTTTTACTTAGAACGACTTTTTGAGAATAAAAGGCCACAACACCATTGTAGACATACCTAAATGGGCCCCATCTCAGAAGAGTAATAATAGATTTAAAAAATATATATCTATGTGACACAGAGGTCAAGGATGTACCCAGGATGCCTCCAAATCTGAAAATGATGCCAAGTTGGAAATCAAAACAAAATTTTAGGCTCTCCAAGCCAAAACATAAGGGCCTTAGACACACATATGGTTTCCATCTCTAGCTGAAAGAGCTGGATCTAAATGGAGTTTCAAAGCACATATGCAGTTTCATAAATAGAATTAGGTAGATCAGGATGCCTTCCAACCCAGAAGTTTTAGCAATGTCCTTTGCGCAACTAAAAATTTGCCGTTCTGAAATTTATTCTTTGTTAAAGTTTCCTGGCTGGTCTTGGGTCCTCATAAAATTTGGTTCTCACATGTGTTGGGGAAGCTTTAAAGACTTGCTTTGTAAGAAGGCTAATGAGAATGCCAGAATTTTCATTCTGGGTTTGGTAGGTAAATAAGCCATCTACTCATAAATTGAACATTTGAAAAGCACCTCAATAGCTGGAATTTTTCCGACCTTTCAATAAGATGGACGTTCCATCAAAAGAGCTTGAGCAAAGAAACAGTGATGAAATTTAAAACTAAGACCTTTCTACAGTCAAGAAGAATATGCAGAATATAAAGCTGTGACTCTCTCAGATTCCACTGTCAAGATGCAGCCACCTTTCAAGACCAGAAACTTGAAAATAAAAAGAAAATTCTAAAATTATGAACCTGAAAGTAAAGGAGCTATGAAGATGTGTCTTGAGGATCTAATTTCTCCCTATTTATTTTAAATTTACTGAGCCACTGTTCAACTCTCAATTTTAGCAAGGCAATGGAAACCCATATAGGAGAAGCCAAAGCTGCAAATGGAAACTTTATCTCCTGACGATTTTATTTTATAAGATAAATATATTAACACATTCTTTCTCAATAAGTTTCTGTGGGGGAGTATGTGTAATGGGTTCCTTTCAACTGCTTTTGGGCTGGGATAGCTGACTTTTCTGCCGAAATTCATGATATAATTCCTGTAGTTGCTATGATTCTAGCAAAAAAAAAAAAAAAAAGCTAGACAAATACCTACCCTTCACATTGGTCAACCGATCACAATCTAATCATCTTAATAGATTTCTACACAGCCAGTATTATTTAAATACAACAGCTACTTAGATCACTCATGGGAAAATAACTCCATTTGAGGTCTCTGATACTTACCATGTCAGCTGTACAAAATCCAGATTTCTCAGAAAATTTCCAACCTGTTCCTTTGCTCTGTGTTACAAAGACTTCACAGCAATTGTCCGGTTTAATTAATCTATTCTGTTATGAGAAGGCTGGAAGTTAGCCAGGGTGTATGCCTTATGGTTAAGTTGTTGAAACCGTGTCGTCAATATGAAATTAAGATAGTACAGCTACGGGATGAATTCAGAACTCACTCAAAACTAGTCTACAAAGGTATCATGGAAGATAATAAATACACATTTGCCAATACATGGTTTTTCTGTGGAACATGGTTTCTTACGAATTACAGGATTTGGTCTTTAGAAGCTTCCTTCCTTAACCCAAGGTCTTATTTTATAGATGGTGGAAATGAGGTTGAGAGAGGCAGAGTAACTTGTCAGAGTTTGCCATGCCTTTTGAGTCCCACTCCAAGGCTCTTTCCTTACCATGTGACTTGCTGCCAAACTCTTCTCAATATTTGGCTTGAGGAAAACGAGTTGTGGGAATCCAAAAACCGCATATTCAATGCTCGGCTAACTTCAGTTTCTGCTCAAACATGTGAAAAGCAGGTAGGAATTTACAGAAGTGGAAAATGCAACGATCAGAAGGGACGACTGAAGAAGGAGGAAGTGCCCAAGGGGAACAGCCTCGTGCACTAGCTGCTGCTCCTCGGAGTCAGGCTGAAAGAAATATTCCTGGAGAGGATCCTGGAAAAACAAAAGAAAGAGAAATCTCATTTGCTCTGCCTCTCCTTTCTCAATAAGACAAGTTGACGCTGGCAACTCACACACCTGGAGAGCTGATGGAATAGCCTTTGGCACACTTGACCGTTCACCTGCCAGAGACTAGGCTGACTGAATGCACAGGACAGTTCTCGAAGCTCCTTTTTCAGGTGATAAGCCCAAACAAACCTCTCCCTTTTGCCTTTCTGAGAAGGACCAGACTAAAGAGGCTCCTCTCTACCTTTGAAGAAAAAATTCCAAAAGTCAGATTAGAAAGGCAGCATTTAATTTAAAGACAAACCTCTGACTCTTTGACTGGGAGTATTAGAGGTTTTCTTTTTAATGAATAGATTTTTAATGAGTAAAATCTATATAAATTACAGATTTTCAGTATGTGTTGGAATTCATACACTGCGCTATGTCATAGTAACAAATAAAGACCAAATGGCAGAGCCTTAATCTAATACAAGTTTTTAATGAAGTACATTCTCTTACATTCCAGTGTCAGTGTCACATTTCTTTCTATATAAAGGGGTTCTCTAGAAGCAGCATAGACAACACATGTGAGTGGGATAACATATGTACATTTTTCACACGCACTTCACCAGCAGTTTGGATTCATCAAGGACCTCCTAGAGACAGCCAGCTACTATTCTGTGGCTAAGGAGGCCCAATGGCACCATGATTAAGTGTTTGGCTGCTAACTGAAAGGTTATTGGTTTGAACCCACCAGCCGCTCCATGGAGGAAAAAGACCTGGTGATCTTCTTCCATTAAAAATACAGCCCAGGAAACCCTATAGGGTAGTTCTACTCTGTCACATGGGCTCGCTATGAGTCGGAATCAACTCAATGGCATCCAACAACTACAACATTCTGTGACTAGAATGCCCATACCCACAAAATTAGGATCAGAGAATATAGGACAGAGAATTAAACTTGGATCACAGCGGGAAGTGCCACATAGCTTATGCAGGTTTAGCCATCCAACCTTGCCGGGCTTTTCCAGTTAGTGAGCTGTACTAGAGAAGATGGTACCAGTTAGGATTCATGTACTCTATCCTTGTAGCCAAGGTGAGTTTGTAAATCACAATTTCTGCTACTAGTTGGCGTGTCAGTCTTAACTTCCAGTCACCATCTGATCAATAAATATTCTCTTAGTGCTTTACAAATACCTGGCACTGTGTTACGTACTCTTCAACCTTTCCTAATCATCTTTGGGGTTATCTTACCCTCTTCTTCTTCTCTAACCAGTAGTTCTACCTTGCCAATATTCAGAGCAGATTTCAGACTCAAACAGAATTGACCCAGAGTATCCTGCAGGGACTTTATAGCCTGGTGTGATTTGTGTTTAATTGTTATGTTTGGTGATTATTAATGGAAACGGGATCCTCGAATTCTCCACTTTTTTGAAAGGCAGGATGGTAGCATATGGATTCAGCACTGTACTCCCTTTTTACTGACGGGCAGGAGCACCGTGTCAGGCTGATTGGTTCCAGAACAGCGTATCAATTAGGCAAGCAGAGGTCGAGGGGGTCTTCAAGAACCCTCCTACCAATTGCTTCTCTCCAATTCTGACTGCTGGTGTTTTTATTCAGTACCTGTCACCTTATTGCCTAGTCTCTTTTAAATGATGGCTACTTAAGAAAAACAACAGAAATAAGTGAAGAATACAGAGAATCCTTCCTTGCAACTATTTCCGAAACATCCTTGACCATCAAACATCTGAGATCTATTAGATATTCAGGAGTGTCTCGGTGGCAGAACTGAATAAAATCTATATGAATTATATATTCCCTGTGCTTGTTGGGGAAACCCTGGTGGTGTGGTGGTTAAGTGTTACAGCTGCTAACGAAAAGGTTGCCAGTTCGAATCCACCAGGTGCTCCTTGGAAGCTCTATGGGGCAGGTCTACTCTGTCCTATAGGGTTGCTATGAGTCGGAATCCGGTTTTTTGTTTGATTGTTTGTTTTGGTATTTGTTGGGATGCTATGCTATAGTAATAAAGTTAAAAGAACAGGGGCTTAACCTAATAAAATTTGTATCTCACTCATCCAGAGTCCGATGCTTGTCCATCTGGTGTCTCAGGGATTCTGGCTCCTTACATCTTGTGAAACTACCATTTCAACACATGGCTTACAGCAGAAGACAGCCTGGAAAAATCATGCCTCTCTTCACTGCCTAGGACCGAAAACCCCAAGGCCATTGTGCTGTACTAGTTTCATGGCCCCAAACAACCTCCAGGGAGTCTTCCCACATGCACAGGAATGAAAGAAGACCCAGATATGGATAAGCGTTAGGCATCTCTATCACTTCCACCAATGGACGAACTCCTACAGTGTTGTTGCAGATATTTTAATTCCAACCATCTTCATAATCATCAGCACCTGTCATGTCTGAAGAGTGCAGCAAGTTCCGTTCCTTCAGGGACAAAGGTCTAGCAGTAGTTCCAAGCTCCTGTCTTCCCAGCCCACACGAGAGGCAAAAGTTGTCCATCACCAGCATCCAGGAACATCATGACATCTCTTGCTTACCTAGAAACAGATTGATTTCTGTTGGACCAGTCTAGCCACCAAAACTTCAAGAGCAACAGGATAAGAGAACTTTAATTCCCCAGAATTTCTTACAGCATGGGTAATAAGTTTCGGGTTAGAAAAGTACTCAGTGGTTTGGTATAAACTCACAAATGCTGAGGAATCATGTGTTAGCATGTAAAGCTGAAGTTCTTCCAGATACAGGATAAAAAAACGAGGAAGTTGGGGCCTGCAGAAGGACCCATTCCCTGAGATATGAACCCTCCCTAGGAATAACCCTATCTTTGATAAAGCTACTGAACTCAGAATGACATGAGTAAGAGCAACCTTTTATGAAAACCAATGACGTGGGACTAAGAAGGCAGCATTCAAGCATGAGGCAAAAATACAGATTTAAGGAAGTAAGTGCTAAGAACAAAAATAGTAGGAAAGATTTTGGATTCTCCCAAGGCCATGGAATTAGGACCGCAGTCAAATTTGATCAGATCTTCAAGGGCAGGTTACTGACACCTCACTTACACAGGGAAATGGTTTTAGTCAAGTTATTGGGGGTTCAGACTCTCAGGGGCCTTAGTGGATCAAGTACTGACTCAGCAGAACTTGAAGAAATGAAGATTCAGAAGGGTCTGGCTGAAGCAGGTCAAATTTTAAGTTGTACTGGTTGTAGATCCCCTGAAGTCCTGGAGGTAAACCACAGGAAATGAGGTGTAGCTGCTGTAAAGTAACTAACTCATTTTATATTGTCCCTTCCGGTGCCTTAAAGTTATGTCTTCTGAACACCTACAGTGAAATACACATACTTTTGCCTCTTACAGAACTTATCATACTGCCTTGTATTCATCTGGGAATTTACTGGAGCTTTTCCACCACTACCACTGTTCGTCACACACACACCTTGAGGAATTAAACCTAGACAAATTGCCTCCTTCATGGGGATCAGCACGGTGCCTGCCTGATGATCTTGTTGTTGCTAGGTGTTGTTGAGTCAATTTAGACTCATAGCAACCCCATGTGACAGAGTTTTCTAGGCTGTAATCTTTATGGGAACAAATTGCCAGGTCTTTCTCCTACAGAGCCACTGGGTTTATTCAAACTGCCAACTTTTTGGTTAGTAGCCCAGCACTTAATCCTTGTGCCACCGGGGCTCCTAGCAGATACTTAATTACCCTATTTCCTAACCTATCAGGTGGAAACAGTGGCAGAAATGACAAGGATAAAGGAGAGACAGTGCGGGTGATGGTTAGCACCAAGGCTATATATTATGACAGCGTTAGCAGAGATTTCAGCTTCAGTTCCACCATTTCCTAGGGTTGTGTTGATGATTAGATTAATTTAATATAAAATATTAATATAATTTAATAGGAAATTAATATAAAATTGTGAACATAAAAGCTAGCATGTAATAATCCTCAGTAAATGCTGGGTGCTATAATAGTTTGTTGCCCTCATTGAATAATGCACAAAGAGCCCTGGTGGCAAAATGGTTAAGTTGCTAACTGCTAACTGAAAGGCTGGTGGTTCTAACCCACCAGCTACTCTGCAAGAGAAAGAGCTGGCACCCTGCTTCTGTAAAGATTATAGCCTAGGGAACCTGGTGGTTCTACTCTGTCCTATAGGGTCACTGTGAGTTGGAACCAACTTGACAGCACATGACAACAACATGAATATGAACAAAGAAAGAAATGATCTCTTGGGGGTGGCTCACCATGATACCAGCTCAGCTGGACTACGGGAATATTGGGGGAGAAAAGGAACCAGGACCAGGTTCCTGGAGAAAGTCACAGCATGAGAAAGTCTGTTTTGTCTTGATGAAAGATTTGATGTCTGTCGAGAAATTTTAAGTATCAGCTAATTAGATTGGGGCATATGGAAAAGTAAGGGAAAACAGAACACATCTCCCAGAAGCCCTGAAATGACATGACGTAGCAGAGACCTTTAGTGGCTCCCCAATATGTCCTCCAGTTCTCCCATAAACCCGTGGCTGTCAAGTCGACGCGACTCGTAGAGACCTCATGTGTGTCAGAGTAGAACTATGCTCCATGGGGTTTCGGTGGCTGATTTTTTTGGAAGCAGATCTCCAGGCTTTCTTCTGAGGTATCTCTGGATGGACTCAAACCTCCGACCTTTTGGTTAGTAACTAAGCACATTAACTGTTTGCACCACCCAGAAACTCCACTTCTTCCACAGTACTTGGTTTTGCCTGGCACTGGCCACCCAGAATAAAGGCAGCTTGTTGTGGTCATGTGACTAAGGCCTGGCCAATGGAATATAAGTGAAGCTGTGTAGCAGCTTCTGGGAACCTTTCTTAAGAGACAGCAGTCATATTCCTTTTGTCCTTTCTTCCTGCCCCTCTTTCTTGCTGGCAGGAATGCAAATATGATGGGCAGAGCTAAGGTAGTCATCTTGGACCAAGAGGTGTCCTTGGGAATGGATACCCAAGCGGAACCACAAGAAAGAAGCAACTACAGTTGGAAGATGGACATCTCTGGATTCTAGTGTGTTAGACAAGTGCAGTCCCAGTTACTCCAGAAGACAAAGAAAGGAAGGAGAAGAGGGTGAGAATAATAAGACCCTGACAGCCTACAACCAGGTTTTTCTGTGAAAGAAAAATAAATCTCTATCTTTCTTAAGCTACCGTTACTCTGGGTCTCATTTTATGTATAAAAACCCATTACCATCGACTCAATTCTGACTCATAGAAACCCAATAGGACAAGGTAGAATTGCCCCATAGGATTTCCAAGGAGCTGCTGGTGGGTCCGAACTGCCAACCTTTTGGTTAGCAGCCCAGCTTTTAACCACTGTGCCACCAGAGCCCCCATTTTATGTCAGTCAAAATACGTCTTCAGTGGTAGTAACCTACTCTACTTATGTGGCTGTTGATGACATTTCCTCTTACTCTACCAGCCTTGGTTGTTCATTATATCCCATTCAATTTTCCTGGGATACTAGCGCTTATTATAACACTAATCTAATTTTAACTGTGTTATAATCTCAATTCCATTTAAATTCTCTTCAATGTAAAGGTTGAATGTTGGTCCTACTAGTGTCCATCTTGCTCGGCTATTGTCACAGTTTTCACAAATTTAATAAAAAATCGGGGGCCAGGACAAAGCTTCATGATTTTGTCTAGAGCTGGCCCAGGAACACCTTATTCCCCAGTGGTAATACATATGAAATCTTCTTTGAAAAGATTTCTGGCCTTCTTTCATCCTGAAGAGTCATCCCCAGACATGAACGCAGCATTCTCTATCACCCAGTATAAATCAGTATTCATTCTGGGTGAGCATTGATTTGCAAAGATCACTGAACACAAGGCGGCTCCTTATAATGGACAATGGACGAGGTTGGCAGCACCCACGCTGTACTTTCAGACAGCTCCTCCGCCCCGAAGCCGGGTCTCAGAGATACCGACTGCTGGCACGGTGGATTGTGCTGCTGACCCAGGCTGAGAAGAAGAAAGGAAATGGGAGGGAAGGCAGTTCCAGCCAGGTGGCACTCGGCAGTCAGCACCCTGGCTGCTACACATGCCATTATCTTACATGACTGATGGGAGGTCATGTTTTCAGGGTCAGAGCCCCCCACCTCCCCTCCTGTGACTACGGCAGCCCCGCACACAGAGTTTGGCCCTGGGATTGAAACTAATCTATTATTTAGTTGGCAGTGATTTTTTTTTTTTACACCTTGTATGTTTGTGCTATTTTATTATTTTACAAGCCTTGTTGTTGTTGTTTTTGTTCATTTTTGTTAGTTGCATCAAGTCAGTCCCAACTCATGACAACCTTAAGTATAACAGAACAAAAGGTTGTCCCGTCCTGTGCCATCTTTTTGATCTTTGATATGTCTGAATCCAATGCTGAAGCTTTGTGTCAGTCCATCTCATTGAGGTTTCTCTTGTTTACCAGCCTTAAACAGGTGTTTATTTTATTTAATCCTCATGCCAAGCTTTAGGAGGTAGGCTTAGAAGATACTGTCCTTCATATTTTAGAGCTGAGGAAATCCAGGCACTGAAGTTGCCAACCACATGTCCAAGACTGGCCTGTCCTCTCGAGGGGAGATTTGGGCTGCCCCTGAGACCTGGCCAGGGATATCCTGGAGGGTGGGCTTGGGGAGCTGTGAATCACACATGGAGAGTAGCTGAGAGGGGAGGCCAGCAGAAGGCTGAGGTGGATTTCACACTCCCCCTGCTTGAGGCCCTGGTCAGTCCTTCTACTGGGAGCTGGAGCTGCCCTCCAAGCAGGGCAGGGGGCTGAGTCCCCAGTAGGCAGCCCAACAACTCTGCGCAAAACACAGACCTGGCACCTAACACACATTTTCTCTGCCCCGTGTGTGCCTGGAAATTACTTGAGCATCGGATGAGATCCATCTTACTTTTGTGACTTGATTGCTTTTTCATTAAAAAAAAAAAAAAAGGAAATAGATACAATCTCTTCTTTTGTTGTTTTGCGATAGTTCTAGTAGCCAATGCCACATTGAGCCAAAAAGCAAGTGTGCGCTCTCTGCTACTTACAGAGTTAAGGGGACGTTTGACCTGAAGTAGGAATTGTATAGCTTAGGACTAATACTCAAAGAGGGGACAGACACACATGAAAAGACGGACTGGAAAAATAAATCAAGATTCCAGTGTTCTCAAGCACAGGCCCTGCGTCAAGTAAAATAGTCTGCTGTGGAGTTAACGGGCTTAATAGATGGGCAGCTATCAGGCTGATGCACGATTGTATAAACACTTGGAAAAGGAGTGTACTGGGACATTGCTGGCTGTTCTTTTCACATGGGCATAGAAGAGCAATGTGCAGCAGGATGCACGTTATCGTCTGTTGTGATTTCACCACTGAACACCCAGGGAAAGGTTGGGATGCAATTAACAGAGCAGAGTGACCTGCGGTGGGGGTTAACCTGCCAGGGCAGATGCAGCCATAAATCAGCATCCCGACCTCATGCAGATGACATCAGAAAGAAATTATAAAGCGTGGCTTTAAGGCAGTGAAATGAGACAGCACTACTCTATCCAGACAATGGTTTTGTTTTGTTTTTTTTCCTAGAAACTAGAAGAGGTCTGTAGAGACAGATGGACTTTCGGTTTTTGCAAACTGTAGAACAGGGAGACAAAATGCAATATGCACAGAGAATCCATGTCAGTTGTCTTTATGCTTTTTTTTTTTCTTTGCCAAGAAAGCATAGGCTCAGTTTTATTATGTGACAAAGGATGTGCTCTGTTTTCTTTAAAGCCTAATAGTATTTTTGCTAACAAGAGAGAGAAATTTAAACCTTTATTACCTTTTTTTTTTTTTTTTTTGGAGAAGTGATTAGAGCTTATTTACGAGCAGACATCCATTTATCACGATGTTAAGAAAGCAAAAGGATTTGTTGAATGCCACCTGCGTGCCAGGGGTTTACCTTCTTTATCTCTTTAATATTTTCATGACATCCCTCAGAGGCAGATTTTACGGGGACCATTTTGCAGATGATGACACTGAGTCCCAGAAAAATTAAATACTTTTCCTGAAGTCACACGAGGAATGCATGTTAGAACTGGAATTCAAAAGTTCGAATGACATAAAGTCCAGGTTACCATCTCAGAGTACTGAGGTTGCTCTACTATGGAATTCTCCCACGACCTCATATCAGTGTTGGCAGTAATTTTACACAGGGTAAAGGAATCAGGGTGATAAACTGCCTAACTGTTCTTGAGGATCGGCTCTGTGCCCACTCTTTTACTTGCATTGTTTGGAAGAGTCAAGGTTAAGTCCTAAGTATACTGTCTACCTCAGAGTCAGCACTCAATATATGTTGTTATTGCTACTGCTTCAGTCAGTCCTTTCAACACACTTGTCACTTATATAATTTCATATCCATCGTAGAGGTAAAAATGAGCCCTGGTGGCACAGTGGTTAAGCACTTCGCTGCTAATCGGAAGGTCTGCAGTTCAAACCCACCAGCCACTCCACAGGAGAAAGATGTGGTGGTCTGCTTTCATAAAGACTTACAGCATTGGTAACCCTATGGTGCAGTTCTACTCTGTCCTATAGGGTCGCCATGAGCCAGAATTGACTCAAGGGCAGTGTGTCTGGTAGACGTAAAGAAAGGAAGACTCAGACAGATTATGTAACTTATGCAATGTTTCACACAACCGGTAAGCCAGAGCCAGGAGAGACACAAAATTTTTTTCAATTCTGTATCACATCGTCCCTATATCACAGTCTCCATCCATAATTAAAGATAGAAGAGACCTTGAAGCTGTGCATCCCCAAATAATATATGTATAAACTGAGGGCTCAGGAGGGGAAAGAACTGGCCAAGGTTGCAAAGGTAGGTAGGGAGGGAGTCGGGTGGGTGGAGTCCAGTCTTGTGAGCATCCTGCTCTCCCAAGGGTGGAATGTACAGCCCAATGGCTACGAAGGCAAGGCAGCACATCAGGTACCTGAGGCTGCAAAAGGAATGTCATAGTATTTCATTTAGAAAACTACACATGGATTCAGGGAAAGAAGATTTGGATAAAAAAGGATTGGACCTTTTACGTGAAATATGAGCTCAGAACGCTCACAAGTGGCCAGGGTTACTAAATAATTAATCAAGAGCAGGCGAGTGGCAGTTTGAAATGTAAATGGGATGGATGAAGGTGTGATTCTGTCATCCAGGAGAGGCCGATGTGACTGGAATTGTGAACTGGCCATACCTCCTCCCAGTGCACGCACAGACAAAAGACGAAGTGAGTCTTTCAGACAAAGGTCCCCAGCACCCCTAATTTCAGCCTTTGACCTGCAGTTCACGTTCATGTCCCTGTCCCCAAAGAGATGTTAAAAAATGTTGAAGACCCAGCTAGGCATAAGGGAGGGGAAGCAAAGCCATCTAAAGAAATGTTACCTGACAAGGCTGCAGGCGACACACTTGAGAACACCTTTATTTTCCTTATGTTTTCCTGCTTCTTGAAGAAAATGCACCTTTTGTCTCTCCTCCCTCTCCTTTCTTCCTAAATTCTCTGGAGCTCTTCCTGCAAATGTTTCTGTGTGACTCAAAAGCAGATAACAGCTGCAAGCAAAGCAACAAAAAAGATTGACAATGGGAAAAAGAGCAGGTGAGAGAGAATATTTTACCTTATCAAACCAGGAAATGCTGTGGCTTAAAAAACATAAATAAAGCCTACGAAACACAAAATGTCTCTCCGCTAACCAAACATTCACCAAAAATCTTTATTCTAGTGAAATATGACAGCTTGGCATTTAAACCATAGAGTCTGAGATCCGGAAGGCAATGTTATGGCTAGCGCAGCCTGGTACATAAACCCATTGCCAAAACCCATTACTGTCAAGTGGATTCTGACTCTTAACTACCCTCTAGGACAGAGTTGAACTGCCCCATAGGGCTTCCAAGGACAGCCCGGTGGATTCGAACTGCCAACCTTTTTGGTTAGCAGCCGTAGCTTTTAACCACTACGCCACCAGGGTTTCCTACTATGTTTGCCTGGTACATAAAAAACTATGTTTGCTTGGTACATAGTAGGTGATAAAATCTATCGGTTCTTTTTTTCCTCTGTCCTTATCTAATATGCCTTCCTGCACAGGCAAGACTCCCCTTAAATTCGTTAACCTCTCCAGGTTTCAGTTTGCTTCTCTGTAAAATAGAGATGGTCCTGGTGCCCACCTCACAGGGCAATGTACATGAGGCCTGAACCCCTGCCTGGCACTCTCATGAACTAGTGTAGTTATCATTGTTACCATTCCAGACTTAGGAAACAAGTGTGTGCAGCATGGAGTCTCTGGGTGGTGCAAATGGCTAACTCGCTGAGCTGCTAACCAAAAGATTCGAAGTTCAAGTCCACCCAGAGGCACCTTGGAAGAAAGGGTTGGAGATCTACTTCCAAAAAATCGGCCATTGAAAACCCTGTGGAGCACAGTTTCGCTCTGACACACATGGTGTCGCCATGAGTTGGGGTGATTTTTTACGTACAGCCCAGTAGGGAAGCATGGTTTGTCCAGGGAAACTGTCAATACCTCTGGGTAGCCAAACCACAGGGTTCAAATACAGGGGGTGGCAGGACAGACTAGGAGAAAGGCAGGCATGGGCTAGGACAGGGGGATGAGAACTTGGGCCTCTGGAGTCATGTCGTCCAATGAGGGTAATGCGAAGCCTGCTAGACCTGGAGAAAAAGTGGCTGAAGTGGAATGGAGCCAGATACAAGAGAAAGTTAAAGATGATCAAACTGATGCAAATTGAGAGAGAAAGTGGAAGATGTTAAGGAAACGAATAAATGGCATTTGTTTGTGTTACTCTAATACCACATTAGGTAAAGTAGAGGGTCAGCAAAAATGAGGGAAACCCTTCAATGAGATGGGTTGACACAATAGTCCAAATAATGGACTCAAACATACTGAGGATCATGGAGATGGCACAGGATCAAGTAACGTTTCATTCTGTTATACATAAGGTCACCATGAATCAGAGCCAACTCTACGTCAACTCACAACGACACCACTGTCAGGGCTTAGGTGAAGGATGAAGGTGGGAGGGGTGCAATGGGGCACTAAGCTGCCACCTTGTTCAGGGGCTGAATCCCTTGAGTGGGTTCTCAGCAGCCCTCAGGATTCTCCACCCTGAGATGTTACTGTCATTTCCTGGTTCTTCTTCCAACTGTCGGCTACCTCCCTGCCTCTCTCCCTCCCCTTCCTCTTGCACCTTTGTTTTCTCTCTGCTGCTCTGTCTTCCTCTCAACTGTTCTCTACCTGTCTCCTCTCCTTGTCTTTATCACCCTTACTTACCCTCTCTCCTCTGGAACAACACAGATGTGATTTCCTCCCCAAAGAAGCCTGTGCCTGCCTTACGATACTCTCCACACATCTTTCCTTTTCCGTACATTTCCACTTTTTGTTGGTGGTTGTGAGTGAAGGCCAGCGTCAGAATTTGAAGGGCCAAGGGTAACCGAGAAGAAACAAGTAAGGTTTTGTTTATTTTATTCCAAATGATTCCTAATCCTTTCTTCACTTCCTTTCCCTCACCTCCCACCCCATCCCTATTATTTCAAGTATTGTCCAACTGGGCACCAACTATCTACTTGGAGAGTTCTGATTATTTTCTAAATAGAAGCTCATAAAAATATACGAAAGTAATCTATAATGGAAATAAAAATAGAACACAGCTACACACAACTTATCCTCCTATGTAGCCACAAATTGCCATGATGCATCTATTTTTCCAAACGTAAAAACCTACTTCTTGATGCTTTACATCTCAGGGAGACCATGTTACATAACTCTTAAGTTCATGGACACTTTCTTTCCAAGCATTTATTATTTATGGTATGTATTTCTACAGAAAGATGATGATACGGTTCATAATTTAAAACTTTATTGGCAGGACTTCTAAAGCTCCGTAATTTTCAAGGACATCCACTGCTTCGCTAAAAAATATACTTTTTGGAAATTGAAGTTCAACGCATCAACTGGGATATATTACTTTCAAGAAATTCAAAGTTAATTTCTATTTAATCTGGGAAATATTTTCCAAAGGGAAAAAAAGACTTCATTCTTTAGGCAAAAGTCTGAGCTTTCACTATCACAGTGAGCACGTGTGGAGGAATTGAGCTGTTAAGGGTGGGTATATATGTATGTGTGTGTTTTCATTTCTCAAAGAACCATAGATTTACACACAGAATATTGTAACCAGCTATCCTTCATGCCCATCGAGTATGGAGTAAGAAGCTAGTGGCTTAAACTAGAGTGAGAGGATTTAGGTTCACCAGGAAAAAGAAAAGAGTTCCTGACAATGAGGACTGTTAGGACATTAATCACCCAATTGCCATCAAGTTGACCCTGACTGATGGCAACCCCATGTGTGTCAGGGTAGAACAGTGCTCTATAGGGTTTGTAATGGCTGGCTTTTCAGAAGTAGATTGCCAGACCTTTCTTCAGAGGAAGGAGCCCTGGTGATGCAGTGGTTAAAGCACTCGGCTGCGAACTGAAAGCTTGGCAGTTCAAACCCACCAGCCACTCCAAGGGAGAAAGATGTGGCAGTCTGCTTCTGTTAAGATTTTATAGCCTTGGAAACCCTATGGGCAATTCTGCTCTGTCCTATAGGGTCACTATGAATCAGAATTAACTCGACTGCAGTAGGTTTGGTTTGGGTGGGTTCTTCAGAGGTGCCTCTGCGCAGACTCAAACCCCCAAGCTTCCAGTTAGCAGCCAAGCATGTTAACCGTCTGCACTACCCAGGGACTCCGAAACATTAGTAGAAGTTGCCAAAGAAGACAGGAACTTCCTTCCCTGGAGGACTTCACCATTGCTATAGGCCTTCTTCTCTCTAGGAGGGCTTAGGTTTGTTATCCTCTCAAAAGGTGCCAGCTTGAAAGGGAAGCAGCAAGACAAGTTCCCCAAGTTCTTCCATGCCACTCATCTTTTCCAGGACCACAGAGCAGGATGGCAGAATGTGTACTCTAAGGTCAAAGTTCTGCTCTGCCACTTACCAGCTGTGGGATCCAGGGCAAGTCATTTATTTTCACTCTGCCTTAAATTTTTCAGCTACACGGTAAACATGATAACAAGCATACATCCCTCCTAAGCTTATAGTGAAGGTAAAGATAGGTGTGAATGTGCTTATTAAGGAGAAGCCCCCTAAAAGGGTTGACCCTCATTATGTGCCGCATGAAATGCATGGGTTGGTAGTCCATGATTCCTGTCCCCAGTGGGGATTAAAAACCTGCAGAGGTGCTAATCAGAGTTTCCAGGCCTTCGGGTCTCAATTGCAGGGCTTCACACGTATAAGAAATGTGTTAACTTGTACAAATAGACAATTCAAAGGCCAAATCAGTGCATAACCGATCTCCAGTCTCTGACGAGTTTACACTGATTCCTTTGGGTCCGTACAATTACTAAGAAAGTCCCAAAATGTCCATTTGGACAATGACTCCCAGTTAAACCATAGACTTGATGTCTGTCCATGCCAAGGATCAAAGACCCCAGAGTATCATTCACTCTAACCACGCTGATGAGCTTGACTAGATCAGCCCCATGAGTCTAATCCGTCTGTAACATTTTTGCAGATAGAAAAGCTGACAGATTCACCATGGCCTTCACAACTAGAAATGATGGAGCACTATCTGGTTTGACCTGTACCCATTGCCGTCAGATTCTGACTCATGCAACCCCATAGGGCAGAGTAGAACTGCCGCATAGGGTTCCCAAGGAGTAGCTGCTGGATTTAAACTGTCAACTTTTTGCTTAGCAGCCAAACGCTTAACCACTGCACCACCAGGGCTCCATCTGATTTGACAACCTCTCAAAATCTACCTACAGACGAGACCAACCCAGGTAATCCAGACCTCATAAGTGAGTATCATCATCAACTTCCCTTTTGAATACATTTACTATTTCTCCTCAAAAGCCCCATAGTTAACTGAGCCAAAGCCACATTCACAACGAGAACAATATCTGGGTGTGTCTAGTTATCATTTCACTTTCCTTTGAATGTAACTTAATATCAAGCCCAGACCATTAACCTAAAGTTTTCAGGAGTGGTACAAGTTTGTTCTATAAACATATTTTCAGGGATAGAGCCTTAGAGTTAAGATTGTATCTCCAAAAGAAGTCACTGAAAACAGACCAAAGACGGAGGAGGACCTTATCACTGACCTCTGGAGGCTGGAACCAAGGAGGAGGCTGGTCTAGGTTGCTTCCATAGACCGTCACTTGTCCCCACCACTGGTGTCTTCTCAGCAGGTGAGGTCCAGACCCCTGATATGGCAAGGAACCTTCTCCCACGGGCACATCTCCAACACGGTGGAGTGAACAGCCCTCCCACCACCATCTAATCCATGGACACAGGCAGGCCTTGGTTTCTAGAAACCAAGTACAGTAAAACCGAGAAAACTGGAATCTGCATAAGGCGAAAATCTGTCAGAGAAGGAAAACACAAACATTTTCCACTAAAATGAATAATAGAAAAAGTGATAAGACTGCACACTGTCAAAGGCAGAAAAGCTACAAGATCCAGAAGAGAAAGGCAGTCCTGTCAAGTTCCGGCTTTCACAACCCACCATCTCCTGCCAAAGCTGGCAGTCAGTTGAAATGACCTTTCTTGATGAATAGCTCTCTTAGTTATTTCACCTAAGAACTTAAAGTATGATGCCTTTTATGCCTGAAATACAATTTGGTAAAAATAAAAATGGTTATGATCTATATATTTTATGATATATATGTATATATTTTTCAGCATCTGTAAATGTTCTCAAGCTTCAGTAACTCCTTTACTATTTCATGAAGGTTTGGTTGACTGCCTTTGGGGCATGAGGGGTAGAAGAAGGATTTAGCTAAAAGTAGCCCTGGCAGTGCAATGGTTAAGCGCTTGACTGCTAACCAAATGTGGGTGGTTCGAATGCACCATAAAGATTTACAGCCAGATCCCACTTGGGTGAGTGGCATCTGAGGTCTTAAATGCTAGCAAGTGGCCATCTAAGATGCATCAATAGGTTTCAACTCCCCTGGAGCAAAGGAGAATGAAGAACACCAAAGACATGAAGTAAATATGAGCCCAAGAGACAGAAAGGGCCACATAAACCGGAGACCACATCCGCCTGAGATCAGAAGAACTAGATGGTGCCTGATACAACCGATGACTGCCCTGACACGGAACACAAGAGAGAATCCGTGATGGAGCAGGAGAACAGAGGGGTGCAGACTTCAAATTCTCGTAAAAAGACCAGGTGTAATGGTCTGACTGAGACTAGAGGGGCCCCTGACTTCATGGTTCCCGGACCCTCTGTTAGCCCAAGACTGGAACCATTCCCAAAGCCAACTTTTCAAACAAGGATTGGACTGGACTATAATACAGAAAATGATAGCGGTGAAGAGTGAGCTTCTTGGCTCAAGTAGACACGAGAATATGTGGGCAGCTCCTGTCTGGAGGTTAGATGAGAAGGCGGAGGAGGACAAGAGCTGGTTGAATGGTCACGGGGAATACAGGGTGGCAAGGAGGAGTGTGCTGTCTCTTTAGGGGGAGAGCAGCTAGGAGTACACAGCAAGATGTGTATAAGTTTTTGTATGAGAGGCTGACTTGATTTGTAAACTTTCACTTAAAGTGCTATTAAAATATATATATATATATATATATATATATATATATATATATATATATATATATACAGCCTAGGAAACCCTATGGGGCAGTTCTACTCTGTCACATAGGGTCACTATTAGTCAGAATCAACTCAATGGCATACAACAACAAAAGCATGAAATGTAGAGTATGAAAAATTCCATGTTTTGAACACTTTTTGGCTCAATCTGTATGCTAAGCAAATAATCCAAGAAGCTGGACTATATGAAGAAGAACCAGGCATCAGGATTGGAGGATGACTCATTAACAACCTGCATTATGCAGATGACACAACTTTTCTTGCTGAAAGTAAAGAGGACTTGAAGCACTAACTGATGAAGATCAAAGACCACAGCCTTCAGTATGGGTTACAACTCGACATAAAGAAAACAAAAATCTTCACAACTGGACCAATAAGCAACATCACGATAAATGGAGAAAAGACTGAGGTTGTCAAGGATTTCATTTTACTTGGACCCACAACCAACACCCATGGAAGCAGTGGTCAACAAATCAAAAGACGCATTGTATTGGGCAAATCGGCTTCGAAAGGCCTCTTTAAAGTGTTGAAAAGCAGAGACATCACCTTGAGGACTAAGGTGCGCCTGACCCAAGCCATGGTGTTTTCAGTCGTCTCATATGCATGTGAAAGCTGGACAATGGATAAGGAAGACCAGAGAAAAATTGACGCCTTTGAATCGTGGTGTTGTTGAAGAATATTAATATACCATGGACTGGCAAAAGAGTGAAAAAATTTCTGTCTTGGAAGAAGTACAGCCAAAATGCTCCTTAGAAGAAAGGATGGCGAGACTACGTCTCACACATTTTGGACATGTTATCAGGAGGGATCAGTCCCTGGAAGAAGAACATCGTGCTTGGTAATGTAGAGGGTCAGTGAAAAACAGGAAGACCCTCAGTGAGATGGACTGACACAGTGGCTGCAAGAATGGACTCAAGCATAGCAACAATTGTGAGGATGACACAGGACCGGGCAGTGTTTAGTTCTGTTGTACCTAGGGTCACTATGAGTCAGAATCAACTGGACCACCTCTAACAACAGCAACAAGAATTAGTAATTGGGAAGGACAGGCAGAAGAATGTTAGAGAGGGAATTGCCTGTCAATAAGTAAGAAAGAATAAACAAATTAGAGATAGATAAGTACTAGAGTCCAACCACAGAGCAAGGGCATAAAAATAGATCCTTAGGAGGCTTCTATGAGCTGGAAAAGTAGAGGAAGTAGAGGGGACCTATCTAATAGGGTGGGGGGATTAAGGGAGTCTCACAGCAAAGGAGGGGTTGCAAAAGGCAAGACTGGATTTCTTTCTTTACTACCTACTTACGAAACAGAGAAATGGAAATTTCTTGCTACATCCCCTCCCGTTTGAGAATGTGTCTAGGAAGGAGAGGAATCTTGTCTCTTTCACTCATTATCCCAAACTGTGGCACTAGCTACATACGCATGGCTTCATATGCTCTATCGTGGGTCAGTCTCCGTCCAGGACTCATCCTGGGCTGGTAGAAGATTCTTCTGCCCCCATCTGGCAGGGTCAGGCACAACGGGGGGGACTAGCTATTGCTTGAACTTGAATGAATGAACGTACGTTCAACGTGTTCAAGAGCCTGAACTGAGTTTTCTGTTCCTGACATTCCTAGATCAAGGGTTGTATTCTTAAAGCTTGAGGACTGCATGATGCTCACCACTGTTTTAAAGAAAATATATTCCAGATGCATGGTGTATTCTAGTTGAATATGAAAGAGGGGCTCATTTGATTTACGATAGCCCATGAATCTAGCATTGATCCCTGTCTCCACCTGGTACCTCTTCTGTATCTCCAAAACTTCTATTTCTTCACAGAAATGCCCTGGAAAGTAGAAGATAAAATCATTGAAAATTAAGAAATATAGACAAGACAATATGCTGCTATAATGAAATGAGTTCTGTACTTGAAGTCTAAAGATCAAGGTTCAAAAACATCTCCACCCATGACTAATTGAGTGACTGTGAACAAGTCATTGACCTCTCTGAGCTCCAGCTCCCCTTGTCCATTACGCAAAATTCCAACACACTACCTGTCCTCATAGGATCATGGTGAAGCTTAGACGAAGTAGAGCACTTGATGGCCCCCGGCCCAGGCCCTGTCCCCACAAAAGTGTTTAATGAACATATTTCCGAAGTACTGAGGGATCATCTACTAAAATCTCACTATTCCCAGGAATTAGTTTATACTACTAAAATGTCTACATGAACCTCTAAAAGAGATTGCAATATCTTTTGAGACCACACCCTTTCAATTTCCCTGGGACGTGTTTTCTGTGGGAGAACCTGGAGCTGTCTCCTAAAAACAACTCCTTGTGGCCTTTTCAGCCAGGACCCAGAGAAGCAGTTCCAGAAGGCACAGCAGCTGTGGCTTCAAAAGTGGAGGACAAGCCCCTTGTTCTCAGGTTACTACCTACAGCTTGCCTCTAGCAAGAAATTAAATCACTCTGGCCACAGCTGGAGAAAAGCATTAGGCCATAAGCTCTTTGCAAAACCATAAGCACAATGAGGACAGGAACCCCATCTGTTTAGATCACCACTGTTTTCCTGTTCCTGAGGAAGACATTGCACACAGGACTCACTAAGGACTGATGAGTACATGAACAAACACGGGTAAAATACTGTCCTGGATGCCTGCATCATGACTGTAAGCTCCAGGGCACTGGTGGAAGAAGGCCCAACAATGGAGCCACGTAAAGACCGACTTCATGAGCCTGTGCCTGGAGGAGTGGGGCCGGAGGATGAGGGAGAAGGGCCTCCATGGGGACAGAAGTTTCCAAAAAGGGGCCGTAGCATCAAAGACACGTTCAGCCTACTTTGCGGACATTGCCTATGGCCATCCCTGCAGCAGAATGGGTCACAATTCCCTTGCTCAGTCACATCAGAGAACAGACAGGCCCAACTGAAACATATACTCTGAATTGTCTGTATAGCGCCTGCTGCTAAATTCTCTCATTTCAAATACTCGTTTCAGCCCCAAATCATGCATTATTAATTTCCTGTTCCAGGGACAAGCTGCATAGCCTGTTTGCATCCTCCCAAGCCTAGCTCCAATCTGGGCATATAGCAAAGGAACAAGTAGCATTCAGTGAACGCTTGGAAGTATGCTGGGTATTCAGGAACTTGAAATGCTCAGGCAAGGAGAAGATGAATCATCTCAGAATAAATTTCTGGATCGGGGTAAGGAAATTTTCTTAAACACATTTCCATATTGTTAGGGAAGCATTTCCTCTTCTGAACTGAAGTGACTCTCTTGCCCCGCAGTCTATTCCTTGCTTTATTCTGAACCTCAGGTAATGTCATCACCAGCCACTGCATCGTCTGTCATTCTCTCTCTTTCTCTCCCTCTCCGTCTTTCCTCATAATTTATTGGTCACTGTATCCTGCCCTGTCCTATCGGGTCGCTATGAGTCGGAATCGACTTGACGCACTGGGTTTGGGTTTTTTTTGGTTTTGTATCCTGCCTATTTTACTTTCCAAACCTGCCTCCAGTCTATTACTTCCTCTCTCTCTCTCTTTCCATCTCAAGACATACCTTAACTACTTATCTAGACTACCTCTGTGCCTCCCATACCGATCTTACAGTCTGCAGCTCTCTACCTCCACTCTTTCCTCTCCTAACCCATTCATCAGAATGTCATCTAAGTGTTCTTTATAAAACATAAATCTAAGTGTGTCTTCATCCCACTAAAGGCCATTAGTGACTCCCCACGGCCTCTGGAGGCTATCTTTCTCAGTCTGGGCTCCCATGCTTCTTGCACTATATGCCCATCAACACCAAACTACCACATCCCGAGCAATCACTACTGCCAGAGACATAAAATTTCCCTCACAAAGCACTATGAGGTAGGCATTGTCACCCCATTTTACAAATGAGGAAACAGACTTGAAGGGATAGATACATCATTTGCAGACTGCTAAGAACTGGCAGAGTCAGGATCCCCAGCCAGGCTGGCTTGATTCCAAAGGCACTTCCCTGGAGTACCTCCATTTGGTGTCACTTAAAAGTTCTGAGTCCTCTTCAGTTTCGCAGGGCCAGTTGAAACTAGTTTCTCACTCCATCTGAGGTATCTCCATGATTAAATCATGCACCACTCTGTAGCTTACTTGTAATTCTCTGTCCTGCCCTGCCCTGCAAGACTGAATTCCTTGAAGATGAGGATTGTTCTGTGTCCCCAGGGCTGAGCACAGTGCTGTCTCAAAAAAAGATTAATTGAATCAATTAAAGGTGGGATAAATGAATGAATGAATGTCATGTGCTCAAGTGGTCACTTTCCTCTGTTTCTCCCATAAGAAATCTCAATTTATTTGCTTGGCTATGTTAGAAATAACTTTGATGGTTAAAGGATATTATCAGTTCAAAGGTAAATTTTCAACATTTAAGGGTGGAGGAGCCCTTACAATACAAATGCTCTTGTTTTTGTCATTGTTGTTGCTGTTTTTGTTTACTATGGAATGTCACCATGCTTGAATTTTAAGCAGATGGGTTTGGGTTCCATTCATAATTTCCCTGATTTAGGAAAAGTCATTATCACAGAAGGAGACAGTATCACTTGCCAACTGCTAGAGCCCAACAGCAGGCTTTGGTCTTGGCACACGTGGCTTCTATTTTATGTTACCGGTGATCTTGCCACAAGCTGCTTGTAGTATTTGTCCTGCTGATGATGTGGGCAAAGTATAAAGCCAGGGCTCACCCTTCTAGGGGGGACATTGAGATTCCTGGGCATTGCACCAATTCAGCCATATGTCACCACAGAAAGTAACTGCTTTTTCCATATATGATCTAACTAATGTTGCAAATGCCTGTTTTGCCTGGATCCTTTTACAGGACCTGTGCAAAATATGCTGTGAGCTTTCACTCCAGATTTCTTTCTTAGGATGAATGGCTCTGAACACACTTGGGAACAAGCTCTTATTCTGTTCATAAAAAATGATAATTATTCCATAGGCTAATTCCCATCGAGTTAGTTACATGGATGAAGTTCTGGCTCACGAACAGGAGCCGAGGGAAACAGGGCTCCTAATGGCCAAATACATCCCAATGTTCTCCTTTCAATTCTTTCATTTTTCTGTCTTTACCTTTTAGAAAATGTTAATGTATTCCTGATGAATTCAGTGCGAAAAAAAAAATATGTTTATCAGCTTGGGTTTAAAATTTTTATTCATAATAAGAATACGGTGGCAGTGCCAAGGCTCCCCCAGGTCGATCCACAAACACTTGCCAGCTACTCAGGACATCAGAAAATAAAATGACCACAAAGAATAGCTCAAAGCATGGGATTCGGATGCCAAAACGGTAAGCAAGTGTATCTTAATCAGGTATGGATGCTTTGTTCAAGATGCACCGAGTTGTGAAAAGCAGGCTCTGATGGCAGACACCCCGGAAGTTGTCAGTTGGTAATTGCATAAGTTGTGCCTTTAGCCAGGGCCAAATGGATGATAAGTTTGTCACTGTTAACAGGTGCTAGTTATTTGGAGCAAACCATACTTTCTCTTGCAAAATTAAGCTACCAAATTTCTTGAATATATTTCCTTATCAATAAAATGAGGAGGGAGATAAGCACTGTGGTCCTGTTCCACTCAGTCTCTGATCCTAAGTGCCTTTGAGTTTCCATCCATCTCTCTTCTCCTAGAAGTCCCTGGGTGGGGTAAATGGTTTAGCACTGGGCTACTAACCGAAAGGTTGGTGGTTCAAACCCACCCAGAGATGCCTCAGAAGAAAAGGCTAGCCATCTGCTTCCGAAAGGTCACAACCCTGGAAACCATATGGAGCATAGTTCTACTCTGCACATATGGGGTCGCCATGAGTCAGAATCGACTCAATGGCAACTGTTTGGTTTTGGCTTGGTTCTCTTTTCCCTTAGGTTCCTCTGAAGCTCTAAGCCCCCTCACCCCCATGTAGATGTCCACAACCCCTCCCCACACACTGAACCCATCTGGCCTTGTACTTTACACAAGAGAGTCCACCTCAATGGCTTAAATGCTTCCCTTGGTAAACGACTGCACACAAAAAAAGCCTGCAGGTCCACAGCCTGCATCCATTGCCGCAGCTGCGTTCTTTAGACTGTTGTGAAAAGAACTCCAGCACGACACAGCTCCTCTTAGCTTCCCCTGAAGCGCCAGGGGAAGGGAAAAAAAGAATAACTCCAAAAACAAAGCAGCTGGGGGAGAGAGAGATGTCAGGATTGGATCAGCCTTCGCCCTCACAAGGCTCGGTACCTGTTGACTTTGCTCTATTCTTCTCAACTGTAAACAGAACAGTGCAGGAACCTCCAAGGCCCAGAAGATACATCCTGGCCACAGGGGCGCCTCGAAAGACTCCCCTGGTGTCTGGAGCAAACAGTGCTGCTTGCTCTGTGGTCAAATCAGGGACAGCCAGTCCTCCAGTTGTTTGATTTCTAAACCTGCCTCCATATCCCCAAGGCCTCTCTGAGAGCCCAGGGCTTGCAAATCAACACAGCATTTAATTAACTGCACATTAAAGTTTCCATCTTTCAAAGAAGGGAATTAGGGACAGTGCACTTTCTGAAGCATTCACTAATGAAAAAATAAATTCTAAAGCATCCCGAGCTCAGGGTGGTTCTTACCATTCTAGGTGGTTGCCTACCCTGACTCTCAGGGTTCAGCCAGTTCCTGTAAATATACGACAACATCCGGGTCCCTCTTACATGCAAAAATGTTTAACTCTCTGATATCCAGTCTTGGGCACCCTCAATTATCCTTAAGAGTTTTCAGGAAATGCTCAAGAATGTTTCTAAGCATAGTTATTTGTGAATTCCTTTTTATTAAAATAAAGGGTATATATACAGTACTTTTAAGAGAGGCATGAGTAATAAAATTAAATAACTGTCTCAGCCATCTACGGAATGGTCGTGAGTTACTGCCACACCCAGAGTTTACAGATTAGTGTGCATCACCACTAAGAAGGAACATAGTACAACAGGCTTGACTTTAAGGAGCAATAGAGATGGTGAAGGAAACAAAGTGGTAGACAGGCCAGAGTCTATCCAGTGCAATTCACCTCAAACAGCCTTGACCCATGACATCAAAATTACCCGCTAATTCTGGTTATATACACATACAAACACTACACACACACACATCTGACTGGGGGTCAAAAAACACAGTAAGTGAAAAGAGTACTATTCAGGAGTAGGTAGGTACTAGTCCTATTCCTGTTTGCTTCTCTGCTCTTCCTTTACCTCAACCAAATACCAAGATTGCCACCTACGAGACAGCCGAGAGCGACTGTGGCCCTTTCTATTATAGTTATTGTCATATCATTTTTTTCCTTCAGTGTTCCTAGTCATGCAATTTTTTTACTTAGGTTCATATTTCAAGATTTGTTTCTTTTTCCATAGTATTTTTTTTTTCATTTTGTTGTGGAAAAATATGTATAACATGAAATTGGCTATGTGCACCATTAAGCACAGTTACAATGTTGTACGACCATCACCACTATTTCCAAAACTTCTCATCACCCCAAAGAGAAACTGTAACCACTAGGCAATAACTCTCCATTCTCCCCTCCCCCCGCCATTGAATCAGTCTTAGAAGGAATTGTCTTGTAACACTTTGTTTAGTTACATGTCCATGTACATGGTTCCTTCCAATGTTATCAAGTCTTTGAGGAAAAGACCGGAGCTTATTTAACTTTGTATTATGCACTGTGCCTATTTATGTAGTCATACTACAAAATTTTATTTCATTTCTATTATGTGCCAGGAAATGTGCTAAAGCATAGTAGATATAGACACTGGCCTTGTCCTCCTGGAGAAGGCAAACAAATAAGAAGTAAATAGACAAATAATTATAAATTGTAAGTAGTACTATGTAGGGAAAACAGCAAGCGTTTAAGATAAGAAATAAAGGAGCAGAGGAGACCTACTAAATGAATGCTTCCCTTGGTAGCATTCTGTGGAGAAGACATTCAAGAGGAGTCTTAGAAGGAAGACAGGGAGCTAGCTATGCAAAGAGTGGGGAGAAAAGTATTCCTGGAAGGGTTATCTTCCACACAGCCAGACACACAATAACCGTTTCTTGACTGGTTGATAAGAGTTTATACAAGTAGATCTAATGCATTCAAATTAGTAAGAAAATCTAGTCAAAATATGCATGTCTGTAGACAAAGCGAACAAGAAGTAGATTTTTCACTTTTCAGGAAGTTTTGGAGCGTGACGTACACAGGCTTCCTATCCCTGATGGACCCACCTAAGACATTGGAGCACGCTCCTGGCCCCCTGCTTTCTCACCCTTAAGCCTTTTCCTTTTCATCTCATTTCAGATCTTCAGTCAGTGCTCAGTGTGTATTTATACGGTCACCAGAACACTAGAGAATTCTAGGTCTTCCTCCACAATATGTTTAAAAAATTGTTGTTTGGGGGCTTTGGATTTTCTCAGCAATATGACATCGTGATGGGGACTGCGCCAGTTTCTTCACTCTTTTCCTTGAAGTAGCCTGCTGTATCAGCCCACATCACAAAGTGCAGAGGGAGCAAGGGGGACAAAATCACTCGATCCCAAAGCTTGCGTGGCTGGCTTCGGGTCATGTAAATTTGCATCACATCTTATGATGGAGGGAGGAGCTGAGCCACTGCAGACTGCTCAGCCACGTTGCTCTCACTGTGCCGGTTACTAAGCCATTGCCTCTCAGCAACCAACTTACTCTTTGATATCTGCTTCGTGATTGTGGGGCTGGGACTCTGTAAACGAGCCATTCTCCTGGCTCCCTGTTAGACTCTGTCCATAGGGGGAACTTAGGTGGAGATTGCAAGGTAGGGAATATCTAGTGTTGAAATACCTAGTGAAGTTGGTTTTACTGACTGGACCCTGGCTGAAACACCCACCCAGAGGTTAAGTGTTTCTCTTATTAATTAATCAGTAGTTAGTGCCCATGTACTCCAAAACCAAACCTGTTGCCCTCGAGTCGATTCTGATTCATAGCAACCCTATAGGACAGAGTAAATCTGCCCCATAGGGTTTCCAAGGAGCAGCTAGTGAATTTGAACTGCTGACATTTTGGTTAAGAGCTCAGCATTTAACCACTGGGCCATGTGCTCAGGAGCCTGGAATGTGCCCACTTACTATGCTTGATCACTTTAATGACTGAGGTGCGCCTGGTCCAAGTCATGGTCTTTTCAATCACCTCATGTGTATGTGAAAGCTGGACAACGAAAAAAGAAGACAGAAGAATTGATACATTCAAATTGTGGTGTTGCTGAAGAATGTTGAATATACCATGGACTCCCCAAAGAATGAATAAATCATTCTTAGAAGAAAATACAACAGGACTCTTCCTCAGAAGTGAGGATGGCAAGACATCGACTTGCTTACTTTGGACATATTATCAGGAAAAACCAATCACTAAAAGAGGACATCATGTTAGGTAAAGTAGAAGGTCAGCAAAAATTAGGGAAACCCCCAAAGAGATGGAGTGACACAATGGTGGCACAGCAGTTAAGAGCTAGGGCTGCTAACCAAAAGGCTGGCAGTTCGAATCCACCAGCCACTCCCTAGAAAACCTACGGGGCACTTCTACTCTGTTCTATAGGGTTGCTGTGAGTCAGAACCAACTAGATGGCAATGGGTTGGTTTTGGTTGGCTATATCAATGGACACCTTACTGAAACATATGTTGTTGTTGTTATTGTTGTTAGGTGCTGTTGAGTCAGCTCCAACTCATAGTGACCTTACGTACAACTGAGCAAAACATTGCCCAGTCCTGCGCAATCCTCACGATAGTAGGTATGTTTGTGCCCACTGTTGCAGCGACTATGTCAATCCCTCTCATTGAGAGTCTTCCCCTTTATTGTTGACCCTCTACTTTACCAAGCATGATGCCTTTCTCCAGGGACTGGTCCCTCCTGATAACATGTCCAAAATAAGCAAGACCAAGTCTCACCATCCTCACTTCTAAGGAGCATTCTGGCTGTACTTTCTTCAAGACAGGTTTGTTCATTCTTCTGGAAGCCCCTGGTATATTCAATATTCTTTGCCAACGCCATAATTCAAAATATGGATTCCCACGCAGGTCTACGTAATCATGAAAGACTCATGCCCCATCCAGGGATTATAATTCAGGAGGTCTGTGTTGTGGCTTCAGCATTTGTTTGTTTTGATTCTTTAATGGGGTATGCAGTAGGTCTCCAATTATTTCATTCTCATGACATTTCTGTGAGAGTCAGGGAACAAGTCCACACCATTAAAAACTATTAGCAGGAATCAGCCTGCCCAGTGAGTGTGGAGCCCCCAAATAATTCAGACACAGAAATAGTGTGATTGAATCCCAACTGCTTGGTCAAATGATTTCTGCTGCCTTCTACTGCAAAATTTTGATGGGTGATGCATTTTTAGCCTTGGTCAAGATTAACTTGTGTTGCAGTGCAACACTTTCAATTGTCAACGACAAAAGGCAATATTTCAATGCTCCTTGAGAATAGGCTTCAAAGGTTTCAGCTCTTTTTTAAAAAGCATTTCAGCTTTATTTTGACGTGGCAGAAAAGTTTTGCATGCATCCTCACATCCACTGTTGTGACAGCTGTATTTAATGAGTGCAAAATGATCAGAAAAACATCCTTGCTGTGGATTGCCAGTTGATGACAGGAGAGAGGTGATGCTGTAATCGGAGCAGTGAAGTCATTCGCACATCTGCAGAGGAGGTATTCCTACCCGTCTGGTCTATACCAGGCTGCTTGATGCATGGCCTGAAAGCCAAATCAGACCTGCAGATCCATGTCCCATGGCTCCCTTCTTCAAACAACTGGTCCACTTTAGGCTGGTGCTGCTGGCAGGCTCATCCAAAGTCAAGGTTGTCTAAATCTTCCAGGTATCTGGCTTACTGAGATATCTTTCTAGGTATTCCAACATATCTATAGTTAACAAACTCAGGAGAAAATAAAAAACAGAACATTTAAATAACTCAGGTGTAAAGGCCTAAATCGGAAAATAAAGGTCTTCTTTTATCATCGTTTCTCATTCTAAAGATGCAAATGGTTAAATACTCAAAAACTAGTTGGAAAGTTTGGTAGTTCAAGCCCACCTTTGAAGAGGCACCTTGGAAGATAGGTCTGGCAGTCAGCTTCTGAAAGGCCACAGCCTTGAAAACGCTATAGAGCAGCTCTACTCTGCACACATGAGGTCACCATGAGTCAGAATCAACTCAACTGCATCTAACAACATCATTTTAATATTGTGGTATTACTGGTCAGCAAATATTCACTTTGCACACTCACACTGACCTACATGGAAAGAGGTTACTTTCCTACCTGACCAGTATTGAGTTTGGCCATGTGACTTCCGTTGGCCAATGACATGTGGACAAACATGACCATATGTCACTTTGGAACCTAGGTGTTAAGGTATTGCTCGTTTTTGCTCACCCCTCGAGAGCTTCCACTTCTACCTGGAGGAAAAAAAAAGACATGGGTCAGATAGCTCTCTTTCTTCAGATGACCCTCACAGAATGAGAGACAGGTGAAACAGACCTGAACTTGACCTGCAGCTTGAAGCCATTGTCCCAGCTGGCCCATGCACCTGCAAAGCATGCTTAGAAGAAAGTTGTCTGAGTCCAACTTAGATCCCTGGAGCCACAGTTAACCTGCAGCCTAGTAACCAGGAGGATGAATGACTGTTAAGTCACTGAGATTTGAATTGTTTATTATTCAGCATTGTGTTGTTTCATAAGATTTTTTTATAAATATATTTTTTATTGTGGAGCATATACATGTAACAAATTATTTGCCATTTCAACATTCTTCACATGTACAATTCAGGGACATTAATTATGTTTATCATGTTGTTCAACCATTACCATTTTCTACTTCCAAATTTTCCCATCCCACTTAACAGACACATATCACCAGCAACGTATGCCTGATTATGTCACAGCAAAAATACTCCAGTTCCACTAGATGCCATGGGCAGTTCCTTCTGTGCCTACAGATGTCTCAACATGGTGTCAGGGAAAAACGCTTAACCACTGTGCCACCAGGACCCATCACTGCACCACCAGTCCCCCATTCAGTCAAGTCAATAAATCCTATTTATGCGTGACAAAACTAGCAACAACCCCATGCCTAACTACATTTTCACCTTGTGGTTCCGTTTGCAGATCATGGAATTTTGTTTAATAATAATGGAGGCACAGTTGTAGTAAGGATTCCAAGGGAATGTCTTAGTCCCAACATTCTTTATTGGTTATTACCTCCTCATACCTTTATACCAAACCCGATGTCATCAAGTCAATTCCAACTCATAGCGACTCTACAGGACAGAGTAGAACTGCCCCATAGGCTTTCCAAGGAGTGGCTGGTGGATTCGAACAGCGGACCTCTTGGTTAGTAGCAACAGCTCTTAACCACAGCACCACACCCTTGTAGGTGATAACTAAAGTACCTAATTGTGTCTATCTCTCTCTTTTTTTTTAAGTCTCTGCTTCTTTTCTATACGGTTCTATTTCCTATATTCTCTCTTTTCCTCAATCTGAAAAGACAGCAGAAATTAATTGTCACACTAAACCATTATGACAATTTACTCTTGAGGGGAGAATCCTGTGGGTGTCTAAAAAGCTTACCCTAAGTTATATTTGCTTAATTTATGCTTCTACTGATGAATAATTAGGGCAGCAATTAATTTTAAAATGCAAATGTGCAATGGGTCTCACTATTATGTTTTGTCTTAAATATCTTTTGTCTTCAGTTCTACTTGTGTTAGAGTCTTAATGGATTTAGTCTAGCAAAGGAATGAAATTATTTTTTCTAATGCTTTATTTACTTGATTGAATCGGACTTTTCATCAAATATTGACTACAAATGTTTGTTCAAGATCATATGCCATAGAATTTAATAGAAATAAAAACCCATAATACAGAACCATCACTTTTTACGTGTCTTGTCAAAGATCTATGTGAATCAGTGACAGAAGAGGTTTATAGCAATGTTCCTGTCTATATGATCTGGTTGTTGTTTTCTAGTCAGAGGAAAAATTCCTTATTATCTCTGAAAGTGTCACATGGATATTCTTTGGGAAGAGAAAACCTCCCAACTGAAATGTCAAGTAAAATTAGCTATTATTTCTTTTATGTCCTCCAGTGCTAGGAAAATAATTAAACGTCCCCTAAATAGTCCTTTCATTTGTTTAACCATTCAACATTTACTGATGCTTACTATATTCTAATGCTCTACTCTATGCTAGATTTGTCAGAAAAGACTTCACAGTCTGCTGAGAAAACCAGACAAGAAAAAACTCTAGTACGTTTTTGTCGTAGCTCTACCTGACATCTTTTAATGTATGTGTTTATTATCCTTCTCCTCAACTAGAATGTGAGCTCCATTAGGGCAGGGGCTGTATTTCTACCATTTGAGCAGTGTCTACTGCGGGATAACCCGTGAAACAGAACCCATTGCCGTCTAGTCGATTGCCAGTCCATTCTGACTCATAGCAATGCTACAGGACAAAGTAGAACTGCCCCATAGGGTTTCCAAGGAGCAGCTGATGGATTCAAACTGCCAGCCTTTTGGTTGGCAGCTGAACACTTGACCACAGCTCCACCAGGGCTCCACTGCACAATAAACACCTGTGGCTGTTTAAAGAACAAGTGTGAAATTTTAAAGATGTACATAGGATGAAACGGAAGTCCAAAGGAGGGATGTCTCTCTAGGAGGCAGTGGAAGGTGGATTGATCAGAAAGCTTTCAAGGAGAACCTCTGTGGACCAGGTCTGAGGGAGTACACAGGAGTTCGCAAGAAGAACAGAGTTAGGAAGGGCGTAGAAGGTGTAAAGTCCTAGAGGAATGAGAGATCTCGATATGCTCAAGAATGCAAAGGAGAGAGGTTTCACTGGGACATAGGACCCCTTGGGAAATGATGGGACTCAACAAGTAGGGAAAGAAAAAAAAACATTGTTGCCATCAAGTATATTCCAACTCATGGCGACCCCATGTGTTACAGAGTAGAACTGCTCCATAGGGTTTGTTACCTTGACTGTAATCTTTACCGTAACAGATCGCTAAGCCTTTCTTAAGCAGCACCACTGAGTGGGTTCAAACCCCTAATCTTTTAGGTTAGTAGTCAAGTGCAAACCGTTTATGCTACCCAGGGACCTAGACAGGAAGGGAGAAGTCATCTCATATCTAGATGAAGAACGTTAGTCTTTACTCTGCCATCAGTGTTGATGACTGACTGAATGAAATATTTAAATGTTAAATTACTGGCGTGAACATTTAAGAAAGATATTGTCCACTTTTGGCAGAAAGTTGAAGCCCTGTTTTTTTTAAACCCATAATAGTATTCCACTGATACTTGACTTGGCTTGAGGGTACAGTCAGGACCCTACCTATTAACATGAAGAGAGAACCTGGTCACTAACCAAACAAGTCAGATGCTGCTATGTTTTTTTTTTTTTGCCATTGTCTATATTTAAAAAAATATATATATATATTTAAAAGGAAACCAGAAATTTGTTCTAAATTATCTGCACAATTCCACAATTCTCTGTCCGCTTTTAGGAGAGACTCAAGGAAAGAAAAAATATTTTTAAGACTAAACATTAGTCATGTAAAGTCTACTTTTAAAACAACATCAAAGTTATTTGCTTCTATTTTTCACCCGTGTAGGAAAATATTTCATACATGAAAAACTAATGAAAGACCGTCAGGCTGGTTTATTGGGTTGTTTTCTTTTGTTTCATGGACTTTGCTGTTTTAAAAGGGGGAGGAAACAATTAAATGGGTCATATATGTAGATACCGTCATTGCCTTCTGCCTGATTCAGGTGGAGGTAGTCAATATGTGGTAGCATGTTACTTCTAATCTAATTGTGAATTCTTCCCAAGTGTACGCAGACTTCAGCCAAGGGATGACAAGGATTTTTGAACTTCAAAGAAAAGGGGGAGGAATCACAATAAATATTTCATTGTGTAGTCAACCCAATTTATAAAGCCTGATGATCTCGTTCAGCCTTGGGAGATTACTACCGGAAGCTTCTGCAGATGTTCTCCATTCCAGCTAAGATTACCACTATGTGGTATAGTGGGGAAGTGGTTCAGCATCTCCACTCCAAAAGCCCAGCTGCTAGAGGAGAAAAAGAGAGGAAAGAGCTGCACACACTATAGGAGAGGCCTGGATGTCACCAGCCACTTAAGCAGTTCCCAGATTGAGTTAATTGACCATGATTGACCCAGCCTTATTCTAACCTGGTTTCTAACCTGTTCAAAACTGTGATGATCACTACTTTGAAGTGTGGCGTCTGGGGTCTTAAATGCTAACAAGCGGCCATCTAAGATGCATCAATTGGTCTCAATCCACCTGGATCAAAGAAGAATGAAGAATACCAAGCTCACACGATAACTATGAGCCCAAGAGACAGAAAGGGCCACATGAGCCAGAGACTTACATCATCCTGAGACCAGAAGAACTAGATGGTGCCTGGCCACAACCGATGACTGCCCTGACAGGGAGCACAACAGACAACCCCTGAGAGAGCAGGAGAACAGTGGGATGCAGACCCCAAATTCTCATAAAAAGACCAGACTTAATGGTCTGACTGAGACTAGAAGAATCCTGGCGGTCATGGTCCCCAAACCTTCTGTTGGCCCAGGACAGGAACCATTCCCGAAGACAACTCATCAGACATGGAAGGGACTGGACAATGGGTTGGAGAGAGATGCTGATGAAGAGTGAGCTACTTGTATCAGGTGGACACTTGAGACTGTGATGGCATCTCCTGTCTGGAGGGGAGATAGGAGGGTAGAGAGGGTTAGAAACTGGCAAAACCATCACGAAAGGAGAGACTGGAAGGAGGGAGCGGGCTGACTCATGGGGGAGAGTAAGTGGGAGTATGGAGTAAGGTGTATATAAGCTTATATGTGATAGGCTGACTTGATTTGTAAACTTTCACTTAAAGCACAAAAAAATATATATTAAAAAAAAACTGTGATGATCAGGGAATATGTGGCTCGAGGGTTCCTGAGGCAGCAGGGAGCTAATCACCTTCAGTTCCCAACCTCAACAAGCACCCAGAAAAATGATGCTGACTGAACAAACACTGGACGAGAGTATAACAAGGGCTTCTGGGGGCTTTTTGTGGACCCGGGGCACTCTTGTGTCTCTCTCTGGTCCCATGGTTTTCAATAATGATGGAGCTATGTATATTTACTTTATTTGTTGTTGGTGTAAATTTGTAAACTCATATTACTTGTAATAATTCTTTTGATACTCACTTTTTTCTTCTCACTTTGAGTCACATGTACATATTTTAGGTTGTCCTTCCACCTGTCTTTAACCTCATCTACTTTTTGGATGTGGCCATAGTGGCTGTACCACCAACTAGAAACCACCCCCCAAAAAAAACCAAACCTGTTGCCATTGAGTCAATTCCAACTCATAGAGACCCTAGAGAATATATACTGCTGTCATGAAAGAGATTACACCTAATGTGAAATAAGACAGAACCTAGCACTCTTACTATTCTGTCACAGAACAGCCCTCAGGAGTGACATGAGCCAAACTAAGACTCCGACAGGGCTGTTCTAGGAGAATTCTTGTTCTGTTTTTTAAACCACAAAAGTCAACATTTTAAAGATGAATGTGATACTCTGGTAGCCTTAACTGGAGTCTTAACGGCAGAGAATGAGTTTACACAAATGAGAATAGACCAAACATATTACCTCAGAGTATTTGAATGGTTCATATTTGCTTGGCAATCTCAGAAAAGATTGGGATTTGGGTTGCCCAGCATATTTTATTTTTCTAGTTCAGGTTTCAAGGGTTGAGGAGTTTCAGCAACCCTATTCTTAGTGGGAGTAGGTTATTGGACAGAGTAGAACTGCCACATAGAGTTTGCAAGGAGCACCTGGTGGATTCAATCTGCCGACGTTTGGGTTAGCAAACGTAGCTCTTAACCACTACACCACCAGGGTTTCCTCTGGTGCTGTAGGTACTGATAAATTATTCATTACATACTTTCCAAGGCTCCATGGTACCATTTCTGTCTGCTAATGATCAAGTTTTACTAAAGATAGAACTAAAACATGAATGAAATATAAATCATTTTGTAAAATACTGAATATCTGTATGTTTTTCATAGGAAATTAGGTGTAGAATTATTAAAACCAGAATTTTCTAATACTGCTACAAAGGCTGAACTATTTTACCCACAATACAAGAGTTTTAGACAGATATTTATGTAACTTTGATAGTAAAGAAGAGGAAGAAAGGCTTTTGATCCTCCAAAAAAAAAAAAAAGTTACCTCCTCTAAAGGAAAAGGTAGAACAAGATCCAATCACCAATTTACCTAATTAGAAAATGTCCAAAATGGAGTTTTGAATTTTTTTCAATAAGCTTTCATGACCTTCCCATAGAAAGCGTTATGTAAATTTTTCCTTTTAGACATGTCATTTTCATTAATACCACTGCGATATATAACTAATAACAGCTAAGTGTGATTATGACGGTCTTTGGAAAATAATTGTGGTGAGACAGCATTTAGTGGTTGACTTTGGACTGCTTCCTTTGTGTTGTGCTCTGCAGATCTGCTTGCTCACAGCCCCCCCCCCACCCCCGAAAGCAGACATTGGGCATCGCAGATATTAGAAGGGACAGGCATTTCTCATGCTTTTAGGTTCTTTCATTTTTGTTCCGTGTTATTTTTCCTTCATTTATGACCTAATTCTTTAGGCATTTCTCTCTGAATTGAACTGACTGCATCTATAAATAAAGCATTAATAAAATGGCCATAAGTTTTAAAGTGTGATTTGACTTTACAAATAAAAATCCTATCTTATCAAAACGTCTCCTAGGCCCAGTTATTGCTTTGATTTCTTGTTTGCATTTTTGTTGTTTTTCTTTGTTTGGTTTGTGCACCAGGAAGCAGGGAAATCACTTAAGAGCTTCATCTAAGTTGCATAGACTCAGAAAACCCCAAGACGAGAGGTGGTATTGGCATGCAGGAAAATGTCAAATTCCAGTTCCTACTGTTTAAACAAAGGAACCCTGGTGGTGCAATGGTTCACCGCTAACCAAAAGATTGATGATTTGAACCACAAGTGGCTGCAAGAGAGAAAACACTTGCCAATCTTCTGCCATAAAGATTACAGCCTAGGAAACCCTATGGGACAGTTCTACCCTATCCTGTAGGTTCACTATGAGTTTGAATCGATTCAACAACACACAATAACAACAAACTCCTTGAGGCCTTGGACAAGTCCTTTCAAGACCATTCACCTATAACAATAATAAATCAGTATTTGTACAGCTATGGACAAAAAATCCAAGGCCAAAATGGCTGAGGAAGCAATGGGCTTCCAATCAAGTCTCAGCCCAAAGGGCTAGAAGACGGGCTGAAACTGCCTGCCCAGTTTAGGACTTGGTCCACTAAGTAGGAGTCTTAATCAAGAGATAAAGAGCACAGGAGCGGGAACACAAGTATACCTCAAAGAACAACAATGAGGCCTTCAAATGAGGTAAGGGCATATAGACTGCCCCCCCAAAAAAATCTTTCTAGTCATTTACAGCAGCTTGAATAGCAAAATAACTTATGTCCTGTAGTTGGCAAAACCCCAGTGGGCAGTTTAGAACCAGGCAGATTGCTATGGAAAGAAGTATTATCCTTGAGAAGTGACAAAGTTTGTAGTGCCCTTGAGGCCTCTAAAGTTAAGGTTTGGAAACCCTTTACACCTGTGATCTACTGGTCACCAAAGGACCCTTCAGCAGATGTGGGAAAATGTTAGAACTTTGTCACATCCTTCTGAATTTTGACTTTTTAATGCATTTTTTAATGTATATAATCTATAGTGTAATAGTAGATGAATGGATGGATAGATAGATAGATGGAAGCTACCAAGTCGACTCCAACTCATGGTGACCTTTTATACAGTAGAATGAAATGTTGCCCCCTCCCGCATTATCCTCACAATCACCTGCATGTTCAAATCCATCGTTGTGACTATTGTGCCAATCCATCTCCCTCACCCTTGCAGGCCCTCTACTTCACTAAATATGATGTCATCCTCGAGTATTGACCTGTCCTGATGATGTGTCCAAAGCAAGCAAGTTAGACAGTGTTTTGTTGTGATCCTTAAGGTTTTCTTGGGCTAATTTTCAGAAGTAGATCACCAGGCATTTCTTCCTAGTCTGTTTTAGTCTGGAAGCTCTGCTGAAACCTGTCCACCATGGGCAATCTTGCTGGTATTTAAAATACCCATGACTTCATTTCCAACATCAAGCAACATACAAGCAAGCCACCACTGTATGACAAAACTGACAGATTGGTGATGGAGTACAATGGTAGAGGTGTACAATTTGTAAATAATATGTGCATATTGGTTTATTTCATATCACTCAAAATATTTAAGTAATAAGGGTGAGCAATCAAAAAAAGTTTGAAGATCACTGCTGTAGGCAACCAATCCTTTAATAAACTCTTGTATTTTTATCTATAAGTAAAACCAAGAGCACCATATATATTTTTGGATACCAACTGCATTTGTACTACACCAGCAGGATAGAAAAAGTGTGGAGATGAAATAGAGAGTAGGGTAACCATACCTAGCAGTGAGTTGAACTGAGTGCAAAGAAGGAGAAGAGATGGGACATGGTCACAGGAAAATAGGAAGAGGAGTGTGAGAATTTCCTCAGGGTTGAATAGGAATTGTGGGGTTTGCTGCCGAATGGCAAAGATCATCAAGCTGATCTGGGGATTTCATTGGCATTCAAATCCCATGCTTCCATTCAGGAAAAAGGGGTTCTATAAAAAAGGAAAAAAGGGGTTCCAGAGATAGAAAAGGAGCCCCGGTGGTACAATGGTTAAGCCTTTGGGTGCTTACCAGAAGGTCAACAGTTCAAACCCACCCAGTAGCTCCACAGGAAAAAAGACCTAGCGATCAGCTCCCAGTCTCTGGACTTCAGTCTCTGGAGAAGGACGTCATGCTTGGCAGAGTACAGGGTCAGCAGAAAAGAGGAAGACCCTCAAAGAGGTGGATTGACACAGTGGCTGCAACGATGGGCTCAAGCATAACAACGATTGTAAGGATGGTGCAAGACTGGGCGGTGTTTCGTTCTGTTGTGCATAGGGTGGCTATGAGTCGGAGCTGACTCGACGGCACCTAACGACAACAACAACAATCAGCTCCCATAAAGATTACAGCATAGGAAACCCTACCAGGCTAGTTTTACTCAGTGTCATAGGACCGCTATGAGTTAGAATCAGCTCAATGGCACACAACGACAACAGCAAAGGTAGAAAACGAGGCATTGATGGTTCAGTGGGAGAATTTCTGCCTTCCGTGCAGGAAACCCAAGTTTGATTCCCAGCCGGTGCATTTTCACGCACAGCCATTACCCATCTGTCAGTGGTGGCTTGTATGTTGCCATCATGCTGAACAGGTTTCAGCAGAGCTTCCAGGCTAAGACAGATGAGGAAGAAAGACCTGGCAACCAGCCAATGAAAACCTTATGGATTACAACAGTCCAATCCACAACCAATTACGGAGGTGTTGCAGGACCAGGCAGTGTTTTACTCCATCGTGCACGGGGTCACCCTGAGCCAGGAGCCAACTCCATGGCAGCTAAGCACAACGGTAGAATGGGTACATAGTCTCTGAATCTGACTTAGAACGGACAGTCCCCTCCCAAGGTAGCTGGGCGACCGCATCCACATCGGGTTGTTCAGCTCTCCAGAACCTTACACCTCACACCCACACACACGCGCGCATAAACACACACGTGTGCACACATGAACACACGTACACAATAGATCCATAAACTTAAGTCCATGGCTCTGAAGCACGGATGGTTCAAGTTTTATTTGCCAGAGTGTAAAAATGTACTATCTCTGATTAGACAAATAAATCAGTAAAAAATTACAAGGTATATAATATCCATCATTTTCACTACGTTGACACTAGGTGCATTATTTTACTTGATAATGGATCCAGGAAAAGTGTTTCTTAATAAAAGGGGAAAACCAACATAATCACAAGCTTGATAAATAAAAAAGGAAGGGTACTTAATAGTCTATACCCATGTGGAGAATTCGACTTCATTGTTTTCAGGGGCTTCATCCGCAAAAACAAACCATTTGCGATCTAGTCGACTTGGACTCATGATGACCCCACGTGTGACGGTGTAGAACTGTGCTCCATAGGCTTTTCGGTGGCTGGTTTTTCCGAAGCCTATCACCAGATCTTTCTTCCAAGGCAGCACTTTTCCATTAGCAGCCTTGGGTGTTAACTGTTTGCACCACCCAAGGACTCCAAAGAAAACCATTATGTGGATACGCCACAACTTATTTTATCAAACACTACTGATGGGCATTTACGTGGTTTTCAGCTGTTCCCTGCAGCAAGGAACATCTTTATGCCAGTTTTCTAAAGGTTAAATTCCTATAAGGCATGAATCTCTGGCCTCCAGAGAGGACTGTCCTTTGGACATCAAGGTACTCAGAATTAACTCAAACTTACATTCCTCTTACACATTGCAGCTTCCAGGAATCTTTTACAAACATTACCTCCCGTGACCAGTCAGGTTGGAAGGACTTCTCCCACTTTATGCACTCAGAGCACTTAATCAGCTTGCATTCAGGCCCCTTGTTAGCAGGCCAACCAGAATTATATCCATATTTTGACTCCCAGACCAGTGCTCATTCCACAAAACTGTGATGTTTGAAACCACAGTCACGCTTTACCCTCTACCAAAAAAAAATAGTTTGTAATAGTTGAAATGAACATCTAGGATAAACACTAAGGGGAAAAAGAAATGTGTCCAAGTAGTTTGCAACTTGAGAGATGTGGTCTTTTAGTGAGAGGTTGGGAGTGAGGACTTCAGGAGCAGAGGCAGTGGGGACATGCCCTTCACCTGTCAGAGGCTCCCCTGTGTCTCAGGACAGCTCGGGACCCAATGAGGCAAAGGCCTGGTTCTGCTGCTGGGGGCTTTTGAGCCAGCTGAAAGTTTAATGGGATATGGCAGGGAGGAGTTCTCACCAAGGGATCACTTATCCTCTTATCTGGACACCCAGCTTTGTCATTTATTCAACATAGGAAATAACAGTGCACTCTGAGTAAGGCTATGCTAGGAGTCCAGCAGGGAGGAAAACAGACCCAGCCCTGGGCCTCACTTAGCTTACACTCCAGAGCCTGGTCACTCACTCAAAGCTTTGTGACATCACCTGAGAACATGTTAGAAAAGTAGACTATCAGGCCCTACTCCAGATCTACTGGACCAGAATGTGCATTTTAACAAGACTACCTCTGCCCCACTGAGTCATATGCACATTAAAGTTTGAGACTCGCTGATTGAGTTGCTCGTTTCCAGGGGCAGATTAACCAGTAAGCACTATATGCACCAGCTTGCATTGAGCAAAATACACGTATTTACTTGTTAATCTGTGGTGAGCAATTTCGCATGGGTTTCACCACACCTTTGACGTGGTAGGGGACAAGTGAAATTGTGCACTGCAGATTGGTGGGAAGGCACAATTGGGCCCGTGCGTACCTTGCTTATTGGGTAATTCAGCCCTGCTCATTTCCATGAATGAAAATTAGACCATGGACTCCAAATAAATATAATGTGGGTTCCTTCTCCTTGACTTTTCAAGAGAATTAGTATGGGAGAAAATAACTGTGTGACGTTAAATCTTAAAGGTATTTCAGAATTCACCCAGTTCAGCTACTTTCAGATGATGAAACCAGGGTTTCGAACTGGTTCTTTCTGGTTTGAACCCTTGCTTGAAATTTGCATTTCCACCTCAGATAGACTGAATCAGAATCTACATATTCACAGATCCCCAGGTAATTCTCATATAGAATAATTTTTTAGAACCACTGCTCTACTAGTGGTTCTCAAAATTCATCCTTAACCAGCGGAATTAATATTGCCTGGGAACTTGTTAGAAATGCAGATTCTCAGCAGGGGTTTGAAATGGAGCCAACTGGTTCAAAACCCTGAATAACACTGAAACCCAAAGAGATTAAGTGGTCTCTAAGCAAAAAGGCCGGGATCGGAACCAAGGATTTTTACTCTGGAGTTCTGTGTGCCCATTGCACACAAGTGTTCACACAGACCATTAAAAACCTCGAGAAAGAGACTGAGAAGAGCCAAGTAATAGTGTCTGTAAGAAGTCCCTCTGTGGCACAAATGGTTAAAGAGCTTGGCTGCTAACCAAGAGGCTGGAGCTTCACGTCAACCCAGAGGTGCCTTGGAAGAAAGGTCTGGTGATCTACTTCTGAAAAATCAGCCATTGAAAATCCTATGGAACATGGTTCTATTCTGATACACGTGAGGTCACCATGAGTCCGAATCGACTCCACGGTAATTGGTTTTTAGTGTCTATAAGGAAAAAAAAAGCCTGTTTCTTAGGTGGCACAAGTAGTTTGCACTCAACTACTAAACTAAAGGTTGGCAGTTCGAACCCACCCAACAGCACCTTAGAAGGAAGGCCTGGTGATCTGCTCCCATAAAGATTACAGTCATGAAAACCCCCATGGAATCAAAGGAATAGAATTGAGAACCCAGAAGTAAACCCGTCCACCTATGGACAACTAATCTTCAACAAATGATCAAAGTCCATTAAATGGGGGAGAGAAAGTCTCTTTAACAAATGGTGCTGGCAAAACTGGATACCTATGTGCAGAAAAATGAAACAGAATCCGTACCTCACACCATACACAAAAACTAACTCAAAATGGATCAAAGACCTAAGTGGAAAACCCAAAACTATGAGGATCATGCCTAATATAAGGCATAAAGTACCAAACATAACCAAAAGTATACAAATAGCTGAAGATAAACTATATAACTGGGCCCTCCTAAAAATTAAACACGCTCATCAAAAGATGTCTTCAAAAAAGTAAAAAGAAAGTCTAGAGACTGGGAACAAATTTTTGGCTATGAATATCCAACAAGGGTCTAATCTCTAAAATTTACGGAAAACTTCAACGCCTCAACAACAAAAAGACAAACAAGCTAATTTAAAAATGGGCAAAGGACATGAACTGACACTTCACCAAAGAAGGCATTCAGGTGACTAACAAACACATGCTTGTGACCATTAGCCATTAAAAAAAACCACTGCCGCAGAGTGGATTTCGACTGAGTTTCGACTCATAGCAACCCTATAAGACAGAGTAGAACTGCCCCCATAGAGCTTCCACGGCTGTAAATCTTTACAGAAGCAAATTGCCACATCTTTTTCCCTCGGAGTAGCTGATGGGTATGAACCACTGACCTTTTAGTTGGCAACCAAGTGCTTAACCACTGTGTCAGCAGGGCTCCTCTTATTAGAAAGATGCAAATCAAAACTACACTGAGATACCACCTCACCCTGGCAAGAATGGCACTGATCCAAAAATCAGACAACAACAAATGCTGGTGAGATTGTGGGGAGATTGGAACACTCATACACTGCTGGTAGCAACATAAAATGGCACAACCACTATGGGAAATGGTTTGATGCTTCCTTAAAAAGCTAGAAATAGGAATACCATATGATCCAGCAATCCCATTACTAGGTATAAATCCTAGAGAAATAAGAGCTGTGACAAAAATAGGCGTATGCATATCCATGTTCATTGTAGCATTATTCACAATAACAAAAAGATGGAAACAACCTAAATGCCCATCAGCAGATGAATGGATTTAAAAAATGTGGTACGGATACAAAATGGACTAATACCCAACACCAAAGAATAATGACAAATTCATAAAACAACTCAGAGCATGAATGAATCTGGAGGACATTATGCTGAGTGAAATAAGTCAATCACAAATGGACAAATTTGTATGAGGCCACTATTATAAAAAGCTAAAAACAGGTATACACACAGAAAGTAACATTCATTGATGGTTACCAGGGATGGGAGGGGAAGAGAGAGAGACAACCACCAACTGTATAGTAGACACATGTTAAGTATGGTGAAGGGAAAGACAATACACAATATGGGGAAAGTCAGCACAACATGACCATGGCAAAGAAAGACACTGAGAGGTACACAAGAGTAAAAGGCAACTATGCTCAACACTGCAACATATACAACCCTGCAACAACAGTAGTAATAAGCAATAATTTAAGAGTAGATACACAGGCAGATGTGTATGTGGAATAGGTACAGAAGGTCATATGGGAGTACACCCATGTGCATCTATAGATTGAGTTATGGATATTTCTATATACATATTTGCTTGTGCTGCATGTATTGTCATATATACAAGGGAGCACACAGGGAGCTCAATCAGGGAAACTCCTTAGACATAACCAAACACTTGGTGGCACTGAGTTACTGGGCTTGAGGGCTACGGATCATAGTCTTGGGGAACACCTAGGTCAACTGGCACAACATAGCTCATAAAGTCAGTGTTCTACATCCTACTTTGGTGAGTAGCATCTGAGGTCTTACAAGTTTGCAAGCAGACATCTAAAACATGACTATTAGTCTCTTCCCATCTAGAGCAAAGAAGAGTGAAGAAAACCAATGACTCAAGAAGTAATTATTCCAAAGGCATAATGACTCACAGAAACCACAGCCTCCACTAGCCTGAGGCCAGAAAAACTAGATGGTGCCCAGCTACCACTACCGACTGCCCTGACCAAGATCACAATAAAGCATTCCGGACAGAAAGGGAGAAAAATGTAGAACAAAATCCAAATTCATAGACCACACTTACTGGTCTGATAGAGACTGGAGGTACCCCCAAGACTATGGCTCCCAGATGCTCTTCTAACTTGGATCTGAAACCGCTCCTGGAGATCACCTTTCAACCAAAGAATAGACAGGTCTATAAAATAAACACCACCACCCATAAGGAACGCGCTTCTTAGAACAATCAACTATATGAGACCAAAAGGGCAATATTTGCCCAAAAGAAAGATGAGAAGGCAGGGAGGGGCAGGAAACCAGAGAAATGGGAATGGGGAAATCAGGGTGGAAATGGGGACAGTGCTGACATCTTGCAGGAATTGCAACCAATGTCACAAACACTTTGTGTATAAATTATTAAATGGGAAACTAATTTGCTCTGTAAACTTTCACCTAAAGCACAATTAAAAATATAAAAATAAAAAAAGAGTGGAAAAAAAACACTATAGAGCAGTTCTACTCTGTAACATATGGAATTGACTCAATGGCAATGGGTTTGGTCTTTTTGTAAGAGAAGAGGCAAAGGGAATGAAACAGGGAGAATGAGAAAGATTAGCCTTTGTGAACCACCCTTGTGAAGATTCTGAGGACACTATCCAAGACCTGTCGATCTGGTCCCACAAAGATTACAGCCTAGGAAACCCTATAGGGCAATTCTACTCTGTTCTAGAGGGTTGCTGTAAGTTGGAATCAGCTTGATGACAAACAACAATAACAACAACAGCAAAAATGTTGGTGGCAGGTCATTTCTACAGCTTGTTTAAAGTTTGCCTTTTTTAGACCCTGAACGTTGATTCAGATAAAGAAATACTCATCTTGGCTTCCCAGGGTGAATGTACTCTTACTTTAAAGATGGTGTTCTAGTTGGTAAGACCCACCATGGCACAGGAAGATGACCCTCCAGCTGGGTTCCATGGGTAAACTCAAGAAGTCTAAGACTCTTCTCATAAGGTTTACCCAAAGCCCTCAAACCTCTTGGCTAGGTGGCCAAAAATCGAGCAATAGGCTCTATGTCAGAATGTGCATAAATTAAAGCATAATGTACTGAGACAGGCTACCAAAACTAGTTCACCTGCCAAAAGCCCTCCTTTAAATCTAAGCAATTGAACAAAGATTGTCAAGAAAGCAGACAGCTCTTATTCTTCCTCTCCACTCATTTTTAAGTTTTCTGCGCTGGACTACTTTAACACTCAAACTTAAATTGACTTGAAAGATGCCTCCCTGAGAACCAACACATTTTGTCAAAAACCAGATAGATTCAAAATGAACACACACAGCCATTCCTTCCATCCTGTAGTATCAGAGGGCAGTTTTCTGAGCTGCGTGAGGGCAGTTTTCTGAGCTGCGTGTGCCGGAGACTGGCAGATCTGGGGCAGAGGTGTGTGATGGGCCTTTTGCTTCTTCTTTTTTTTTTTTTTCCACCCCAGTAATAAATAATCAATTTGAGATGGTTGGTAGAAAGTGACAAGAGTGAAAAGTGGGCATGACTCATTTATGAGAAGGATTTTTCCTGGGCTTCTTAAGTACAGTGTCTTTATTTTTTTTAATCACATTAAAAACAGGAAAGAACATCTGTTTCATGTTACCTGATCACAGTTCACATATATGATTAGCTGGATCACGCACTATCAGAAACAAACAAAAAAATTCAATGGAAAGAATGGCTTGAGAAGTTAACAAAAAATTTATATTGTTTCCAATTTAAAGAAAGAGATAGGCACCAAACCCAAATCTCCAGAGGATAGAAACACTTCATTTTGAGTAGAATTCCCATAAAAGGCTCATGGATGTGGTTTCAGACATTGGGACAGAGGGTGATTTTATGATGGATTTCCTGAACTCTTTCCCTAAGAGCAGAGATTCTGGAATCACAGCTCACTCTGTGCTTCCCATCTTGATGGCTTAAGTAAGAGTGGTTTTTGTCGGCTCCATGAGCAATGTTTCCACCTAGGCTGATAGAGCTAAGGATTTGTTACTTGATCTAATGGCAATGCCTTTCCAATAGGCACGCACGGAATCATTGATTAGTGTGCCCTCTCCTTGTTTGCATTGGAACACTGTTCAATTTACACCAATTAAAGAGTGCCTGGTTTGGGTATTGAAGAATAATTAAAGGATGCATATCCCCAAGGGCTTCTAAAAATAACATCTGACTAGAATGGTGATTAAGGCATGAAGGCAGCATTAGTATTTAAATAGTTTGACTGATACATAAAATCATTACAGTGTCTTCCCAGGAAGAGTGACATTGGGTCAATGTATGTACTTGCCTGGTCACCCTAAACAAATTTGACAAGTCTAATTTTAAGTAATTGCTCAGAGTTTAGTGGCAGCTTCTGTCACCACAAGGGAGGCTGTCTGGACCACATCTTGTAATTGAGATGTGTCTTTAAACTTTATGTGTCAACCCAAAATGCAAATGTGCTCTCAAAAAAAGGTTAAGGTAGTGATGCTCTAGTGAATCCTTTTCCTACTCAAATTTCAACATGAAAACTTTACTGTAGCTGTTAGTCAACTCATAAATTAATTCTACCTCATCCACTATGGGACAGATAGAATTTTCTAGCTGGATCAGGCTGTAAAGTTTGTCTAGAGGTCCTCTGAAAATATGGCCCCTGGACCAGCAGCATCAGCATCACCTGGGACCTTGTTAGAATACCAAGTCTTGAGCTCCACCCCAGACCTGCTGAATCAGAATCTCTGGGGGCGAGGTCTGGCAATGTCTGTTTTAACGAGTCCTACCGGTGGTTCTGAAGCTCACTCAAGTTTAAGAACCATAGACCTAGACCCAATAAGTCACTTTATAGATGTTCAAATGGAGGCCCAGCAGGTTAGATAACTTGCCTAACGTCACACAGTTCATTGTAGTTCAGCCCAAATGAGCAGACTGATACTGTGGAGACGGAGTCCCCGGGCAGTACAAACAGTTGGCACGCTCAGCTGCTAACCAAAAGGTTGGCATTCGAGGCCACCTGGAGGTACTTTGGAAGAAAGACCTGGTGATCTACTTCTGAGAAATCAGCCATTGGAAAACCTGTGGAGCACAGTTCTGCTCTGACACACATGGGGTCACCATGAGTAGTAGTTGACTTAACAGCAGCTAGTGCTGGGTGCTCGTGAATGTGGAGACTGGGGCTGATGACAGTGTGTTCAAAACTTTTAATTCACAGATTTTGATGCAATTTTTATCTTAAAGGTTAATGTTAATTATGAAAGCCCAGCCAATTAAGTGACTGAGAGTCATTTTTTTGTTATTCAGTTAAAGTTTTTAAAACGTTTGGGTCCTCTATTTCTTATTCAACCCTCTGCTTATCCCTGAGGGCATGTATAGGATCTGAGCTAGCCAGTGGCTGGTCTCCTCTTCTCCTGGCACATCAGAGACTGAACCTCCTGGCCCCCAGTGGCTGGATGCAGCTATCCGACTAGTTGTAAGGGAAGTGTCTCCCCGAGCCAGAGCTTTACTCGCCAGTGCCAGAGCCTTGACAGTTTCCTTCTTCAGACCACAGAGATCATGGGTCCACATGCAGAAAATGATCCTCCATCACCCTGGGTCCCTGAATGACTACAATGAGCAGAGCTCCCTGCCAGCCCTCACTGGACTTGTAACAGAGACAACTGGCTTTGTTAATAGAAAGCCACTGCTATTTGGGGAATGTCTTCATAACTCAGCATATCACAGGACCCTTTGGGGCTTCTGGACAGTTCCTCTGCGCTATTCAAAGCAGGTGATGGCTATCCTGGTTGTAATATTGTACTCTAGTTTTGCAAGGTGTTGCCATTGGTGGAAACTCGATAAAGCATATATGGGATCTCTGTATTATTTCTTACAACTGCATGTGAGCCTACCATTATGTCAAAATAAAAGGTTTAATTAAAAAAAAAAGTGAGTGATGGGTAGGATAGAAAGGAGGTGAAAAAGAACCATCCTTCCTATTAAGAATGTAATTGACTATAATGAGATTTCTAAGAGGGAGGAAGGAAGGATGCAAACTAAATTTGAATTACTAACCAAATGACAGAGTTTGGATTTAATTTTCTTTTTCACTTAAAAAAAACTATGCTTGCCATTTTATCCCCGTCTGTCAACCCTTTAGCCACATGCAGACATATAGCCTGTTTACCTGACTACGAATGAGTGAATGAAGTCAGAACTGAAAAATAATGACGGTCTCATTTGCATGCTACACAGCTCGTGTTTCCAGGGCCTCACCAAGCAGCTCAACCATACAACTAAATCGTAAGAAAAAGGTTTCTTTCTGCTTCACCCAAGGCTTCCAAGAGATTGATAAAGCCTATTCCCATTTCTTGCTCCTTCTAAATACACCCCCTTCCTCTCCCACTCCCTGTTCTTTTCTTAAGTGCCCAAAAGCTGCCCAGGTGAGCCTGGGCACCCACCCTCCCACCCCCACCGTGCTCTCTCCCCTCTCCGCGTCTTTCTTCCTGGGTCCCTCTCTCGGCAGCAATCCTGAGCTCTTCAGTCATCTCATCCCAGGGCTCCCTGCGCAGGGCAGGGGGTAAAACGTGCCTCTGAATGTGGAGGAGTAGACAGGGTGGATTAATGGCAGCGGCAGAAGAGTGATACAGCCGAGCAGAACAAAACGAGGGTGACCCGGACAAAACAAAGCTCCACAATAGATCATTTCTGAAAAGTCATCCAGGCAGCTTTGAAACCCAGAGCTGTGCGTTCCAGGGCAGTTTCACATACATGGGCTTTCAAGAGACATGAATGGAAACTGAACAGTAACTCTTTTTCATACCTCTTTTCAGGGGTCTTGTCGGCAAAGAAAGATTTACCATTCAATTCCCATACTTTTATGTGGGAAATTAGGAATTTGCCCCTTAAAAAGAAATTGCCTTTTAAACTCTCATAAATTGTGGCTATTTTATAGATTTACCAGAATTTCCTCCTCCTTTTCCACCTTCCACTTATATTTCATTTAAAAAAAAAATGCTCATAAACACATACACAAACATTTCCACTCTTCTTAGGAATCTTTTATCCAGCCACAGAGGTATTTCATCTTTCTGCTCGAGATAGCATTTGGTTTTCATTCTTTACAATTTCTTCCTTTTATCACATTTCATCACACACCCAACTCCTTTTCTGAATAAAAAGAGTCATAGTAGAAAATATTAATCACTGTATATCTGAAAAGGTAGCAAGTGTTAGACCAAGCTGGTGAAAAGGTCAGAAGCAAAATAAAATAAGACCTTCACTCGCTCATTTACTGAACAGGCATTTATTGAGTAGCTACTGGTGTGAATTCCTTGTACTAGCCCTGAATACATGCTACTTTCCAATTGTCTAATAAAAACAATCAAGTTTTACTAGAACAGAGCTCAATAAAATGTCTCCAGTTGGAATGGGCTGGCCCATATATTAGCTGCCTCCTTCCTTCTCCAAAGCCCAGTGTTTTGCCATCTTAATCTCATTAACCTTCCCTATCAGTTTCGCGTGGTAGAAATGAAGACTTGAAAACGTGCAGTTCCTTGCCTGAGACACAGGCTGAGGGAAGTCAAGCTTTGGCTACCAGCCAGTCCATTTGATCTTACTCCCCAGGCCTCTTCCAGGGGCTTTTTAGAGCAGAGGAAGCGAGCAAAAACAAGGGAACACTGCCATAGTAAATCTAGCCATGTGTGACCCCAGGCTTCCCTCTCCCCTCATCCTCCCCCCGAGGATGGCCTGTCTCTGAGGGCGGAGTCCCAGGCGCAGGCAAGCCTTGGCCCAGGCACCGCCCAGTGAGGGGAGCAGCTGTTTTGAGGCCACCATTCTCTGGGGGCAGTCAAGCATCCCCTGATTCCCCCAGAGAATCCTTTGGGGTGAGAGATAGAAAGGAACCACGGGGGGAAGGGAAGAGAAAGCAAGGTTTTCCTCCTAAGGCAGGTCTGTAAGGAGAGGCTGGGGCACACTAACCATTTCCTCATGTGCAAAACCTGGAGTTTGGACTTCTTTCCTTGTTTTCTTAGATGTACAAAAACTAAGGCGGTAAAAGCTAGTCATGCAAAATACTTCACTTGGAATATTTCAGACCCTGATGTCACTCCCCCATTAAAGAAGAGACAAGAAATCAAACAATTTCCTAAACCTAACGGCAATGTTAAAAACTTGAGAAAGAAAGCCCCAGTGGTAACTGTGTGGAAATTTGCAAGTCTGGAAACTCTATCCTTTCCCTCCTGGAATAACCTGCATGTTAATAGTTATGTAAGTCAGAAAGAGCCAAGACGTTGCTCTTTATGAGGCAAAATCGCAGTATTTGAAGGAAATGATGGCTCTGAACTATGAAACACTTGCTTGAGATACATAAAAAAAAATACATAAGTAGCTTTAAATGGGCTTGGAGGTTTTGTAAATTATAATATTGCCACTTCCTTCTTTACTATCTCTGAACCAGGGATAGAAATTCCAAAGTGCAGACCCCTTAGAAGATTTCAAAAGCCACACCACGACACCTCTTACAACTTCCAAAAGAGCAGTGCTCCCGCCTCTGAGGAAACCCCCTTTTCAACAGCCTCACCCACAACCAAGGACTACGAATGCTGAGGAGATGACAGCACCATTTGACTCTAGACCAGCAGTTCCCAGTCTGTTTGGAACTGGGACAGCAAATTGCATAAGAAACTTATATTCCCAGCTTAACTCTTAAAACTACTGGCTCTTTTTTTTTTTTTTTTTTAATAAAACTGAACTCAAGTGTTCATTATATTATTAGGTAAATTCTTTTTTTTTTTTTTTTTTAATAAGCTTTCCTACCTTCACTGCCAGGACTGCAATGGCCTATGGCCTCTGCAGGCACTCTAACTTTGTCACAGTCCTTTCTCCACAAAGCAGGAGAAATGATCTTGTGACATCAATCAAGTGAATTATTCCCCCACTTAAAACTCTCCAATAGCTTTTTAGGGTACTGAGAGTGAAACCAAGACCTGTTCCCCACACGTATTGCCATTCTCCTATTGTCCCTTTCTCCCCTGTTCATTCTCAACTTTGTTTCCTTTCTCTCAAGAAGTTCTCCCTTGCCCCAGGGCCTTTGCACAGGCTCCTCTTGCTTAGAATGACCATGTCCCCTCTCCTGGCTCCCTACTCCTGGCTCCCCACTCCTGGCTTCATATTTTCCTTTGGGGCTCAGCTTAAATACTACCTCCTCAAGAGTCCTACCACTGACCACCCTATCTAAGGTAGCTTTCACATGTCCATCCATCTCTATCCCAGTCCCACATGTATGTCTTTCACAACATATATTCCAATCTGTAAGGGTTTTATTTTTATGTCTGTCCACTGGTGTTTGTCTGTCTCCGCTACTAGGATGTAGGCTCCAGGAAGGTAAGAACATGACACTTTTTACAATCACCAGCACCTAGCACACTGCTTGATACAGAGTCAGAGCTCTATAAATATTTGTGGAAGGAGGAAAAAAAGAAGGAATGAAAGAAGATAAACTATTAACTTGACATCAATGCTCTGTTTCACAGACCAGAAATGTTCTGTATTATTTAAGCTAAAACCTAAGCTCTTGTATTCAACAGACCCCAAGATACAGTGACTCATAAGATTGAATTGATTTCCCTTATACGTAGCATTCTGGAGTTGGGCAGTCTGGGCTGGCAGAATGTTGTTTCACCTGGTAATTAAGAAATCCAGATTCTTTCCCTGTTGTTTCCCCTCTATCCACTAGGCCACTGCTCATCTGCTTGGTTGAATGGGGTTCCCAGCACATTCAGGTTCCAGCCCACTGGAAGGGAGAGAGAAAGTCCAGGAAGAGTGATTTCCTTTAAAGATGTGAAACAGAAGTTGCATGTATCACTTCTGCTCATATTTCTTAAGCAATAACTTAGTCTCCTGGCCTGAAAAGGATATTGGATAATATAGTTGCTAGCTGGATGAGTCCATGTCCAGGAAGAATGAAAAAAATGGTTTGGGGGTAAGCTACCCCTCTGTTCCTAGACTCCTCTCTGGGTGTAAAACATTCTGTGACCTGTCTGGGGTAACGGACCCTGTACTCAGACTCTTTCCTTGATTGGATAAGGAAGACCTCCCAACCAGGGTTGCCATCTTCACACTGCAAAGCTCACGGCAGCTGGAGAGGGCAGCACAACCTCAGGGTGGCAGAGCCACACAGCCACCTTGGATACTAAGACTCGAGCATGTACAATCCTTCCCTTCCTCTCTTGATTCTGAAGCTCAGAAAATATCCAGGGGCATTTTTGTTTTAGCACCTAAATCCTCCCATTCAATTCTTTACCCACCATGTAAGAACATGCAAAAAATGACAGACGTAACTATCAGCTGTTCTAATTTGCAACTAGGGATATAGACCCACGGTCAGGCTGACCTCATCCATATCTCCAAGACAATCCTTCCTCAGCAGATTTCCTTCTCATGTGATCTTGAGCAAATTACTTAATGTCTGTGATGGTTAAGGTTGTGTGTCAACTTGGCTGGGACATGATTCTCAGTGGTTTGGTAATTGCATGACGTGATCACTTCCATGGTGAGATTTGATATAATATGACCACCTCCATGATAGGATCTGCTGTGAGTAGCCAATCTGTCAAAAGGGAGTTTCCGTGGGCATGTGGCTTGCATCAAATATAAGTGGACATTCTGGCAAGGCTCATAGGCTTTTGCTTGCTCTCTGTCCTGCAGCTGGCTTCTGTTCATCTGACCTCTGGTTCTCAGGACTTGAGCTAGCAGCTTACCTGTGGTCTTGCCTGGCAATCTTTGGATTCGCTGATCTTTGCAGCCTGTGAGCAAGAGCCCTGATCTCTGACCTGCTGATCTTGGGTTTGCCAGCCCCCGTGGCTATGTCAATCAGGAGATGCCTGTATCCTGATCCATGGACTTGGGACGTTCCAGCCTCTACAACCATGTGAGCCATTTCCTTAATGTAAATCTCTCTCTCTCTGTGTATATATATATATATATACACATATATATGTTTTACTGGCTTTGCTTCTCTAGAGAACCCAGCCTAAGACAACATCCCTAAGACTCAGTTTGCTCACCTTCAAAATGGGAGCTAAAACACCTGCCTCATGTGGTTATTGTCAGAATTTTATTGGCTGTAAAGCTCTTATTACAGTGTCTGGCATATAGGTATTTATTTTTCTTTAAGCTAATGGTTCTTTCTAATTCCCAGCCTGGCAAACCTTCACTCTTCCTCAGTCTAATCAAATTCCTTCAAAATATATTACATTCTCCTGTTGCCTAGTCTTCCTTGCATCACAAGAGTAGTCGTTGCCTTTCTTCTCCCACAATTCCTGCCCCATACTTTCACACAACACCTTGGGCTGTCCTCTGCTTATTTCAGAAGTATTTGTCTGCTCTCGTTGTGTAGATTGCAAGCTCCCTGAAAGCAGTAGATACATATGAGATTCGTGTAGCTCGTAACATCTAACATAATGGAGGCTGCATAATTTCCATTCAACAAACACTCGATTGAGTTATTGACATGAAGACATCAGCAGATTAGAGCTAGGTCTACATAACCCCCAGAAAAACAAATTAATTCAGCAGATTAATCCCAAACGTCAGTTGATTCAGGATTTCTTTTTTAAAATAGTAAAACATCCTGCTATGTGAACTGAATAACTGACTTACTATCCCTGAAGCTGAAAATGTTGCCCGAAATTATATTACATGCTGGAATTTCTGGTAACTCACGATGCTGCCTTCTGGGTGGTGTTTATTCTGTGCCACAAACACCTGAATTACTGAAATTGAAATCAATCCAGGTTCTGTTTGGGGTTCCAGCACTTTGTGGACTGGTACATGTGTCTGACAAAAATCTGGGGAATGCTTGGCCTTTCAGTCCTCTGAGAATTATGCTATTTTCCAAGAAAAGCTAAATAGCTCATTCATGTTTCACCCTCTGTTCTTCTAGGCTGGTTTCCTGAGGATATTTTTTAGCCAGACTATTTTTTAAATAGACTGCTGTAAATTGAGAGTTTTAAACTTAAACTTACATTGAATAATTCTTGAGTGCATTATGAAATGAATATTTTCCTTATTTCATCAGTTACAGATGAAAACAACATACACATGGATGGCATCCACTCATTGGTTTTTAGGGAGACAAATTCCCAAGAGTATAACTCAAATCCACATGAAATCTCTTAGTGCTGTTTCTAATGGAACTAATTAATAAGAGCCATCAGGTAATAAAGCTGCTGTTGCTGTTTGTTGTTGCCATTTTTTTCATTCTGCCTCACTGTTGCCATCAAGAGAAGTGGGGATTTCCCCCAAAGATTCCACAAGAAAATTTCTAGAGCTAATAGGGGAATTTAGCAAAGTTGCAGAGCACAAAGTCGACAAACAAAAATCACTTGTGTTTCTACACACCAGCAGTGAGAAATCTGAAAGGGAAATTAGGGAAACAATTTCATTCACAGTAGCATCTAAGAGAATAAAATACCTAGGAATAAATCTAACCAAGGACATGAAGGACTTACACAAGGAAAATGATAAAACACTGCTGGAAGAGATTAAAGGAGACTTAAATTAATGGAAAGATGTTCCATGTTCATGGACTGGAGGACTTAATATTGTTAAGATGTCAATACTATCCAAAGAGATCTATAGATTCCATGCAATCCCTATCAAAATTCCAACAACCCTCTTTACAGAAATAGAAAAACCAATCCACAAATTTATATGGAATGTCAAGAGGCCCCAAATAGCTAATGCAATGTTGAAAGAGAAGAACAAAGTAGAAGAACTCACACTTCCTGATTTCAAAACATACTATACAGCTACACACAGTAGTTAAGAGCTCGGCTGCTAACCAAAAGGCTGGCAGTCTGAACCCACCAGCCACTCCTTGGAAACACTATAGGGCAGTTCCACTCTGTCCTATAGGGTCAATATGAGTTGGAATCAACTCAACGGCAACAGGTTTGGTTTGGCTTATACAGCTACAGTAATCAAAACAGCCTGGTAGTGGTATAACAATAGACACATAGACCAGTGGGATAGAATTGAAAGTCCAGAAATAAACCCACACATCTACAGTCAACTGATTTTTGGAAAGGGTGCTAAGTCCATTCGATGGGAAGAGTCTCTTCAATAAATAGTGCTGGGAAAATTGGATTTCCACCCTCATAAAAATGAAACAGAATCCATGCCTCACACTATACCAAAAACAAATTCAAAATGGATTAAGAGCCTAAATATACAAACAAAAACAATAAAATTCTTAGAAGAAAAAGCAGGGGCAACACTGTCAGGCCTAGCTTTTAACAATGGATTATCTAACATAATAACAAAAGCACAAACAGCAAAAGACAAAATTAAAAAATGGGACCTTATAAAAATTAAAAACTTTGTTTATCCAAAGACTTTACCAAAAAAGACTTTACCAAGCTAACACTGGGAGAATATACTTGGAAACCATATATCTGACAAGACTCTGATAGCCAATATGCTGTATGTACAAAACTTCCACAACTTAACAACAAAAAGACAACTCGATCATAAAATGAACAAAGGACTTGAATAGACATTTCAGTAAAGAAGACATTCAAATGGCCATCAAACACATGAAAAGTTGCTCAGTGTCATTAGCAATGACAGAGATTCAAATCAAAACCACAATGAAGTATGATATCACTCCCACTAGGATGGCTAAGATTAAAAAAAAAAAAAAAAACCTGAAAATAACAAATATTGGTGAAGATGTGGGAAAATTGGAGCCCTTCTCCATCGCTGGTGGGAATGCAAAATGGTACAGCTGTTGTGGAAAACAGTGTGGTGGTTCCTCAAAGAAGCTACCCAGCAATTCCATTCCAAGGTATATATTCAAAAGACTTGAAAGCAGAGACTCAAACAGACTTGTGCAACAGTGTTCATTGTAGCACTATTTGCAATAGCCAAAAGGTGGAAACAACCTAAACGCCCATCGACAGATGAATGGGTAAACAAAATTTGGTCTATATATACAATGGGATGCTACTCAGCCAGCAGGAGAAATGAAGTCTTGATACGTGCTACAATATGGATGGAGCTGGAAGATATTATGCTAAATGAAAAAAAGTCAATCACAAAAGGACAAATATTATATGATATATGACCTCACTATATACAAAGACAAGAAACAGCAAATGTACAGAGAACAAAGTTTATTAGTGGTTACCAGAGGTGGGAAGGAAGAAGAATAGGGGGTTAACAGTGATGGAAATATCTCATTGATTAAGGGTAGGGTTGCACAGCCGATTATTGTAATTGCTGTCAATAAGTTGTACACCTGTAAAAATTTAAGTTGGCAAAAGTTGTGCAATAGAGATATTTACAACAATGATCAAAAAAAAGGAGCTGCTGAGGCTGCTTACGTGCAACCAAAAACCTCATGGGAGTTGGTTCCTTGGTTTGCAGGTTTAGGGTCATTTTTTCATAGAACATCCCAGTTTTTTGGTCTAACAATGTATTTAGTGCTTCTGTTCTATCCCCTAGTTCGTTGCATAGTGCCTGAGGTCTTAAAAGCTTGCAAGTGGACATTCAAGGCACAAAAGCTGGTCTTTATTTGCCTGGAGTAACAAAGTAAGAAGGAGCATCAGGAACAGGAGGAAGAAATGGAATGTGTGGCTAATTGCCTCCATGAACAACTGCCTCCTTTGCCATGAGACCGGTAGAACTGAATGGTGCCCGGCTACCATTACTGAACATTTTGATCAAAGGCTCTATAGAAGAATTCTGACCAAAAGAGGGAAAATGCAGAATGGGATTTAAAATTCTCATGGACTCAAGACTCCTTGGAGCCATTAAGGTTGTATGAACCCCTGAAACTATTGCTCTGAGATAATCTTTAAACCTTAAACCAAATATATTCCCAGAAGTCTCCTTAAAAGCAAGCAATAGTTTAGCTTAACTAGTAAAAAATGTCTGCCTTGAGCAGTATGCTGTTTTAAGAACTATCTATATAGGATCAAATTGACAATAGCAACTTGAAAGATTAGATAGGAAGCTTAGGGGGCAGTGAGTTTATGTTAACGGGAGAGGAACAACTCAGAAAAAGAATGAGAATGGCTGTTCAACTCAAAGAATGTAATCAATGTCACTAAATCACTAACTGGTACATGTAGAAACTGTTGAGTTGGTGTGTATTTTGCTTTGTATATTCTCAACAACGACAAAATAAGTAAAATAAGAGAAGTGGAGATGTCCTATTCCAAGATTTTTTTTTGCACAGGAAACCCTAGTGTGGTCTTAACACAGACTGGAGTCTGTAAAGGGAAATCATTGGAGTAACCTGAAAAACTTGAACAAAGGAGCTAATCTCCTTGACTGGATGACATTCATCAAGGGTTTCCAGAAGGAAGCCAAGTGTGAGAAAGCTAAGAGACTGATAAGTATATACACATTTAATAATAATAATAATAAAAGGTGCCCTTAAGTCAATTTCAGCTCATGGCAACCCCATGTGGGTCAGCATAGAGCTGGGCTCCACTGAGGTTTTAATAGCTGATTTTTCAATAGCTGATTTTTCAGAAATAGATCACCCACTAAGCCTTTCTTCTGAGGCAGAATCGAACCTCCAACCTTTGGGTCAGCAGCCAACCACTCTAGCCGTTTGTACCACCCACGGACTAGGGCACATTCCAGACCAACTGAATTCGTGGACCCTATTTTCAAGAAGAAGAGATGCCATGACCAGCAGAGCACTGAGTCCAAATCCACTCCCCAAAACTAAACAATAAGTTTATATGTAGACAAGGAAAATATTTGGTTTGGCTTACACAGACAGTTCAGGCCAGTGTGAATTGCATAAGCAGAAGGAGTCCAAGAATCTACAAAAGTTGTCTGGAAAACAAAAAGATACTAGTGAAAGATGTTAAGGGGGCAAATGTTATGTTATCTTTATTTTCACAACAATAAAAAGAATACACCGGTCAGCAGAGAAGCCCTGGTGATATATAAAAGTGCTTCTCCCAAAGCCAAAGATAAAGTACCCCTCCTCGAAACTGTGAAGTCAGTAACGTCTTCAGAGAGGAGAAACACTTGAACTGAGCCTTTAAGTCACGGAGGACTAAGTGCATGGCTGACTCAAGAAAGCACTGTGGCTCAATGCGCACAGAGCTAGGGGCGCAGGTAGGAGGGGTGAGAGTACAGAGGGAAGTGGGGTGGGTGGCGAAGGATCTCAGGGACCATATTAAGGAGTTGGGATGTCTACCTGTAGGCTACCAGGAGCTTGCTGAGCTGGGTTCTGAATGAGCAGGTACTTGTCTACACGTTACAGTACCTGAGGACTAGTCAAGCCTTACAGAATGCAGCTGCTGCCTTCAGAAAGCGTGCAAGGGGGCCTCCCCTGTTTTATAATATGATGAATTATGTGGCTGATCAATGAGTAGTTGAGTCACAGGGGAGCAATGCAGCTTGACAACAGGTAACATTTAGTCCAAATATCTGCGGGTAATAACCGGCAGTATTATCGATGATCTGGGAGTATGAAAGAAGACTTTTTTTTTTTTTTTCCCATAGCATTTATTCCTTTCTAACCTCAGGGTCATGGTGGGAAACAGATGGTCCGTTGAAATGCGTAGCTGGGGAAGGGGTAGTGAAGGATCTGTTTACAGAAGTGTAGTTGGGGTTAAGAAAACCAAAACTGTAGCGGGAGCAGGTATCACCCCTATGCCTGAAGGGGCATGGGGAGGGATGATTCCTGAGACTCACCCACCAACATATAGGAAAGCAATTGAATCGTCCTCCACCAGGCAGGAAGAAATGGGGGAACAAAGGCCCTGGCCTTACTCTCCTGCTCTTCAGCCTCCAGTTGGTGGCCTCCTTTGATCTGACCCCACCAGAAACTGAGGGCAAGGAAACCATGAATGCCATCTTTTGCCCACACCTCCCCAGGCTTTTCCATGGAGCAAGGTGGAAAAGGGTAAAGAGGGGGTCTGAAGGGGCAAATGGAGAACGTCCAGCCCACGTACTGTAGTATACAGTACTTTGAAACAACCCTATGTTATTATCTACCTTCCACTAGAATGTAAACTCCAGGAGGGCAAGGATTTTAGTAAGTCTTGTTCCTTACAGTGTTCCAAGTACCTGTGTGCATACACACACACACACTCGCACACACAAAACCACTTGAGTTGAGACAATTCCTACTCATGGTGACCCCATGTGTGTCAGAGTAGAACTGTGCTCCATAGAGTTTTCAATGGCTTATTTTTCAGAAGTAGATCCCCAGGCCTTTCTTCTGACATGCCTCTAGCTGGACTCAAACCTCCAACCTTTTGGTTAGCAGCCAAACACATTAACCATTTACATTACCCAGGAACTCCACCTGTATACAAGAGGCACTCAAAAAACATTTGTTAAATGAATAAATAGGAGCAAAGAAGGAAATTATTTGCTCAGTATTTAACAGCAAGTAAGTAATGAGACAAGCAGCATTTTTTTAAAGGTAAAAATATTCCTTAACGGGGCATTTCCCTATGGTAAACTAGGTCTTATTTTGGCCATTCTGCCCAAAGAAAAATAGAGCCAAGATATATAACAAGTAAAATACAGTGGGGTAGAAGATTTGCTGAAAGTGGTATATTTATGCTTTGCTTGGAGTGAGGAAAACCTTGGGGAAGTCAACTTGTGTATTTTAAACTGCCTTTAAAAAATGCAAGAAATACATCCTTCTCCCAACTTTTCATACCTCTGGTCTAAGAATGAGGGAAGAGTTGCCAGGATTATTAAAGAGACTCTGTGTTAAACCGTGGAAAGCTGTCAGGTTGTGGAATTTTCTGCCATGGGAGGTTTTGGAAACCCATGTTGTCTGGATTTGATGACAGGTAATGACATTAACTAATTACAAAACTAATCACATTTGTAGCTGTGGAAGCCAAGATCATGATAAGCGTAATCAAATCCCTGACTTCAGGGCTTCAGGAATCGGAGGATAAGTTTTCTCCCCTTGCAAAGCTTGACCAGATGTTTTTCAGGGTCCTTTGTCTGAGTATTGTGGACGCTGCAGACACCAAAGAGAATCCAAAGCAGCCTTCTGAATTCCAGCACCAGGCTCTGATTGGCACCGAGCATGGGAACGACAAGACCTCCACCCAAGTTTCCACTTTGCTGAAGATGAGCCTTGCTATCCTCATCAGGGGCTCAATACAATGGAGTTCCTGGCCCTTTTCTCCTTCCTAAAAGCCTAAAGACCTGTACCTCCCACCTCCATCACTGGTCGGGTCACCCTGGACAAATGATAACCTAGTAGAGCCTCAGTTTCTTCCTCTATAAAGTGGAGATGGAAATATCTGTCTTATTTGTGTCAGCAAATTAATGTGAGGATCCAGTAAAATATAGTTTACTTTGTATGCCATAAAAAAAGAAAAACTCCTTGCCATCATGTTGATTCCAGCCCATGACAACCCCAGCTGTTTCAGAGTACAACTGTGCTCCATAGGGTTTCCAATGGCTGTAATCTTCTGGAAAGATCCCTGGGTGGCACAAATGGTTTGCACTCAACTACTGGCTTAGAGTTGGGTGGTTCAAAACCACCCAGAAGCACCACAGAAAAAAGGCCTGCCAATCTGTTTCCGTAAAGATTACAGCCAAGAACACATGAGGTCACCAGGAGTCAAAATCATGGTTATTTATTTGGTTTTGTTTTTTTCTTTTAATTTTATGGAAGTAGATCACCCAGCCTTTCTTCCATGGCACCACTGGGTGGATTGGAACCACCAACCTTTCTATTTGTAGTCACAGGCAAACCATTTGCACACCCAGGAACCTATTTGCATGTCATAAGGCACAATAAATAAAAAAAAATATGGCTACTATTAACCCAAACCCAGGTACGTACGATACGAATACTTCTAGCACCAAAAAGGCAGAGAGCTATGACAATAAAGAAGCTGACCACCTTCCAGTGGTCAGTAGCTTTCTCCACCCCCTCCCCAATTCCCTCTGCTCTCTTTGGCCCCCTGGGAGGAAAGGGATGAGGCTAAAATCCTTCAAAGCATTTCCAGCCCTTTAAGGAGACAATAGAGCAAGGAGCTGTGCCTGTAGACAGGCCCTGCTCATTGGCATCTGGTAACATTCCTTAAGCCCCAATGTAAAACTTGAAAAGAAATGAAATCCTCAACGTAAACACTATCTTTCAATCACTTGGAAAATGATCTACCACTACTTTCTCTCTTACCAATTCACCCACCCTCAATTAAAGCCATCCTTTCTGTTAAACCTCACTTTTCAGAAACCATGCAATTGCTTAAGACAGAGAGAAACATTAAGAGATACAGATTTCAATTAACTTTGCCATTGATTTTTGTGTAATTCCAGGGGAGGCATTACTCTTTTAGTAAAGTAGGGGCAAAGAACTCGAAGATTAATGAAGGTTCTAGTGATGGCAGTGTGAGTAGTGAGGCTGGAGACATTTATGGCCATGTTCCCCGGGCCCCATTTAAAAGCAAAAATATTAGGAAAATGATCTGGGAAATGAGGCCTGCTGAATTACTCACGACAACGGAGGGTCTCTCATTCAGGTCAAAAGCCTTTAGTGAATAAAGTGTTCCTTCTTACTTTTTTATTTTAACGTAACTTATGTATCTAGTGGAAACCCTGGTGGCATAGTGGTTAAATGCTACGGCTGCTAACCAAGAGGTCAGCAGTTCGAATCCATCAGGCACTCCTTGGAAACTCTATCGGGCAGTTCTACTCCGTCCTATAGGGTAACTATGAGTTGGAATCGACTTGACAGCAGTGGGTTTTTGGTTTTATGTCTCTAGTAGGTCCCTGGGTTGTACAAACAGTCTGCACTACTACTAACCTAAAGGTTAACGGTTCAAACCTACCCAAAGGTACCTCAGAGGAAAAGCCTGGTGATCTACTTTCTTAAGAGTACAGCCGTTGAAAGAAAACCCTAGGGAGCTCACAGTTCTACCCAAACACGTGGGGTAACTTTGAGTCAGAATCAACTCATTGGCAATGGGTTTGGGTTTTTTGGTTTGTTTTGGTTTGGCTTGGCTTGGTTTTTTTTTTTTTTTGGTTTACAAATCTGGCGTTTTATATAAGCGGGCAGTCTTTTTTAACTGGTAAATAAGATCCGTATCCAAACTTGCTTTTTCAAAAGCTGCTGTTGTTTCATAATTGTTGAATTCATAGGACCATTTGACAAGGGACCAGTTGGTTAGCATGTGTGTACACGCACACGTACACACACACACACACGCACAGGCCACATAACTACTAAAGAAGAAACCACTGATACAGATATAATTTTTAATGTGTTCTGTCACTGAACGTCTATCAGAAGAAAAAAGTCTCTGTGCAAATAGATTTAAAACAATAGGCAGTTTAATCAAATCAGTACACAGCATTTGTCTATGTCCCCAAGAAATATGATTTCAGCATAATGAATGAAGGGAAGGAGCTCATCAGAATACATCGCCTCCAAGCAGTAGTGTGAAACCAACTGCGGTCCAGGACCGTTTCCTGTGGCAGGGGTCGGAGCAGGATCTGCTGCTGGGATTGTTATCATCAGCAGTAGTTTACAATTAGAACTGGGCAAAGGAAATAAAGCACATATATATATGATGTAATTAAGAGTTTTCTTAATTTAGTGTTGTCTTACTATATTCGACCTCCAAATACACAACCTGATAGAGCTTTCAGTTCTGAGATGCGACTATCCAATTCTGAGACACTCCAACAGGGGCCAGCAGAGGGTTTGGTTCTGTGGGGGTCAGTGATCAGAAAACACCTTTCAAGCAAGTGAAAGGGGAGTGAATTGAAGCATGTTTCCCCTTCTCAAAGCAAGTGCAAAAAGTAAGGGTATCCAATTACAAGCTATCTAAGGTAGAATTGTAAATGTGGATTTGTTGCTTGCTGGTCCCGTCTGAAGGAAAGCGTTAGATTTGTGCTCTGCATAGTGATGTCGAGGGCCCGTCATTCCGTGGAGAAAGAGCAGTGGGGTGGGTGAGGCAGCCTCACTGTGGATGCTCAATGCCAGCCCACCATGTGGCACACAGGAAGCTAATTCTCACGTACCCACTGACTGCCTACTGTGTGCCAGGCTCTGCTCCCTGGGCTTGACCCCACACGACCCTGTGAGGTAGGTCCTGTTTTTAGCCTCATTAAACAGATGATCCAGACACGTTAAGTGACTTGCCCAAAGTCACACAGCTTTGTCAGGGTTAGAAAAGAATTCAAAGCCAGGCAGTCCAACCTCATGGATACAAGGCATAACCACTGTGCTGTTGCTCAGTTGAACTGAGCCTAATTGAATGGAAAATTGGAGGGGTGGTGGGCTTAAAAGAAGGTGGAAAATAATTTGGTTTAATTATAATAAAAGCAATTTGCCCAGTTTCCCCCCACCATCTCAGCTGTGTTCACCAACATTTCCATGAGCACTACAGAGACAAAACATCCTTTCTCCCCTTACCCTCCTGAATCTTTGCCCTGAATCCACCAATCCTGGAACTGAGAACCACTCATAGATACTAGAGTGTACAAGGGGTCAGTAAAGAGACCAGCCAAAAGACCCCTGGAACTGGGAGCCCCAGGGGCCCTGCCCCATCACAAAGCAAGACTGCAAGGTACCCCAGTGCGAACCATCCACTTCAAAGTTTCCCAGAATACTTTTATCCCTAATACGTAGCTGGTATGAATATCAGTCCATCACTCAGGTATATAAAAAATATAACTATTTTTTTATAATCTAATTTCTATTTTGAACCTTCATTCTTCAAAGGTAGCAGAAATTCAATGTCAGTATCTCCCCTTTCCCCTAAGTTGTGGCTAATTTTGGGAATTCTTTAGTTGTAAGACTTAGGAGGGGAGAGGTCATTAGTCCTTGATGTCACGTGTCTACTCAGGCAACCTCTGAGGTGTCAGTCAATCCCACCATCTGGTACAGACAACAGTCCATGCAAGCTCCTTGGACATGTTCTTGTTAGGAGGGGAGAGGTCATTAGTCCTTGATGTCACGTGTCTACTCAGGCAACCTCTGAGGTGTCAGTCAATCCCACCATCTGGTACAGACAACAGTCCATGCAAGCTCCTTGGACATGTTCTTATTTTGCCCATAGGGCCCCTTTAAAACCAGTTGCCATGAGTCAATCCTGATTCATGGCAACCCCATGTGTGTCAGAGTAGAACTGTGCTCCACAGGGTTTTCAATGGCTGAATTTTTGGGGAGTAGATTACCCTTTCAGATATGGCTGTTTTTTCCCTGGTATCAGGAAGGCAAGGGGACAGATCCCCTTCTCTCTGGGCAAGGGGACAGATCCCCTTCTCTCTAGACCCACCACCATCACTACCGTTATAATTTCTACACAGACTTTCCTATCATTCATGATGTTTTCTTTCAAATCTTTAGCTAGACCCTATGGCCTTTCTGTTCTCTTAAGAACCAGGGCTGCTGCAAAACCAAACAATGTATTGGGTAAAAGGCTTGCATTTGGGTGAATATAACAAAAACCCCAAAACAGAGGCTTGACCTAGTAGAACTTTATTATGCTATGTAGCCAAAAAAATCTGATACAGTCCTCAAGGATGCTATCAGGAAACCAGGCTCTTTCTGTCTTCCAACTGTGCCACTGTCTAGCAATGGCAGCTGTTCCCCTCCCCTCACCAAGCATCAGAGGTCTTTCAAACAGAAAGGAGCTAGAAGTCAAAGCATCAGCTACAACAGACTTTGATGTACGTTTCCTGGGTCAGGACTGCAGTCATTTCACCACTGCAATTTGTAGGGGAGTGTGGAAACATAAGAGTTTAGCTTTCTAGCCTCCATAGTAGATAAGTGCCAGTTACTGGGGGATTGAAGAGGGCTTTGAGTGTGTCGACCTAGAGAATCTGACACAATCAGGAAAAGACTTGTTTTTATTGTCACTTCCCTCTCCTGAAGCAACAAGCAGACACTGGCCTAATTGCATGAGTGAGGTAACTGAGAGGTAAAAAGCCCAATAATACTTCCTAAAATATTCTCCTTCCTCCTGTATTAGAGAACACGGGGGTATATGAGTAGGCAGCCTACAAGAAGTCCAGAAGCTATTCATTGCATTGTGGCTCTCAGTCTCAGTGAACTGGACACCTGCGTCCTGTGATTCGAATTCCTGCTGCTGACTTGCTACATGACGTTATAGCAGGAGCCCCTGTTTTTTTATCTGTACCCTGACTTGGCCTAAGAGACCCAGCAGGTAGTTGATGAACTCATGTTGGACCAATGAAGCTTCTGTATTTGTGAACTGAGGAGACTTGGCCAGATCATCATAGCAAAGCCTTGCTTTTCTAACATGTCACTAGGCAACTCAGTTACTGAGGGAGACACATACAGGCTCAGCCTTTCAATGCCAGTTATGTATTACCCAGCTCCTTTAGCGGGGCCTGGGAGGGTCAGGTCAAGCTCGAGTCATCCCCAGAGGTCCAAGGATTGCTGCCCCCACCCATCCACCCCCACCTCACTTCTCCTATAGCTTTTAAATCACTTTGGCAGCAACATGGTTTAACAGAAAGTCTGACGGATGTGAGTCCGAATCCTGGGTCTGCCACCTTTTGACATTGGGAAAATTACTCTGAACTGAGCACTTCATTTCCTTATGTGTAAGATGAAGATAATAACATCTACCTTGATGGCTTGCTGTGAAGATTCAAGACAACGGATGTAAAGTGCCTGCCCACAGAGGCATGTGTAGTACATGGTAATGGCTCTTCTTCTTGCAGAAGACCCTGGAGACTCAGACTGGGCCAGGAAGAGAGGCCAAATCAGTGCTGCCTTCTAGAGATGTGAAGGAGGAAATTTTTATAACTAATCTACAGTAATATCTTTTTGGCTCTTAAGGTGCCTTTAGTACTAGCAAATGCTTCCAGATAGTCATCTCACTCCAGTGTAAGAAAACAGTCTTTTAGTCAACACTGAGTTTAGCACAACAGAAAAAAAAAAAAAAAAACGATGTGTTTGCCAAAATAATCAATCTTAGGCTACATTAGTGATGTAAGATATCTAGAACAAGGGAGGTGAGATTGAGAATCTCATGTGCTTGATCTGACATATCTGAAATCCTGGCACAGCTCTGTGAGCTGCCCTGCAACACGATCAGAGGTGGAGGACTGGTATGGCCACCAGCCACCAAAGCACTCCGCCACAAAGTCAAGTTGAAGAAATGAGAGTGCTTTGCCTGCTGAAAGAAAAAGATAAAAATTATCTTCAAATACTTTGAAGAGAATTTTCATGTAAAAAAAGATGTAGCCTTATTACTACATGTGTATCAAGAAGTAAAACCAGAGCCAATAACGAAGAGCAAATGAAGGCTAGCTCAGGTTTTGACTCAAGGAAGAGATTTCAGTTACGGCATTTGAAGATGGCATCAGCCCTGAGAGGTAGCAAGCTCCAAAAGCTAAAGGCATTCAATATTGGGGAATGAGTGGTTCTCAAGGAGGTCATATTGCACCTGCCTCATGGAGTTGTGGTTAGGACTAATGAGATGGTTATTTCAGACCCCTCTTCTATACCACCTGAGAACCACTTAGCCATGCTGCTTCTGAGGCTGTTGGCCACGTGTTTCACCCCAGCAGCTATGCAGCAGACTTCATGCTGGTACAACCCAAAGGATCCTCACCTGTGTCCAGTCAACTGCCCTCTCACCTCACACTCTAGGGCTTTCCTGTTACCCCTGAAGCATGAGACATCCCAGAAGAACTCAATGCTCAACCATGCTCAACCTGGAGGTAACAGAGGGAGAGAAAACCAAAAAACAAACCAGTTTCTGTCAAGTCAACTCTGACTCATCTCAAGATCCTTAACTTAATCACATCTGCAAAGTCTTTGCCACGTAAGGTAGCATTCACAGGTATGGGAATTAGGACGTGCACATATCTTCGAAAGTGACCACATCAATAACCAAAGCCAAAAACCAAACCCATTGCCATCAAGTCAGTTCCAACTCATAGTGACCCTATAGGACAGAGTAGATCTGCCCAATAAGGTTTCCAAGGAGCAGCTGGTGGATTTGAACTGCCGACCTTCTGGTTAGCAGCTAGCTCTTACCCACTACACCATGATGGCTCCCTGTATTTATTCCTTTCACCACAGCCTCACTAACCTTTTCCTAACTCCTGCTATCCCAGCTTTGAACTCTTTCCTAAGGTGGCAGCACAAGACATTTTCCTCAAGCTCTACTTTTAGGGAAACCCAGAGCAACATATGTAAGCCATTAAGAAGCATGCACATAGTAATGGTATCAGTAGTAATCATAGTAATAGCAGTAATAGTCACTATGGTTTCCAAAGGGGTTTAATCTTCTTCCAGAGTATTGATTTAATTACTGAAAAACTAGGTTTACACACTAGATATGGAGGTTATCTATTGCAGTGGAATTCTGCACCTTGTTGAAAGATTTATTTCCCCTTTACAAAATATTTCCAGTACAATGACAATTTTTCAGTAGAATACCTACTAAAAGAAAAATAGAATTAGAAAAAGAAACTTCCGGTGTATTCTAGATCAAAATGAAAAAAACTGACTCCATTTCAGGAAAGTTAAGTAAATTAATTTTTCTAAATCTATAGCTGAAACATGTTACATGCATCTGTGCTAAATCCTGTTACGAATATGCTCTTTGTGTTCTAAAATATATTACGTGCCTTAGAACAGATATCCGGAGGCTATCTGAGAAGTAACAGCTTCATGGATGAAGTGCAGAACCACATATGACCACCTGCAAATTCAGTCAGCAGAGCTGTGATCACTTGGAGGCAGGGATGGGGGGGCGCTTTTAATGTGCCTCTCAGAGGTCTTTGCAGGTGACAACAGTCCATTGGAGGATTCTGGAAGGCTGTTTGTTTTTAATCAGTCCACATCATTGGCACCTGTGTTTCCGAGAAGTGTGTCATTTTCAAGTTCACGGATAGACCTACGTAGAACAAGGGGCCGTCAATATTGATTATGTGGAAAATATTGACAAACTTTCCCTGAGAAAAGACAAGTATCAAAAACAGAAACTTTCCAGAACTTAACTGTCCTGTCAATACCAGGAAATTCAATATTTGGGGGACCCTGCTTCCTTCAAGAATATTTGATAATCATCATCTCAAAAATTAAAAGACACATCATTGAATAAATGCAACATGAGTGAAGTCTGTATTTAACAGCATGGTAAAGGAAGTCTGCATCTGGCACACCCATATTTGATATATGCCACTTAACAGGACAATTCATATTTGATCATTTCTCTGATACAGAGTCCCTTGGATTTTGTGTACAAATTCTTAACTTTCAAATCAGCCAAGCCTAGATTGCCTCCATCCTGTTATTGCTGCCGGCAACATTTCAGTCTTGCTCTTTCTGGTCATAATTTTGTATATTCTGCCGGCAACATTTCAATATTCAATATCTTCCTTTCTCTTTCTTTTCATGGTATGTACATATGCATAGATATGTGCACACACACCCCCCCCCAAAAAAAAAAAAAACATAAAACAAGGCATTAGGAAACATTTTATAGAGTGACAGGATTGCTCTCCCTTTCCTATCCCATCCCCTCTCTCTTTCTCCATAGCACAATGTAAGGGCCAACATGGTGGGCAGAACAGGGAAATGAGGAAAAGAGTATATACAGTTCTGGAGAAATCCAGCCAGAGGGGTCCAAGAACAGAATGACCTGAGTTTCCCAGCTCTTCTTTCTACAGTCATCACTCTCCCTGAAAAAAATTTAGCTCTTTTTTGAGCTCCTAGCAGGCTCTCAAATAAAGTTAAATCATGAATGAATGAATGAACAAATGAACTAAAGAACTGAACATTTCTGAAACCAGGGAAAGAAACAGGATGTAAAGAAGCCTTGTAGTATACTAAAAACAGCACTAACTTAGAGCCAGGAGACCTAGCTCCCAGATCTTCTACTGACCTTCTATTTTAACTTGGACAAACTCCCTAGTCTCATTTCCTCATATGTCAAATAAGGAAAGATAATAAGGTTTATTTTGATGTTTTTACAGATAATATATCTATACCACAAATTAAGCACTTTACGGTTTAGAAAACCCTTTGACTCACATTCTCTCACTTGACCCTCCCAACCACCAACTGGTGTCAAAAGTTGCCCTTCTACCATAGTCTGGGGGGGGACATCTAGGTCAACTGACGTAACGCAGTTCATAAAGAAAATGTTCTACATTCCTACTTTGGTGAGTAGCGTCTGCAGTCTTAAAAAGCTTTCAAGCAGCCATGTAAGATATACCTATTGGTCCCATCCCACCCAGAGCAAAGAAGAATAAAGAAAACCAAAGCCACAAGGAAAATATTAGTCCAAAGGACCAATGGGTCGCATGAACCACAGCCTCCACCAGCCTGAGCCTGGAAGAATTAAATAGGGCCCAGCTACTACCACCAACAGCTCTGACAGGGATCACAACAGAGGGTCCCAGACAGAGCAGGAGAAAAATGTAGAACAAAATTCAAATTCACAAAAAAAAGGCCAGACTTACTTGTCTGACAGAAACTGGAGGAACTTTTGAGACTATGGACCCCGGACACCCTGCTAACTCAAAACTGAAGCCACTGCTGAAGTCCACCTTTCACCCAAAGCTCAGGCCTATAAAACAAAACAAAACACACATGAGGATCGTACTTCTTACTTCAATCAAGTATACAAGACCACGTGGGCAATACCTGCCCAAAAGCAAAGACAAGAAGGCAGGAAGGGACAGGAAAACTGGATGAATGAACACAGGGAACCCAGGGTGGAAACGGGGAGAGTGCTGACACACTGCAGGGACTGCAACCAATGTCATAAAACAATTTGTATATAAATTTTTGAATAAGAAACTAATTGGTGCTGTGAACTTTCACCTGAAGCACAATAAAATTAAAAAAAAAAAAAAAAAGTTGCCCTTCTTTTGGCCTGGAATCAGAAGTCTAGAAAGCTGACCATAGAGTCTTGAATAATTAATAAAAAGGCGCACTCCAAGTCAGAAGTTCCAGCCGTGTGCGCACCTTCTCCTCCAGGCAGCCAACAGAGAATGATGAATGACTTGCCACTGAGACAATAGCAGCAAAACCTGTTTTCAAACTATGACATCTTGCCCCAAACATTTCTCACCTCCTGCCATCCACGCCATCTGCACTGAACACCCATAAAATTAGGATGTGACCAAAGACCTTCAGTAGTTCTACAAATGAGTCCCACTATAAAAATTCCTACAAAGATATTTCTCAGCACGTCATAAGTCTTTAGTAGATACTCAATGAATTGGATGGAATACATCAGCAAAATCTTTTGGTAAAGAACTAGATAGTAAATATTTTAGGCTTTGTAGGCCATATGGTCTCTGCGGCAACTATACAACATTGTAATATGAAAGCAGCTATAGACAATACATAAATGGGGGTGGCTGTGTTCCAATAAAACTTTATTTATAAAAATAAAACTTTATTTATAAAAAATAGGAGGCAGGTCAGATTTAGCCCATGGGGTGTTGTTTGCCAACCCTTGGACGACATCAACTTTGAGAAATGTCTTGATATTAAAAAATCCTTTTAAGACTTCTTTTTGGAGGCAAGGTCTCGATGACTCTTGATTAACACATATATCCAGGCACTTTGCCTCTCTTCCTCTGCTGTCCTTTGATAAACACCAAGTCCCAGAGGGGGACATCAAGTATCCATTCTTCAATTGCAGTAATTCTGAAAAACAAAGCAGGGACAGAGATTAAAACTACACCAAAGGTCTTTGTGACATACATAGCATATCAAGTACCTCTCTTCAAATTGTACTGAGTTAGCGGTGTATCTTCATAAAGAAAATGGAACTATTCTTTCACTTAATGGTCTTTTAGTAAGAGTATCAGGGTGGGGGGAGGCAGGTTTACTAAAGGCTCTTGTAAAATGCCAGTTGAAAGGAAATAGTGCTCCTTGGCACCATGGAATCTTTTCCATGTGAAACTTCATGGTCACTTTTCATTTGGTTTTTCAAGCACTCCATGGCACCCATCCACGTATTAAGCTAATAACCACATGAATCTAGTTAAAAGGAACCAAGCAATTATTTTAATTAGAAGAGAACAAAAACAACACTCCTTGCTTCTGTTTGAAGGGGCAAGAAGGAAGTAGCCAGGGTTCAAAAAGATCCCACAAAATATTTTTGTGAAAGGAAAAATAATTCAGGCCAAATTTAGAATGTAGTTGCATTAAATGGGCCAAATAAAATGAATGGCACTACTGTGCCACTAGAACCCATTCATATATAAGAGCCCAAGAAAGTCCATTTTTATGTGACAGCATTTCAAAGGTACGGCCAATTTTACAAAGTGAAAGTGAATGCCTAGTAAAGACTTTAATGATTCTAGAGAATCTCTTACATAATTTCTTAAAGATTTTCTGGGTACAGTTTTTTATTAGCAAAAGTGAAGAGCATTGGTCAATTTTCTTCTTAAGAAGTTTTTATTATTATTATTAAAATTCTTAGAGTAAATTGCTTAAAGTAGATTTTCTCTGGAAAATCTATCTTCTTAGAAAATTCTTGTTACTAAGTCATTCTATAAAAGGTAGATTTTACCTTAAGAGGGTTTTAATCAATTTTGACTGAACTTGGTTATACAGGAAGAGATTTTCCAGAGCCTTTGCCTTCCCGGCTACCTCTGGCCGTGACAGTTTGGGCATTTTATTCCATCTCAGGCTTCTACAAAGAGATAAGGTGATACTCAAACTAATCACTGTTGTTCCTTCTATTTGGATCTACAAATGCATACAGAACACCTGTTATATACCAGGCACACAGCAACATGTAGGTGCACATAGTTGCCTAAGACCTGGACCTTGCCCACAAAGAGTTCACAGTCTAGTCAGAGTGAGAGGTGTGGGAAGAGAGAAGACCCATGCAACCTTGGCTGGGTGGGTGCTGGAGGATAGCTGGCCTGAGCTGATAGCAGCAAGAACAGATTTTCCAGGCGAAAGACATGGATGATCTATTCCAGGGAGACAGATCAGCATAGACAAAGGCTTCAACACAAAGAACACCAAGTGTGTACCGGGGAACTACAAGCAGACAGTGTTATTGAAATGTGAAGCCAAAGACTAAAGAGTGGCAAGGGAGCAAGCTGAAAAAGTAAGCAAGAGCCAAGTCATGGAAGAACTTGTGTGTCATGTTGATGAGCCTGGGCTTCATCTAAAGCAATGGACAGCCACCATACAGTTTTCAGAAGGGGGCTAACATGGTCAGTTTTCCATTTGAGAGATGAAAACATGAAATGGTGATGAAGAACATGAAATGGAAACTAAGTGTCTTATGAATGCCACAGCTCAGGCATGAAGTGACAAGGTCTTAAACTAGGACAACAGTAAGTAGGAATAGAGAGATCAGGTGAAGTGTGAGATGTACGGTACATAAGGAGATTAAAAAAAAAAAAACCTCTGTGGAACAGTGACTGAAAGGTCAAAATAGGTAATAAAATATGCTTTGAAAATTCTCAGAAGGGATCTGGTATTTTAAGTGAATGCTTGCTTTGTATATCAAAAAAAACCTGCCCATCTTACAGGTCCTCTTCTAAGCTCAGGACAGTACTAGACTGTAGAATCTGGAATTAAGTTTTTTTTTAACAAGCTTTCAGGTCCCTGGTTTGTGCTCATCTACTAACGTAAAGGTTAGTAGTTCAAGCCACCCAGTGGCACCATGGAAGAAAGGCCCTGCAACCTGCTTCCATAAAGGTTACAGCCAAGAAAACCCTCTGGAGCAGTTCTACTCTGTAACACACACGGTCACCACTAGTCAGAATCAACTCCAAGCAACTGGTTTGGTAACAAACTTTCATCCTTTGACATGAGTATAATGCTGAGTACCATATGGAAACTCCTAGCAGATAGTTTAACTTCTATTTACCATTCCACAGAAAATTTGCATCAAGCCAGTTTCATGCCTGGAGTTAAAGTTAAAATGTACGAAATCCTGGAAGGAAAGAAAACTATGGTGAAACTAACTCAGGATAAATTACCTGTATTCTTAATTATTATATTAAATTAGACTCATTATATTTTATTTTTGAAAGGATTTAAAGAAGATACTTCTCAACTCATGTTATGAGCCAGTAGAACCTTGATAATACAGTTGACAAGGACATTACAATAAAGGAAAATTACTGGTAAGCATTGTTATAAAAATATTTTTAAAAATATGAGAAACACACATACAGCAATATGTAAAATAAATAATATAGCTCAACCAAGTTGGGTTTAGTCCAGAAATGCAAGATTGATTTAACATTCAAAACCTATCAAATAATTCACATTAAGAGAATAAAGGAGAAAAATCACATAATCATTCTTGTAAGTATGTGGGCACTTAATTTATGATAAAAGTGTGCTGTATAGCATTGAAGAAAGGAAGGCTTTTCCACTGATGGTGTAGGGTAAATGAATATTGTGGAGCGGGGGCAGGGGGGAAACTTGATCCCAACCTCACACCATATACAAAATCAATGCCATGTGGATTGCAGATGTGAAAAGTAAAGCAATAAAGCTTTGAGAAGGTAATAGTAATAATATGATATTTTCATGACATTTAGGTAAGCAAAGCTCTCTTAAACAGGAAATAGAAAGCAATAGTCATAAAGGAAAGTACTGGTAAATCAGACCACATTAAAATCTTCTGTTCATTCAAATACACTATTCGGTGAAAAGCCAAACTTCAGAGCGCTATGTGATATTTGTAATACATTGTCATGGATTGAATTGTGTCCCCCAAAATATGCATCAACTTGTTTAGGCCATGATTTCCAGTATTGTGTGGTTGTCCTCCTTTTGTGATTGATGTAATTTTCCTGTGTGTTTTAAATCCTAATCTTGGCCTGTGATTAATGAGGCAAGATTAGGTTATGGTAAAGAAGACTGGAAACTCTGGTGGCGTAGTGGTTAAGAACTACAGCTACTAATCAAAAGGTCGGCAGTTCAAATCCACCAGGTGCTCCTTGTAAACTCTATGGGGCAGTTCTACTCTGTCCTGTAGGATCACTATGAGTCAGAATTGACTCAATGGCAATGGGTTTGGCTGTTCTTTTTTTTTTTTTAAAGAAGATTAGGGTGGGATGTAACACCCTTACTCAGGTCACATCCCTGATCCAATGTAAAGGGAGTTTCCCTGGGGTGTGGCCTGAATCGCCTTTTATCTTCTTGTTGTTGTTAGAAGCTGTCCAGTCAGTTCCAACTCAAAGCTACCCTATGCACAACAGAATGAAACACTGCCCGGTCCTGCGCCATCCTCACAATTGTTGCTTGAACCCATTGTTGCAGCCACTGTGTCAAACCATTTTGTTGAGGGTCTTCCTCTTTTTATTGACCCTCTACTTTACCAGGCATGATGTCCTTCTCCAGGGACTCATCCCTCCTGATAACATGTCCAAAGTACGTGAGATGTTAGTCTCACCATCCTTGCTTCTAAGGGGCATTCTGGTTGTACTTCTTCCAAGTCAGGTTTGTTTGTTCTTTGGCGGTCCCGTATTCTTTGCCAACACCGCAGTTCAAAGGCTTCAATTCTTCTTCAGTCTTCCTTACCCATCCATCGTCCAGCTTTCACTTGCATAGAAGGCAACTGAAAACACCATGGCTTGGGTCAGGTGCACCTTAGTCCTCAAGTGACATCTTTACTTTTTAACATGTTAGAGAGATCTTTTGCGGCAGATTTGTCCAGTGCAATGCATCTTTTGAGTTCTTGACTGCTGCTTTCATGGGTGTTGGTTGTGGATTCAAGTAAAATGAAATCCTTGTCAACCTCAATCTTTTCTCCATTTATCATGATGTTGCTCATTGGTCCCGTTGTGAGAATTTTTGTTTTCTTTATGTTGAGGTGTAATCCATACTGAAGGCTGTGGTCTTTGATCTTCATCAGTAAGTGCTTCAAGTCCTCTTCACTTTCAGCAAGCAAGGCTGTGTTATCTGCATAACGCAGGTTGTTACTGAGTCTTCCTCCAATCCTGATGCCCCACTCTTCTTCGCATAGTCCAGCTTCTCAAATTATTTGCTCAGCATACAGACTGAATAGATATGGTAAAAGGATACAACCCTGATGCACACCTTCCTGACTTTAAACCATGCAGTATCCCCTTGTTCTGTTCAAACAACTGCCTCTTGATCCATGAACAGATTCCTCATGAGCACAACTAAGTGTTCTGGAACTCCCATACTCCACAATGTTATCCGTAAGTTGTTATGATCCACACAGTCAAATGCCTTAGCATAGTCAATAAAACACAGGTAAACATCTCTCTGGTATTCTCTGCTTTCAGCCAGGATCCATCTGACATCAGCAATGATATTCTTGGTTCCACATCCTCTTCTAAATCTGGCTTGAATATCTGCCAGTTCCCTGTCAATATACTGTTGCAGTCACTTTTGAATGATCTTCAGCAAAATTTTGTTTGCATGTGATATTAATGATATTGTTCAATAATTTCCACATTTGGTTGGATCAACTTTCTTGGAAATAGACATAAATATTTGTTCAAACATATCAACTGGTATTCCGTCAATTTCTGGAGCCTTGTTTTTCACTGCCTTCAGTGCAGCTTGGACTTCTTCCTTTGGTACCATCAGTTCCTGATCATATGTTACCTCCTGAAATGGTTGAATGTTGACCTTTCTTTTTTGGTATAGTGACTCTGTTCATTCCTTCCATCTTCTCTTGATGCTTCCTGCAACATTTAATATTTTCCCTGTAGAATCCTTTAATATTGCAACTCAAGGCTTGAATTTTTTCTTCAGTTTATTTCAGCTTCAGAAATGCTGAGCATGTTCTTCCCTTTTGATTTTCTATCTCCAGGTCTTTGTACATGTCATCATAATACTTTACTTTGTCTTCTCGAACCGCCGTTTGAAATCTTCTGTTCCGCTATTTTACTTCATCATTTTTTTCCTTTTGTTTAGTTACTCAAGCTTCAGAGTCTCTTCTGACATCCAGTTAGGTCTTTTCTTTCTCTCCTGTCTTTTTAACGACTTCTTGCTTTCCTCATGTGTGATGTCATTGATGTCGTTCCACAACTCATCTGGTCTTCGGTCACTAGTGTTCAACGTGTCAAATCTATTATTGAGATAGTCTCTAAATTCAGGTGGGATACACTCAAGGTCATTCTTTGGCTCTCGTAGACTTGTTCTAATTTTCTTCAGTTTCAACTTAAACTCGCATATGACTGATGGTCTGATCCGAAGTCAGCCCCTGGCCTTGTTCTTACTGATGATATTGAGGTTTTGCATCGTGTCTTAACACACATGTAGTCCATTTGATTCCTGTGTATTCCATCTGGCAAGGTCCCTGTGTATAGTCCCATTTATGTTGGTGAAAAAAAGGTATTTCCAACGAAGAAGTCGTTGGTCTTGCAAAATTCAATCATGAGATCTTCGGCATTGCTTCTATCACCAAGGCCATATTTTCCAACTACTAATCCTTCTTTGTTTCCAACCTTCACATTCCAGTCACTAGTAATTACCAGTGCATCCTTATTGCATGTTCGAGCAATTTCAGACTGCAGAAGTTCGCAAAAATCTTCAATTTCTTTATCTTTGGCCTTAGCGACTGGGGGGTAAATTTGAATAATAGTCGTATTAACTGGTCTTCCTTGTAGGCGTATGGAAGTTATCCTATCACTGACAGCATTCCTCTTCAAGTTGTCATTCCTAGCATAGTAGACTGTACGACTGTCCAATTCAAAATGACCAATACCAGTCCACTTCAGCTCACTAATGCCTAGGATATCGATCTTCATGCATTCCGTTTCATTTTTGATAATTTCCAATTTTCCTAGATTCATACTTTGTACATTTCATGTTCTGATTATTAACGGATGTTTGCAGTTGTTTCTTCTCATTTTGAATCATGCCACATCAGCAAATGAAGTTCCCGAAAGCTTGACTCCATCCATGTCATTAAGGTCGAGTCTGCTTTGAAGAGGCAACTCTTCTCCAGTCATCTTTTGAGTACCTTTCAACCTGGGCAGCTCATCTTCCTGCACTATATCAGATAACGTTCTGCTGCTATTCATAAGGTTTTCACTGGCTTATTCTTTTCAGAAGTAGACCACTGGTTCCTTCTTCCTAGTCCGTGTTAGTCTGAAAGCTCAGCTGAAACCCATCCACCATGGGTGACCGTGCTGGTATATATGGTGGCATAGCTTCCAGCATCATGGCAACACACAACCCCTACAGTACAACAAACTGACAGATGTGTGGGGCATTTCATCTTACAAGAGATAAAAGAGAGAAGCAAGCAGAGAGATAGGAAAACTCATACCACCAAGAAAGCAGCGCTGGGAGCAGAGCATGTTCTTTCGACCAGGGGTTCCTGCACAGAGAAACTCCTAGACCAAGGGAAGATTGATGACAGGGACCTTCCTCCAGAACCAACAGAGACAGAAAGCCTTCTTCTGGAGCTAGCACCCTGAATTTGGACTGCTAGCCTACTAGACTGTGAGAGAATAAATGTGTCTTTGTTAAAGCCATCCACTTGTGGTATTTCTGTTATAGCAGCACTAGATGACTAAGACATACATATAACCAAAAACAATTCCTATCCAGAACATATAAAGATCTCCTACAAATCAATAATAAAAGATGAACAACTCAATTTAAAAAAAAAGAGCAGAAAATTTAAAAAGATCCTTCACAAAAGAGAATATCCAAATGGAAGTTGAACATACTCATACCCTATGACTTTGTCATTTCCCCCTTAGGACATATACCCGACAGAAATATATGTACACATGCACCAAAGATTTGTACAAGGAAGTTTAAGGCAGCACTAGCTGAAACAGACTGAAACTGAAAACAACCCAAATGTTCATCAACAGAAAAACGGATAAACCGTGATGTTTTTACTATTGATACAACGGAAGGAAATGCAACAAGAAAACATGCTATAGTCGCACTTCACGACAGAGACACTACTCAGAAACATCCTGCTCAGGGAGTGAAGCCAGACACAGAGGACACCCACACTCTAATTCCAAAAAGCACAACCAATCTGTGGCATTAAATGTCAGGACAGTGGTTACCTTTGAGGAGAAAGAAAGCCTACCCATCATAGGAGCAATCTGTAATATTGGTCATATTCTCCTTCTTGACCTGGGGGTGGTTATAGGATTTGTGCACTTTACGATGACGCATTGATTAGTACGTTTTTGTTCTTTGCATACTTCCCTATGTGCAATTTCAATAAAACTTCAATTGAAAAAAAGTCTCAATGCTGAATTTCTACTTTATTATATAAAGTAAATTAAATAAAGTAAATGCAGTTACAAATACAGAAAATGTTACCCAATATCTTCATTAAAATTAATCAGTGATTTGTTCTTCCCTGGGTTCAGTTTGCTCCCCAATCTCAATTAAACAGCAGAAATGGGAAGAACCGTGACGACGATTAGAGGTCAGCTGGACTCCAAGGAAGGGAATGCCTTCCTCACGAAGGAAAGTCGATAAAATTGGAAACGTTTGCAGTTTAGCGAAGAGGCGAGTAATATGTGAGAGGGAAAAAAAAAATTAAAAAGGAGGCTAAATGCCCAATGTATAAAATAATGACAGTAATGAATGGCCTGCTGGAAGCTCAGATGTTCCTAGCCTTATTATATAAAGCGGGATTAAAAGGTAACAAACTTTGGCTGGATACAAGGAAATGTTTTTTTATGAAATGTATAATTAAACTGTAGCCAATGGTTTGGTAAAATCTAACCCCTCCAAAAAAAAACAGGATTAGCTGTTTATAGTAGCAAGACCTACACTAACTAGTAGCAGTTACACTAGCTAGTATTATGTTACAAAGATTCCTCTGTTCCCAGGTACAAACCGATGGCCCGCTGGGGCCAGGAAGAAAATTTTCTCTTTGGTGTAGTATTTCACAGCTCTGTTATCTAACATTGAGCAATTCATGGGCTTCGTAGTCTTTGCACCTTCATTTAAGGCACCTGGCATGGGCCCCTCCTGGATCCAGGTTGCTGTACTAAACAGGCTATTGTTTTAATCCCGGTTGGCAATAACTGTAGGTCCCTATTTAGCCAACACCTTGTGTTTCCAAAAGGTAAACATAATAAATATAATCAAAATTGTTCCTAATGCTATTGTTTTTTTCATCAACAATCTATAAATACATAGAAAAATCCAGTATACGTGTGAGATAAACAGAGCAGGTATGCCTACATCAAGGTAATACCAAGATAGCTCTATAATTTAGCAGCTTGGATTTTCAGTGGTTGCATTTGTAGGTATAAAACATTATGAAAAATACAGATGTTATTCATCAAATTGATTGCCTTGTGCACTTGTATACCTTATCTAATGTATTTTTGGGGGGCTTTTTACTTCAAAGAAATCACTAGCTAATGACACTTCAGACTTTGGGAATTTTTCTGATGGCACACTAGAATTCCCTCAGGGACAGGCCTGTGAATAAGTGGATTTTTTAAAGATCATTAACAGATCTTACAAACCAATTCAAATTGAGCGTTTTCTTTGCAAATTACCTTTAACTGGTAAGCCACTGGAAAAAAAAAAAAAAAAAAAGACAGTGAGTGATTTAATTTACCTACCCTGTCTACAAATTGCAGCTTTGTATTCCATCAATGATTGCATTTCCGACCAAAAAATCTCTCTAACTATCCCTAATAGAGATATTTTTCTAAATTATCACATTCAGTGAGTGATATTTCAAAAGATGGTAATATTTGTTTTTTTCATTTAGCAAGTTGCACTGAAATTGGGAATGTTTATTCCATTGATATGTTTAAAGTAAAAACAGAACCTTGCACTACCTATATCTGTTGCTTAATTAACTCTCCGGTAATTAGCAGGTTTATAATTTCCTGAGTGAAGGGATGATGGCTTTTCAGTGATACAGTGTGGGGTTTTTTTTGTTTGTTTGTTTTTGGGGGGGATGGAGAGCTCCTTTACTTAATGATCAAACCATAGTTTCTGGACTGAAGAGCTAATATTTGGGGTGAGAAGCACCTTTATTCCCCGCGTACATCAGGGCAGACTCTTATTTGCACCAACACCCTGTTGTGCATGTTTTCCATTCAAAGAGCTCCTGTGGACTTCAAAGAGAGCGGCATGCAAGGATGGGCTACGTGGGAGTCCTGACAGGCTCCAGAACAGGCCCAGAGCCTTGGAGAAAGCATGCCAAGAGCAGCTCATGCCAGAGCCCCCAAACCATGTCACAGAATTAAAGGGTCTCCCCTGCCCACGCCACCCCACAGGGCAGGTGGGAAAAGTCCCCAGGCTTGCCAAGCACAGAGTTGGTTTCTCTGGCTACTACTTATAAATATTTGATGAGTGGAGGCCCATTTATAAGGAAGTATGTTGTTTTTTTTTATGTTAATAAGAATGTTCTTTGACACCTGTATCCAATGCAGACTTTAAAAGGGTCATTCTTTGAGGCACTAAAGGTTGCCTTTTTTTTCTTTTATTTTAAGTACAAAGTCAACTTACCACAAACCAAACAAAGAAATTTCACATCCTTTTGGATGTCCAGTTGAAAAACAATGGGTAGTGTGTGCATAGTCAGTGGTCATACAGTGAGATTAGGGAGGCCCGTTCTTCCGTCTCCCTGGTCAGCAGACAGGAACCATGTCTACGGTAGGCTCCTACCTGCTCCCCACAGACTCCTACAGCAAAGGCCTCTGGGACCCCTGGCAAGAGGCCCAAACAACTCCAGCTTGGGCCACTGTAGCTACAATTTGTCCCAAGCTCATGGAAAGTTCCCTAGAACAGAGGCTCAAGTTCCAGTGAGTCACTCAGAGCTGTGGGACCTCAGCACGTCTTTTTATACTTCTCCGAGGCTCAGTTTCCTTATCTGCACAATGGACATAGTATGAATACCTGCTCCACCTAGCACGCTGGGTTATTATGAAGATGGAGAGACATCATGTTTGTGAAAGGACTTCATACGTTTTGTGCTACAGGGAGATTGTTTCTCATTAACATTTTCTGTAATTTCAGGCACATTTGTAAACACTGCACTTTTTATTCTCGCCACTGTAGTTTGGTCTTTACATGAAAATAAACTGAAAAGGAAGTGGCTTTTTTGTGTAAAAGAAGTCAAAACCAAAGTTTAAAAAATAAAATAGGTTTTCCAAGCATAGAACATCCATTTACGTTATTTATTTTGTACTCATTCAATAAATTGTAATTACCTGCTGAGATGCTCCATATATATCATTGCGTTGGGTTTCTAAGCACACCTTAACTCCCCTTTGCACTCAGAATGAAATTGACCTTCCAAACATGAGCTATAAGGCCAGGCATGATCCGGCGCCTCCTTAATCTCTCAGCCCTCCTTTTGACAATCTCCCAGTGCTCACAGCTCCCCTGACATTTCTGTGAAGAGGCCAGGTTTGATCCACCTGGGCCTTCACTCACGCAATCCTGCTTCCTGGTCTCCCTTCACCCCACTACTCACCTGTTGGCAACTTTTCTTCATTCCTGACTCGGCTTAAATGTCTTCTCATCAGAAAGACTTTCCATCACCTCCTGATCCAAAATTACCCCAGTCCAGATATTCACTCTCATGGCCCTTTTTGGTTTCTTTCAATGAAATCATTACCAGGCATGATATTCTTTCTATTGGTACTATCTATCCCCCCAGCAAAGCACTTACTGATGAAGACCAAAGACTACAGCCATCAGTATGTAATCCATACTAAAGAAAACAAAAGCCCTCACAACTGGACCAATAAACAACATCATAAATGGAGAAAAGATAGCAGTTGACAAGGATTTCATTTTACTTGGATTCACAGTCAACACCCACAGAACCAGCAGTCGAGAAATCAAACGATGTATTACATTGGGCAAATCTGCTGCAAAAGCTCTCTTTAAAAAGCAAAGATGTCACTTTGAGGGCTAAGATGCGCTTACTCCAAGCCATGATATTTTCAACCACCTCATATGCATGCAAAAGCTGGACAATGAATTAGGAAGACCCAAGAAGGATTGATACCTCTGAATTATGGTGTTGGCAAAGAATATTGAACACACCATGGACTACCAGAAGAATGAACAAATCTGTCTCGGAAGAATATAGTCGTAATGCTCCTTGGAAGCGAGGATGGTGAGACTTCATCTCACATACTTTGGACATGTTATCAGGAGGGACCAGTCCCTGGAGAAGGACATCATCCTTGGTAAAGGAGAGGGTCAGCAAAAAACAGAAGACCTTCAACAAGATGGATTGACACAGTGGCTGTAACAATGAGCTCAAACACAAAAATGATTGTGAGGATGGCGCAGGACTGGACAGTGTTTCATTCTGTTGTACATAGGGTCACTATGAGTCGGAACTGGCTCAATGGCACCTAACGAAAACGACATCCCCGCAACAAGGTCTCTGAGTGGAGAAAGTGGTTTGTGCTCATCTACTAAACCTAAGGTTGGCAGTCCACAGAAGAAAGTCTTGGCAATCTGCTTCTATAAAAATCGCAGCCAAGAAAAACCTGTGGAGAAGCTCTACCCCATAACACGAGTCACCATGAGTCAGAATCGACTGAAGGCGAAAGATTTGGTTTTTAGTTTTTATCTTCTCAACTCAATTGTAATCTCCAGAAGGCAGAGGTCATCTCCGTTCTCTTGCTCACTTTATCCCCACCCATCACACTGCCTGCCACATGACCAACATAGGAAATAGTTTTCCCTTAAAACAGCTTAAAACCAAAAAAAAAACTTTCAAACCCATTGCTGTCAAGTCGATTCTGACTCATAGTGACCCGATAGTACAGAGTACAACTGCCCTATAGCGTTTTCAAGGAGTAGCTGGTAGATTCAAACAGCCAACCTTTTGGTTAGCAGCCAAGCTCTTAACCACAGAGCTACCAGGGCTCCTTAAAGCAGCTTCCAAAAACCAAACACAACCCAGTGCCATCGAGCCGATTCCGACTCATAGCTACCCTATAGGACAGAGTAGAACTGCCCCATAGAGTTTCCAAGGAAAGCCTGGCGGATTTGAGCTGCTAACCAAAAGCTAACCACTATGCCACCAGGGTTTCCTAAAGCAGCTTACCTGGTATAAAATAAAATAAAGCCCCTATCAGATACTTTGTTTTATCGACTGCAGTAACAGTTCATGAACTAAAGGAGAAAAAGGAAGGGCTAATTCTTCCACCCCTACCAAAGCCCAAGCTCTTTTGTCTGCTCAAACTCTATAGTTAATCAGAGGCTCCTCACTGCCAGCCCGCGACTCACACCTGATCTGGAAGGAGTACCTGTGTCTGCTCCCAGCCTGTGGAAATGTCTTACCTGAGTCCTGCCTGCCAAGGAAGTTGTGACTTTCCTCTATCATCTAAGTACCTCAGGCTCAGGTGTGAGATGATGAGGTCAGTACCCTCCAAGGTCCAGGGTGTGACTCCCAGGGCTTTCGTGGGGAGGCAGGCCACCCAGCTGCCCAGCCTTGCAGCAGGTGTTCTCTGTGACTCGCCTGCCATCGTTAACATGGGCTCCAGTGACAGCACTGGAACCTTAGCTCTCTGTTACCTAATGAATTCCCTGCCCTGTGCTGGAGAGTAAAGAATGTCAGGCAACACTCACAATGTATAGGTCATTTTTATTCTTTATTTTTTTTCTTTATTTGATTTTCCAATTAAAAAAGTAATACATGCTTGTTGCAACAATCAAAACGATACTTAAATAGAAGGATAAAAGCAAAGATAATTATTTCTACCTCTCCCACCCACTTCATTACCACTTACTTGAGATTACCAGGGCAGTTCTACTCTGTCCTATAGGGCCGCTATGAGTCGGAATCGACTCGACAGCACTGGGTTTGGTTTTTTTGGTTGAGATTACCAAGGGCATGCATGCACGTGCATAAATACATATACATACGTTGTGGGTTGCCATCAAGTCAGCTCCAACTTCTGGCAACGCATGAACAGCAGAACAAACCCCTGCCTGGTCCTGAGCCATCTTCACTGGTGCTCTCGAGTCCATTGTTATGGCCACTGTGTATACTTTGAGTGCCTTCCAACTTAGAGGACTCGCCTTCCAACACTTTATTGGACAATATTCTGTTGTGATCCACAGGCTTTTCATCGGCTAATTTTCAGAAGTAGATCATCAGGACATTCCTTCTAGTCTGCCTTTGTCTGGAAGCTCCACTGAAACCTATCAACCGTGGGTGACCCCACTGGTATTTGAAATACCAGCTTCCGACATCATAGTTACACGCAAGCCCCCACAGTATGACAAACTGACACATAGGTGGTGGGTATACACAGATGGATATACTTCCGATGTAATTTTATTTAAGTGGGGTCATACACATGCTGGGCAACATTCTGTTCTGTTGAACTTGGGGTCACCCTGATTTGGAGCCAACTCAATGGCAACTAACAACAACATACTCGCTAGGTGAATTTCAATACTGTCTTTTATTTTTATATAATTACCCATCAGTCTATCTTTCATACCTTCCCCAGGTACAGTTACTGTAGCGGCTTAGTGCAAAGCACAGGTGTACACACCTGTGTACAGAGGTAGCCATTCTTTTTTTCTGCTTTTGATCACACCAGCCCTGGTTACCCTGGAATCCGGGTGAGTCTTCAGAGAAGTGGCACTGCTGTTTCCGTCTCTTCTCAGTTAGTAATTTGGGGGTGTCTGATCCCTGTTCCACCCCCTTTTGTAAAAAAAGCGCTCAGACAACCCCTGAGCACAGGCTCTTCGGCTTGCTATAGTTCCTTAGCCAGGAGCAACTGGTCTGTCTCCTTCCCTTCTGTTTCTAATAGGCTCTCATTTCTAGCTGCTGGCGCCTCTATTGTCTCTGACCTCATCTATTTGTAGCGACCTTCTCAAAGGTATACATCTCTAGGCCAAGGGCTTCTCTTCCTCTCTCCACAAGAGGGTCTCTGCATTCCTCTCCTGGCAAGGCTGACCCAAGCCCTCACTCAGCATCTGACCACGCCTCTGCCCATCTGTCTGCAGGTTGCCCACTCCTTCCGATCCTCACCCCACCAGCTCATGCAATCGATCAGCACATTTGTACATTAATTTGTAGGTTTCAAACATATTCAAATAGATTGCTTCAACAAATTCTTATAATAGGCCCACGAAACAGAGAAGGCTAAGTATATTGCCTCCCAACATACATAGCTATTAAAAGACCTTAACAGGTAAGCTCCAAAAAGACATTAAAATGGCCACATGAAAATATACTTAACTTCACTATTGATGAAATACATATGTATAAAAACATTGCTATAGTTTTTGGAAACTAGGAAATGAGAAAACATTTAAAAGAATAATAGTAAAATATTTAAAAGAATAAGAGAGGAGAGTGGTGGGACACTAAGGCTTTGTAGGTGAGAGTGTAAGGTGGTGGTACCTTCCTGGTCAATAACTTGCCAACACATATTGGACTAGAAAACCATGGAAACATGCAATTCCTCTTTTAGGGATTTATCCCAAGGAAATAAGCAAAGCTATGTACAAAATTTGAGCTACAAGAATATTTTAACATGCAATTGGTTAAGTTGAAGTACAAGTAAATACTCTGAACATCTTTTTAGAGTGTGGAAGAATATACGAATTTTTGCAAATATTTTTGATATATTAAATTTTTAAAAGGCATATTATTATAAAATAATATGGACAATATGATAGTTATACATATAGCTACAGATGTTATACACCCCAAAATGTCAAGAAAAGCTTATCCCCAAGTGGTAGGATTTGGTGACAATTTTTGTTTTTTTAATTTCTGCTCATCTTGATTTTCTAAATTATTTTCAATAACCATGTATACTTTTGTAAAGAGAAAAAGAACAGGTTAACATTAAAAAAAAAACATTGTCCTTGTCTAAATGGAATAGGTTCTACATTTGATTCTTTCCCCCATTCACTCATTCATTTGTTCGTTTATTCAATGAATGTTTATTAAACCTACCTAGCCTTGGTGGCATAGTGGTTAGGAACTCGGTTGCTAACCACAAGGTTTGCAGTTTGAATCCACCAGCCACTCCTTGGAAAATCTATGGGGCAGTTCTACTTTGTCCTATAGGGTCACTATGAGTCAGAATCGACTCGATGGCAACAAGTTTTTTGTAGCATGTACAAGGAGCCCTGGTGGCCCAGTGGTTAAGAGCTTGGCTGCTAACCAAAAGGTTGGCAGTTCGAATCCACCAGCCACTCCTTGGAAATAGTATGGAACAGTTCTACTCTGTCCTATAGAGTCTCTATGATTCGGAATCAACTGGATGGCAACGCGTTTTGGTTTACCATGTACAAAACAGTGGTAGATGATAAGAGTATAGTGGTTAAAATTAGAATTAAAAAAAAATAATAAAAGACTTGGCCTCTGCCCCCAAGAAGCTGCTCCTGGTAAATGGGGGAAATTCAGTGGAGGTTTCTGGCTTCAGCAGCAAATGCCACCAGGCACAGCTGGAGTTAATTAGGCATTATTCTTCCCTAAATCCAAAAAACGGGCCTCAGAGGGTATCAATGCATCCTGTCATGCTTGAATGAGATTTGCCCTAGGAACCGGACCTGGAAAAGTAGCATCTAAAAGAAGATTGGGAAGTGGGTAAGGGAGAGAAAGCACAGCAAGAAGCAAACTAGCTCTAAGTGCTCTTAGCTACTGCGTTTCCTATCATCTTGGGACAAATGATTGGAGTGGCCTGGCTGTGGGGGAAACACAGCCCTATATGTTACACGACTATAGGCGTTAATTGGAAGTGCCAAAATCATTGTTCTTTTAAATAAGTGACTAATGAAAATTCAACAAACTTCCCCCAAACTGTCCCTCTGGTTCTGCATCTTGAATAAGTACTGTCATTATACACCACTTCCTTTAACTTGAAGGATGAGATACTCCCACCCACATCAAAGCAAGTTTCCCCAGCACGTAAGCCATCCCCCGGAAGTGTGGCCCTTGCGCAGTCCTCAGGAAGTCTTTCTGTTACCCCTTGGGATCATTGTCATACACCACGTCACCTCAAGGTATCTGCTTTGAGTTGTTTTCCCCACAAACGGTGAAGCATTTCTGTTGATTGTTCCCCAGAAGGCCACTAGTGACCAGCGTTCATTTGACGGTCTGCCTGGGGTTAGGAGCAAAGTCTATGGAGGGGGACCATGGCGAAGTGAACCAGCCCTCATGGGGACTGAACCTGCGACCTCATTAGTACAGGGTTCTAATCAACTGAGCCACCGGGCACATTCCTCATTTAAGGCACTGAGGCAGTAATTTGCTAAATGTTAATTCTTAGATTAACTACAGATGAGTGGAGCTCTTAGGAAAAAAAAAAAATGAGAGAGATTTGTTAATTCTTGAAAGGAAATTTAGGTCATCAGTCGATGGTCCTTTTGGTTAGTTTTAAGGTATAATTCCAGAATCTTAAGATGATACCCATCAGGGTTTTTGCCTTTATGATTTTTTTTTAATCAATATTCTGATCAGGAGACTTCCAGGGAAAAAGCAAACAGCGTTACTTCTGCGCTTGCAAAATACTGCAAATGATTTTATATAGATTCCCCCATAGTTCCTAGTTCTTAGGCACAAAACGTAGGTGGCAAGATGAAGGAATGGGTTCCATATCTGAGGAAGAGAAGGTCCTCCTGGTACTGGAAAGGCTGGACTCCATTACCTCCCTGCAGAACCCCAATTCCTGTGGAGAGAAGACAGTCTCACTCTCTGAGGGGAGGGAGCCCCCAGATCAGCAGACCTGTCTCAAGGCACACTGTAACCAATCCATCCACCCTTCTTACATTAGCCCAAACCAGTCCCTGACGAGCCAGTCTTAAAAACAGCAAATATGGTTTGGAACAAAGTTTTGACACTAACTTGGTATCCTGTGCTCATATTAAGTTTCTATGAATATTCCACTGACTTTTCAACTCCTAAGAAAAGTTTCCACTCTGAGACTACATTTAGCATTCAGGCCATTTCGACTTCAGTTGCTCCCACCCTGACAGGGATCTTTGAAATTGATACAGCCCTGAAAGAAGCCAGAATAACTTTTTAAAATATTAGTAATAATGGGCTGGCTTCCCAGTCTTTGTAATTTCATGGAAGAACCTCTGCGAGAAAGCACTCTGGGAACTGAACTGAGTGTGTGCCACACTAGCTTTTTCATGGAGAAAGCTGCTTTAAAATGCATGGTTGTTTTGCAGGAGAATCTCTAGGAAGTAGAAGAGGATGGAAATTGAGCCCAGTGTTCTGCACTTGTCACCTTTTGCCCCAGGAGCTTTTATAACTGACGCTCAACCTACGATTCCCAAGATTTCCTTAAATACCCAGCAGCTGCGGATGTGAGTCAGCACAAGGTCTACTTAAGAGGACCAGTCTGGCATCTCAGTAGCACCCCAGTTCCACCATCCTTCTTTCAGATGCTACTTTTGCAGCTAGAGGTCTTGGGAAAATCAGGCATTCCCATTGAGGTATCGGTTCCCTCACCCATAAAGTGATAGTGGCTGTTGCCGTCATTGTTGTTACTAGCTACCGTGAAGCCAGCAACCAACTCATGGTGGCCCCAAGTACAACTAACCGAATGATACACTGTCTGGTCCTACACCATCCCCACGATCAGTGGCGGATAAGACCACTATGATCCATAGGGTTTTCAGTGACTGATTTTCGGAGTTAGATCTCCAATCCTTTCTTCCTAGTCAGTCCTTGTCTAAAAGCTCCACCGAACCCTGTTCAGCATCATAACAACAAGCAAGCCTCCACTGACAGACAGGTGGTAGCTGTGCATGAGGTCCCTTGGCCAAGAATCAAATCCAGGTCTCCTGCATGAAAGGTGAGAATTCTACCGCTGAGTCACCGACGAATGCCTCTGCAACAGCTATTAAGAATTATTATAGTGACTACAAAGTAGACTTGCTGCCTCCACACAAGATAATGGACATAGAATTCTTTAGCACATTGCCTGGTATACAGTACTTAGTAAGTACTCATGAAATCTTAACTATAGCTGTAGCTACTAACTGCCTCCTGAGTAAAACACAGTTGTTTTATCGTAATATGTCTGCATTTCAAATATTCCTTCCTTTCTAAATCTAAAATAAGAATTGAATAGGTGCTATACTTGTATATCTATAAAAAAGATACTGATGATCAAACCAAACACAACCAAGCTTAAACAGTATGTTCTGATTTAAACAGTTAAGAGGCAGCAACCCAAAATGAAAATAGCTAGCTCTGACTTCTAAGTGACACCTTCAAAAACAGTTTCTTATGGAAATGCATTATAAAGTGGCATGAGGAGCTTCCATAATAGTATGATCAAAATGTGTAATCTTAAGATCATGATTCTCTACAATATACCAAATTTTAGTCAACTTTAAAAATTCTCAAAAATTTCAAATTCTAAATGTATAAAGTTAATATCCACTAATTCAAATAAAATCAAACCAAATACATTTTCATCTGAAAATATAACCTGAGACAACCCCACTATATATTCAAGGAACACCCTTATAAGAATTTAGTAAGTTACAATTTAAAACTTCTGTTCAAGTTCAAGTTGACAGTTAGGATGTAAATAAATAGACACCAAACTGCCAAATAGTATCTATCTTCTGGTTATGAATGCAGCTGCTACTTTAACCTCCAGCAGGGAATATTGGTTCAATAAAACAAATATTTTTAGTTTCCTCAAACTATGCCAATGCACTTCTCTATGGCTCACTTAAAGAGTTAATTAAGCAGTCCTCCCCCGCCCCACTTACTTAAAAGAGGATGTTTGATTTTCTTATGAAGATGAAGAAATGCACGTAAGCGCTCATTGTTTTAATGCACTGAGCCCTTAATCACTACCAGTTCTGATTCATCAGAAAAGTAGTACTCTTGAGGTTTCTTTCTTTCTTCCCCCCACCGCTTTTTGGTCACTAAATATTGTCTTTCATTTCATTTTGGGATATTTATTCCTTGCCAGAAAATGATACTGTGTTTTTTTCCATAATGACGAAGGATGAAAGATGGACAGAATTCCATTTGGTGATTATTGGACCACGAAGAAGCAAACTGATTCAGAAAACAAATCCCCAAAAGAAGAAAAAAAGTTATTATGTGAGATGGAAGCATGGGATTCTTGGCAATTATTCAATTGGAGCCAGGTTAAGTAATTTAGTAACATGCTTGTTTTATTAACAATCAGGGGGTAAGAAAAGGTAAAGCAATAGGGCTTTACTCTTGGACCAGAGCCTCTCTGGTCTCTACCACCATAGCCAACAAGGGTGCTTAAAGACACAAATACCTGGGATCCTTGCAAAAGGTCATCAAAACTACACATGCCATGGGCAGGGGCCCAAGAGGCCATCTTTCTTAACATAAAACAGAGGCTAATGACAGACCTATAGCTCAATGGCAGTGGAAATCACTTTCAAAACCTGTTTCTGAACACAACTCCCAGGGACCTGGAGCATCCCACTCAAATGAGAGCAGATGATTTTGTGAAGTGATATCCACCAATAAAGATGATTCTGCCAAAGCATCCCAATTCACTGGGTTATTGCTCCATCCTGGGTAATTGTGCCCCCTCAATTTGGATTGGTCCTTCTGGCTTCCCTCTGCTGGTTGCTGAGCAGAGTTTTGCAGAATTGGTCCTACTTATGGGGTCGCTTTGAGTCGGAACCAACTCAACAGCAATGGGTTTGTTTTGTTTTGGGTTTGGGAATCCAATAGCCCTGGTGATACAGTGGGTTAAGCACTCGGCTGTTAACCCAGAAGTCATCATTTGGAAGCCACCAGCTGCTCCATGGGAAAAAGATGTGGCAGTCTGCTCCCTTAAAGATTTACAGCTTTGGAAGCCCCATGGGGCAGTTCTTCCCTGTCCTGTATGGTCGCTATGAGTCAGGATCAACTCAATGGCAACAGGTTTGATTTGTTTTGGTTTGGAAATCCTGGCCATCCATACATGTGCACTTCAACGGGGTACACCTGAACGGTATATGTGATAAAGGAGTTAGAAGCAGGTGCTGCAGTAACACACAGCCCCTTTCTGGGACCTGCAGGTTATAGAGAATGTTATTGTTTTGAGCTCTGGGTTCTCTCTCAAGTTTAAAGGAGGACAGACGATGCCACAGGAAGAATACTGAAAGGGAAAAAATACAAATTAAAGAGGGAGAAAGACAGGTCTAGTCCAAACCTAGTCCCCGACACAGTTCTGATATGCCACCTTTCTTCCTCCAAACCAAAAAAATCCAAACCCATTGCCATCAAGTTAATTGTGACTCATAGTGACCCTATAGGCAGAGTAGAACTGTCTCATAGGGTTTCCAAGAAGTGCCTGGTGGATTCAAACTGCCATCGTTTTGGTTAGCAGCCATAGCTCTCAACCACTACGCCGCCAGGGGTTCCGATTTTCTTCTTAGAACTTTTTAATTCCTGGATTATGCAATGTGTAGAGGAAAACAAACATAATTGCTGAAAATCTTACCTAATTGTATGGCCTCATTGTGGTTTGAAGAGAAACATAAATGGGTCATACAAGTGTGTATGTGTAATGGTAAATGGTGGTGGTAGTCATGGTGGTGATGGCGGCAGTACGGGCAAGAATCATGATGGTGGTGATGGTGGTGCTAACAGTAACGGTAGAAACGATGGTGGTGGTAATAGTGGTGGTAGCATTGATGGTAGTGGTGGTTACACCCAAACCCCCCAAAAAATAAGTGAAAGCCTTTGACTTCTACTCTATCTTCTCAGAGCCTTAACTTTCTTATCCATCAAATGTCGATTAATCCGATCACAAAGATGTTGTTCCTTGATTAAGGCTTGAAAGGCACTTGAAAAAAAGAAAAAGAAATAGAGTTAAAGCAATCACCTAAGGGACACATATCTCTTCATGAGTAAATTTTCATTCTTCACCATTTTCATCACAGTATGTCACTGAAAGCCTTTCAAAGAATCAACAGTTCTTGAAGCTGCTGTATCACAAGATCGCAAGGATGCTGGAGTTTTAATTGACGGGGACTACTGTGAAGATAAAAGAGCCCTGGCGGTGCAAGTGGTTTGCACTCGACTGTTAGCCTAAAGGTGAGCCGTTCGAACCCGTCTGGTGGTACCACAGAAGAAAAGGTCTGGCAATCTGCTTCCATTAAGATTCTAGCCAATGTTAACAGGGAAACTGAGGTTGAGATGGGAGAGTGTTGACATGTCGTGGGGTGGTTAACCAATGTCATAAAATAATATTTGTACCAACTTTTTAATGAGAAACTAGTTTGTTCTGTATACCTTCATCTAAAGTACAATTTAAAAAAAAAAAAAAAAGATTATAGTCAAGAAACCTGTATAGAGCAGTTCTACTCCATAGCACAAGAGGTTGCCACGAGTCCGAATCAATTCACCTGCAACCAAGAATAACAACCCCTTTATAGTTAGGGATGGTCATATGACTTGCTTTGGCCAATGAAATGTAAGCAGAATTGGTGCGTCTCGCTTCTGGGAGGAGGCATCAGCATCTATGTGAGAGAGGCCATGATTACTTGTCTCTGCTACGGGGAAGCGGGAGGAAGCACATTCTGCGACAGAGTCTCCATCATCCTGAGCCTTACGTGTCTATGTTGGCAAACTCCCCATCTGATCCACAATGGACATGCAGTGGGAACAAGAAATAAACTCTGGGTATCAAGCCACTGAGATTTGGGCTATTATTTTTCACCGTGACAAAATTAATGGTGGTGCAAACAGTTTGCACTCAACCACTAACTTAAATGGAGCACTGGTGGCACAAAGATGAAGGACTCAGCTGCCAACCAAAAGGTCGGCAGCTTGAATCCACCAGCCACTCCTTGGAAACCCTATGGTTTTCTCTGGGGCAGTTCTACTCTGTTTTATAGGGTCGCTATTAGTCAGAATAAAAAAAAAAAAAATTTTTTTTTTATTAGTCAGAATTAACTTGACGGCAACGGGTTTGATTTTGGTTTATTAACCAAAATGTTGGCGGTTCAAATCCACCCAGCAGCACCACAGAAGAAAACCCTGGCAATCTGCTTCCATAAAGATTACACCCAAGAAAACCCTATGGAGCAGTTCTACTCTGTAACACATGGCGTCACCATGAATCAGAATCAGCCGGTAATGGGTATTCTAACAGCTACAGATAAAAAAAAAAGATACAGATAGCAAATGGCAAAAACAAGGAAGTTTAAAATCACTGATAGCCACATCTGAAAGAAGGAACCTACGTTTCTTCCAGGAGAAACCGGACCTTCAAGGCTTTATGTTATCAAATCACCAACTCTGAGGGATTCAATCATTCCACATTAAAGATCTATTCTAAACAAAAGTATACCATGGAAGCCACTGAAAATCACTCTAGTCCACACACAAGATCATTCGGAGATCTCTTTTGGCCGAGTTCTATTTCTAACAATGAGCCACGTCCTTGCTACTCTCTGGGCAGACATGCACAGATTCCTCACCACTGTCAGGACCGCACGTTTATAGACTGCACTGCTCAAGGCATAAGCCTCCTTAAGGAACTCGACTTTTAAGTGAACCAAATCTCACAAACGTTAGTACACGGCCATATTCAAAGTGAGGAGGCAGATGTGAAAAGCCCAACTGTGCCCACCCTCCATACCCCACCTCACAAACTCTACCACCACCCAGAGCTGTAGCTGTGCATGAAAAATCTAACACGTGCAAAGTATAGAGGCTCTTTGAAAATGTGGCCCAGTCAAAATTTGCAGTCTTGCAGAGTCTTGCCAACAACAACAAAGAGGAAAGAAAAGGAAAGGTTTTCTTTTCTCTGAACCGGGGAATGAAAAATAAAACTCCTCTTTTCTACAATGCTGAATGGCTCCAATTTTCCACACTCTGGAAGATATCTTACTAGCCATTACCTTTGTAACACCCAAATGGCTTTTTAGTGGTCATGTCTTTCTTCCCAAATGAATCACATGTCAGCAGTGGCCTCGAAGAGATGCTTCGGTTCCATATTGAGGGACCTGGGGCCCTGACACAGTCCTCAGGGTCATTGTGAAGAATAAATGAATCACTAAAAGTGCTATATTAATGGCATTATTGCTACCATATCTAGCAGACACCATGCCTATTGTGTTTCATGTATACTGTTTTGACCTTTCTGATGTCTCTATGTAGTTAAGGGCAAAGGGGATTAACACTTGTTGAAAATGTTCCAGATGCAAATCCTTGCAAAAACCCTGTAAGTTGGGTGTTATTGTTTCGGTGTTAGAGGAAATGGTAGCACAGAGGATTCAGTGACTTAGCCAGGGTGACACGAGGAGGGGATAGTGGAGACCCCAGGACAGATCCCTGTCTGTTCAATGACACACACGCAGTGCCACCTCCCATCTGAGCAGCCTTCCTAGCCAAGTGTGCTCCGGAAAGGATGGGTGTGGAGCTGCCGTCTATTTAGTTGCTAAGAAGAATATACTAATCAGCGAGTGTGAAGTTTGCTAGGCAGGGCTGTCAACCTAGTGTTTCTCAGATTTGGCCAAAGCCTAACTTAAAAGAAAGATGAACAAGCAAGTGAGGAAGAAAAGACAGGGCTTGTGCCCCTTAGAAGAGAGGGCAAGACTGCGCAACTGTGGAAAAGAGATTAGGGAGGCAATTCCGATTAGAAATGTGATGAAAACTATATGAAAAGTTAGCTGTACATCAACATATATTGGTTTGGAATTTCCAGTAGTTTGGCAAATCTGTACAGCAGTCTATCCATAAAAGCAAGGAGAATAGGGAGGGACAAGGATGCTATGGATAGAGGATAGCTGCTTAAGCAATTTCGAGAGGGAAACTGGATAGTAAGCAGAGAGGAAATTCCAGCAATATGAGTGGGGAAGAAGGGAACCCAAAAAAAAAGCAGAAAATGGGAGACTGATCTTTAACATTATAGGGAAAAAAAGGCCAAAGGGCAAAAAAAATCAAGGAGCAAAAAAACTAAAATAGAGGGGCTTCTGAGGGCCAAGGAGCCCTGGTGGTGCAGTGGTTAAGCATTCAGCTGCTAACCAAAAGGTTGACAGTTCAAACCCACCCAGTCACTCCTTAGAAACCCTGTGGGGCAGTTCTACTCTGTCTTATACGGTCACTATGAGTCAACATCCACTCAGTGGCAATGAGTTTGGGTTTGATCCATGGTCAAAAATATTTCTGCGAAAAGTAAACCCTACTGTCCCCTTAGTAAACAAGTAGAAATAGAGATCCAGAAGTGCTGGAAAAATCACGAAGAACCAATTCATCTGACTTAGGTTAAGAATGCTAGTAAATACATTATCTGCTTAGAAAGGAAATACCAAAATAAGAGAAAGGAAAACCTTTTAATATTCAAAACATATGCTGGTTTCTAAAAAAAAAAAAATCATAATTTTAAATTTCCAGGTTTTTCTTTAAGTCTTCCTCCATTTATTTTCCTATTTTATATACCCAAAAGTTACACATTCATCTCAAATAATTACCAAAGATGTTTGCAATCCATTTTTCTTTACTCCTGTGCAAATGGCATGGCAAGAAATTCCTCATTTCGAGACGTCCACACTCCTTTAAAGCATTGGATTTTGATCTAGCTACTTGAATTGTCCAATTCATTTTTTAAAAATTATCCGATTAATTCATTTACTGAGTTAACTGGTTTGCCAACTTGACCGGAATTTGTAACTGAATGTATCATTCATTTCAGTCAAAATGATCCAGCCATTTAAGCATACAGATACATGACCTGCTTTCCTCAATATTAATTGATTTGCACTGTTTCCTCACACAAGAGTTTTGGCAAAATGGCTTTTCCTAAGATCTGCATCTACAGTACGAACGCTACAATACCAACATTTACTACTGCACTCGCAGGCCCGTAAATTCACAAACTGGGAGGAATAATTTAGTAGCCCGTGTCTTTTATTATGGAGAATTATACCTTTAAAAACAACATTCCTGATCTTCTTTAGTAATTCCTTCCATCAGAAAGGTCTTCCTGGTTGATAATACGAAGAAAAGGGGAAATTTAAGACTTACATAGTATTTTCGAACAAGTAATAAAAAAGAAAACATTCCCACAATTAAAACATGCAAATACAGTTTACTGGAACGGTCCTGGGCCATTTTTGTCACATCATAGTCATATTTTCTAAAGAACATCTATAAAAAAAATGAATTTGATTTCTGGTCTCCGGGCTTCCATAGAAGACAAGCAAAGTGGGAAAACATTTTCTTTTTCCCTTTTTTTTCATCCAGACACCTTTTTACATGTTTACTTAGCAAAACTGCTCTGAAATTAGCATAATTCATTAATTAATGGTATGAATGCAAAAGTTCAAGAGACATAAGAAAATACGCTCTGGGTGGACCCCAGGTTAGAGATTTGAGAGTGAGAGGATCTCACTTCTCAGCTCTGCCAATGTGGAACCTCTCAGAGACAGAGTCCTGGTCCCCAGTTCTGAATAATAATATCCAACGGAAAAAAAATTACCATGATAAAATGAAAGCTGTTTCCAAACCAAAATAACATATACTAAATGCAGCCGGAACACCAGGGATTTAGGGAAGGGACTTGGAAAGCTCTGAATAAGGTGCATCCCCAAAGGCTGTGGCAGGGATATTTTTTGGTTTCTCTATCACCTATTTCAGAAACCCTGGTGGTGTAGTGGTTAAGTGCTATGGCTGCTAAGCAAAGGGTTGGCAGTTCGAATCCACCAGGCGCTCTTTGGAAACTCTATGGGGGCAGTTCTACTCTGCCCTATAGAGTCACTATGAGTCGGAATCGACTCGATGGCACTGGGTTCGGTTTTTTTTTTTATCACCTATTTCATGGGCTGTCTTATGGTCTGCCATTGCACTTCAGCACTGAATCACTGTGCGAGTAACAATACTTTCAACTGGTAAAGCAGTTTTCTCTAAGGATCTTTTGCTATACTTCATTTTGTTTCTTCTCCCAAAGTCCTTATGATATTGAACTCAACCACTGTCAATCCTAGTATATCTGCATGTGAATAAAGAAAAATATTGTTAATTGAAGGGATTATAGTTAAGCCTAAACCAGTTTATTTTACTGATGGCACACTATTCAAGTTTATTGTGGTTGCTTTGCCAACCATATGTTCAAAGAGCTTTCCACAAGCATATCCCTAGGTAGAAAGCTCAAATGTGGTTTACCAGAACACAGACCCGCGGCACACCAGTTACTGAAGAGAGGAGGAACCTCGCTGGAGTGGGCTCCGGGAGAATCAAAGGAGAGCCGTACACCGAGGCTCTCATATGACAGTCTCAGCCATTTCGGATCACTTCCAATGGAGACAAAATGGCATCAAAAGTGGACAGTCTTTTATTTCTCTTCCTCCCAAAGATGAAAACACAACATCATTAGTCAAATTTACTCTGAACTTCCGCCTCTTCGGATTGACTTGCATTCCGCTTGAGTCAACATTTCTTTCCATCAAGGTAAATACTGTAAAAAGCAGACCGGTGACTTAATTGCTTAAGAAAAAATTCAGTGCAGGATGTATTTTTAGTTTTGACAATGCTTTGGAGCATCAGACTTAAAGTCCTTTAGAGAAAAAAAAAAAAAAATCTTAGTATGCTTGGTTGCCTTCCTCATAGAAAAGTGGTCTGTGATATTTCAAGCCTTAACATTTTCCCTTGTTATTTCAATAGGTCATGAAAAATTCTGTCATTAGAAATCGGAACTGGCAATCAGTCAGTCAGTCCCAACGTTCTCAGGTTTCCAAGTGTCATCGGTATGCATCACGATGAGCCTAAAGTCAGACTGTGTACAAACTCATGGCTACAAACATCTCAGCTCTCTAGGACCCTTTCAAACCATTTTCCCCCAAAAAGACAGTCTTCCTGCGGGTCTGAACTCAGAAAACGTTCTCTCTTCTTGTTATGATAAAAGAGTTTTAATAGTTCTGCAATATAAATAGATACGTGGTGGAAGACAGAAGGAAAGAAAGGTGGGCGCCTTCCCCCTTGAGGTTGGAGTCTGGTTCATAGCATACATGTGGAGTTAGTTCACATACAGCTGCCATACTGATGTGATAGATCTGACGGACTACAAAAATAATAATAATCTGAGAGAATCTGTCCAATTAATACCTCTCAAATTAAGAATCTTTGTACAAAAGATCATATCTGCTTTGGAGATTGGGTCTATATGACACCATGGTAACTGACTGTGAAGTGAAAATTTTAGAGAGCCTTCTAGATGTTGGAAGCACACTGTGTCAAATATATAGAAATTAGAAATCTCCTGAGTGCTCACTAGAACAATATTCTACTTGGTCCAGAGGTAGGGCTCTCCTAGCTGACTGTGTCCAAATGCTGGTAAGGGGTCACCATCCCAGCAGTACAACAGAAGATTCCACACTTGCTTTTCTGCATTTGCCCACTCTGAGGAACTCTCTCTGATCCCTGGGGTTGGAATATCAGGCTGAACCTTTTGGAATTTACCATAAGCCTGGCATCTGGACTCAGCAGTAGAGCCCTCTGAATTCAAAACAGTACTGTTTCCTGGCGAAGAACTGCAGCTCCAAATTCCTTAGGCTCAAAACTGATGGGAAAACAGATTTTGAGCGTTCTTCTGATTTAGGACTCATTCAAACTGACAACAGATAAGAAATTGACAGTGAGATACTAAATCCTTAATTTACGTAACTGTTTTTTTCCCCCTTCCACATAGTGAAGAATGGAGTGTCCTTGACCTTGATTTTCTCACTTCTCTCAGTTTCAAGCACAGCCCACAAACGTTAATTAAAGTGTGTGTGAGCTGGAGGGCAGAAGTTATATTTCATATGCTGTACCACGTGGCATTCTAGAAAAGCTATACAGTTTTTAGGTGTGCTTTTTTTCCCAACTTGATATGCAGTCCTACACACACTCAGTATAACCTCGCCTATAGACCACACAGGACCGCCACAATAACAACCAAAAACGAATGCGGTCGACAGAACAAATACTGAGGCCGTTGTGGCTTCCGTGTGTAAGTAGATGGAGCTAAGTTCCTGACACAGAACGCAGAATGTCGGGGCTGGAAAGCGCATCTGACATTATCTAGTGCAACTCTTTTATTTTATAGATGAGGTTGACAGAAGAAAGTGGCTTACCTACTTAAACAACTACCAGGGGGTAACCCAGGTCTTTTCTATAAACCCAAATCTTTCCACTGTACTAGGGTCATGAGCCTCTTTGAGATACTGATGTAAGTTCGGCCTTATCCTGGGGGGGCGGGAATCATATGCATATACACATACAAATGTCTGCATGTAAACTCAGAGAACATACAGAGCCCCTGAAGTTCAAGCCTGGACGCTTAATGGGTCCATGATCCCCAGGTTAAGAACTCCTGCACTTCAAGAAGTAGTTTTTCTAAGACTAAGTATAAAGTGTTACTTTTAACCTCGTTCCAAACATTACTTCCAGAATATAAATTAGATTTAATGATATGATCTATAAAATTCAGGGGGAAAGCAGTTCCAACAACTCACATGGATGGCTTCATCCCTGATCAATATTTCCATATCTTTAACATGTATAAAATAAAATTTTTTTTTAATGTGCAAAAGAAATTTAAACCTACATGTATTTTTCTACCAATTTCACATATGGACATAGAATAACTTTTCTCCTAATATGGAGATGGCTCAGCAGTATTTAAATGATTCCTTATTCCAAGTCTTATAAATATGCACCAGATGTATCTTTTGTAAATGTTATGTTTTTCAACTTCTCAGCATTTGCAAGGAGCTGAAAGCTATGTCAAGCATGCTGTAATGGGGCATAAAAGTGTATTGTATTCAAAGAGACGGCACAGCTCTGTTATAGGTGAAAATACAAATGTTGTCAATGGATACATTTTCATTTTATTGATTTACACTGCATAATAGAATGCCCTGTATTCTTCTTTACATGCAAGTTCTGTATCAATTGAAATATAACGAGATATAAAGGATCATGCTTACATTAATGGAGTCTCTTTTTGACAGAAAATTCAAAATACACACTTCTGTGGCTAGAAGGCAACTTCAAGATCAACTAATCCTACAGCATGGTTTTGCAAATGAGGAAACTGAAACCAAAAGGGTTAAGCGAGGCAACCAAGTCGATAAGCTAGTTGTAGCAGAAGCTGCATGAATTTATATGCCCCTAAATTTAGGGAACTTTACTGAGCTCTTTCTAAAATTTGCCTCTTGACTACCTTAAACAAAAATAGAAGCAGTAAAACATATATCATTTATTGATTTCCTCGGCTTTACTGGGAAGCTGCAGAACCTGATCTATATTTTGCAAACTGTCAAGTTATCTTATGTGAAGTAAGATATGGTATTTTGTGGGAGCAAAATGCCAATCACTACCATTAAAAATTATCAAAGAATATCATAATGCCCTTTCTCTGATGTAAAATTCTAATGGACACAAGATTAGCTTTTTTATTACAAAAACAAAAGATCTTGCAGTAAATTCCCCTAAGAACATTTTTCTTTGAGGTTAAATATATCAAAGATGTTTAGAAAATATTTCCATGCCATGTGTAATTGATAGTTCATCCTAAAAACGGTGTCTTTTGAAATAAAAGTTAAAATACATTGATGGCTTATTGTAAAACTTTGTTTCCTTTTTTTTTTTTTGATATGTAGAGAGTAAAACTATACCTCCTGCCATTTTCTGTGACCTTCTAACATCTCTACACAGAGGACAGTACTTGAAGGTACACTGCATGTATTTACACAGACTTAAGCTTCTTTCCACCTTAGTTTCTTTCCACCATGCTTTCTTATAAACTGCCTCAAATTCTTTTTCGGAATGAAAAACCAAACCAAACCCCTTGCCGTCGAGTCGATTCCCACTCATAGAGGGCCTATAGGACAGAGTAGAACTGTCCCATAGGGTTTCCAAGGAGCACCTGGTGGATTTGAACTGCTGACCTTTTGGTTAGCAGCCGTAGCACTTAACCACACCACCACCAGGGTTTCCTTTGGAATGAAGAAGAGTATTAATTACTTGAATTAATTAATTAATTGGTGAAAAGTCCTTTTCTGAAGACCAAGTGCTCTTTTCACTCTGACCTTTACAAATAACTTTTCACCCTTTGGGGGCCAGTAGCAGAAACGGATATTTTGTTTAAAATGAAATAATGATTGAAGTTCTGCTGTGAGTGGAGTACCTGTGTTTCTAAAAGTCCTATATAAAACCCATAGCCATTGAGCTGATTCCGACTCATACCAATCCTGTAGAACAGAGTAGAACTGCCCCATAGGATTTCCAAGGAGCGTCTGGTGGATTCAAACTGCTGACCTCTCAGTTAGCAGCTGTAGCACTTAACCACTACGCCACCAGGATTTCCAAAAGTCCTACAGCTGACTATATTTCCTCTTGGACACGCAATGAAACCTCTAGCCAGGAACTGCATTTGCACACATGCCTACTACTGCACCTGCTACCTGGTAAGGGTACTGAAGAGCAATCGCCAGACTCAAATTCCAGCTCTGAGTCCAGCCTCGCTGATTTATACTGAAAGGGCCTGAAATAGCTTCACTGTCTTTTCAATGATTTTGAGGACACTGAGGATGTTTAAGTCATCGTGGCCTGCTGTGTAAGGCACCCATATAGTCCATGTAAAAAAAAAAAAAAATTTTTTTTTTTCTGCTCCAAGTGAGGTCCCTGGGTGCCACCGATGGTTTGTTCTCATCTACTAGCTGAAAGGTTGGCAGTTCAAATCCAACCAGTGGCACCACAAAAGAAAGGCCTGGCAATCGGTTCTACTCTGAAGTAAATGGGGTTACTATGGAATTGGAACCAATGGCAAAGGGTTTGGTTGTTTTGTTTTCTTAAGGTGTAAGTGAGCTGAACACAGTGAGGAGCAGAACCAGCCCCAGGCTCTTCTGTCACGTGACTCAGAGCCTCAGCCCTGGCTGGGTGCCCCTCACAGCTTAGAAGCAGGGATAATCTCTTGAGTTAATAATAGGCATGTGTGGGGACATCACTTCCCACCAATAGCCTATTTTCTTCCTCAAGACATTCATATACAGAGAAAGAGACACATTGCTATATGCATATTTAGTTCAAGAGAATTTATGTATATACACACATGCACTTGCTGAAACCCTTATCATAACTTGCTATATCCAAAACCAAACCCGTTGCTGTTGAGTCAATTCCAACTCATCGCAAACCTATAGGACAGAGGAGAATTCCCCATAGGGTTTCCAAGGAGCATCTGGTGAATTCGAACCACCGACCATTTGTTTAGCAGCCGAACGCTTAGCCACCGTGCCACCAGAGCTCCATATGGACCCTCCAGACCACATTATAATAATCATTTCAGGTTAATCCGTTGAGCCTTATTCTGCTCTCAGTATCACGTAGGGCCAGGGGCTATGGCAAAGGCTATATCAACGGTGTACAAAGGAGCCTTAGGAGCCTGTACGTTCCTTGCTTGGATTCAAGACCAGAAGGTGGTCTTGCATTCTCCAAGGTCAAGGACAGCTTACAAGCCAGCACAAAGGTGCCCCTCAAGGGGAAAATCCCATAAAACTTACAATGATGATAAAGAGGCTTGGAGGGTGGGGGGAGTCCATACTAAACAATCTCACCTCTGGTGGGTTAGCTTTGCATTCCACAGCGTATTCTCCATAAAGAACATTGTCTGTGCTAACATTGATAGCCAACAACCCCTCTTGTCGTCGAGGCAATTCCAACTCATGGTGACCCTATAGGACACAGTAGAAGTGTCCCATAGGGTTTCCAAAGAGCGGCTGGTGGATTTGAACTGCTGACCTTTCAGTCAGCAGCCAAGCTCTAAACCACTGCTCCACCAGGGCTCCAACAGCCAACAACAGTAGTTGGCAAAGATGTTGTCTCTTTGCAACGTCGCCCTAGCCCCACACCACTCCTCCTTCTCTCCAAGTTTCTCCAGCACGTTGGGAAACCGATTCAAATGCTTTCTCAAATTTCACTGTGCAGAACTACAGCATCGTGGAAGCACAAGGCTGGGCACAAGGAAGTTCAAACATAGAAAAACAAACTATAATCAGTGCTTAGCACACCTGTTATTGTTGTTAGGTGCCGCCAAGTCAGCTTCGACTCATAGCGACCTGGTGTACAACAGAAAGGGATACTTCCTAGGCCTGCACCATCCTGACCCTTAGAAAAATGTACACGAAACCTCTTCCCCCCTCCAAAAACCAATTCAGCTGTTACCCCATGTCACTGAACTGGCTGACAGCATTGACCGCAAGCTAAAATCAGCTCACCGATGCAGGCAAAGCTGCTGCTGCACAGACTAAGACCCAGAGTGCGCAGGAAGTGTGTGTCCAAGGGCCTGTGCAGAATTTTCTACCAGAGATTGGAACTTTAACTTTTACGGCAGCAGCCCACACCCCACACGCAGCATTGGGTGGAGCTGGGCCTTGTGGGCTAGCCATGTTTGATAGAAAATAGAGATCTCTGTGTGGCTTGGGGCAGAAAGAAAAGATAAAGATATGGTTATACCCACACTCTTTGACGGGTTGCATGTGCTGAGTCAATGCATTTTTTGTTGTCTACTGATTTTACTCCAACGGCACCTCATCACACCGGGCTTAGTTAGAACCTCAGAGACGAGGCCTCTGCTCCAGCTAACACAATGGTTGTTCATGTATGCGCTTCATCAAAGTTGGTATTATGAAACGGCATTATTTTCAAGATACTTTTAGATCTGTAGCAAAGGACTTTTTTAAATCTCGTCAAAACTGTTTTTAATGTCTTGGGTTTTTTTGTTTTTTTTTTTTTCTCTTTGGATTCTGTGTCTTGGGCTCAGGATGGTTAATAGTAGTCAGCCCTGATTGGTCAACATCTGTTTCTTTATAGGAACCTTACTTGCCAAGTAGCTGGACAGCAAGACCCATTTGGTATTCGTGGCAAGTACTTGCTAAACAATAATGACAATAATTGCCTCTGATTCTTGTGTTTACAACACTGCCAAAGTATCATTAGGGCCTTATTTATAGATAATAATGCTTATTAATCACAAGTATTTGAATTTTGGAATGTATTAGATTAATATTCTTTTGTACTTCAGTTCTGTACTAATGCTGTGAAAGGCATTTACTGAATGCAACTCATTGGGAATGCTTATTTTGAGCTGCAAAATAATGTGTGTAATTTGCAGGTGAAAGGTAAAGAAATTACATGACTACCTCTCAACACCCTCCACCGTGATCAATGGCCAACATGGAGAATTGGGCCCTAACTCTAAAATAAAAAGGAAAGAAAGCAAAATAAATATTTCTAGAGGTACTGTTATTTTTAATCTTTTAAATTCTTATGACAGGAAAACTTCCTGAAGATAAGTCTATTATTTCATTTTGCCTAAGTTCTTCAACAGACAGCATCACTTTATTGAAAAGGGTCTAGGATGCGGAAGAGTAATTCTGTAACAATTTCACATTTTATAAGTTTTTGAAGGCCTGTGAGAAAAACACAGCATAAGGATGACTAACGGCGGCGAACAACAATAGTACAATCTTAAGTCTAAATGCCCAGTTGTTAACCATCCCTTTTTCATTTATTCATGAATATCTTTCTATAAGTGTAATTTCTGTGGAAGCAAACATTAATGCTATTATTTCCTTATTTTTATGTGCATCTACAAATATGAATCATTAAAATTTTCAAAAGATTATCATACTTTTTCTAAGATGAACCCAGTCATATCATTTCTGTTAATATTGTAAAAGAGCCTTGTAAAGAAATATAAACCACTATTACTCCAGAGTTTTGGCTTGACCATTCTGTCTTGAAATTATAGCAAAATGAAATCAGCAATATTTCCTTTTTTTATCTAGAATAAATCATTTGCTCTAAGAGTATGTATGCTTTACATGTTAGAATAATACTTCAGCTTATTTAATTAGATGAATGCAAAATGTAGTGACGTACTTTTCCAGAAATTTTTGCGAAAGAGAAGTTCATTAGTATAGACCTTAAATGACATTTTTAAATAATATTTTCAAGCAAGTATCTTTTTTAAAAATTGCCGGTAATAAATGTTTCCTAATGTTCCTTAGACCAAACCCAAATCATCCTCAATCTTATCCTATTTTATCAAAGACTACTTTAAAATAGTCTACACGCCTAATTAGCACTGACAATACATGACATTATCCTCTCTTATTCGCTCCATTATTGGCCCTCACAGAAAGCAAAGGGACTGCACCTTTCAATTCATTGAATTACACTGAGAAAATTGTCCTCCCTAAAACATCCTTGTTCAGCAAATGTTTCCAAGTCACAGCAGACAGGAAGACTAAGATCTTAATTCAGTAAATGGATAATATTAACATTTCGATCCATTGCTAAATGTAAGTAAATTTAGTGGTCCCAGTTAAAACCACTTAATAATAATTTAAAGTATTTTATAATCTCTCTCTCTCTCTGTGTGTGTGTGTGTGTGTGCGGCTCCTCTCATGCAGCAAAGAAAAGTGAACAAATATCTGGTCATTTCAATCAGTCTACTCAGCAAAACTTGGCAAATCAGGCCCCTCAACTCCCTTTACTTACATCTGAGGTAAACAGTTTAACCCATATCATGACCTCAACTTTCCACCATACTTTATACAAGTACATGTTATGTGTGTCCACGCAGGTGTGTGTATTCATCTCTGTTAACACGGGTAGAATAAGAAATTAAACAATATCTTAGAGAATAAATCAGTATCTTAATTTAAACAATATAGAAGCCAATCTAGATAGTCCAAATTTCACTGTCTCCCCCCTCCTTCTTAATAGTTAGAAGGAAAGGAAGGCAGCAATGCCCGAATTATCTAGATAATTAATTCAATTTTCCAGTTTATTTGGCTTTGGTAGACATCGCTTGGTTCTCTCTCTAAAAGATGCTGGTAGCTGGATGAGGAAAGAAAATAAATGTTTTGAGGGAGCACAGGTGTTCTCAGTATACCTGATGTATATCATTGATAATGTCTAACCATTGAGGCTAAAGGCCTTAAATCTCCCTGGGTGCCTCTCAGAACCTTACTAAATAGCCCTTGCCCACCTGCTTGCAAATGGATGGAAGGAAGAAGGGAAGAAAGGAGAAAGGAAAAAAATGGTTTGTTTATTAAGTTGGAGTTTAAATTTGAGGGTATTGAAAAGATAATTCACTATGAAAAATGGTTTGACAGAAAAATTTGTACTCCACCAATATCCTAGCAGTTTTCTAAGAGCTTAGTTGGATATGAAACTTGAGATCTGTCAACATTTTATAGTTTCTCTGATTTAATAAGCATTTTTCCTTCTTTTCTCTAACTGCCAAATTTTTTAATGAAATTGAATCTTGGATCCCTACATTCTGGGGAGTTTTATTCGCTAGATTGTAGTTCTGCTTTTAGGTTACAGAATGCCAAGGTATTTCTTCTTACAAATCTTTCTACGAGTGTAACTTGAGCCTCTGAAAATAGCTCTTTACCCACTTCGTTAATTAAATTAACAGGAAAAAATTATTTTACATTTTTGCAGTGAATGACTCTTCATCCAATGTTTTGTATAAACACTGCGCGTTTTTAAATCGTTATACACGCTGTCTGCTTATATCACACCATACAATCAGAAAGAAAACTTTTTAAAATAAAAAGCTTAACTTATTTTTGCAGTTGATCTTAAACCCCAACTAAAATGTTTTTACTTCTTTCCAAGCTATAGTCTTTTTTTTTTTTTTTAATTTTCACTAGTGGTGTTTCCATCATTTTAACTTGAAACTTTGTAAGCAATTAAGAAAGAAACCTCAAAATGTAGTTGGGCTAAAATGATTTTTATTTCCCCAAGCTCATCACTAATATTTAGCCATCGCTGATGAGTCATCAGCCTTTTAAATACACTCCCTAAAATAAATAAGCAATAAATTACATGTGGGAGTAAACGTCATCATAAGCATCATAGATGTTTTTCAGTAAAGAATATACATTTACATAAACATGGAAAAGCAAGTAAAATATTTCACAGTATCAGTAAAAATAACTCTTATTACAGGAGAGCACTCCTCCTATCGTGGTCTTCAAGAAAATTTCAAAACTTTATCATTTGGATTCATTTATCAAAAAGGGCAAATACCTTTTAAAGTATAAAATTCAAAACTAATGTTTCTTTGCATTTTCTCACCACAAGTGAGCATTTGGACTTTTGCCAATAAATACCAATATATTCATTTTAACTGTAAGTCTTATTTTAACCCCCCCCAAAAAACCCTTGAAACCCCAAAGATTCAAAATACCATTTAACAAGAAGCAAATAAATAACATGGCATCCCATGTTATCCAAATCTTTTTAAGTACAAATATATACTTCAAATTTGCTTTTATAATGTTAATCTCTACTAGACTACCGAACGTCTTTTAATAATTAACTATTTAAAAATGTTTTCTTTACAGCAGAATGGAAAATAAAACTAATGCTCTTTTTTATGACATCAAGAATTTAATTTTTTTCTAAGACAGTAGTTCTTGGTTTAAAACAAGACAAAAAATATGTGCCTGACATTAATTTTCCTAGACGGAATGTTTGTATTTTAAATGTGCATTCTAAAGTACACTGCTCGTTTTGTTTTATGTGAAACAAGTTAAAGTTCATTAAACTTTTAGCTGGAGTGTGCTTAAAATATTAATATTAGGCATATGTTATTTACTGATTTCCGTGGCATCACTTAACACAACTCAAACTGCAAAAGAAATTTTGAATTTTTTTCTATAAGAATCTTGTATTATTAGCTCCTTGTAATAAATATTGCTGAACTTCTTAAGCCAAGATGCTGATGCTTGAAAAGATTTATACAGATTTAGTCACTCTTCCTCTTATTTTAAGATTGTTATACAATGTATTGTTCATCAGAGGCATTTGATACATCACACATGGGCATGTTATATGCAAATGTATTCATTTGGGGTATGTATATATTTTGTTATGTTATGTACATAAACATTTACCCTCGTGCATATGTATATTTACATCATGTATAAATACGTGTAGGATATTACCAAACTGTACTATACTTAAAGAGGACGAGGAGCTTCCAAAGACACAATATTTTGGTTAGTTGTTGGAGCCGTTTTCTATTAAAGTAATTAGGTGTTGCTGGGTTTTGTTTTGTGGTTTGTTTATCTCACAGTCCCAAAGGTGGGATGTTTATAGACATAGTTATTTGTTCTCCAAAAAGCTGGTTTTTAATTTTATGTTAACACACATGCTTTAAATAATAAGAGGGCTCCCTTCCCTTAACCTTCCTTTCCTCTTAAGAAAGCCTCTTGGCAAGCAGTTTGATAAATGATTCAAAGAAAAGCTAAACTTTGATTCTTAAAAACAAAAGTTTATCTAGTCAAAGGCTAACATTTTGCCATTAACATTTTTTATTAATAAGTGGCTGTGTATAAATGATAGTATTTACATGTAATTTATTTAGATGTGAATTATCATATTTAGACGTAATTTCAATTGTATCAAGAGACTGGGTAGTGAGGGTCTCTTGAGGTAACCAGAGAGTGTGTGTAAATATTACTTAAAACCTGTGTTCAGGACAAGGGGTCTTATGAAGAATTATGACTAATAGTAAAACCATTTAATATTAAGTCCAAGAAACAAAAAAAATACATATCATAAAAAAAAATATCATAAGCTTTCCCAAAAATCACTGAAAAGCCTCAGATGCCAACAGCAGGACCAAATTTACAGGACAGGTAAAAGCACTTAGAAAGTTTCTTTTTAGAATCCTCTGTATCTGATGTTATCAAAAATACAGTTTGACAACTGGGTTCATCTCTTCAGTGAAGGAGAGGAGTGTTGAATCGTTCTCTGAATTCTCTCTGCCCTATTTTCCCTTGGAGAGTTGAACACCCTTGATAGGATAGAGGGAAGGAGTCCGTCCCTAGGTAATGTTTTGAAGAAGCAAGAATTTAATTTGGCCCAAGTTTTCTTCTGCTTGTCTGCGTCTCTCTTTTCTACCAAGAGGTAATTGACAGCCACTGTTTTGTATGAAATTATGGAAATCACAGACTAGAGGGAAAAAGGAGTCATTACTTAAGAAGGGAAAAGGTGTGGGTGTCTTTCACTTCCCAAAAAATCTCCCATCACTGGAAAGGAGCCAGGAAGCTGGGAAGAGGCTGAGGAAAGCTGCATGTAACAGGGCCAGAACTGGTCAGCTAAAGACACCCCAAAAGTGGGTTGTAATTGGCTCCTACATCTTTATCCCTCCAAAACTAAAAACAAGCTCCACGCAGCAAGGTCCCAGGCCAAGGCAGAGAGGAAGCAAATAAGCAATCCCTAAAACGTGGCTTCTCTGTGGGTGCAATTCAGTCTAACGAGCAGGTTGGATGGTGGGAACGCTCTCGGTGACATTTCTCAGCCAACACTGTCCCTTTCAGCTTTAGACTCGCTCACGTGAGTCAGGGAGTCCATGAATACGCCCGGACCACAAGGGGGATCTCTTTGGGAATCAGATGGGAAGAAGGGGGAAAGCGGGAGACGCATGTGTAGAGAACCAGAAACACTAATAATAAGCTCTACGGCTGCAGATTTAGATCTCGAGGCTGAAAAGGTTAAGCTTTCGCCACAGCATCACGTAATGCTCCTGCCCTGCCCTGCCCTGCGCGCGCACCGCACTCACACGTCCACACACACACACACACACACACACACTCACACTCTCACTCTTCCAAGCGGCTCGACTCGCCAGACCGAAGTGGAAGCAGCCCCCTCCGAGGCGCGCACGCTGGGAGGTGAGGCGGCCACCCCGCCGGGCACCGGCGCAGCCCTCGGGGGTCGCCTAGCGGGCGGGGCTCCGCGGCGGGCGGGCGACGGGCCGGGAAGGAGCCGGGCGGCTGCAGCCCTGAGAGCCCTGGAAGCGGGGCGGGCCGGGCGGCCGGCGCGGGAGCAGGGGCGGGAGCGGAGCCGCAGAGCGGGCACGGGGAGGGGCGACGCCGCGGCCCCCTCCTCCACGGCGCTCCGCTCGCTCCTCGGCCGCCCTGCCGCTCTCACCGCCGCGGGAGCGCGGGCTGGAGACCCGCCCCGAGCGCCTGCGGGCCGATCGCCGAGCCGCGGAGCCGCGGGTGCGTGCGCGCGCGAGTGCGTGGACGGGGGCGCGCGGGAGCTCCTGGACGCCCCTGCGGCCGGCCACGTTCACGGCCACGGGAGGGGCGGTGTCCCGCAACGGCCGCCCGGCCGGGGCCGCGCCTCCAGGGGGCGCCGGCGAGTCCGCGGGGGCCCCAGCGCCAGCCCCGGGAGCGCGGAGGAGGGGCGGCGGCGCGGAGCGCTCGGTTCCCGCCTCGCCTCTCAAGGAGGGTCGGGCGGAGCCGGGGAAAGCAATTAGCTGGCCCGAGGCTGTGCTCCTGCACAGGCGGGAGGAAGGGGTGCTGTGACACTTGTCACTACCGGGGGGCCGCCGTGCGTCGCGGTCCGCGGCCTCTCGTCCTGCTCAGCTGGAGGAGGCCTCGGCTGCAGGGGGCAGTTTGTCCCTTGGCTGGGCGGCTTTCCTCGACTTCACCGTTCCCGAGGGCTTGCCAGGGGGCTTGCCTCTCCTGGCGGAACCGCGCGGTTCCTCACCCTTGAAGGAAGAAGGCAGAGGACGCACAAGCGTTGCTTCCAGGCTGGGAATGGCCCGAAAGTGCCAGACGTCTCACCGTTGAGCTACGCCCTCTGCTTGCCCCGAAGTCACCCCAAACCCAAGCCACTTCCCTAGCCGAGGGGTCCGAGACCCCCAGGAAACGGGCCCACGGACGCAGCGAGCCCTGGGCTGGGAGCTGGGGGGACCCCCGGCATCGCTGCGCTGCCGCGCCGGTTGCCGGGCCCCTGCCTGCTCCTTCGGCTCGGGCGGAGCTCCGCGCCCGCGTGGGAAGTGCCCCCTGGCAGCCTCGCTCTCGAGGGGTTGTGGGCGCCATGCTCCCTGAGGAACAAAGTTCGCGTCCTCGCGCGGCACCGGGGCGGGGGGCGCTCAATCTGGCCCAGGAACCCCTGAGATACCGACGCTCCGAGTCGTCCCGGGGAGCGCCCAGGGCCGAAAGAGCCCTCTGAGTAAACCTGATTTTGTGAAACCCCGAGGCTCGGGTGTCCAAGTCCCTTTCTTACTCTTCAAGTTCAGGTGAGCTCTGGGTAGTGACTGCCCCCTGCCTGACCTGGACCCATCAGCCGAGGCCAGAGATGTGCGGATTTTTTTTTTAAAGATTCACATCTTATAAATGGGAGATTTTTATCAGGCAGCACAGATTACTTAAAGCGCTCCATTTCTCCGCGATCCAATTTTATTAGGATTTACTCTCATTTGTGCTCGGCTTCTCTAGGGAAATAAGGCTTTGATTAATGTAATCCTGGCCCGGGATTCGCCACATGCCCCGCGCCCCTCTCCCAAGAGAAAGGGCCTGTTTGACAAACAATAACAGAGCAGCAACTCTTGCAATCTGCCCACATCTTTGGGGGGTGGCGTGCGGAGAGGGTGACACACGGTCACACTCCGCTCGTTAAAGGCACTGGCGAGAGGGGGTCGGCGGACTCCGCACAGGCGAACTTTCCAGAACGCAGAGCACTGGGCTTGGGCCGCGGCGCCGGCCTGCCAGGCTCGGCTGTCTCGGGGCTGCTCCCGGGGAGGACACCCGGGCGGGGTGCGCGCGTCTGAGCCCGCCTGCCCTCTGTCGCTCAGGGTGTCTGCCTCTTTGTCCCCCGCCACAGGCCTCCGCGGTGACGATCTGCGAGCTGCCCGCGTCGCCCCCGGACCCAGGGCGTGGGCCGAGTGACAAGCGCGTCCGCAGCGCCCCCCGCGGCCCCCGAAGCACCTCGAGAGCGGATCTTTGGGGTAAACCAGGCTCTGATCAGAGGCGCCCCTCAGCTGCCAAAACCTCGGCCCAGAAACCTAGAGCCTGGGACCCAATTCAACCGCTTTCGCAGACAGACAGACAATAAAAACCCGCAGGCGCAGGGACGGAGAGACGCTCCCGGCCCTTGCTGCCAGCTGACGGCGGGGCGCTTCGCTTCCGCATCCCGCTCGCCCTCCTCCAGCGCACCCGGTCCCCTCCCAGAAGGGAGAACAGCTCAATTAGGAAAAGGACGTAAGGAAGGAAATCACAGGCACGGAGACGCCCTCGGATGCTCCCCTCGTCCTCGTTCTGGTCCCCGTCGTCCCTGTCCCCACTCCCACCTTCCCCAGCTCGGGGAGGGCGGGGACGCGGCGACCGCGAGGGGGTCCTGCCCTCCTCTGCCGGAACAAAGCCCGCCGCGGGAGCTCGCGGCCGCGCAGGGAGCCGGTGACAAAGGCGACCCGGCGGCGGGCTGCGCCGAGCTTCAAGTCTGCACTCCCACAGCTGGGTGGGAAGGGGGACCCGGAAGAAGGGGGTGCGATTTGCGCCCGTTTTTAGCCGGGATGCAGCATCTCGCTATTTACCCAGTGACCTGTTAGGGTGACTCAGCGTTTATCTCAAACGCTCGCCTGCCACCCGCCATCTCCATGTCTCCTGCCCCCTTCTTTCTCCACTCTTCTCGTCTCTCCCTCCGTCTTTCTTCACCTTACTCCTTTTTCCTTACCCTCTCTCCTGCAGCCCTTTCTTACCCCTTTCCCTTTCTCTTTTCCTTAAAAAAAAAAAATGCTAATTGACTTCTGAAGGCCGCTCTGGGGGGTTCTAATAACAGCGTCTGAAGCCCTTAAAGGGCCGCATTGGGGGGAGGAGGCGGGAGTAAAGGGATCCTTTTAATTTTATTATGCAAACTGTGCTCTAAATAAAACAATGCCATGAGAATGTGCTCTAAAGAAGCGTAGCTTGGCTCTGGGGCCCCACAAATCCGGGATTCAGCAGAAGTAGCTTCTGATGCCCACAAATTACTACAGGGGGTACGGGACCCCGCCCCCATGAAATGTGTCCCCAAGGCAAACCTTCCTGTTGAAAGTTCTAATCTGATTTTCCAACCCTAGAGAGGAACCGCTGGCCGGACCCCTTCGGTAATACCCTAGTATGTTCGAATTTAGGATTCCTTAATAGTATTTTTCTAAGTGAACCTGTTTGCTTTTGCGGTGTGATTTTAAACACACACACACACACAGATCACGCCATTGGACAATACATGCCTTGACTTCGGGAGGCTTTTTGCAGCACCCTGATAAAATAATTAAGATTTAACGTCTATCAAATGCCACTGTAAACCTGGGATCCTGCGCTTGGGCTTTACTGAGCAACCAGGCTCTCTACAGAAAACGGGGGGGTGGGGGGAGGGGTAAGCGTTCAAAGCATTAATGGACTTTTAATTTGGGACCAACAAACACGAGGTGCACGAAGCTACAGTGGGCAAGGTCACTAAATTCTTAACACCAAAGTCTCTTTACCAGATATTTTAATGCTGAAATTGTATTGCTGCAAACCATGCAGTATTTGAGGTTTCAAATATCAGTGAATTTACTTGGTACTGCTTAAAAAGTGAACGACAACAGTCACACTTTCTAGAAAACACCCATGAGCTTGACTCCTCCAGGGTGGGGTCCAGGGAGGAAATAGGAGAGTAAAGTGGGTGCGTCTGCATTCACAGGCGAGCAGACACCGCAGGAGCACCGTTTGGGGGAAATGCCCAAAAGAGCAGCCTCAAGCCTGACAGACTGCAATCTGCACCCAACTCCTCAGACAATCGCTAAGTTCAAATGTCAAAAAAAAATCTAACAATAGTAATAATTAAAAAATGTTGCCAAAGTGAAAGAATTGTCTTTTGGTGTCCCATAATTACTCTCTCATCCACCACAAGGCTACCACTCCCACTCAGGAAGGGGATACTGTATAATATATAAGGAGTCTTCGGGGTAGTGAATGTCCCCAAGGGAGGGAAGAGTTCAATTCTGTTAGAACCACAAGCTCAAAAAATCCAACCACCCCTCTGTTAAAGCTGTTAATATTTGAGTTTTTGTTTAAATACACACACACACACACACAAACCCCGTTGACCTTGGAATATTTTTTCTAGCTAGGACATACCCACATATTTTTGTTAATAAATAATAATCATAAACACTCAGGTCAGTCAGCTGGGCTCTGTGTTACCTAGCCCTGTGCATTTAAATTCCACGAAGACCATTGTAGTAGTGGGGTGAGGGGCACACTCTAAGACTAGTCCTCCACGTAGTCCATTACACTGTGCCATTCCCAAACATGTGGTGGCTTTCTTTACCAGGCTTGTCAGGTACATGCATCCAGCTAGAGTGGGGAAAGTATGGGAAATAGGATGTTTTAAAGGCATACATTTGATTATCAACTTCTCATGCCGTCTTAATTTAGATTCCAGCAACTGAAATGCCCTGTGGTTTAAAGCTGTCCCCCTAGACTCAGAGTGAAAGCTTCTTACTTTAGGGTGAGAAATCACAGTGTCTTTGAATTTATAATTGCTCCTTCAAACCGGGGTAAGAAAACGAAAAGCTTGCTACTTTCCTACAGATCAATCAGTTATCAAAGTGATACAAAGAAGGGCAAAAGGTGGGAATCCACCAGAAAGCTTCAAACGACTTGGCAAAACCGAGGGCCAACTCATCCACTGCCAACACGACAAATTCTGTTTCCGCCCAAAAGCTACTGCTGCTGTAGGGTCCTCTCCCTTGCACAGAACGCACAGTGTGGATTGTGAGTATGCTTAACATTTTAATTTGTAAATGCTAATCTCAGGCAACTGTGTTTCCGCACTGCAGCAGTATCAGGGCACTTTCTCATTCTCAGATGGGAGCAAATGAGTAAATACCCACTTGGTGTTTTGTACATTTGACCCAGGTAACATACTTCGTTTTCTCATTTGGCAAAAGCAATTTCACCATCCCCAACAATTAAAAGTCTGTAGCTTTGCCCAGCACTTTTTGGATCTTAATTCATACTCAGCTTGATCATTTCCACCCTCCAAATCATTATAGAATGCTAAAGTCGTCTCTATAAAACGTCAATTCTTCTCAAATTAACTTGTTGCTTTACTCAGAGTTCTTATTTTCTATTTACTTTTACGTTGGGGAAACCAGGACCACACATATCATGAGAGGCAAGCATTTCCTTTTTCCTTCAGATTTTTTTTAAGTACACTTGCAAAAAAGAAATGTGAGTAGCAGCGGAGCTAGTAACAATCATAAAAAAAAAAAACCATAGATACCATAAAAAAGATACAAAGAAAATTATGCCCTGAATATGTATAATTATTGCTTAACCAATGTTTTGTAAAAGTCCCGGCTAAATAGAAAGGTTTTCTTTTCCCCCAATATTTTTTAAATGCATTTAGCAGCCCCAGGCATGTAAAGTAAGCTCAAGCTTAGAAACATTGGTCCAGTTCATGTGGATCTCCCCCCAAAAGTCTTTTGTCTGAAATGTTCTGAGAACTGAAGTAAAAGCAATGTTTGACCTCAAATTACACAGTTGCCTCCATTCTCCCACTTTGTTTGATTATCGAAAACCTGACAGTATATTTCCTGACTATAAATGTGAGAGCTCGTAGGTGAAAATCATGGAATTAAAATGTTTTCCAGTGTCTCCATTGCTTATGTTACTTCCACAATATTTCAGCCTTCCTAAATTAAATACCCCTTACATGCAAACTCTGACTTCTTAGTTTCAAAGAAAACTTCCCCTGGCTGGAACCTGGTTTGAGCTGGAGTTCAGTTAGAAAGAATGTGGTATATTTCCACCTTTTCCAGAGGAACGTTAGAGCTTTCATGTAACGTGCCCCTCACTAACAGGCGCTGTGTCCCATCCACAGGTGCGTTCCACTACTGAACCGTGGAAGCCAGCTCCTTGCTTCCAGTCACTCATGGCTTCCCTTTCTTAGTCACGCTCTCTAAATCTCCTTGGGAAGATTCTTAGTGACAAACTGACTAATTCCTCAGAACTGGTCAGGATTTGCCCTTCACCATTTTAGGAAGTTTTCCACAGATCTTTTTCATCCTTTACACCACCATGAAGTCCAGTCTTCATTGGCAGTATCGAAAAAAAGCTGGGAGTGGAAAATCTTGTGCTCTATTAAAACTTTCTTCAAATGGGTTAAGTAATATTGTAGCTTAAAGTTTCAAACCCACAGTTACATCTAACAGCTGGTTATTTTATATTTTCTTTTCCCTACCAAACCTTTCAAAGACACATTTTAAATCTTTCTTAAAACCATAGGCAGACCAAGAATTAAACTACCCATTAAATATCAAATGAAGTAAAAGAGATCCTGGACGCCTTAACAAAATCTCCAGGGACTTGAGTTTTATTTACAAGTCAGCGCATGTATCAGGTTGGAGAACCGTGCATGATTTTTAACAAATAACACCTTAGAATTCATTTTGTTTTGACTATTCCCCCCCCCAAAAAAATACAACCTGAAAGACAGCTTCTTAATTAGCCTATTACATACCCTTAATAATAATTTTGAAAATGTTATTCTCACAGCCCGATTCTATTTTCCAGCCCTACACATACTTCATTGACCGAAGCGGACGAACACTTTTCCAACTGTATTTCTTTCTGGGCTGCTTCACAGACTTAGATGGGTGGGGGATGAGGAGGTCAACGTCCTGATATTTTAAAAACCCTTTATTGTGCAATGTATTCACTCCACATTGTGAATATGCATAGAAAGGTAGGGGTGTTTGTTCCTTTGGCAAGTTTAGATGAGCAAATTTGCTTTCGAAACAGCTACATTTTACTCGGCACCCGCTAAGATGAGTCAGTGCGCCCCCTGCTGACAAGTCAGTGGTGCTACTCCTGAGCACTTCAAAGTTTATTTTGTTCAGTAAACCGTGTCATATAAAATTAACAACAACCAATAAAATTAGCTTATATGTTTCAACTGTAAAAGTCCAAAACAAAATAAAGCTAGTTTTAGTGGCGCTAGAAACCTCTAGTTTGGCTCCTTCTCTTTGGCTGAACCAAGGTCCTTTTATCTAAAGCCCAGTGCACAAACATATAGCTTAATGTGACTAGTGTTCTTTCTTTTATTTCTTTCTCTATGGCAACCAATATGCTCTGCTCAGAAATGTTCCCCATCAAGGAAACAAATGATCTTCAGGGAGCAGCTCTATATGGCATCTGGTCCAATGGAGCACACAGAGTTAACCCCAGTCAAAAGCGACGCTGCCAAGCACGTAAACAAGGAGTGGAAAACTAGCGATTCTTGCCCCCTCCCCAACTGAAACCTCTTCCTCCCTCCTTACAAACCATTTCATTGATTTGGCATCAACTGTTTCCAAAGAAACTACCAATTCTAAATTGCAAGGTATTCTGAGTACAAAAGTGCAGTAAAATTTCAGCCATTTGACCCCCCCTCCCCCCGCAATCACCCCAGGCGCTGCTCCTTTAAAAGAACAAAACCAAGAAGCTTTAAAAATCCTCTCCTGGACTTGGCTTAGCTATTTTCTCCAGCCGTAGTTATTTAATTAACTGCACTAGCAAGTAATTAAGGAGCCCTAGTGGCCCAGTGGTTAAAGCACTCGGCTACTAACCAAAAGGTAGCAGTTCGAACCCACCAGCCTGGGGGGGGGGGCGGGGAGGAAGATGTGGCAGTCTGCTTCCGTGAAGATTTACAGCCTTGGACACCCTATGGGGCAGTTCTACCCTGTCCTATAGGATCACTATGTATCTGATTCAATGGCAGTGGGTTTGGTTTGGAGCAAGTAACTGCACCCTCCAATTTTACAAAATCCAGGGACAATGGCAAGGGGGCCAAGGCAGCTGTCAAAAAGAGAAAAATCTAGTTTGTGATGCTAAAGCCCCTTTGAGAATAAAATGTAGGGATGTCCTGGTTAGTTTTGATTGATCACCCTCTTTCTGATGGACTTTCACTGCGGAGCGGGGAGGCTGTGACTAACCGTCTGCTCCCCAGACACTGCATTAACCAGGGGTGTGCTGACTTCCTGCTTCTTCTTCCTCCCTGGCTTCCTCCTTCCCCACCTCTCAGCCCTCTTCTTGCCAAGGCCCCCCTCCTCACTCCATCCTCCTGCTCCCAGCAGAAGTCCCCCACCCCAACCCCAGGCAAGCACACACACTTCACCACATTACCACTGGCCACAGGAAGGAGTTTCTCTACCTCTACTGCTTATTCTCTGGAAAAAAAAAAAACCAAAACAAGAAACATTTATAATCCTCCGACCTTTACAACTGCATCTTTCTTTTTTCTGTTTGTTTTTTCCTCACAATCAACAATGAAAATTAACAGCACTTCCCCGACGCCCCCTCCCAAAAGTAAAGTGCCACCACCAAAGAATTGCTTTGCTATGTACGCTTTGGAAGAGTCCATCTTTTGACGTAATATTTTACCAGGGTTCGGTTTGTTTTCTTTTTTTTTTTTTTCACTACTCCTCCCCCCCACCCACACACACACTTTCCTTTCTTTCCTTCAAACAGTGGCTCTGTGAACCCTCTCTTGTCCCCAGCAAAGAAAATAGTCTCCCAAACCTACAAGAACACGAGTAAATACACCAGAAAGGAGGGGGAGAAGCCGAGAAAGCAGGGAAAGAAAATGAAAAACACTTACCCAGCAAACTTCCAGGGTTAGGTTTTAAAATAAAAGAAGATGTTTTATTTTTGGTTTTAAATAGGTGACTGGGGGGGGGGTGGGGGAAGGCATATTCTCAACTCCCCAGAAGCGACCATCCTTAGCCTTCCCTTTACACTGGCTCCTCTAAGCCCAGCTTTCTCCTCGTCTATTATTTTCACCAAAATATATGAAAATGTATGCAAATGAAAATCAGCACTAACTGTTCTCCCCTTGTTACAGACTTTGGATTTTTTTTTTTCCAGACAAAACAATCACACTCCGCAAAGGGAGGGGGCGGATGGGGTGGGGCTGGTGGGGGAGGCTGGGGCGCGTCTAGGAAACTAAGTAGAGGAAGGAGGCGAAGGGGACAGACCTCGGAACAGAAGTGTATTTCTGTTATCGAGGAGCACAGCGTTTTGGGGGGCTTCCCAGAGGCGCGCACACACCCTCCTTGAAAAGAAAGGAAGAAAGTCGATCTGCTTGCAGAGGCGCTATCACGTTTCATCAGGCCACCTGAGACTGCTTTTGAAAGCGTGTACTGTGAAATTCATAGCAGTAATTTAGACAAAATCCTCACTGTATATTAATGAAAGGCGGCCCCGTGGCTCTGTTCCTATCCTCCCCATTCAGTGTAAACAAAACCACGAGACTCTCTCGGTTTTTGAGCCGGATCCAAGCAAAATCGGCAGGAAAGGAAAACACGGGGTGCTGGCACCGACTATTCGAACGTCTGCACCTGGAGATCTCAGATTTATTCAATGAAATCTGTGTTCCATCTTATATATATATATACATATATATATACATACACGCATACATAAATATAAAAAGGAGCCTTTGGGGGACTCGGGGAAAGAAATCCTTTCTGTTTTGGGTTTGGTTACCATTGCCTTTCAGATCTACACCTAAGCAATAATGGCTTGGCTGAAACCTACCTACGGTGGTTATCTTTCACCCGGCAAGCAGGAGCTGGATAAAATCCTACATCAATTTTACGCGTCTCCTGTTAATCTGGAGATCACGCGCAGGCTGCGTAGCTGCGGCTGGGTTGCAGAGCTCAGGATTTAACTGGGTTCACCCAACTGCGCTCGACAGAAGAATTATTCACCCGGAGAGAAGGGCAGGCCCGTTCACATTTTAATCGGAACCCACCAGCGGCTCGGCAACTACGTACAGGGCACCGTGGGACCGCGAGCGCCGCTGGGGCTCGGGAGCACCCGCTGCCAGCAAAGGCTGGGGGCGGCGGGCGCTGAAGGAGCGCACCCGCAGCTCGGGGTGCGGGGTGCCCGCGCACGCACACTCATTAGGAGCGATGTATTTATTGAATGTCCGAGTTAGGTTAGCTCACTGGAAATCCCCGAGGAGGGTTCAATTTGCCCTTGTTTTCCTTGCCACTTTCTCTTTTTCCTTGGTTCGCTGAGGCTCCTCTGTGCAGCGTTTCCGCTTGGCCGCGTCCGCCCCCCCTCCCCCCGCCGCCTACCCGAAGCACTCCCCCTCCCGTCCCCCTTAACTCTTTCAGCTGGGCTGGGGCTAAGAAAGCGTGTGTCGCCGCCAGCCCCAACCACCACGCAAAGCCAGAGGAGGCAGAAAAGAAAGAAAAAAAGCACCGCCGTGCCTAAGAATAGCAAGCAAGCAAAACCCCACCACTAAGAACCACAGGGAAACGTAAATGTGCACACACACAATACACACACACACACAATGTCAGCGGTGGAGCCGTGGAGGGCGCGGCTAGCGGATGGCCGTCCTTGGGCCCGGTCCCTGCTGGAACGGGAATTGCTCAAGCCGTTTGGGTCGAATACACTTACAATGTATCTACCGGGAAAGGTCGAGCTGACTGCTTTTCAAACACAGGGTGTGGTGAGGCTCCGCGAACCGGCACCCTCCAAACTCGCCGGGGCACGCACGGTACTTGCAGAAATCCCAGGGGAGCCGGGAGGGGGGCGGGCGAGGGAGGGAGGGCGCGCTGGAGGAGAGAGCCGGCGGCGGCGGGGAGCGGGGAGCGGTCCGTCTCGCACGCGCGGCCACCGCGCGGCTCCGGGGCTGCAGGTTTCCCCGATGATGGCATCCGAGAACTTAAACAAAGGGGGCTGCCGCCGGCGCGAAGCCACTGCGCGAAGTTGCGGTGGCGGATTTCCAAGGAGCGCGGCCGCCCCCCGAGCTTTAGGCGCTGCCAGCCGCCCATTCCCACCACCCTCGCCCACACGGAGACGAGGGCCGGCTGGCGAAGGGAAGAGGAAACTTTGAAACCACTGGGGACACCTCTGTCTGTAGGTATTAGCGTGAATGGCGCAGCCCGGCCGCGCGCTTTACCCAGCGCCGGCCTGGCGGGGGAGGGGCAGCCGAGCGCCGAGTCGGCCGGGCGGGCCGGCGGCGATTTGGTCCCGGTTCCCCCCCCTCCAGCCTCTCCCCGATCCTTTCCCCCTCCCCTGCTCTCGGCCCTCCCTCGACTTTCTCGCCCCTTCCTGCCCCCCTCCCAGACCCGCTGCGAGCGCCGGGAGCCGCCGAGGGAGCGCCGACGTCCCGGCCGGACACGAAGAGTTAAGATGTGGCGGAGGGGCGGGGGGGAGGGAGGGAAGGAGGGGAAAGCGCCGGGAGGTGGGGGACGGGGGACGACAGATTTCCAGCTTCGACGACGCTTTGCCTAAATTAAAAAGCAACCAATCGGAACGGCCGGAAGGGGGGCCGCACGTCCTGAGCCAGTCATTCCGGGCCTGCCAATCACGCAGCGGGTAGCCAATCGGCGGGGGCCCTGGCGCTCGACTTCCTTGTATTTGGGAAAGTGTGGTGGTGGGTGCGCGCTCTCCGCGGAGGGTAAACATTCGACAGTCCCCGCTCGGAGAGGGAGGGACAGAGAGCGAACTGTCAGATCGGAGAGCGAGCGGGCGAGCGAGGGAGAAAGAGAGGGAGAGAGGAAGAGGGAGGGAGAGAGAAAGTGCGAGAGGGAGAGCGAGCAGGCGAGCGAGCGCGAAAGAGGGCGCCGAGCTGAGCCCCGCGGCAACCCGGCTCCAGCACGGCCGGCGCCTGCACCGCCAGCGTCAGCGCGCCCCACCAGCCGTGCAACTTGTCCGCTGGACTTGACTGTGTACCAAGGACCCCCTATATGCACACACACACCTCCACCTCCACCAATGCCCTCCTCTTCCTCCTCCTCCAGACAACTGCTGGGAAAAAAATAAAACACCAAACCCAACCGTCAGCAACAAGGTAACAGAGCACTTCAGCCTCATTTTTTTTTTCCTGTTCAGTTTTTTCCTTGTTATATTTGTTTCCTAATTTCTGCCCAAAAGGAAAGATGTCGCATCAGACTGTGACTGTTGCGAGGAGAATGAAAAAGGACTCTTGTTTCAGAGGCAACCAAGAGCTCCGGCAATAGCAACTTCAGAGACATGCATCCTCGCCAGAAGTTTTCCTAGGACAGAGCAAAACTTGAAACCCGAGGACCAGAGGGGGAGACCAGGAGCCAGCCTCCGCGCTCTGCACACGCCGGCAGCCAGCATCACCACGCCTTCAAGGAAGGAAAAAGTTTTACTACTCGAAGGGAAAAGCGAGTGAAATGTGTTCCTGAGGAGCTAGGCGAGCGGCCGAGGAAGGAGCGGGGCCGGCGGCCGAGCGCACGTCACTGGCCTCAGGAAGCACACAGCCTTCTTTCTTTGTTGTCTCCTGTGAAACCTCCTTAACAGGTGAACTGAGCCCCCCGCGCCCGGGCCAGAGTCCACGCTCGCCCGCTGGACAGGAAGGAGGAGCCGGAGCGAGAGCGCGCGGAGGAAGAGGGGATCCCGCCGAGGCCCCCTCCGCGCCCGGCCAGTCCCGCTGGAGCCAGCCGAGCGCGCCGGGGCTGGGGGGGAGCCACGACCCTCCCTGAAGGGGGCGGCCACGGAGGGCGCCCCGCGCCGCGAGCCCCCCTCCCCAGAGCGCTGCTGCTGCTGCTGCTCCTGCTGCTGCTGCTGCTCCTGCTGACCCGGGCCGGGCGGCGACCCCCGCACCCTGCCGAGCGGCCTTGCAGCTGCAGCCGGGGGCCGCGGCGGCGGCGGCGGCGGCGGCGGCGGGGGCGGAGGAGGCGGAGGCGGAGGCGGAGAAGGCGGCGGGGCCGGCGGGGGCCCGGGGCGGGGGAGGAGGAGGCGGAGGGAGGCGGGGGGGCGCGGCGGCGGCGGCGGCGGCGGCGGCGGCCGCGGCTGCTGCTGCGGCGGCGGCGGTGGTGGCGGCGGTGGGGTGGCGGGAGCGGAGCGGCATGGCCACGGCGGCTTCTAACCCCTACCTGCCGGGGAACAGCCTGCTGGCGGCCGGCTCCATCGTGCACTCGGACGCGGCGGCGGCCGGCGGCGGCGGGGGCGGCGGCGGCGGCGGCACGGGGGGCGGTGGCGGCGGCATGCAGCCGGGCAGCGCCGCCGTGACCTCGGGCGCCTACCGGGGGGACCCGTCCTCCGTCAAGATGGTCCAGAGCGACTTCATGCAGGGGGCCATGGCCGCCAGCAACGGCGGCCATATGCTGAGCCACGCGCACCAGTGGGTCACCGCCCTGCCCCACGCCGCCGCCGCCGCCGCCGCTGCCGCCGCCGCCGCCGTAGAGGCGAGCTCGCCGTGGTCGGGCAGCTCCGTGGGCATGGCCGGCAGCCCCCAGCAGCAGCCGCAGCCGCCGCCGCCGCCCCCGCAGGGCCCCGACGTGAAGGGCAGCGCCGGGCGCGACGACCTGCACGCGGGCACCGCGCTGCACCACCGCGGGCCGCCGCACCTCGGGCCCCCGCCGCCGCCCCCGCACCAGGGCCACCCCGGAGGCTGGGGAGCCGCCGCCGCTGCCGCCGCCGCCGCCGCTGCCGCCGCCGCCGCCGCGCACCTCCCGTCCATGGCCGGGGGCCAGCAGCCGCCGCCGCAGAGCCTGCTCTACTCTCAGCCCGGGGGCTTCACGGTGAACGGCATGCTGAGCGCGCCCCCGGGCCCCGGCGGCGGCGGCGGCGCGGGCGGCGGCGGCCAGAGCCTGGTGCACCCCGGGCTGGTGCGCGGGGACACGCCCGAACTGGCCGAGCACCACCACCACCACCACCACCACGCGCACCCGCACCCGCCGCATCCGCACCACGCGCAGGGGCCCCCGCACCACGGCGGCGGCGGCGGCGGGGCCGGGCCCGGACTCAACAGCCACGACCCGCACTCGGACGAGGACACGCCGACCTCGGACGATCTGGAGCAGTTCGCCAAGCAGTTCAAGCAGCGGCGCATCAAGCTGGGCTTCACGCAGGCCGACGTGGGGCTGGCGCTGGGCACGCTGTACGGCAACGTGTTCTCGCAGACCACCATCTGCCGCTTCGAGGCCTTGCAGCTGAGCTTCAAGAACATGTGCAAGCTCAAGCCGCTGCTGAACAAGTGGCTGGAAGAGGCGGACTCGAGCACCGGCAGCCCCACGAGCATCGACAAGATCGCGGCGCAGGGCCGCAAGCGCAAGAAGCGGACCTCCATCGAGGTGAGCGTCAAGGGCGCGCTCGAGAGCCATTTCCTCAAGTGCCCCAAGCCCTCGGCGCAGGAGATCACCAACCTGGCCGACAGCCTGCAGCTCGAGAAGGAGGTGGTGCGGGTCTGGTTCTGCAACCGACGACAAAAGGAAAAGCGCATGACGCCCCCCGGGATCCAGCAGCAGACGCCCGACGACGTCTATTCGCAGGTCGGCACCGTGAGCGCCGACACGCCGCCGCCCCACCACGGGCTGCAGACGAGCGTGCAGTGAAGGCGAGGGGCGCAGAGAGAACGAGGGCCGCCGCCGTCACTGCCTCCGCAGCTGCCGTCAGCACCGCCACCGCCACCGCCTCCATCGCCGCCGCCGTCGCCGCACAGACCACTGACCGGGGCTGCCACCGTGCCGGGCCCCGGTCCGCCGCCCTCCTTTCCGCCCAAAGACAGGCAGGCCCAACCTTGGAGGAAAAAAGCAAGAGAGAGACGGACCAAGGAGACCTTTTTTTTTTTTTTTTTTTTTTTGCAATCCAAGGAAGGGGAGGGGGCAAAAAAAAAAAAAGCATAATAAATATCTGAACTGTTTTTATATATATAAATATATACAACAAGAGACTAAAATCGGAAGAGGAGAAGGGGGCGATCAGGAGATCTCTTTTATACTGTGGTGGTGTTTCGTTTTTTGGTTTTGGTTTTAAAGAAAGGTGAAGATGGCGTAACGCCCCAAAACTGCGCTCCTGAGGTTTTCCCACCTTGAGATGTCCTCCTCGGCTTGGTGGACAGCACCTGCTTCGTCCTCTCCTCCCTTCCACTCCCTCCCTCCGAAGCCTGTCTAAAGTGATTGACGGAAACTTTCTTTCCTAGAAGCGACCTGGAAAGAAAACAGAGGCACCGGGTTTGATCAGGAAATGATTCGCTGTGCTCCAGGACCCTGTTTTTCTTGTCGATATTAAAGTCATTTGGGGACAAGCAGAAATCGACTGTGAAATGGAAAGGAGGGGGGAAAAAAAGTCTCCCGAAAAAAAAAAATTCACAGCTTCTGAAATTAACAGACTGAATAGCAAAGCCAAAAGGAAAAGGAATAAGTCTTCTCAAAGTAACCTTGGAAATCAAACCTTCCCTAAAGAGCAGAGGGATAGGGGAGGGGGAACAGAGCGTCCATCGAAGAGTGGCGAGAGGCCCCTGGGCGGACTAGGCGCGAAGCGAGGGCACAGCCAGCAGGGCCGCCGAGTGAGTCCCGGTCATCAAACCCTGGTTTTGACGACTGCCACTTGGGATGGACTATGCTTAAAAATTCCACCGCTAATATTTTTTTTATTAATATTTTTTATTTTTTATTTCTGGGCTGACTCAGATAAAGGGATTTAGAAAGACTGAGCACCTGCCGCTGCACTTCTCTGACCTTCTCTCCTCAATCCGTTGCCAACTTTGATTGAAAGGGTGCTGTGGATGTGATGATATAATACTGCCATTTCCAAGCAGTGTTTTTGGTAGGTTTTAATAAACAGACTTTTCAAAAGACGGCAATAGAGAATTGTTAGATCCGTTGTTGATCTAAAAATATTTGCTTTATATTTTCATTAAATGACTTCTTTTAATATTTTATTCAGAATACTTATGAACTGCTGCAAAACGGTAATTTATTTTTCCCCAGATCTTGTATTACGTGTTTTTTTCAGACGAGCACAAATCAAAATGAAATGAAAATATGGACAGTTGTTAGGTAATAAGGGTATCTTTTGATGTGATCATTTGATTGTAATTTAATTTGAGTAGTGATTCCGTAAGAGCTGATCGAGAAAATAAATTTGTTAGAATGAAATAGTCTGTGTCTGATGCGTACACACTGAGTGGGAAGAAAGAGTCCTTTAGAAAATATTTTTTTTTACTGATGCAAATCCCTAAACGATAGCATCGAGGAAGTAGAGCCTGCTCCACTGAAGGTGTATTTGGACGTCTCCAGAAAAGGACAGCTATCACAGAAACTGCTAGTATTTTAACGTAGTGGCCACTCCTTGTTAATCCGTAACTCTCACACTATTTTTCTCTCCCTTAATTTTTGTGGGTGTTTTGAATGGGTAGGAGATACCTGTGTTCCTTACCAGAAGACTGAACTACACCACCAGAAATAAGGTGACCACTGGGTAATACAGCTCAGCACCCCGTCCCAAAGTTTAGCCTTTCCCCCCTCCACGATATTGCTATGTCTCATTCTTTTTTCTCTGAAGACAGAATTGTGAAGGATAGTTTTCAAATCTATAAAATATTTTGATATCAATTTTTTTCCCGTTAATAAGTATGTAATTAAATTTAAATTATTAAGTTTTTTTTTTCTTTCCTGTAATGAAAGCATATACTTTTAAGACCCTGACTGTGGTCCACACTGTGTTACCTTCCGTGTGATTACCAGCTCAGACTTAGGGTTCTACATTTCTATGTTACAGTCTTTCCCCAGTAATGATTAGATGTCTTCTTTACCAGTGCTGGGGGTTTTAGCTTTTTAGATCACTCTTTAGCTACACTCGCCAGAGTGGTCACATTTATCAAGTTAATGTATCAATATTTACAACGTGGGAAAATGAAAGCCTAATGTCTCCGGTTGTAAGTACTAAAGACGTAAAAGGCGCTGCCTAGCCGAGTCCCTCAGTATTGTGCTTAAAAAAAAAAAAAGTATTTGGGGATGATAAAGCAATGATTTTATAGACTAATTTTCCCTTAAGCTCACTTGCTGGCCCTCACAGTCTGCCTTCTTCCTCATCACCACTCCCTCTCCCTATGATATCCATGCAGGGGTTTTAAAACCTGGAAAACTATGAGAGAAACGAGGGACAGTTATTTCTTCCAGACAGGCTCTATGTCACTTTCATAAATCAAGCCCAGCCAGATGGCCGTGTATTCGGTTGCATTATTTTAACCACCAAATCGTACTAAAAATCACAATCATTTTGATTTGTGAAATCTGAAAAAGGCCATATTTATTAAACAGAACGAAGGGGGGAAAAAAGAAGACGAGAAACCACAATTTTCTTGCATCCTTGTTTCCTATTTCTCTTGCCATTGTAATTGCTCTGCCCAGTGAATTTATAACCTAGAGTGGGAAGAGGGGACAAAGTTCAGTTTTTGAGGGTCTACAGGGGCAAGCAAAGAAGGTCTCATTGGAAAGCTGAGGATTGGGTGGGGTTGTTTTCCTGTGGTGGATACTACTGGCACGTGAGATGGATTCCAGTTTTTCCTCCCAGAGTGGTGGTGGTTGGTTGATTAGAGAGGGAATGGGCCTATTTAAAATGTTTGGAGGTATTTGCTTACTTGATTTGGCTGACTACAAAAGAGCTAACATTAGATTTCACACTGTTTTCTATTAAAAAGCAACCTTTGCTGATTACTTTGGAAGAAGCCCTGATTTGGGGAAAGCAGAGTAACTTTTGATTGGAGAAGCTGGGAAAGCATACCCACTTTGTTTCATTATTTTGCGTTTTATAAAGTGAGCTGATGCTTGCACTCCATTTAAAAACAAAAACAAAATCAACCCTTTGAATGTATTTACGAAATATTCGTGGTTGAAAAACAAAACAGGGCAGATACAACTGAGAGGTTTTGTGCTAAGGCTTATATTGTTACACATGTAAATAATGAAAATATTGTTATATATCACCAGATCTTCTTAATGAATTTGGTCATTGTGTTCTTTTGCAGCGCAAGTGTCTTGTGCTTCGTAAAGTGTCCATTTGTTTCCTCCATTTCAATCCACCCCCCTCCTCCCCTTCCAACCCAAAGGAAAGTGACAAAGTTCTGTTCCATCAGTCTGGCAATCCCAGGCTAGGCCCACTTATAGTTTACATTCTCCTGTAACTCTAGTCCCAGTTGTCCAACCCTCATTCACCCAGCCATCCCCTCCTGGCAAGTTCCTGCAGAAAATCATTCAAGGTGTATTTAAAATAGTCACTTTGCTGTTGTTGCTCTGCCTTTTTTTTTTTTTTTTTTTTACTCCCAGTACTTAGCCAAGGACTACGTCTTTGTTCCAAAACAGAATTGTTCATTACTGATCTTAGAGATTCCCTCTGCTTCCCTGTAGCCTCCAGCGTTTACTCATTACCCTGCTTATAATCTGTTTTGTATGAATGGTTTTTCAACATCCAGAGAATAATTGGTTCTAATATTAAATGCAGTATATACTATTGATAGTTTTATCGATACGTGTAATATTTTACATAATTTTAACAATTAAATTTGTTTTTTTAAATTATATATTTGTAAAGTATTTATCCTGTTGGAAACAACAATATATTGTTGTATTTATTCGTTTATTTTTATAATAAATGATCAACCTCTTCAAGCTAAATCCAAAATGATACTTTTATATATTTATACAAAGTGCATTTTAAGAGCTGGGCATGTTTGCACCAATTTGTATGGAAATAGAGTAAAATCCATCAACAACTTGTAGCTTTCAGGACTAAATTGAAGGAAGAAACATTCTCTCCACATGGAGTTTAGTTTGCCCAAGTTCCAGGGTAATTAATCAAACTAAAATGGATGCAACAAGTATTGGCACTGGATGCAGACTTGAAATTAATTATTTAGGAGGTGGACCTGTTTTTTTTCAAGGCAGAAAGATAGAAATTAAAAAATTCTCTTCTTCCATGAAATGCACGTGGCTGGCTGGAAAGATTGGAACAGACGCTATGTGTCAGTGATAAAACCTAATACCTGGCTGTGCTCAGACATCTTTGCTGGGGATGGGTGTTGAAAGAAAGTTAAGAGTTTGAGGTTATCAGTGACCCAGAAGCAAGGGGATGTGGAACAAAGAGCTGTGCTAGGTTAAAAAAAAAAAAAAAAGTCAGATCCTCTTAAAATGGGTGTAAGTGAAGAACCTCTTCTCCTAGCCCTGTTGCTGACAGCATAAGCTGTCAGTACAGATGTTGTTGTTGTTGAGAGTGATGCATGTAAAAAGTACGGTGGCCACCTCTCCAGCTCTCCCGAGTTTTTTCTGCAGATCACTTGGTCACGTCAGTTCTTCAGTGCGGCTGTTCCTAGCGCCTGAAGGTCACCACGTGACCTCCCGCTGCTGGAGCCCCATGTGGGCTTGATCTTGATTTCAGTAAGGAAATCAGTGGGCTCTGGGTTTGCCTCCAGAACTTTCCAGTGTTGGGAAGGAAATGGTGCGGAGGCTGGAAGAGCTGGGGGTGGGGGCAGCGGAGATAGCAAGAGGGATCCTTGTGTAATCAGATTCTTTGATTTTGTTAGCCTGGCTCATGGCCTATGAATTAGATTACTCTCTCTTTCATTCTGACTTCACATCCGTGTTTGTTCCTGTATCCTAAAATGTGGGCGCGAGCGTGGCGAGCAGGAGCCCATGATGTCACCGCATGCCAGCCCCGGCCGCCTGGTCTTCTGGCAGACTGTGAGCTGCAGTTCTTTATGAGTCCGGTTTTCAAGTAAAAGTCGGCTCTGGAAGTGACCTCAGAGGGGTCTGGGAATAGGGCAATAGGCATTCTCCTGGCGACATAATGTGTGTGCTGGTGTGTCTATGTGCGCGCTGAGTGAAGTGGGTGCGTGGGAGGGGAGGGGGATGCGCGAAGTTAGCCCCGCCTCGGAAACCCTAGGGATGCCAGCCGCTTCTTCAGGTGTAGGGTCCTGCCCCAGGTGGAAAAAAGAGAATGCTGAGAGGTGGAGGGATGGTGGTGGAGGGGAGCCCGGGGAGCCGAGCGTCAGAAGGCCAGCTTCTATCCTGGAGGGAGGGCCGGGTGCGGAGAAGAGGTGGCTGTGGCGGTGGGGCTGCCCGGGCGCCCGCCAGCTGCCCGCCCTGCTCTGCCCAGCCGGCTGCCCGACCGTGCGGCCCAGCAGTGGCAGCTGCTGCAGGTCCCACAAGTTGTTTTCCTCGTGGCGACCATTCAGCAAAACGCACGATCCTTTCTCAAAGATTTAAATTTCGCGGATGAATTACCATACACCGGTTGCTTAGCAACTAAATTCAAGCAGGGCTAAGAATATGCAAGGTTTTTGTATTCTCATTAATAAAAACGCCACCCTGACACAGCAACCCGACTTTGGATCACCGCAACTTCTGTAAAAACCGTAGGAGAATGCAAACCGACCCTGCCATTTAATTACAGATCAGAACAGTTTCACGCCACGTTTTCTTCATCTGTCTTCCTAAAAGCGATGTAAAAAATAACGGCTTTTCAAGAGCAGTAGTAAATTCTGTATTTTCTTTTTAAATGAAGTTGTCTTTTGGGGTTACTGATAATTTCAGCGGAAACCTTTTGAAACACTAGTTGAAATATCCCTTTTCATCAACATCTCGCTGAACCACCCCCTCGGTCCCACATCGCCTGATCCTGCTCTCCTTCCCCACCCTAATAATAACGATTACTGTGATGACAATGATGAAAACATTCAGGCCTTGGCAGCAACGGGCAGAGGATCGCACAAGCCCGGGTCGCTGGAGAAAGTCTGAGGAGGAGAGGGAAGGGGAAAAAAGGGAAACTTTGAAAAGTTTCCTTTGAAGGTTGGAGGAATTGCTGAAAGCTCAAGTTGGCTCGGGTTCAATGGGTTCTGGAGATAACTTTCTGGAAGGCTCGTGGGAAGTAAAGGTAGAAATGTCTGTCGATCTTGGCTTGACGGTTGCGGATTTTCCATTCTGGGGTTCAGCCTCCTCTGCGGGGGACTTCAGCTGCAGCCTCCCCCCTCTGCCGACCGTGGAATTCAGAGGGGCTGGAGTTCAGGGCCTGCCTGACCCGGGCGCTCTCTGAAGCCCACTCCCCTGCTGTCCCCAGCCCTGAAGTCTCAGGACAAAGTAAAGACAGAGCTGGGCCCGTGACCTCCTGGCCCTTCAAAGACTGTGGTACAGAACAGGCACCAGAGCCTATCATGGACTTGGGTGGGGGCACTTTGTTTCCCTTCCTGAAGGATGCCGTGCGGGGTGTGGGAGCGTGGGGGGGGGGTGCGCTACCGCAGAATGAGGTTCCAACCTGCAAGCTTTTGCTACTGTCCGAATGCGGGGGAGGGGGGAGTGGAGGAGGGAGAAAGGGGCAGATTATAATGGCCTCGTGACCAGGCAGGTCGCATTGTCTAGGAGTGCACCGAGGTTTAGAAAGCTGGGACTGCGGAGCTGGGGGAGGGCAAGAGGAGGCTGGCTGCCCTGTGGAAATCTCAGGCTGCCAGGCCCTGCACGCTGGGCTGGAGCTTGGAGTTCCTGGGTAGCGCTGGGCGCTTGGCCGAGACGGCGCGCCCCTCCTTGGCCCACGCCTGAGCTTCCCGCGCATATGGGAAATTCGAGCGCCCCACAAACGCCGAGGTGGGCTGCCTGTGCCCGGTCTCATTATAGTAGGCCCTGGCCCTGTGCGGAGGTAATGAGGTTGTCGGTGTGGGAGTGTGGATCGTAGGGGACCATAGGGATCCCAAAAGAACAAGTCTGTGTCCAATCCATTGGCCTAACGAAACCGCACTTCGCTCTTTTAAGCTGCAATAGGAGCCTCTGGTCAGCTTTAGAAAGATCCAGGGGCAAAAGTAAAATTCCCGGTTTGATTCCGATAATTGGCAAACGTGGGAGCTTTAGACGGGACGCTTCCCCAAGTCAACCTAGCAGCTTAAAGATGGTGGACCCCACAACTGACTCAACCCTATTGCTTTCTAGTGGAAAAAAAAAAAAAAAGAGTGGAAATTAAACCATGAGTTGAAATATTTGCTGTATTACATGCATGCTCAGAAGCATTACAGTTCAGTTTTTTCAGAAAAATATACATAAAAAGCAGGAAGCCATTTATTTACAAATACGATTGCCCTAGACAAGTCAACATTCCATGTATGTAATTCATTAATGGAACTCGTTACTTCTCCCTTTAGAAACAGAAATTTTAGCTTTTAAAAGTAGCTGGGTGCTTGGGGGTAGGGGGGTAGGAATGGTTAGTTTACCTATTCCTTGCAGATGGAGCAGGGATGCTGGCCAGTACCTGTCTTTCAGGATTTTAAACAGTATAAAATAACCTCTTAAAATATATGGCGAGCTCTTTTTTCTTTCTTTCTTTTTCTACAAAATAAGTTTGTTATTGTGGTCGCTGTCACCAGAGTTGCCCAGGGCAAATGTGCTGGTAATATGACCATAGTTGGTGTGTGTGCCTGTATATGAGAACACAACTAGAATGCAAATGACTTGAGTTGGTTAGGAATATGCCTACATTGTATCCATAAAACTTACTTAGTTTCCATAGTCTTCAAAATGCCCACAGAAATGTGCCTGCCAACTTTCCTCTTTCCTCCCAGGAGTTACACCTAGGCGCTTACTTCCTGATCACCTGGCTAACCAGTATAATGTACTGTAAGAACCTGAAACTGTTTATTTTATTTTTTTAATTCGGGGAATTTTTTCTAAATGAGTCCCCTTGCCCTTGCAAATTGACAGAGGGGCATTGTTTGGGAGAGAGCTGTCCAGAGGAAGGAGGAATCAAGTGTGACTTCCATGTGTGGCTGAGTGGTGAGTAAACATCAGAAGTGCAAGACACACCTGAAGTGTATCCAAGGCTTTTTAAGGTCCAAATATTAGACGTGTTTATGAAGGACAAAAAGTGTGATAACCGCTGCCCATGTTTCATTGTTATAGCTACAAAATGATGGGACGGATATTAACAAGAGAGCAAAAAGATCTTTTTAATACCAAAAAAATAAATAAATAAAGATGAGGAGTGTTCTGATGAGCTTCCTGGGAGATCACGTGCTGGTTTTGTCCTCCAGGACTGACTCTCAGCAGAAGGAGAGCCCATTTAGTCGGCTGGAACACTGCACACTGGAAGAGAATAGATATTCATTTCAAAGAGCTCGCCTTGCACCGGCACTGAAACAAAGGTGCCAAAACCCACCACCCTCATGTCAAGCGAGGACCTGGCAGCTCCAGAGGTGTGAGTGGGGCCTAGCTTGGTTATTCCATTTAGCTCCTGTAGGGTCTCACGGGGTGTAAGTCTACTTTTTATTTACATTTCCAAGGTTAAAAAATTCTCCTGCAGTGTAAAATTTTGTTTTAATTAAGTAGATCTAAATCAGAAAGTATAGGTATCACCCAGAAACTAACAAAATGAAAACAAACGTCTTACATGCTTGGTCTTGAGAATATTTAAGTTGCAAGAGCGAAAAATCAATCAATGAGACCACAGCTACTATTTTTAATTTTTTTTTTTAAGAAATGTTTCCAAATTACTCAGGCAACCCTACCAATGATACTTTGTTGTTGCTTCGTACACCTCCAAGATTTCTTCCAAACAGGGCTTTTAAAATGTTTCAACACTGAGAGAAATGTCTTTCACTTATCCAAAAACTATGTAATAGTTGTCCTGGCTGTTGCTAACAAAGGATGCTAGTCAAATAGCTGTAAGTCGCTCGCAGGCTGGGGGAGTGGAGGTGTAGTATAAGGAAAGGCACTGAGCAACCAGCACCTAAAATGGGCTTTCTAATTTTAAATGAGGAGGGGCAGGCCAAGGTCAGCATTATTTACATATGTACCTGATCCCACCAGCTTTCCTTTATTTATTAAAGAGGAGGGCCAGTAGGTGAAGGGGTGGATGTGAGGGGAGAGACCAAAAGGGAGATCAGTTACCCTTCCCCTTTGTTCTAGAGCCTTGAACTGGGACTTCAAGGAGGGAAATAAAAGCCCCCAGAGAATGAAGTCTCCCCTCCGTTTACATCATCCTAACACCCCCTCCAGAGTCTTCTGGCTGATTTGAGGCAAAATGGTAACGTGAGGAAGCCTGTGCGAGTGTTACATAACATATCTGTGGGGCGAGGTGCACACACCTGATTCTCTCCAAATGACTGGGTTGGCAAAGGTAAACGGCCCAGAGACGATGAATGAAGACAAATTAAATAGGAAGCCAGTGGAGAGCTGTGCAGCCACACATAATGTGTGTGAAGTGGTCAGACTTCCACCTTGTGTGTGCCTGAGCAGCTTGCAGGCATTCTGCCTGGAGCTGTACCTGTAGCTAAGGAGGAGTCTCCTTAAACGGGGAGGTGGGGAGGCAAACGTCCCCAGGAATACCAGGGCCTGGTTGTCTGGTAGCCAGAAGAAACCAGGCTAGTTCAGAGCTGTGTCAGCCTCAGCCGGCTCTTTCTGTCAGTATCCCCACTTCTTTTTTCTTTTTTTTTCCGTGTGTTGGCATGCCACCCCCGTGAGCCCTGCCGTGTCCACCTCAGTAACCCCAATCACCCCTTCCCCGGGCGGGTGAGCTACTCATTCTCCAAGAGCAGGACTCTGCCGCCGCAGCAGCCCGAGGTCACATTCAGAAAGTCGGTGCGTTCTTCCGTGAGAATCTCGCCCCAAACGCGCAGGCGGCGCAAACCCTGTTTATTTGCCCCAAGCACGAAGGGGAGATCGTGGTACCTAACCAGTGGACAAAAGGGCCTTCTTCTAGAGGTGACCTGGAGCAGGGTGGTTGATCCCCGGGGTATTGCTTCAGATCCCCTGCGCCAGGCCCTCTGCCTGAGAGGAGGGGAGTTGAGGGGCCCGGGAGGGGGAGTTGCTGACGGCGCGCACGCTGACAAAGCTGTAACAAAGACTTCATGCAAAACTAGTAGCCCAGGATCTTGAAAGGATCCTACACCTTATGGGCGTGTACCCAGCTCCTGGGACGTAGAAGCCCCTGAGGGTCCGGGGACATGCCTGGGCTGTCAATGGCGCAGGACTGGCTGCCCGGTCTCACAGCCTCTGCTCCTGAGCTCCTCGCAGGCTGCCGCGGGCATGGGTGGGTGGCTAAGCCTAGGCCCGCAGGGCCTTTCTTGTTGGTGGCTGTTCCTTGGGAGGCCTAGTGAGGCAGTGGAATTGTTGGGCAACAAGCCTCGCCCTTGGGTAGCCTCGGGAAGGTCGCAGGCTGCGATCTGGCCTGGTGATGCGAGACCTGAAGCACTCCACAAGCCTCCCTGCTGGGCAAGAGCGCTTGAGCAGCCATGAGAGCCTGGAGTTGGCGAGGTGTCAGAGTCGCCAGGGCCGTTACAGGAAAGGAAGCAGGATGCTTTGGAAAGGACGCCCCCAGGACGTGCAGTGGGGGCGCGCTCTCCGCCTACGCACTTTCCCAGGCTAGATGCGCTTTACCTGTGGTTAACCCAGGGCACTCCTTCCCGGCTGAGGCTCTCAGAGGACCCCAGTTTCTCTGGTTCCTCTACCTGCGCCCCGCACCGCCACGGGGACCCTGGCCTGCCCTAGCGCCCCAGCGCAGCCCCGGCCTCCAGCTGGTATACAGGAATTGACCTTGGTGGTGATTTCCTTGGCATTCTGAACACCCGCGGAGTGGGAAAAATCAACGCATCAGAGTGACTGGTAGGAAAAAAAGAAAAAACAGAAACACTGTAAAGACCCTTCACTTCACCCTAACGCACCCTCTTGGGTTCCGAAGGCCACCCGTGCAGATCTCGGGTTGGTGGGAGATCACCTCCGAGTTGGTGGGAGAGGCTGGGTTTCTGGAACTCGCTGTCCCAGGAGTGGGACTCAGCACAGAAAAGGCGGAAAGCGAAAGACTTGGGGTCCGAGCTGGAGTTCAGGACTAGCATCAAGTGGAGGAACCGATCAGGGCAAAGGTATTCCTCCCCCCGTGAGAAAGTGGGCTGTGAAGATGAAACTTTGGGGAAGGGTTAGAGTGGGTGTAAAATGTGGCCAGTGACTGTCCCTCTATTTCACGGTGTTTGCTTTCCTTAGTTCAACCCAAGGGAAGTCCCGAGGAGTCAGTGCAGACCTCAGGCTTCCAGCTGCCGGCACCCAGCCCGCCAGACCTCCCAGCTCCGGGAACTGCCCAGGCAGACGGTTTGCTAAAGCTGACTCAAGGCCTTGGGCCAGGCCTTTAGGGCTCTTACCTCTCCCACCCTCATTGGCCTGGTCTGGGATTGGGCTCCTGCCTCCCAAATGGCTGCTGACTTGGGGCCTGCCCGGAATTCCAGCCAGTCACCCCAGCATGGCAGATGGGAGGCAATGAGTGGTGCAGCTTAGCCCTGGCTAGGTACATGTGCAAATGAGATGCACTTTGGCTGATCAGTCCACTGTATTCTATGCAACTTAATGCGTCTATGTCTTGTCAACTATTCTAGTCAGGAAGAAGAGCAGAAAATTAAATATATATATATATATATATTTTTGTGGTTTCCAACTTCAATTTCATAGATGGTTATGGGGTGAGGACAGGGACAGGGAGCCTTGGTGACATGAACGTTATAGAAACTCTCCTAAAATGCAACCTTAGGCCACAAAGAAGAAAATTAAAAAAGAAGAAGAAAAGAGGCGTAGTGGGATTATAGTTGCTGACAAGAGACTGTGATGAACTTCAGTTGATTCTGGCAAGGAGGAGTTTAAAACTGCAAAATCTCTTTCTGGCTGAGAAATGGGTGTGGTGGACAAACCAATGCCCTTCTCCGGAACAACGTGCAGGGACCACCTAGAGAGGTCTTTGGGGTCTGCTAGGAGGGGAGAGGAGGGAAGATTTTTCAGAGGCAACGGAGGCCCCATTGGGCTAAAGAGTCTTTGCTCTTCTCTCATATGTCAATTTCCCAACAAGTGGTAAGTTGAGAAAACTTGCCTCTGACTCCCAACTCTCAACAGATTCCCCCATCAGGGGTTTCCGAGAAAGCAGGTCCTCTCAGACCTGGGTAATACAAGCCTCCTGTAAGGTAAGGGGAAACCCTGGTGGCATAGTAGTTAAGTGCTACAGCTGTTAACCAAGAGGTTGGCAGTTCAAACCCACCAGGTGCTCCTTGGAAACTTTATGGGGCAGTTCTACTCTGTCCTATAGGGTCGCTATTGAATCGACTCAGTGGCAGTGGGTTTATTTTTTGGGGGGGTAAGGTAAGGGGAGGGAGTGACAGGCCTGAGGGACTAAGTGGCCTCTGGTGTTCTCCCCCAGGCCATCTGCTTCGGCTGGCTTAGGGAATCTGGGAGAGCTCTGGTCATTCTTTCAGAAGCAGAGCTCTAACTTTTGGCAGGACGGTCAGGCAGGACCACAGGGCCAAAGTAACCTAGGGTCAGCTCCACGCTGCAACCACTTCCCCCTCCTCACAGGCCTTTGTTATTTCAGGCCTGCCCACACCTGACTCAAGAAAGGGAAACAATTGATTTTCATTGCCTTGTCCCCAAGTCCTGCCTCCCCACCCTCCTGCTACCCTTCTGCCTGCTTAGTGGTGGGTAGAGCCTGAATGACTAACAGTTACCAGGGAACCTTGTCCCAGCCACTTGCTCCTTCTTTCATGGAGTGTTGGGTGTCTCTGGGTTCTTGGGATCATCAGGGCTAATAGGTTAAACTCTCTCTGAGGATAAATGGCCCACTTAAAGAGCTATAAAGACCGCATTGCTGGGGAATCCAGTCCGCCTCAGAGTCACCCTATAGGACAGAGCAGAACTGCCCCATGGGGTTTCTGAGGAGCGCCTGGTGGATTCGAACTGCCAAGCGAGCTTTTGGTTAGCAGCTGTAGCTCTTAACCACTATGCCACTGGGGATTCCTAGGTTTAATTTCAGGACTCATGGTCTCACCAAGGTTACCAACAGCCCGGGCCAGGCAAAAGAGGTCTGTATCCAGGGGGCCACTGAAGTGAGACAACCCCAGGCTCCTTTCATTCAAGTCAGGTTTTTGGACCCTTCTGGTGGCTGAAATAATCCTACTCCATCCTGTTACGTATGGAGGATTCCGTTCCTGCTGCATTTATTTCTTGGCTGGGCTGATGTGTGAGGTGCCCCACTGCAGGGCAATTAATCTTGACAAAGTAGAATTGGGGAGGCGGGTTATGTGCTTTCCGTCAAGAGAAGGGGCCACACAGAGCTCTGAAACTATCAAAACTTTTACGCTGCTTAGAAGTGTGCTTGTTGCAAACAGCTCAAGTTTCTGCCATGTAGCCTGGGCATTTCTATACCAGCCGGGTAAATACATCAAACCAGATGTATGCTGCTGCTGTGGGCTCCTGTCCAAGAGCCGAGGTGCTGGGGACTTGTTCCCAACAAGATTGCAAGCTCATTGCTCCAAACACCTCCAGTGTTCTGAAAGGCCAGCATGAAGGGCTGAACCATGGGGCAACGAACAGAGGTGATCTACAACATTGAGATGAACTGCAGGCCCCTCCAAGTGCCCAGTTGCCTAGCCAGCCTGCTTCATGGTGGCTGGCCAGAGCCCTTGCAAGCTGCCCATTCCTCTCTTCCTGCTGTAGATTCCAGCAGCAATTCAGTCCTTTCCTCCCTCCATCCTTCCTTCCCCCCATTCCAGAACTGAACGTGGACTTCTCTTTGGGTGTCAATAGAAAGTCAGAAAAAGGACAGGTGAATAATAAACTCAGCCATAGTAGCCGGTAAGCCAACAGACTATTCTCAGGAACCTTTTCTTTTCAGTCGCTCTGCTTATGGCAGGCCAAAACCATCTCAACCCATGAGCAAAATGAAATTTAAAAACTTAACCCAAGTTCCTGTTTCTCCTTTGCTTCCTGGGTTTGCCAGCACCACCCATCACTTCCTCACCTCCCAGCCATTCCAATATCCTTCACCCTATCTGAAGATCTAAAACACTTGTTCCTTAAAATTTTCTGCGTGTCCAGCGTTACCAGGGTAATGGGGGAGAAAACGCACCTCCCCTCCCCAATTCTGCAGCCACCCCAAGTATGTTGTAACCAATATCATCAGTTACACTTTGCATCACTTGACAGGCCAGAAAAGGCTATTATTTATCAGAAGTAGCAATAAACTTTTGTGAAAGTAATAAGTTAATAAATTCAACATTGACCATGGATACCTACTGGTAAACTCTTTGAAAACATAATCTCCATGTTTTTTTCTTTTTCTTTCTTTTTTTTTTTTTTTTTCCTTTGGTCTCCTTTTTTTTGGCTGGAAAAAAAAAAAAGGCTGGAGTGCTGTAAAAATCTTAGGTAGCAGAATTTTAAAACAGCTTGCTTACCCTGAGCGAGTGTGGAGTCCTCAACTCCAATCATTAGTAATAAACTCATTAATAGTCATAATTGGTACTTAATTGCTAGATCTGATTGGTGCTTTACTCGTGACCCGATTTGGTTTCACCGAAAAGTACAGGTGGTCCAAAACCGGTGAAAGGAAGCCATTTGCCGGCAACTTTTTCCAGCAAACGGGAAAGCGCTTTTGTTATATTTGCAGACATGTGTCTCACACATTTTTTTGCTTTTTGTAAACTGTCTAAGAATAAACATTACAGATCTGGGTTTTAATTTCTCCAGATGGGATCATAAAGTACCTAGTAGTAGATTTTTTAAATACATACTATGGAATTGAGGACACATGGCTGCTGTTCACACTGAAAGCCGAAAAGAAACTTAATGGGAAAACAGAAAGAACTGAATCAATAGTGAAATCGAATAACGGAGCGAGCTTGCTTTATTCCTTCGCAGGAAGAGGGTAGGCGGCAGCGAAGGGAAAGTTTCCTGAGGTCTTTGAAGAGGGGCGCGGCGAGGCGGCCAGACCTTCCCACTCTGGCTCTCCTGGGCTCTGGGGGTTTCCCGACCTCTCTTCCCTGATCATCCCTGTGGGCCCCCCCGCCCCCCCCCCACTCCTGTGGTGGGGGACTTCATTTCAACCTGTCTCCCCGTTTCAGAAACTTTTCGGAGAACTTTCTCGCCGAGGGGGTCCTCCTCGCTTCTTCCGCGTCCCTACTCCTCCTCCCCGGACACCCTCTTTCCCGGTTACCCAGAATTCTGGACTCACCCGGCGCAGTTCTTCCACTCCATATACAGACAGGAAACCGGCCTCATTCTGGGCAAAATTTGAAACCACGTTTTATCAACACCATCCAAACCAAGAGTGCTCACTTAGGGATCTGAGACCAGGAGCCCGCTTCTGGCAGAAAACCGGGTCTGCGGGAAGGGGGGTGAGGGCGAGAAGCCCTGCCTCCGACCGTGATTTCTGCTTTCTTATGGAAATGAACACGGCGGCCAGCGCGCCCCGAGCCCGACTCGGCGTCCCCCGCCGCCTTTCTCTCTAACCCTGTCTCCCCCTACCCCCCTGAGCCCCTCCCGGGCCCTCTGTCTCCCCGTGGGAAGACCGGTGCGTCCAGCTTTGGCAACTGCGCGCCGGAGGACAGGGCGCCCGCTCGGGGAGCTCCGCCCGCGGGCCCCGCACCGCTCCGGCCGGCGACTGCACGCGGCTCCGGTTAGCGTCCGCCAGGGCCGGCCCGCAGACTATATTAAATATTCATAGAGAAGCGCTACTTTCTTAAAGGAGAACCTACCGGGCGGGAAAGTTTCCAGCCAGGGGAAAGCGCAAAGGACATCCTTGGCTCCAGCTTTTTCTCAAGTTTAGGGGAAACGCCTCCCTTTTCTTCGGCAGTGCACGCTCAGGCGGGCGTTAAGCAGGAAACCGGGGGATGGAAGAACTTTATCTTCAAGTCATCTTTCTTGGAGGGTGTGGGAGAATAGGCGAACTTGGTAGAGGAGAGAAACTTCGTTCCCTGATCTCTAGTTCAAGTTATTTTATAATTGGCTGTCGCATCTTACGCCCTACGGTCCCCAGGGGATTACAAATAAAAGGAGCCTGTTTGGCTTCCCTCCGGCTCCACAGCAGTAGGAGTGGCAATTAAGTTGGCCCTGTGTCGTTTGAAACAGACACACACGCACCAAGTTTATTAAACCTTACACTCGGCACCGACTTCCATTTGAAATGGTAAAATAAATTTAAGAGTAAAAAATGAAAATAAAAAAACCATCTGCACCTGCAGCTTTCTCTGAAAACAGATCACCAGGCTTGTTGAGAACTTGAGCGGTAAGGCAGGACGGAGAAAGGGGCTTTAACACAGGCGCTATCGAGACTCGCATCTGAGCGGTATTTCTTGACCGTACGAGTCACCGATCCCTTTCTTCCGCCGCGCAGAGGTCCCGCGTTAACGTTTAGCCGAGCGCCGGCTTCCGGAGGCCGCGGCCAACCGGGCGGCGCGCGGGGACTGGGCTGGGCCGTCGGCGCCTCTGGGCTCCTCCCCGGGAGACTTACAAGGACTCCGGAGCCACCAGAAGTGGGAAAAGCCGAAAGTCCTCGCGCGCTGCGCCAAGGGGCCGGAGATGCCAGGCGCTCGCAAGAGCGCACCCTCCCTGGGGCCCGGCTGACCCCCGAAGGCGACCACGCTGGTGCGAGGGCGACGCTCGAACTCTGTGCCGGCCACATGCGCGTACACATACACATACACACAGGCGCGCGCGCGCAAACACAGACACATGCAATCCCACACTCACACCCCGCAGTTCTTTTTGTTCCGGGCCAGGCGCACTTTCACAAGTGGTTACCAGGTCTTTAGCGCCATCTAACGGGAGCAGTAAAAAGTCGATTCTGGGTGCAGGTTAGGACTGAGGAGCCCCCCGGGCTGGGCCTGGAGCCCTCTTCCCTCCTCCTGCACCTGGGGACCTTGACCTCCTCCACCAGGCACAAACACACTCGGGAGGGAACTCTGGAGGTCCCGAAGCCCACACTTTCAGGGACCGGGGCTGGCCCAGGGCAGCGCCCACCCGCCCGGGGACCGTCCCCTGGGCTCAGGCCCTCGCCTTCTTTCCACTGTCCTCCCAGGCCAACGGAAGAGGAAGGACCTTCTTGCACCTGCTTTAGTAGGGCCTTGGTGTCGTTCAAATGCCATCAGCTTTTCCTTTTTTGCCTGTGGTGGAAGGTCCCAAGAAGCCCCGGGCAGGTGCACCTGTTTTCCGAAAGGAACCAGCACATAGTGAACGGAATCTGACGCCAGAAGAGCTTCTAGAGGGATGCGGAAAGGGAGGCAGAAGAGGGATGGGAAGGAGGTAAAGGAAGATAATGGAACAAAGCAGAAAAGGAGGAAGGAGTGTGCAATGGAGGGCGATTCCCTCCTGCAGGGGCCCCAGGAGAGTCAAAGCCTCATTGTCTCTTAGGGAGAGAGGGTTGGGTTCTGGAGACTGGGAACTGCTGCTTGGAGAACTTTGCGGAGTGGTGAAGCTGAGGAGTGGCCTTTGGGAGGGGAAAGAAAGCTGGGCACAGGACGGGATCCAAGCGACTCACCCACCAGAGGTGGCATGTGAGCTTGAGGAGGCCTAGGTTGCTCCTGACGGCTGCGGGTCACTGTGAGGGCCAGTCATGAGGAGATACAAACACAGATACCATGCACTCCTGTCAGATCAGAGGAACCTTCACAGTCTTGGAAGGTTCCAGAAGGGCCGGTGTCCCAGGACCAGCTGTGAAAACAAGGAGGAGAAGGGAGGAAAGGTACCAGTCAGACCTCACAGCTGTGGTCTGTCCTGGTTTTTAACCATGTGGGAGAATTGGCTCCTTGCTTCCAAGCAAAGGGCCAGCAGGAACCAGCCTCCGGGCCTCCCACAGACACTGGGGTGGTTGGCCCTGGAATGTAACCAGAGGGCTGGGCTGGCACCTTGAATTTCCCCAGGAAGGCGGTGGATCTCACCAGTCTAGGCCCAGGTGCCTTTGTGAAAGGACCAAGCCCCTTTCTGCCCTGGCTTCCCAGGCCCCACTTCCAGGTTTATAGAATAGAGATTGGAATACCTGCTTCTCCTCTCTCACGGATGTTGGGAGGGTAGAACGCGATGTCAGATGTGAAAACCTTTTCTGGCAAAGTGGAGATGCACAACTGTGATAAAATAAAGTACTGCCAAGGTGATTAGCCACAGATTGTACCAGAGTGGGACTATCCTGGCAATTATTTGAATCCCTGGCCTTTAACTTTGGAGTTCCAGTTGTAGGAACAGGACCCCCTTCCCTTTTTCTTTGGCAGGTGTTATGATTCAATGCAGCATTGCATCTGTATTAGGGAAATTGGAAACGAAATATTATGGTAAATTTATAAGATCGGTATTTTTTCATATCTTAAGAATGAAGATGCAAAACCAATGATGTTTCAAGTTTGCTTGTGTGTATTTAAAAATTTTGCCCTTTCTTCAAGCTAGGAACAGTCACTTTTTATAAGCCAATGTACACTCAGGAAGGTGTGTGTGCATGTGTGTGTACGCACCCATGCATCCAAAAGTGACACGGAGTCTGGAGACTCTGTACTTTCCCTAAGACAAGCAGGCTGAGGAGTGCTTTCTCTGGCTCTCTTCATATTCCAGCAGCTACAGTCACAGAGAAGTTTCCTTTTTCACTTTCCTCTCATGGTGGTAAAAGCAAACAGGTCTCCTGGGAGACACTTCCTTAAAAAGAAGGAAGGGAAGAAAAGAAAGAACTGAGGGGAGAGGGCAGGAGAGAAGAGGCTGTATAGCTGTCTCTCCCGCCTTCTAGTTGCCCACTGTTAGCCTTCATCAGATGCTCAATATTCTTGTTCTTCGGCCTCAAGTTGCCCTGGAGTGCTGGGCAACCCATGGAGAGAAGGAAGGGCAGGGCAGTCTGCAGCCTTTGTTCGTCCTGTGATCTGAGAGCAGTCTGCCCATCTCTCACTTCCCCCAGGCTAAAAGCTGCTAGTTAGAGTGGAAGCAGAAAACCCACAATTTCCTACCACCCGCATGTCAGTACACTCACAGTGTTGTCCTTGATCCAGTCATTGCAAAACCCAGGTGGATTTTCCAACTTTGCTGCTGGTAACTGCTCCAGCTGGCCCAGGAGCGTCGTCCACTCTACAATAGAGGAACAGTCACAAACAAGTACAGGCGGCATAGAAGTGGGTACGGGCTGCTCAGCTGCTGAGAGAAGTGTCCACCTCAGCCTGCCTGTCTCTCCAAGAGAAGCAGCTATAAGCAGAGGGCAGGGTGACATGTACAGCGCATCCCAACATGCCAAGATTCTTCAAGTAGAGTTTATCGCACAAGGCAAACCTTGCGATTTTCTGCATTTACAGATGAGGACACCGAGGTCCAAGAACATCGTAACTTAAACCTGTGTGGTTATGAGTGCCAAGACATAAAGCTCTAAAACTTAAGCCAGAATCTGGTGTGATTAACAAAACTGGGCTAGAGTGTTGTTAACCCACTTCATGTACATGGCTGATAACTCTTGGAGCCCTGGTTGTGTAGTGGTTAAGAGCTTGTCTGCAAACTAAAAAGTCAGCAGTTCGAATCCACCAGCCACTCCTTGGAAAGACTACGAGGCAGTTCTACTCTGTCCTATAGGGTTGCTACGAGTCGGAATTAACTCAGAGGCAATGGTCTCAGTTTTTTGTTTTTTCTCTGAGAGCCCTAGAAGAGCAACGTCTTTTCTCCTCCCTCCATTTTGTTTCCCCACAAGATGTCAACTAAAAAGCAGAAGCCTATTCCCCAAGATGATTAAGCACAAGCATGATTTCCTTTTCTTCCAACTATCCAGGTATCCAGTGTGACTAGTGGGGTATGTGCACCAAACAGCAGAAAAGCCAACCCTAAAAGCTGTAGTTTGACAAGGAAGGCCCTCCTCCCACACAGCCCATCACAGTATTTAACTGCACATTCCAGGTGTTACAACCTGGCACCATGCAATTCACGCTAAATCAGATTTCCATATTGGAACCTATTTGACCTTAATTCGTGAAAAGTGAACTGCCCTATTACCTTTTTTCCCAAAGTAGAGAACTGTGATTATCTCTCAAAACAATACTCATTCTGAGTCCGTTGTGTTTTCCTTAGAGCTTTGCAACTCTGCTTTCCCTTACGTTCAACACCCCTGTCTGTTTGTGTATGTTTATAAAAACTGAAATTCTCTTTACCTACGAAAAATGGGAATAATGTCACCAATTGAATCTACTGAATATAAGGCTTGGAGCTAAGCAATCTATAACACTTGAGGATTCTATAATTTGTAGCCCTTCCTTAAGAAACTGCCCGGAAAAGCTAAACTTTTCCCCTAATTCTCAAAAGGGGTCACAGTAAGAAACTGCTAGCAGAATGGAGGAGTCCCTGGGTGGTACAGATGGTTAATTCCCTTGGCTGTTAACTGAAAGGTTGGAGGTTCAAGTCCACCTAAAGGTGCCTCAGGAGATAGGCCTGGTGATGTACTTCCAAAAACTCAGTCATTGAAAACCCTATGGAGCACAGTTCTACTCACACACACAGGGTCACCATGAGCTGAAGTCAACTCGATGGCAACTGCTTTAGCAGAGTGGATAGAGAAGAAACTATGAAGTCTTGAACTACAAGAGAGGTAGGGAACGATTTGGGTGAATATGCTGGACTTCTCAAATCCCCTCCAGCCCTGTGAGAGTCTTCAAACAAAATGAACGGGTGGGGCCAGCAGGTGGGTTGGTGATGGCGGTGGTGTGGAAGCAGGGAGATCATCACAAAGTGAGTGGATTTGGGGAAAGAGGAGAAAGGAGGAACTTCTACAAACTATGCTCATAAAGTGACCAAGTGGAGAGGCACACAGAACTAACACCATTTGATGATCATGTTTTAGCCCTTCTTCTATAGAGTTGCTATGAGTCAGAATCGACTTGACGGCAATGGTTAACGGTTTACAATCAGAAGCCGGGACTGTATTATTAGCGAGCCCTTTTAGTCCTTTCTTTGGAAAGTAATGGTGATTCAGTGGTAGAATTCTCACCTTCCTTGTGGGGACCCAGGTTCAATTCCTGGCCCATGTACCTAATGCTCAGCCACCACCCATCTGTCTGTGAAGGCTTGTGTGTTCCTATGACGCTGAACAGGCTTCAGCAGAACTTCCAGGCTAAGCCTGACCAGAAAGAAAGGCTTGAAGATTTACTTCTAAAAAATCAGCCAGTGAAAACCCTACAGATCACAACGGTCATATCCCTTTGTGCATGAGGTAGCCGTGATTCCAGGGCTGACTGGATGGCAGCTGACAACATTAGGGATTAGAGATACACGCTCCCTTAAGTAGAGAGGAGCCCTGGTGGTGTAGTGGTTAAGAGCTCACCTGCTCATCAAGATGTTGACAGTTTGAATCCATCAACGGATCTTTGGAGATCCCATGGGGCAGTTCTCCTCTGTCCTGTAGGGTCGCTATGAGTTGGAATTGACTCAATGGTAACGGGTTTGTTTATTTGTTTTAGTTTTAAGTAGAGAAGGGAGCAGACTGCTGCTTTTCCTCTTTCTGTATTCCTTGATTTATTCAAATTGAAATTAAAGGAGATGCTGGTGCCCAGACATTGGCTGTGTGGGTAACTAGTGGAAATGAAAACGTGAAGTCCATTTTCCTAGAGAAGGGCTGAGAAACAGCAACTGTGCAAGCAGGAGGGCTGTCATTCTCTTCCCGGAATTCCCTCCTGCCTTTTGATGATTTGAACTTGAGGCAGCCTCAAACACAAGGCATCCTTCTACTTCCTATCTGCTGGTAACCTCATGCCAGCCGTTCTCAGCATTTATATGTCATGTATTTGCAAAGTGTTCTATTATTCCACCTGCCCCTTTTTCATTTCATATTAGTCATTCCTGTGGAGACAGGTTAGTGTTTTATTCCCACTTTTTAAGTGAAAGTATCAAGCATGGGCACAAAATAATAAATGGAAATGACCGTGGTGACAGGGATGTGGCCGAAGGGCCCTGCCTGAGTTTTTAATTGGCCGATTGAGCCACCCTGTTTCTTTCATCTGACGGGAGAGTTGGCACCAGACAGAGATGAGAAAAACCAGAGCAGCAAGCCTTGGCAGAGCCCTTGACCTCCCTTCTGCCCCAGGCCAGCTTTGCCACTTGCTGAACCACTAACGCTTGGTGGTGTTTTAGCTCTTCGGGGCTGGGGGGGAGCGCAGAGAGGAGGTTGGAAACACCCTTTGGGAAGGGTGTTGTGGAGGCTGTTCCCAGGCCCTCAGCTCCAAGTGTTGGTCTGGCCCTCCCCTTTAACTGCTGTGTCTGCTCCCCAGAGAGAAGGATATACTGCCTATCAGGAGCTCCATAACTTAAAATAAAAGAAAAAAATCACCAGAGTCTCTCTCTCTCTCTCACACACACACACTCATTTCCTCTTCCCTTGTTAAAGCCACTTCCACGTGAAAGAAAAGAGTGCAGACGGGATTACATTAAGGGGGCGCTGGGACCTGGAGGTCTCCCAGCATTCTGAAAGGGCTTTGTAGTGCTTGGATCCAAGCCATTTGTTTCTTGAGAGAATCATATTGGGTAGGAGCTTGCTTTTTCCATTCGCAATGGCTTATTAAGTATAAGCATCTCTCTTCTCTCTGTTTACTGAGTGATTAGCTCTCCCTCCAACTGACCCTGCCAGGGGAAATAGCCAGAGTGTATCCTTAACACACAGTTACCCTGAAAAATGTCCTTCCCATAAACCCAGAGACCACAGGCAGGACTCTGTGGTTAATTCTGGTGTCTTATTTTTATAGTCTGCAGTGAGGATCTCCACTGATGGCAAAGATTGTGCACTAATGCCAGTCATATTTAGACAGTTCCATTCTAGTCACAGTGGAGAGAGGGAAACGGAACTCAGCTGAAACAGAGGCAAGTGAGTGTTCTACCGTCTGTACCGTGGCTTGGCTGGGAGGCCCCAGCCTCTGGGCCCAATTACTGCGGCGGAATCTTTTCTAAGTTATGCAGTGAGCTTCTCCACTGAAAACTTTCTTCTTGTCCTCACCGAAACTGTCTCTAGAGGACAAAGGCTAAGGGAAAGGGCTCTTTCACCCACCTGGATGCAGGCAGTTTCAAAAACCGGGAACTAGTATGCAGTAAAGATTAACCAGATACTGGCTGGATAGTAGCTGGTTGCCTGGCCTGGTTGACTGGTGTCTAGTAAATCAGTTAAGGAGCCCTCATGGCACAGCGATTAAACCACTTGGCTGCTAACTGAAAGGTTGGCGATTCGAACTCACCTGCTGCTCTGCGGGAGAAAAGATGTGGCAGTCTGCTTTTGTAAAAATTACAGCCTCGGAAACCCTATGAGGCAGTTCTACTTAGTGGCTATGAGTTGGAATCAACTGGATGGCAACAGGTTTGTTTTGTCTTTGGTCTTAGCAGATCCGTTTAGCATAAGGACAGAGTGGCCTTAATAAGCCAGATTCCAAAGGTCAGAGTGGAAACAAAATCATGCAATTTATTCAAATTTCAGGGGCTGAATTCAATTGTAGGGTTTGGCCTGGAAATGAGGATGAATTTCTTCCAACTAAGTGGATTCTTTTTCCTCTCTACCCATTTCTTTACTATGGTACAGGGAGAGCCAAAGATACATCACTGATGTTGTTAAATATTGTCTATCTGCATATACCATAGTGTAGGCTGTAATGAAACAATCCATATGAACTATTGTCAGTCTGTCGCATATTCTCAATGGAAACTCAATGTTTTTATTGTGTTTGTGTGATACGACTGCATTCTCACAATTCATTGGTTAAAATTCTTGTATGGATGCTGTCTTTACTGTATGGATCTAGTACTATTTTACACTTGGTACAATACGGGACTGAGGCAGAATCTGTATCTAGGAGTTGGCATCTGGCCAAAGGATTGGGATTATTTCATTTGCCAGCCATCCCAGACTTAACCATCCTCTGATGAAAAATTAATTTCTCAATTTAAATTGCTGAGCAGTAGGGCCCTGGGTGATGGCAAAGATGGACTTGAGCTCTGTTTGTCCTCAGGGTTCACTGCGCTATGTCCTGAGATTTGTGTGTGTGTGTGTTGGTATATACGGAGCCTTGGGTGGTGCAAATGTTTAACGTGCTTGGCAGCTAAGCGAAAGGGTGGAGGTTCGTAGTACACCCAGAGGGACCTCGGAAGAAAGCTGGTGACCCAATTCTGAAAAATCAGCTTCTGAAAACCTTGTGGAGCACAGTTCTATCCTGAAACGCACGGGGTTGTCATGAGTTGGAATCAACTCAATGGCAACTGGTCTATGTATATATGTATTTATGTATGCATATGTATGTATATATGTGTATGTATATGTATTATCTATATGCATATGTGTGTATATATATATATGTACCTACACTCATATGTACAAATCTGTCTTGGAAGAAGGACAGCCAGAATGCTCATTAGAACTGAGGGCAGTGAGACTTCATCTTACATATTTTGGACATGTTATCAGGAGGGACCAGTCCCTGGAGAAGGACATCATGTTTGGTACAGTAGAGGGTCATTGAAAAGGAGGAAGACCCTCCATGAGATGGGGTGACACAGTGGCTGCATCAATGGGCTCAAGCATAGCAACGATTGTGTAGATGGTACAGGACTGGGCAGTGTTTTGTTCCGTTGTACGTAGGGTCGTTATGAGTTGGAACAGACTGGACAGCACCTAACAACGACAACAGACATGTATATATGCATATTTATATACTAGTTGTAGAAATATACATATGTGCTTGTGTGTATACACACACACACACCGCGTATATATGGCTCACTGTGCAGTGCAAACAGTTGAGTACTTGACTACTAGCTGAAAGTTTGGCAGTTCAAACCCACCAACAGGTGCCTTGGAAGAGAGGCCTGGCAGTCTGCTTCTGAAGGGTCACAGCCTTAAAAAAAAACCTATGGAGTAGTTCTACTCTTTACACATAGCATCTCCATGAGTTGGAGCTGACTCGAGGGCAACTACCAATATATAACATATGTGTATACATACACACACAGAGATTGAAAGAGAGGAAGGAGCCTGTTTCTTCAGTCCCACTGAGCTCTGACCACAGGCCCTGGAAGGGAGAGATGAGCTGGCATTGGGGTAAAATGGCTGCAAAGCTGTGCCTGTGCTCTCAGATAAAGCATAGGTATCTCAGGTGACAGCACCGGGAAGGCACAAGAAAGCTGGCTTTTTATGTTTCTTGTTCTTAATTTCCTATTTGTTCTGTCTTTACGTTTTTTACGGTCTTTAAAAAAAAAAAATTGCTTGTCTCAGCTAGACTGCAGAGAAATCACCAGAAGCAAATTTTTGTTTTGTTCTTTTTTTCTACATTTGGGTCAGAAGTTTTAAAGATAGCTGCTGTGTTCTGTGGCAAACAGAAGGGGCTCGTATTATGGATTGAATTGTGTCTCCCAAAAACACGTGCTATAAATCCTAACCTCTATACCCAATGTGAAGTCCTAGTGGTGCAGTGGTTAAGAACCTGACTGCTAACCAAAAGGTCAGCAGTTTGAATCCACCCTGGGGGGGGCAGTTCTACTCTATCCCACAGGGTTGCTATGAGTGGGAATCTACTCAACGGTGATTTTTTTTTTTTTTTAAATGCCTGTGGTTATAATCCTCTTTGAGAATGGATTGTCTTTGTTATGTTAAAGAGGCAGGATTAGTGTAGGGTGTGTTTTGAGTCAACCTCTTGCAAGAGATAACATGAGCAGATTAAGCACGCAGAGATGGGAGAAGAGAGATGCCAAGCCACATGGAGATCACCTAGGAGCAGAAACTCAGAAGAGACAAGGACTTTCCTCCAGAGTAGACAGAAAGCCTTCCCTTAGAGCTGGCACCCTGAGTTTGGACTCCTGGCCTCCTAAATTTCTGTTTGTTAAAGCCCTTCGCTTGTGGTATTTCTGTTATAGCAGCACTAGATGGCTAAAACAGGCCACAATCATAAAGTGAGAGAACCCTACGGGGACGAGGAAACTGAGCGGGCAGGGTGGGACAAGCTTAGTCAGCCTTCTTTCTCCACTGCATTCTGTCACTGGGGAATCCTTGCTTTGTTTTAATAACAGAGGTCCCATGCCATACCTGCACTTGTTAAACTGATACCAGCTGAGGAGGTGCAGGCAAGTGTCCAGGTTACAGACAGCAAGTCACAGCATGAGCAAAGTGTATCAGGACCACCAATTCACTAGCTGACTCTTTGGGGACCAGTTAAGTAACTTAAAAAAAAAAAAAAAACTGATACATAATTTAAAGCAGTGCATTTATATGAAAACGAGCAAAATATATTATACAAAAGAATACAAAATCATTATATCCTTTAAAAACAAAAACCAAGACTTCAAATGCATTTCGGGACTGGAGATGGTGGCTTTGGACCAATACCTGCCCCTTCTCATCCAAGCACATGCAGCTTCTGACATCAGTGATATTTCGGTGGAAAAACTTGTGAATACTACCTTACAGCTTATTCCTCCTCCTTTACTCGATACAGACTTAAGTTTCAGGACATTATATTTTCAGATTCATTCTCTCCCCCACCCACCCCCGTCCCCCACCACATAGACAGATTTGGGGCCACCTGTTCCCTCCCCAGCCAGTAGGATGGAAAAGACTCCTTCTGCCAGATTCTCCTTCACTCTGCGTTGTCCACAACAATGGCCCTCTCCAAAGTTACAGGTGGAGAAAACCCTCCCTTGGCCCCACTTCCAGATTCTCTGAACAGAGTGCAATCTGTAGAAAGAGTAGCTCAGCTGGGGCTGGCTGGGGAGGAGCCAGTGAATATCCCTGAGAAACCGGTTGTTCTAGGGAAGCCCTCCAAACACACTCACGTTTCCTACCTGGTCCTCGGCATGCCCTGTGCTGGCCGTGCTCCCAATAGAGACTCTTAGCCCATTTGTAGTTACTGCTAGTGGCACTGACACCTTCCCTGTAATGGTTTACATAAATCTGCTCTTGTTTCTTCAGGTGATGCAGTCAAATCTATCCTAATTTGTTCACCTCCCCACACCTGGAAATAGATGCCAGCGCACAGAAAAGAGAGACACCCTCTCCACGCTGCTATCCCATTCACTCCTAAAGATCAGTGTGTGCTGTGCTGGCACTGTCCTTTGTGAGTTTTGTGGTTGTCGTTGGGTTCCCAGAGTGATGCCTGTGAACTTGGCACCCACCTCTTTGGGGAAAGGCTTGGGACAGTCTGTATCTGTTCTGGGCACCACAGAAGGCTATCCTTTACCCTGAGGAAGAGATCACGGAATTAGACTCAGTTTACAACTTCGAGCTTTATAAAGTTTATGAGGCAGAGACAGTGTATCAAAAACAACTTATTGCATAAAACAACTTATTATATTAATAGGGTTATTTCTCACAAACTCTCATAGAATTCAGACTCTTAGATGAAAACCCAACCCACTGCCATTGATTCCAACTCATGACATCTAATTTTTTTTCACATATAACCTTCTTTTATTCACATATAAGCTTTTTGTCATACATAGGGTTACACAGAGGTTCAATGTGCCAGCTTTCATTCACTTTCTCTCTTTCTATATATATGTGTGTGCATAAATTAAATATATATATATGATTTTAAAATTAATTTTTTTAAAGGGCTTTTCAACTGATCATCTTGACTTTCTTCAGACATAGCCTTAGGTATGTCCATGAACCTGTTGTCATCGAGTTGACTCCAACTCATGGCAACCCCATGTGTGTCAGAGTAGAACTGTGTTCCATAGGGTTTTTTTCTAATGACTGATTTTTTGGAAGTGGATCGCCAGGCCTACTGGTTAGCAGCTGAGTGAGTGAACTGTTTGCACCACCCAGGGACACTGCTGTGTCTGTTGTTGTGGTGGCTCTGTGCTGTCAAGTCAAATCCGACTGATAGCAACCCTATAGAACAGAGTAGAACTGCCCCATGGGATTTCCAAGGCTGTAAATCTTTACAAAAGCAAATTGCCACATCTTCGTCCCGCAGTAGGAAGGTTCGAACTGCTGACCTTTCAATTAGCAGCTGAGTGTTTTAACACTGCGCCACCAGGGCTCCTTGGTGTGTCTACAAATACCAGTAAATTTGCCTGAATTCAATAAAATAATTTTGGTTAAAATTAACTGTGGTGATTTGTTAGGAAAGTTCATGTGGAGCGAGTCCATGTGGTTCACAGAATCAGTTTGTTTTCCAAGCATTTGTGCGGGCACTTGCCTTGGGTTCGCTCTGAGTCTATGGACTTCGGTAGGGCAACGCACACCTAGGGTATCTGTTATTAGATGATTATCATCTTTTCCTCTACCCCAGTGCATCTCAGGGTTGCTCTTTTCTTCCCCCTTTAGAAGAAAGAAGAAGAAGTAAAATTCACACATTTAAGGAAAACAATGAAGCAAGTTAATAGTTTGGTTATTGTCTAGTAGGTAGAGTTATAAAGTTACTGAAAGATTGTTATAGCAGATTAAAATCTATCGTTAAGGAATGGGTTTCGAAGGAATATACAGAGTATTTCAAAGTGAACAGTTTTGTTTTTTGTTTATCAAGTCTTGTCTGAGTTTAAAATTCCTTTATTGGCCTGGTTTAAGGAATATAGTCTTCCTAATTGGAAAGCAGGTCTAGACACTTTTACCTACCCTTTCCTTCCTTAAGCCTAAACGCATCTATCCATAGAGTGAATGCTCGAAGCGAAAATATTGTTGATCCTGCCTTTTAAGAATGCAGACATGTATGTCTGGGCACTCCGGTGAGCTTCGCCATACTTAAATAAATGTCTGACATTGTGTGACAAAAACTCTTGAAATTCCAGTTCGGCAACGAGTTCACATTCTGTTTTCAGAGTTATGTACACCTTCTTATATGGTTCTTTTCTCTTTTAAAAAAATTCTTTTAATTTACCTTTCTTCCTCTAGGAAAGAACTAAGAAGAAATGTCACAGAATAAAATGAAAGCTTTCCAAAAGGTATTAGGATAAGAACTGAATACCAGAACAACAGGTGAAAATGACAGATAATAACAGTAAGAAGAACATTGAATATCAGAAAGTAATAGCCATCTAAATGTAATTTTGGACTAGATAGGTCCTGGGGGAAAATCATCCCCCTATCAGTTTGCAAGCCAAGCACCTAGCAGAGAGGAGGGGAGTGACCAGCTTGGCTTCTTTGTGAAAAGCAGGTCTTTCCTGTGGAGAATTGCAGGGATTACCCCTAAATGGATTACAGGGAGGGAAGTACCGGGGAAAATGAGCCTGCATTTTCTGACCTGCAGTTCAGTGAGAGGCCCACCTCCAGTGCCCAGGACCATTACAGGGGTGGAATCCCCTGTGTGTAATGCACCAGCCACACAGCAAGCAGCAGGCTTCAGCAGCACCTCCTCCCCTAGGCCTATTGCAACCTTGGCCTTGGGCTTTGTGAATCAGTCAAAGACCTTAGGTTAGCTTTGGTCCATAGAAACTGCATACCTACAGGTTTTGTTTTTTTGTCTCCCCTCCCCTCAATCGGACATAAACTCACTCTGGTCTATCATTAGGCAGGGCTGAAACAAGCAGGCCTTCTCTAACTCTCTGTAGGAGCTTTAGGCAGTGTGCTATCACACCCAGAAAGGCTGGCAATGGAGAGTCAGGAAGATTACACAGTAGCTTTGGATTCTGTCCAGCTTACCATTCTCAGCCTGTTTCTCTTCTTTTTGCATCTGGGGGACTCTAACAAGCGCGATCCCCTACTTCCATTCCTTTGCCATCCCGTAGATTGCGGCTGGTGGATTCAAATTGCCGACCTTTTGGCTGGCAGCTAATTGCTTAACCACTGCGCCACCAGGGCTCCCAACCTCCGTTGCTGAGGGAGAAAAACATATTTCCTCTCCAAGAGCCAGTGGCGTATTCGATGGGTGAAAGTCACGCTGGGTTCTAAAGTGGCAAACATTCACTGATGAATATCATTGTAGTCCTGACTGTTGGTGGCTTAGCGGTGAAGAGCTATGGCTACTAACCAACAGGTTGGCAGTTCAAATCCACCAGGCACTCCTTGGAAACACTATGGGGTCACTATGTGTCAAAATCAACTCCATGGCAACGGGTTTGGGTTTTTTTGGCCTGACTGTTGCGGCGAATATGAGAGGATAAGAGTGAAAGAGAGATTTGAAAAAAGCCCCTTCACTAGTAGGAAATCAGAATATATTTGGGATAGTAGGGAGTGCGATGCTTAGAGGGATCCTTTGTTAGAATTGCTGAACTTGCCAGTAGCTTAGGGACAGAACTGAGAGAGGGCAGGCAATGGGAGCAGGGTGAAAGGACAACGTTTTCTGCAGCTTTTGTCTCCCTAAGGGACTCCCTAGTGGTCCGTACTCAACAGCCACAGATGAGACAGAATTGCTCTTACCTATAGGGTCGCTGGAAACCCCGGTGGCGTAGTGCTTAAGTGCTACGGCTGCTAACCAAAGGGTCAGCAGTTAGAATCCACCAGGTGCTCCTTGGAAACTCTATGGGGCAGTTCTACTCTGTCCTACAGGGTCGCTATGAGTCGGAATTGACTCGACGGCAACGGGTCCAAATTGGGTGGCTATGATTTGGAATCGACTCCACGGCAACAGTTTTTTTTTTTTTTTTTTTTTGGTTATAGGGACTGATGAGAATAGAGATTATGCTCATTAAGCTAAAGATGACACCCATCAGGTATGATCGACAAGAGAAAGATTATGTAATGGGGTGGCAGGGAAGACGGGGACTACACTGGAAGGAATAAGATTAAAATACAAAATAATTTTGAAATGGTGGTGAAAACTCAAAAGATATTAATGTGGGGGAGGAAGAGATCAAAAAGAAACCCATTAGGAACAAACTCAAGGCTGAGACCAGGAGATGGAAACACCGAATGGTGGAGAATGACCGGTCAAGCGTAGGGTGATAGCTTGTAGAATTCAATGCTCTTCAACCTTGAAACTGCTTGCAAAGACCTCCTCAAGTGGCGTGGAGAGGAGCCCTTCTCTCTCTCTGCCTCTCTAAGGTGGCTGCACTCAGTTTGCCACTGCAGGAAACCATGCGGCTGCTCTCCAAACAGCACATTCATGACTGTGCATCAATTTAGGAAGATCTCCACTGTGAGCCTAAGATCAACTCACGAAGTATGGTGGAAGCACCGTTTGCGGAGGAAGCCAGAGCACACTGAGGCACTTTTTTCTGCCGTGGTCGCCCCACTCTACCCTGTTTCAACAGACCCAACCTTGTAACTGTAGCTAATGAGGGTTGTTGCAGGGCACACATGTCTCAGCTGAATTAGGCAAAATCCTCCATCCCTATGAAAAACCCAAAAGGGTTTGGGGCCATAAGCTTACAAAGAGTTTTTTCTTTGATCCAGAAAGGCTTGCATGAGTCTTGTATTGTGGTGGAAAAACCAAGCCTCATTCTGGGATATTTTTAAAAGTGTAGCAGGCCGGAAGTCTTAGTAAGCCTGTCATGGAGGGGCTTCTGTCCTGGAAGCCACAACTCCAGAAGGACAAGAAAAAATTTGGCAAGTATTCTAAGATACAATAAGGCTAATGCGGAAAAATTCTAGAAAAGAAGGTTGGTTAGTCTGAAACAGGGAAGCTAGAGATCATTTAAAACTGAGCAGTTCAAGGGATATACTAATGCTTATTAGACATTTATTATATGTGGGAACTAGGGGGAGGAAAGCAGTTCCACACTGTTACTGAGAAAAAAGATGCTTTTCCATCTTTAATGAACACAGAAAAGGGAAAAATTAGTTTAAACATTAAGCATAAGGGATTTAGATTAAACTCTATATTACTAAAAAATGTCTGGCCAATGACCTCTATGGTAGAATATTCTCAGCTTTGCAATGTACCCAACGGTTTTTTGTGAAAACCTTCACCAACATGGCTGAAGAAAGTCAGCAGATTTTCCTTCCTGCACATGATGTATGTTGCGTAGCCACCCACCCGGTTGCCATAGAGTTGATTCCAACTCGTGGCAACCCCATGTGTTCCAGAGTAGAACTGCACTCCATAGGGTTTTTCATTGGCTGATTTTTCAGAAGTAGATTGTTGGGCCTTTCTTCTGAGGTGCCGCTGGGTGAACTTGAACCTCCAACCTTTTGGTTAGTAGCTGAGTCCTTGCCACTTGCACCACCTAGGCACTGAGTTTTTTTTGTGAGTGAGGGACTCCATGTGGCTAATAGAAAGAATCATATAACAGAAAAAGAGCCTCTGGACACTTCCTTCCAAGAGGGCTTTAAACTTTGGTTGGCATCTACCCGTCTTGAGCCTGGATGAGAGGACACACCCAGATGAAATGGTGCCACCATATATGCCTTATCTTGACAATGGAATTTTAAATTTCTGAAGTTCCGGGAGAAAATCTCATGTTCTTTGTATCCTGTACAGAGCCTCCAAGGCTGCCAGTACACAGTGGATACCCAGTCGATGTGTGCTGAAGCACCCCACCTGCCAAGGCCTTTCCCACCCCCATCTGCTTCTGCTGGCGTGTGTAACACACACTGCTCCGAACACCCATGCCTACCCCCAGCCTCAAAGACGCACCTCTCCACTCACAGCTCTCCATTCATATGCAAAAACGTTTTATTTTCAGGTTTTAAATGGAGGTACTAAAAACAGTGTTAAAAGGAGGGAACACTTAAGAAGCACAACCTTTTATTCTGAATAACAATTAGGAGTAGTTAAGTATTGAAATAATTTTTAAATTTCCTTTTGTAGGCTCCTTGCACAAGCTGTATGACACCCGCTTTTCCTGAGAGTGAAGAGTGGGAACTGACAATAAGGAAGTGTTATCATTCATTATCTCTCAAAAGTGCCCCCATTTCACATATAAGATGCCTTTAATAACAATGATGATTTAAAAAGACACCTTTCATCTGAACAGCGCGCCCCGCTCTTTCTGTAGGCAGCCCTGCTACATGTGCAAAACGGGCATCATCTTTGCAGGTTCTTAAGGGGGCAAATATTAAATATTTTTCAAAGGGTTCAGGTTTATTAGGAAGGTCTAACAGATTAGTTTCTGTCACTGGAGAAATCAAGAAGCTAATGTGGGTTTTAAATAATAGGAAGCGCGTGAAGTGCTGCCTGGTGAGATAAAAACATTCCTGTATGAAAGGGCAGCTGGGATGCGAAGCCAGCAGCAGGTTTGGCCATCTCCTTGTTCTTTATTTTGCCGTGATTTGGAAAGCTTGCAGAACATGGTGAGTACATTTGTTGTTGTTGATCAAGGATTTCTGCTTCTTGGAAGGTACTGGCCTTGATTATGGGCAGGAAAAAAAAAATGTCTTTCAAAGCATGGTTTTGTTATCTGGACTCAAGAAAATGCTTATGTAAATCCCACCCCCATGATAAGGAGGAAATATGAAGGGAATATCTGTTAAAACTTGTCATATGGAGTCCTTGGGTTCCGGCCTAATTTGCCACTCCTTACCACCCACCCCACCTCCTTCCCCCAATCTGAGGAGCGTAGCAGTAGCCGATCTGGGTTTTTGGTTGAACACCTGCGAATCTTGGCTAAGGGACCTCCCTCTTTCCTCCTCTTTCCTTCACCACCACCCTCCTCCCACATATCTAAGCACTTTGAGTCAGCTTTTCCTAAATTATCTCACTGAAAAGGTGGCGGGGGGGATTTTTTGCAATGATACTGCATAGGCCCAAAATGTTTGTTTTCAATTGTCCTCATCGGTAACCTTTCATCAAAATTTGATAATCCTTTTTAAAATTAAAGGAGACCCGGTGGTACAGTGGCTAAACATTTGGCTGCTAGCCGAAAGTTTGAAAGTTCATTGGTAGAAACCCACCAGCTGCTCTGCAGGAGAAAGATGTGACAGTCTGCTACCGTAAAGATGTGGCAGTTCTACTCTGTCCTGTAGGGTCGCTTTGAGTCGGAATCGACTCAATGACAACAGGTTTTTAAAAAAAAGCTGAACCTAGCTTCTAATAAATATATTGAGGCCTTACTGTAACTCAGTTTGACATGGCATGGAACTCATCATAAGAGGTCTCCATTGTCTTAGTCTTGGTCTTAATCTTAGCTGTAACAAAACCTGACCAAACTCCTTGCCGTGAAGTCAGTTCTGACTCTTAGCGACTCTGTAGGACAGAGTAGAACTGCCCCATAGGTTTTCTGGGGAGCGGCTGGTGGATCGGAACTGCCGACCTTTGGGTTAGCAGCCAAGCTCTTAACCGCTGCACCACCAGGGCTCCTTTAGCTGTAATAAGAGCTATCAATTCCAGAGCACCTACTAAGAGCCAATATGATGCTACGAAGAGCTTTCCACGCATGATCTCATTTAATCCTCACAATCGGGCGCTAAACACAGGTATTATTTATACTTTACATAAGAGGAAACCAAAGGTCAGAGGGACTAAGTAACTTGGCCAGGGTCCCATCGCTATTCAGGGAAGCCTGTGTGCCTCTCCAGGCTGGACTCTGGCTGTCTTGAAGGTGACACAGAGCCCAGGACCCTGAGACCCACACTGAACAGGGCACTCTTGTAGCTGAATTGTTCAGCAAGTAATAACCTGTCCTTTTCGTTTTTGTATTTCTACCTGACATCTTGCAGGTAGCAAGTGCCAGGTCAATGCTTGTTAAATGGAATTAGATTACCACTTTTACAAAAATTACTAAGTCTTTAGTGTAAGGAAGGATTTCAACTTGTCTGATTAATAGGCAGTTCTAATACGTAGCAAGTTAAATTTTAGTTTTTAACAACTGACCTATCAGAATCCAAAGAGAAGTAACAATTTTGACCTTGGTGACCTGTCTAGAACAAAGGGGAGATAGCTTTTTTCCTTCTCACCTGTGGAGAGCACCCTTCCTGCTTTGCCAGGGGCTCCCCTTGCACATGTCACACACAGGGCTGACCCTTGTAGAACTCTCGAATTGCAGAATTTATCCTTCCCTGGGTCTTCCTTTGCTTTCCATGGCCACAGTAAAATATCAGAGGGGAAGGCATCTCATTTAGTCCAACTTCCTACCTGAGAAGCTGCCTGAGTCTAGTAAGAGTGGAAAACTGACATCAAGGCTCCTATGGGGGGGGGGGGGAATGTGCCACCACTCACAATATTCCTAGGGTGGCACCATGGTTAAGCACTTATAGCTGCTAACCAAAAGGTCAGCAGTTCAAATCCACCAACCTCCCCTTGGAGACCCTATGGGGCAGGCAGTTCTACTCTGTCTTATAGGGTCTCTATGAGTTGGAATCGACTCTCTGGCAACAGGTAGATATATGTATAAAACACTTGGAGTTTTTCACTTTTCCCTCTCTCTGGCTGAAATGAGTCTCCAGACCCCTGATTCAATGCTTTTTCACTTACTCTTGGAAGTGACAATTCCACCCATCATTTTAAACTGGTGGTCCTGGCCAAGTGTGTGAGGCCGGCCTATGTTATTCCACACTTGGGGTGCAAGAGGCAGAGAGATGCTCTGCCCCTACCTGGTCCACCTGTGGGTCAAATGGGTGAGTTTTAATCATGGGTTTCCTGAGGTCAAGTCCAAGTCCTGCTTCTAATCTAGCCAAGTGAGCCTGAATCAAGAAAACCCATTGCCATCGAGTAAATTCCAGCACGGCAGAGATCTCCACTGCAGACCTACAAAAGAGCTGGTTTAATAAGGGACCATGAAGTGGTTGATAGCATTGCCTTTGGAACCAGGCTGGCCTAGGTTAACACTTAAGCTACTCCAATTACTAGATGTGCAGCCTTGAGCAAGTGTCTTCATCTCTCTAAACCTTGAATGTCTCTATCTGTAAGCTGAAAAAGAAGTCCCTGGGTGGCGGTAATGGTTAGCTTCTGGCTACTGACTGAAATATTGCTGATTCGAATCCACCCACTAGCATCAGGAAAGAAAGGTCTGCTGATCTGCTGCCTCAAGATTATAGCCAAGAAAACTCTATGGAGCAGTTATATTCTGAAACCCATGGGATCACCATGAAATGGAGTTGAGTAGGTGGCAGTGGGTTTGGTTTTTTGGTTTTAAGCTGAAAAAAGTAGACTACCCCCTAGATTTTTGCAAGGATTAAATGAGATAATTTATGAAGCATCTAGCATGGTGCTCAACATCTGCATTTAATAAATACTAGTTTCTTTCCATTCAGGGTCTCTTTAAATCATTTTACTTACCCATATATATTAGCCCTGAGGGATGTCATTCAATTCAATTTAATGTATTTTTATATTATTAATTATACATTAATTGATATCAATTTTATGACTACATAACATACAGTAATTATATATTAATATTTTGATATATTAAACATTAATAAGTATTTAATATTTATTGGCTATATACCCAATGAATATATATTACCTTGTTTTTTTTTTTTTAATCTATCATGTGTAAAACGTGGACACCTGTATGAGCCTTTTTTTTTTTTTTTTTTTACTTTGTGCTTTAGGTAAAAGTTTACAGCTCAAGTTAGTTTCTCATACAAAAATTTATACACCCATTATTATTTGGCCCTAGTTGCTATCCCTGTAATGTGACTGCACACTCCTTTCCCCCCATGGATTTCCCAAGTCCATTCAACCAGCTCCTATCCCTTTCTCCCTTCTCATTTTGCCTCCGGACAGGACCTGCCCATTTAGTCTCATGTATCTACTTAAACTAAGAAGCACACCTTCATGAGTATCAATCTTTGTCTGAAGAGCTGGCTTCAGGAACGGTTTTAGTTCTGGGATAACAGAGAGTCCAGGGGCTGTGTCTTCTGGGGTTGCTCTAATCTCAGTCAGACCATTAACTCTGGTTTTCTTATGTGAACCAGAGTTCTGCACCACACTTTTCTCCTGTTCCGTCAGGGACTGTCTGTTGTGTTCCCTATCAGGACAGTCATTAATGGTAGCAGGGTACCGTCTAGTTCTACTGGTCTCAGGATAACAGACTATCTGGTTTATGAGGCCCTTGCTGTCTCTTGAGCTAATGTTTTCCTTATGTCTTTGGTGTTTGTCATTTTCCTTTGTTCCAGGTGGGTTGGGACCAATTGGTGCTTCTTAGATGGCTGCTTGCTAGCTTTTACGACCCTAGATGCCACTCACCAAAGTGGGATGCAGAACATTTTCTTAATAAACTCTGCTATGCCATCTGACTTAGATGTCCCCTGAAACCATGGACCCCAGGCCCCTGCCCCTGCTACTCTGTCCCTTGAAGCATTTGGTTGTGTTCAGGGAACTTCTTAGCTTTTGGTTTAGTGCAGTTATGCTGACTTTTGTATGGCCCTATTTTTTGAAGCTCAGGTGATCTAATCATTTTGAATAAATATTCAAGCTTGTTTATTCAAAATTACAATGATAGCAATATATCACAGATTAATTTGAAAGCCAATTCCAAAAGGTGATAAAAGGGTTTGAAGGCAACTGAATTCTTTTTAATATTTTTTTCTGTGTTTTAGGTGAAAATTTACACAGCCAATTAGGTTCCCATTTAACAATTTCTATACAAAATTTTCCATGACTTTGGTTACAATTGTCGCAATGAGTCAGCATTTTCATTATTTCCATTCTGTTTGTTCTGTTTCCATCGATCTAGCTTTTCTTCTCCTTTCTTTCTCATCCTTGCTTTTGGGTAAACGTTGATTGTTAGTTCTCATATAGTTAATTGTTTAAGGAACACATTTCTCATGGGTGATATTGTTTATTTTATAAGCCAACCTATTACTTGGCTGAAAGGTGACCTCTAGGAGGGGCTTCAGTGCCAAGTTCAAAGGGTATCTCAGTGCGATAGTCTTGAGAGTTCCTCTAGTCTCCATCAGTCCAGTAGATCTGGGCTTTTTTAGGGATTTGAGTTTTGCTCCGCATTTTTCTCCCATTCTATCCTGGACCTTCTATTGTGTCTCTGGTCAGAATGGTCGGAAGTGGTAGCCAGGCACCATTACTTCGTCTGGTCTCAAGTTAGAAGAGGTCATGGTTTTTGTGAGCTATTAGTCCTATGGACTAGTTTCTTCTTTGATTCTTTGCTTTCCTTCATTCTTTTTGGGTCCTGACGAGTAGACACCAAGAGCTGTGTCTTAGATGGCTGCCTGAAGCTTTTAAGATCCAGATGCTATTCACCAAACTAGGGTGTAGAACACTGACTTTATGAACCACATTATGCCAGTTGACTAAGTTATCCCACTAGACTGTGGTCCTAAGCCTTTCAACCCAGTAAACCAACCCACAAGTTGTTTGGATATGTTTAGAAAGTCTCTGTAACTGTACCCTTTATGTGCTTTGTTACATATACGGCTATACATGCAGCACACGTAAACGTGTATATACATATGTCTATAGATACGCCTGTACCTGCATGTGCATATACTCACATACGCCTTCCTATACACCTATATGCATTCACTTCTACCTGTGTAACAACACACATATTTTTTGGTTATTACTATTGTTGCAGAATTGTATATGTTAACATGTTTATAGACATTGTTCCTTTTTCCTGTGTACTCCTGGTGTCTTTATTTATCTTGGTCAAGTTGTGCTGGCTTCACACATATTTGGTCTTGTCTTTCCCATCACCCAAAGTAACAAATATGTACTATCTAGAAAGTGATTCCCCCTCTTTCTCCCTTCCATCCCTGGTAAGCATCAAGGAACTTCGCTTTCTGTGTGTCTATTCCTGACTTTTTATAATAGTGGGACCATATAATATTTGTCCTTTTGCGATTGACTTATTTCACTCAACATAATATCCTCCGTATTCACCCATGTTATAAGATGTGTTACGGATTCCTCATTGTTCTTTATAAACCAAAAACCAGAACCCATTGCCATCGAGTCGATTCCAAGTCCTAGTGACCCTATAGGACAGAGTTGAACTGCCCCCATAGGGTTCCCAAGGAGTGGCTAGTGGATTTGAACTGCCAACCTTTTGGTTCTCAGCTGAGCTCTTAACCACTGCGCCATTGTAGTATGCCATTGTATGTATTTACCGCAGTTTAGTTATCTGTTCATCCACTGATGGGCACTTAGGTTGTCCCCATCTTTTTGCTATTGTGAATAATGCTGCAATGAACATAGGTGTGCAAGTCGATTTCGTTTTGTTTCTCTTAGATATATACCTAGGAGTGAGATTGAGGGGTCATAAGGTATTTTTATTTCTAACTTTTTTAAGGAAGTGCCATACCATTCTCCACAGTGGCTGTACCACTTTATAATCTTACCAGCAGAGTTTAAGAGTTGTAATATCCCCAGCATTTGTTGTTTTCTGTTTTTTTGATCATTGCCATTTTTATAGGGGTGAGATGGTATCCCATTGTCGTTTTGATTTGCATCTCTGTGAGGCTAATGATTGTGAGCATCTTTTTTTGTATTTGTTGGCCATCAGAATGTCCTCTTTGGTGAAGACAATTGAATTCTGAAGAAGAGTTTAGGCGGGTACATTCTCGAGGTGGGAATTGTGGCCATGTGTTTGGAAAATGAGCCTTTAATTTGTGTATAGGGAAAGAAGAACCACCTCTTCAGTCAACAGATTTCTGTTCATAATCATTCAGTGAAATATAAAATATTTATGGAAAAAAAGTTTTATATAAATCTTTTCTTTCCTTGGAGGACTTTAAGGCACATTTTACCCAACATCAAACACTCCTGTAAAAAATTAAAAATTCAGTCAATCAACCAGCTGTTTCTAAGTACACAAAAACATGGTACAAACCATCTGAAATTTTCACTTTTTGGTTGAAGAAATCATTTAGACACAGCCTAAAGTACATTATGCACTTAGCTCATTGAAGAATACAACATTCCTGAGATGTAAAGAGCGAAATCATATCAGCAAAACTTTTCCATCAGGTGACTGACGAGCACGCCCATGCTCTGACCAAACCCACAGAGGTACTGATGTGAGCTGGACTCTGAGACTCTGATATGGAGAACCCCGCTTGAAGTTCAAGAGGCCATAAATACTCTGTACTCTTCTGTGCCATAGATTCTTCTGCTGTCAAATGGCAGGGCTGGACAAAGAGAGCCACACGGTCTAAAGTTCTGAGTCCATGATTTTATCACTCTGTTCTCTGCTGAAGACGGCCTCCCTGAGAGTAAAAACCAGAAATACCTGTTAGCCTCAATGTGGGGACAGGAACACCCAATCCCATCACAGCAGAGACAATTTCCCCAGAAGTCTCTCAGTACAGAGGAGAATTGGAGAGCAGCTGCAGCTTTTGAGCAATCCAAGTCACTTTGGTATTTAATAATCTCGGTTTTGAAGACTTGGCCATTTAAATGAGTCATATTTTAGAGTGATACGATGGAAGATGAGTAATGAGCCTTGAATAGGACAGCTTTCTTTGAGAGATTTGCCCACGTAGAAGACTGTAATAGACTCAGGAATAGTCATTGACATTGATGTTATTTCATTGAATTAAAAATGGCACACACCTTCACAGAAAACTCCAAATGTATACAGGAGAGGGTGGCCCCAGAAAATTTAAGTTTGATAGACAATGGACAACAGATCATATACATACAACTTGCAGGTACGCTAACATAAAACTTGAAATTCAGAGCTTGCTGAGTCACCCAATGGTGTGCTCAGGGACCCCATGCTTACATTTTTTCTATAACAAATACCACATATTGGGTGGCTTTAAAGAACAGAAATGTATTTTCTCAGCATTCTAGAGCCTAGAAGTCCAAATCAGAACATAAGCCATGTGGATTTCTTCTGAGGTCTTTGAGAGAGGGACTGTTCTATGTCTCTCTCTAAGTTCTGGTGTCTACTAGCTATCTTTGGCATTTCTTTGCTGCTTATAGACACATCAGATGGTGGCTGTCTTCCCCTGGCATGTCTCCCTCTTATAAGACATCACTAAGGAGGGATTAGGATTAGGACCTCCCTACTCCATCTTAGGAAACCCTGGTGGCCTAGTGGTTAAGAGCTACAGCTGCTAACCAAAAGGTCAGCAGTTCGAATCCACCAGGCACTCCTTGGAAACCCTATGGAGCAGTTCTACTCTGTCCTGTAGGGCCACTATGAGTCGGGATCGACTTGACGGCAGTGGGTTTGGGTTTTTTGGACTCCATTATAACCTCAGCTTAACTTAACTGAAAGTAAAAACCCTATTTCCAAAGAAAGTCATATTCACAGGTAAAGGGATTAGGACTTCGATATATCTTTTGGAGGGGAACACAATTCAATCCATAACACACTTATTTTCTAAAAATGAAATAAACACAAGTAGGCAAAGCAAAATTTTGCTGAAGATATTTCGAAAGCGGTTGCAGCAGCATATCAACAGGGAACTGCCAGAAATCCAAGCTGGATTCAGAAGAGGACGTGGAACCAGGGATATCATTGCTGATGTCAGATGGATCCTGGCTGAAAGCGGAGGATACCAGAAAGATATTTACCAGTATTTTATTGACTATGCAAAGGCATTCAACTGTGTAGATCATAAAAAATCATGGAAAACATTGCGAAGAATGGGAATTCCAGAACACTGAAGAATCGATACCTTCGAATTATGGCATTGGGGAAGAATATTGAATATACTATGGACTGACAGAAGAAGAAACAAATCTGTCTTGGAAGAAGTACAGCCAGAATGCTCCTTAGAAGCAAGGATGGTGAGACTGTGTCTTACATACTTTGGACGTGTTATCAGGAGGGATCAGTCCCTGAAGAAGGACATCATGCTTAGTAAAGTAGAGGGTCAGTGAAAGAGAGGAAGACCCTCAATAAGATGGATTGTCACAGCGGCTGCAACAATGGGCTCAAGCATAGCAACAATTGTGAGGATGGCAGCATTTAGGTCTATTGTACATAGGGTCGCTATGAGTCAGAACAGACTTGACAGCACCTAACAACAACAGGCAAAGATGAATTAGAAACACTCCTAAAATGATTAGGCTCCCCAGTGACAGGGTCCATCTACTTTGGGATGGTTTGCCTTTTTACTCATCCTAGGTCTGGATTTCACACTGAAAAAGCCTAGGCCAAGGCCCTGAGGAGGGAGCTGTTTGAATCAGCTCGTTGGACTGTAAAGTATAACAGAACAAGCCCAAAATCATATTGATAGGGTATGACCACACAGGGAAAACGAAGGAGTCTCTGGGTAATCTACAGAGGGCAATGGTTGGCCTTTTATTTAAGGAAAGAAATGTCTTGGGCCCAAAACTATTCAAACAGACTGTCTATCACTTTCAGTGAGGATATAATTGTACCGACTTCACTGAGTTAAATGAAGATGTAGTATAGGTAAAGGGATTTACACAAAGTAGATGCTTAGTAAATGTGAGCTCCCATGGCGTAGCTACATGTAAACTAGCCATGGTTTCCACTCATGATGACCCCGTGTGTGTCAGAGTAGAGCTGTGCTCCACAGGGGTTTCAGTGGCTGATTTTTTGGAAGTAGCTCACCATCCCTTTCTCCCGAGGTGCCTCTGGGAGGATTCAAACCTCTAACCTTTCGGTTAGCAGCCAAACTTGTTAACTGTTTGTACCACCTATGGATTCTTGTACCTATACATACAATATATTATATACAATTACATTGATATAGACATTAGCATATTGATTATGCTAAACGTTCCTTATAGAAGATAATGGACTAGCAGGTGGGCTTCAGGGCCTGACTGTCTGAGATCCCAAATCTGCCAATAATTAAACCTGTGCTCCATGGCCTGGAGCACGTTCCTCAGCCTCTCTGTGCTTCAGCATCCTTGTGTGTCAAATGGGGCTGTATGAAAGTTTCTGTGAGGATTAAACGGGGTAAGATATCTAAGGCACATAGGCAGTACCTGGTACATAGCACGTGCTTGGTAAGTGTTAAAAAACCCAACCCATTGCTGCTGAGTTGATTCTGACCCGTAGCAACCCTATAGGACAGAGTAGAACTTCCCCATAGGGTTTCCAAGGCTGTAATCTTTATGGAAGCAGACTATCATATCCTTTCCCTGCAGAATGGCTGATAGGTTCAAACCACAGACCTTTCGGTTAGCAGCCGAGTTCTTAACCACTGTACCACCAGGGCTCCTTTTGATAAATGTTAGGTCTTTCAATTATTTAAATGAATAATCCATGTAGAATGGCCCTTGTCTGCATTTCCCACACTCACCCAGTGCTTTAATTTAATGACCCAATTTTCAAAACTGCTTTCATGTACTTATATATCATTTACTTTTCCCATGATCCTTTGAGATATGCCGGCCAAAGATTTCCACTTAGAATAGAGAAAAGCATGAGAGTGAGTTCAGGTGAGCTGTCTGGTCACGTAGCTCACAGTGGGAAGTCCAGCCCACAGCCTGAAGAGGCCAGCCTCGTTCCCTCCCCTGACCCTATAGTCTCCATTGGCTGCAGTTGGATCTGCATTCCCCTAAGGGGCGAGGTGATCACTAGGAAGGAAAAAGTCCAGTTCAGTAGTTCTATCACATCACCACAAATTCCACTACAGGGTAAGCTGGATGGACTGAACACAGGTGTCCCAAGGAGTTCACAAGGTAGCTGGGGTGTGCTTCTTTTGACAGAATAGAGTCCTCAGAGAGAGAGAGAGAGAATGCACACATAGAAAATAAAGGTCATTTTAAAACCCAAAAACCTCAAGCCAATTGCCATGGAGTTGGCCTGGACTCATGGCAACCCCATGTGTGTCAGGGTACAATTGTGCTCCATAGGATTTTCAATGGCTGATTTTTCAGAAGTAGATTGCCAGGCCTTTCTTCTGAGGTATCTCTGGGTGGACTCAAACTTCTCACCTTTCTGTTAGAAGCTGAGTACATTTACTATTTGCCCCACCCGGGAGGCTAAAAAGCAGACAGCCTAATGAATCTGCACAGACGTAGTCCAGTGGGAGACAGGCTAAGGGCAGCTGACCCTGCGGACTGCAGGTTTCCGGTGTTGTCCTGGAGACCTGGCCTCAGCCCTGCTCCTGCCGAGGGTGTGAAGACCCCATCAGTGCACAGGAGTCTCCTGGAACTCACACGGGGCTGTTTAGTCTCTTTGGGGGCCTGGAGTTTTATTTCTATGTACAGGCTCATCCTCCCCTTTAAATGTGTTATTTTCCTGAGGGACTTTATCTAGAGCTTTAACAACAGCAACAAAAAATCCTCACAAACTAGACCTACCAGCCAGACTGGGGTGTCTTCTACTGTGTGTGTATTTTCCCCACTGGCACCTATCCCTCACGCATCTTCTCTACTTTAAATGCAGCATCATCTTTTTGTACTGAGCCATCCTCAGAGCCCTTCTTTTGTTTATTTCTCTACCGGGTCCTACAGTTTCAAAGGCAATCAGACTTGATGGAAACGCCAGGGTGATTTAAAAAAAAAAAAAAAATTCCTCACTGCCAATTGCCCATATATTTTAAGTAAACAGCAAACTACAACCAGGTCACTGTGAATCTCTTCACTTGGTTCAGCTCCTTCGGATGCTGTAATTTGCAAGACTTTGCTCTCTACCTTCTGGTTGTTTATTTTCCTTAATAAACTTTTATGAGGAGGCTTATCAGAAGCTTTCTGAAAAGTACAGTAAATTATGTCCACTGGGTCAACTTCATCTCCAGTTTTATTAATCTGGAAATTATAACTGTAATATTTCCTGAAAATGTCTGATACTACGGAAGCAACAAATGCAGTAATTAACATGCAATTTGAAGAATTTATATTCCCGGATATCCAAACACGGGGAAAAACAGAACAGCCCTGGAAGATGAACAAGTCTTAATGAGAAATTCTATCATCCCACCCTGGCCACGGATTTCTGTGACTTCCCATTTCCTTTGCCCAAATTTCCTAAGCTCAGAGGTAAAGGTTGGTCCAACTGATAAAAATGTTGGGGAGAAAGCTTGTTCATTTGGGGGTTTTGAGTATTTTCATAACCCCATAGGGTTTGCTGTGTCTGAAATAAGTGTCCCTGGCCAATGGAACCATCTGATCCAGGAGGTCGAAGGCCAGCTAGTCCTGAGAAGTATGGATGCCTCTTTAGGAAGCTTCTAGAGTAGTCTCCGAGGAGGGCCAGCTGTGACCTGCAGGTGGGTGGCTTAGTGTATTCTGGCAAGTAGGAAGCTAGGGCAGATGATCAGAGAGCTGAGCTTAGCACAGAAGCCTTGGTAGACAGGCAGTCAGCTTTAGGAAGTCCAGGCAGCAGGTAGCAGGAACTCAGAAGCAGAGACCAAAATTCAGTATCCAAGAGTAAGGCAGGAACAAGTAATGGGGTGCTGAACCAGAGAGGTAGGCAGGGCATCAATGACCGCCACCCAGCTCCAAGTTGGTGCTAAGGACTGAGGACTTTCCAGCTCTATGTAGCCCAGTCCTCCTGCATCTTCATGCTTTAGGATGTAGACCCAAACCTAGCTGTGCATCGGGTCCCAGGATTCATCCTGCTGCCCACAGCCCTGTGTTTGGAGGAACAGATTGTCCCAGTTGCTTGCACGCCCACCAAGTTTATGTGTTTCTCCCAGTTTATGGCGTTGCCCGGGCAGTGTGACATAGCCCAAAGGAAATGGATTTGAGACTAGACCCAGAGTCAGATTCCAGCTGTGCTAAAGAGCCTTGTATGATCCTAAGCCAAAGATCCCCAGCAGCTTGTTATGATGATGAAATGAGATAATGCATTGTCTCCCAACGTTTAGTCAGTTATATCACACCTGTATTATATTGTCCGTACCTTTGTATTAACTGCATTTTACTTAATTGTTTTTAATCGCTTTACAACCTCATCCATCAGTGACACTCTTAGCATACTTTGGGCAACGCTGAGATTATGCCAATAAATTACCTGGCACAGAGCCGGGTTTAGAGTAGAGACAGGTTAAATGTCAGTTTCCTCTCCAATTGCTCTGCTCAATTTCCTCATGGTACTGTGCTCCCCACCACACCTCCTCTGTGAAACTGGTAAAGCCTGGGCCCTGGTCTCTGGGCCCAGGATCTCCTGGAAGGAGGCCAGTTTCAACTAAGACAGGCTTCTCTAGAATCATGATGCTACCACGCCTGACTACCAGCATTGCCTGGATGCTATGTCTTATTCACCAGAAAGGCCTCTTGGCTGGGCTGCAAGCATGGACTGTAAGAACACCAAGTACCTTAGTCTGGGTTGGACTCCTCTCTCCTTACAATCTTGCCATAAAAACCCCAGTATACCCTGAGTCAGAAACTTAAGGTAAGTTACCCAGACAGTGGATGGGAGGTGAAATATGGGGGCTTAACTACCAGAGCAAGAATGAAAGAACAAGGAGGGCATTGCATTTTAGAGTTGAAAGGACCTCCCTTTGTAGCTGAGGAAAATGAAGTCAGCGAAGTAAACTGAGCTGGCTGCCTGAGATCACACCACTAGTTAGTGAGAGTCCGAGTTAAAACCCAGATCCTTCATCATCCACCAACCTGTTGCTGTCGAGTCAATTCCCACTCACGGCAGCCCCCTGTGGGTCAGGGTAGAACTGTGTTCCACAGGGTTTTCAATGGCTGATTTTTTGGAAGTAGATCACTAGGGCTTTTTTTCCGAGATGCCTCTGGGTGGACTCAAGCTGCTAACCTTTCAGTTAGTAGTCTAGGGGCTCTATCATACCGAGTCTTTATTCCTTATAAAGGCTGCCAAGAGCTTCTCCACCCAGAAATGGGGACCCAGCTCTCTTTTTCCCAAAAGCTGGCAGGTGTTTAGGAACTATTCACTTCGTTAGAGCTACACTTGGGAGAAAAAAATGAACTTCTTGACTGTCCCTTTAACCAAAAGGTTGGCAGTTCGAATCCACCCAGAAGTGCCTCAGAAGACAGGCCTGGTGATCTACTGAAAAATCAGCCGTTGACAACCCTGTGGAACACAGTTCTGCTCTGACACACATGGGGTCTCCATGACTGGGAATTGACTTGATGGCACCTGCTTTTTCCAACTGTCCCTTTACTCATCTATCTACTCACCTAAAACAGGGAGAAGAAAGGAGAGATGGGGGTGGAAGGGAGTGGGCCACCACACAACCTACCAAACCAACCCTCAGGAGCAATACTCAAACCCAAACCACAACCAAAGCCGTTGAGTTGATTCTGACTCATGCTGACCCCATAGGACAGAGTAGAACTGCCCCATAGTGTTTCCAAGGAGTGGCCAGTGAATTCGAACTGCCGACCTTTTGGTTAGCAGCCAATGCTTAACCACTGCGCCACTGGGGCTCCATAGCTACTGAAGTACCTAAGAACAAGAAAAATATGCTTTCCTAAGTGAAGCTATATCTGTATTATATATCTGTATATATTTGGATTAGAGGCATATAAATACGATTATGAAGTAAAATAATAAATGGTCAAACCATCGTGATGGATTATGCCATTAATTTCAAAGGCAATAATTGTTTTAAAAATTTTGTACATATAATAGAAATTCTAGTACCAAAAAATGTGAAGTATTTGATACTAGAATTTCTATCACATGTAAGTTTCATACCAACCGTTTGCAGGTATCATGACGATGAAGTATACCATACCATGTGAGCAAACCAGAAGGCTTCTTTGGTGGTTTTGACTAATAAAACATATGAAAAAAAGATACTTTTAAAGAAAAGAATACCTTTGAAATTTTGTCTACTTGTACCTTTGCATATTTTTCTTAGGTGTTAGATTAGAATAAGATCATTTTCCACATTTTTTGCACCTTTCTCTGCCTAAGTTAAAATACTCACTAAAAGGTTAAGCATTTTGAGGGCTAATAAGCACAGAATATGGACAGAACGTATTCCAGTAGTCCACTTGGGGGAAACAACATTTTCTTTTTTCCTGTTAAATTTTTCATGGAGTTCCTGCTAATAGCATGACAGGTATCTGACAGCAGAACCAGAAGGTAAAATAGATACAGAAAGTTATTCGATTAGTGAGTGGAAGGAAGCAGGCAGGCTACCGTGTGGGGGCTGCGGCCAAGAATTCTCCTCGCAGGACGAAGGCAAGTCAATTGAAACCAATGATTCTGACCAAGTTACGAAATCTGAATTCTACGATGAGCAGCACAGAGACCATGGGATGCTGATGAGACACTGCAAAGAGAAACAAACTTCCTCACTGATGTGAAGAGGCCTGATAGCAGACAGGGACAGCACTGACAGGCAGTCAATCACTCAGAGGTATTGGTGGTGTGTGTGTTGTGTGTGTGTGTGTGTGTGTGTGTGTGTGTGTGTACACGTACGCACTGGAGGAAATGCCTCTGCTAGAAACATCGTGTATGAACCCAGGGTGGAACTTCAGGAAGGAGCCGATTCTTCCCTTTCCCCTTCCTGGGAAGGGGAGACAGGGAGAAAGATCCACTTTCCCCTCCTCTGTGCCTGGGGATATAGCATTTCCGGCACAAAGGAGTGTATCAGATCCTAAAGAACAAAACCCAGCACTCTCTATAGAATTTATCTATATGTCGTGGTGTCATATGCTATTATGGGCTTCTGTCAGGGCTGGCTCAGATTAAATACCTGGAATCTAAGTCATCCTCTAGTATATGAAAATATTGGCTTGGAAAAGATTTTTCAGTAGTGAATATAATGCAGAATAATGAATAGTAGCCAAAAAGATAGAGGACGTAAAGCCAATCAAAGGAAGGGCAGATGTTTTAAAAAAGAAAAAGTCTTTTGCTATTTGGGATTGTGATCCAACAAAAGCAAATTATGTCTCTGCTTTCTCAATTTCAAAAGAGGAGGGAAGCGCTTTGAGGTTTTCCAGTGCTCTTGTCCTAGCTACTCTCTGTTCACCAAACAGAGGGGACCATGATACCACACGTAGCCAAAGGCAACCCATGCCAAACAAGGCTCATTGTTGGGAACAGCCAGTGAGTTAAGGACGCTTCAGGTTAGGAAGGTGAAATGCACGTATTCAAAGATTGCCCCTCTGTGGTTATGTGAATATACGCACATAGCAAGAAGCCTAATTAGGCCCTGTTTTCCATCAGATAAAAGAATTACAAAAACAAAACCATAGGCCCCAGCACAGGTGGGAATGACGTTAGGTAGCTTGTCCGTGAACCAAGAAAGAGAGGTGGCCTAGGCCTTCATCAGGAGACAGTGAAGCAGCAGTCTGAGGTTTACTTTCCTGCCAAGGTGACTGGTGTCTTTGTGAGATCTGACTTTGTGGCCTCCTATTCTTCTCACCCATGGAAGGCTAGATGAAATAAAAAGGCTATGGTTTGAGCGTATCCCGACTAGGGCCATAAAATATGTATACTGCATTTGGTTAGGTAGCACATTAGCAATTGACAAGCGCACATCAAATGAAGGTGTCCTTACTCTGCACAACTTGATAGAAAAATACAGAATGGTTAAAGAAGAAAGAAGAACAGCGTGCAGGAGAGCCATTTCATTTTATTCCTTATATGTACAAACATGAATAATTTGACATGATGTTTAGACAGTTTTCCCCTAACTTAAGTCTTTTAATTAAAATGAAAGGAAGGAAATGCGCTTTAAATATGAATGCAAGAAGGTGTGAGCTGACAGCCCCCAGCCTTCCTGCTCCTCTCTTTCTGTTGTTAGAGAGCACAATCAAATCTCATCTTCTCCTGCTGTCTTTTCATAATGTTTACGGTTGTTTTAGGTAACACATAAACCATGCTGAATATGCTATTCTCCTTATTACACGTCAAGGACACATATTAAACTAGAGCATTTCCCTGGTTCTGCTATTTACCTTTGTGGCAAATCCGTCCATGTATTTTCCGATTCACCAGGCAATATCGTGGTGCTGCCTGAGGCTGGGCAAGGTAAATGCTAACTTTTCAGCCCGTGCCAAGCGGCACGCCCTTGGCTCGCCATCAAGTCCATGACAGTAGTGTATTCTGGGCTGAAGAATGGGCTCGGCTGTTGGCTCTAATAAATTACGTGATTATTAAAACGCCGCGGCGTCGCACCCCATCTTACTTCATTCTGCCTTCTGCCGGCTCCCTTGTCGCCTGCACGCTTTGCCTCTGTTTTCTGTGTGCTTAGCTTGTAAAATGCTAAACAAGTTGTGATATTTACCTGTTTGTGATTAAATTGCAAAATGATCTGCTTAGTTCTGTTCTAAATGAAGGTCTGTATGAAATGTCATAGCATTTATCTCTCATAAAATGAGACAGCAAGGACACTAATTTCCTAGGTATTCAATCACTGCCCTGTACCACTTGAGGGACAGCCCAGGAATGAGCCTGCCCACAGTTCACAGCACACTGACAGCCCCGGGATGGAATCATAAAAGTCAATTAATCATTAAAAGCTGTTACAAGCACATATCGAACCAGTCTGGCACAAAATGTTAATCAGTCCAATATCAATATAATAAATTCCTGCAAATTGGAGTGATCGATACCTTTAGGGCCTAATGAATCAATTTGAGGGCACTGGGCTGCTCCTTGGGGTCTCCATGACATGGCTGCCAGGCAAGTGTTACATCTCTAGGCACGCTGCCAACACAGGTCACCTATCCCAACAGGCTGTTCACTTCAGCCGCAGTTACCACGGTGACAGCATGTCACCATTGCCCTAGTGTCCTTCTAGGTAAGGTGGAAGCCAATGCATCACTGCCTTTGATGGATTTGTCAATAATACTTAGCCTGGGAGGGGAACTGCTCACACAACTTGCAGGGCGACGGTCCCCAAGCTGTTTGGTGGGATTTAATTGTCTGAAGAGGTGTGTGCTTCTGCATATATGCAGGAACTAAACAGTGGTCACAGGAAGAGGAAGTTGGCAGTCAGGCCGATGGCGTTGGGAAAACAGGGCAGAAAATAACAGGCAGCCAGAGCGATGGCCAGGCTGGTGTTCCATTAACCAAGTAGCTGTGTAAGTAAGAAATAACCCGGAGCTTCTCAGATTAAGAATTTATTAGCTCCAAAATTTTAATACATTACCCATGAGTGGAAATGGAGTTGCTTATTAATCTCCCCCAGGCTTAGGCTCAGCAGCGATGTTTCTAGCACCTGCTTACAGACTGTAGGTGTTGGCCAAGAAAAGTCCATCAGGGTAAATTTGGGCCAGGAGGAATGACCGGTGCAGGTCTCTCCCTCGCTCTCTGTCTCTCACTCTGTGTACCTCTCTCCTTCTTTCTCTCTTCTCATCCCCCGCTTCTCACCAGGTATTGTTACCCGAAAACTCCCCCTTGCCCAGACAGAGCCCAAACCTTGAAGCAGATAGGATACATAGAAATAGGAGTTTTAAACCAGCTTCTTCATCATCTGTTTTTAAAAATCAGAGTTTTCATGTTCCAAGCCATTTTATCTTTTGTTATGCCTATTAAAACTGACCAGCGAAGGGAGCCAAGGGCAGTTTCAGGACTGCAGAGTGGAATGAAACCTCTTTAGCGATAAAAAAGAAATCTCAGCTACCAGGACTCTGGGGAATTATTATGTTCCAGAACCATCACTGTCATTTAATTTAAAGCATAAAGGTTAACAATGAATAAAATAATACCCTTGTTGATTATTCCGATAGTCTTAAAGTAGAACTTTTTCCCCTGGATTGCTGTTATGTGATACGTGGACTATCCATGGCTGCTGAGTTATTTTATACTTTTCCATTGCACCCACAGGAGAGTTTTGTTTGCTTTAGTCCCAAGCAGGTGGTGTGCGTATCTCCCTTGCAATCATTTCTTCCTTTACAGACGAATGGAAGCCATGCCAATCCAAAGAAATGTTAATTTCTACCAGCTAGTTATTTTAAAAGATTTTTTTTCCTACCTGAAAAAAAAAAAAAAAAGAGAGAGAGAGAGAGAAAAAATCATTTTTTTATTATGGTGGTCTGAATTATAGGAAACATCAAAATAAATTACAAATTCTACACTAAAGAAATAATCTATTCAATACATTGAGACAGGATGATGTTAAGGGCGTGCAGACAAAGGTAATACAGTGTGTCTACTTAATTGCCCTGACACTGTGCTCAGTTCCTCCAGCTATACTCCGAGAGCTAAAAATCTCTCATTGTTATTAATTGTATTCCTTTTAGAATGGAATGTCATATCGCTGCAGGCTGAGCTAATGAAACATACCCATATTACCAAAATAGGCATATTTCTTTTTGTTCAACGCATTCTATCAAAACTGTCTACTGAAGACATTGTGTTAAAGATTCTTTCAGAGAGTAATATAAAGAAGATCTCAACTACCTCAACATCTCTATTACACGATTACTAAAATGCCCAGGAGGACTAAACAATAGAGTGTGAAGTCAGTTATCCTATAAGACTTTAGAAATATTGCTAATTCCTACTTCTGATTTATGTTATTATTAATGCTAGATTATATGCCATGGCTCCTAGACAGCCACTGCTTACCAATTTGCACAAAGTCAGGGACGCTCCGATACACCGGAGCTGGATGCTTCTATTATAATGAGAATCTGAATTATTTATCTCTATTTATCCTACAGGAGTTCACTTGACCTTAGCCACGTTTCTTTTCCTAGTGCGCATCCCTGCATGTAAACATGACTCCAGAGTGGCCGCACACTTCATAGACGCTGTTCTTTTTCAGCCACAAGGCACAGCAATAGGCAGTAGACAAAAATGTTACACTGCTAAGAGAATTCATTTAAGCATTTATTTGAGGTAAACTCTTCTAATTAAGTCAACTTTAACACAGACACACAAACGGCAGCATGCATATGTGTCTGGTGTCTCCACATCGCCTGGTGAGCCTGGAGGAAGTCAGGGAACAGCAGGCCAAGGAGACAGTTAATAAATTCAGCCTCTCCTTCCTATAACCTTTCTGTTAGAAAAATGTTTGCCTGGGTGGCGGGGTTCAAGGGCTCTGATGGTTCTAGTGGCAGGACAGCCTTTCCATTCTTGGGCTGTGGGTTACATGTTTGCATGTAGATCACGTATGTTAAGAAGAGTTGGTGGTTCTAATTTTGTTCTTGATGCTTAAGTCTACTTGGTGAACGGCAAGACCAGTATTTCTGGGTTCCGCTTGTACAAGGACTATGCAGAAAGTCTGCTGTGAGTAAGAATGATTCAAAGTCTTGGGGAGGATTCGGCCTCATAGCTATGGCATGGCCTTAGGTTTCAGGGATGGTGAAGACCTGAGAGGGCCTGGTGTATAAAACAGGACATGGTGAGGTGCCATGGAGATAAAAGCAGTGGCTTAAAAAAAAACTGGTATTTCTGTTGGAATAAGAAAAGTGAATTGTCAGCAACTGGAATTCTTAATATTTTAGATCCCCAAAGAGGCACATTAAAATGAGGCCCTTTCTTCTGCTGCTTGCTGAGGGGTTACTTGAAGGTCAGTTGCTGGGGACTAATTATAGTAGGTTGAACAACTAAAACTTGGAAGATGATCAAATTATATACCTCTGGGAGCCAAAGACTCAAAGAAGAAACTAGTCTATAGAACCAATAGTCTATGCAAATGACAGCACCTGCCTTGAGATCAAAAGAACTAGATGGTACCCGGCTACCGCTGCTGATTCTTCTGACCAGAGACCCAGTAGATGGTCCTGGATGGAATGGGAGAAAAATGTGGAACAAAAGTCAAATTCTTAAAAAAAAGACCAGACTTTCTGGACCAGTAGAGACTAGATGAAGCCCGGAGAATATCGTCCTGAGATACCATTTAAACTTGAAACTCAAACCACTCCGAGATTGGCCCATAAAATAAATAATAACACCCATGAGTACTGAGCTCCTCAAAATAATCATCTAGATGAAAGAAAATGGTTAACATTTACCCTAGACTAAAGACGAGAAGGCTAGTGGGAACAGGAAGTTAGATTAGTGGAAACAGAACAACAGAAATGGGAATACCAAGAATGCTGATGTGTTATGAAGATGTAACCAATGTCACTGAACAATATGTATAGAAATTGTTAAATGAGAACCTAATTTCTTGTGTAAGCTTTCACCAAAAACACAATAAAATATTTTTTAAACATACTATACCTTTGGTTCATCTGAACTTTAATTAGAGAATAGTGCATCAAATACCATCTACAGGCCAAATGTAAGGTGTATATAAAATAGGATTGAAACAGTTAGAACAAAAAAATTCTAGTTTAAGTACAACCAAACTAGTGTCTTTTAACTTTGGAAGATGCTCTATGTACAAAAATTGGCAACAACTCAATCAAATATTGACAAGCATGTAAGGCGAATGGCAACACAGTGGAATTAACCAGTTAATGACCATCAATTTGTGATAAAGCGAGTCTAAAACAAGAATATAAAAACATTAGGATAGTTATATTGAGACTGAGAACCATGTGCAATGTAAAAACATGTATTCTTTTATTTTGTTCATAGTACAATATACAACACAGTACACACACTTCCGTAGTAGACCTTGTAGAAATGCAAACTCAGAAATACATTGAAATTGACTACTGGTTCCTTTTCTTTATCCATTGCAGTTTACCAAAGGGGAAAGGCTAAATTCTTAAGCTTGTGGCGTGGTGAGAGAGGTGGCGTGGAAGGTATGGTAAGGCAGGCAGGCAGGAAAATGACAGGCAACCCAGACTTGAAGAGGAGGGAGGTAGAGGGTAGGTCCTTGTGTTCACTGAATTCCTCAGGCCCAGTCTCCTCATTTCGGCCTATGAAACAGGTGCCAACTAACTGGGAAATTCCTGGAATGGTACCCCAAGACCAGAATCAACCACATAGATATTTAACCAGCCCAGACAACCACCATCATGATGACAAGGCTTGGCTGAGACCAACATGGGTTTGGAAATGAGCAGCTGGACACCTGGAACTCTTAGCTGTCTGGCTATTCATACTTATTCTGGTCTATTAATTCCCCAGTAGCATGACCTTTCATTTCATACAATTGAATTTTTTAGACCCCACTCATAACATTATGGCAAGTTTTCACTGTATATTTTCTTTCTTTTGAAAATTCACTCTATTATAAAAGTAAGACGAGCAGCTTGTAAAATATTCAGACCATACAAAAATGTATAAAATACATTTTATGGCACATGACAGAGTTAACTACTGTTAAAGTTTGATGTATTTTATTTCAGATTTTTATCTATATATGTATCAATGTCATTCAAGAAGAGTTTTCTTTTAACAAAGTTACATTAAAGATGCCTATTGAGAATTAATGTGGAAATACTTGACTGGAGATATCCTTTGGCAATCATAAGCCAATAGATGGGATTTAAAGCCACTGAAAAGAATGAGGTCAATTATGTTTTAACTTTGGGGTTATTGTCTGTATGTTCATTTGCTTGCTTTCTTTGGAATACAAATTTTTTTTTTCTTAGATAGTCAAGAGTTGGCAATCATTCCTCATCTGGTGTCTAATTTTTGTATCATGTATATAAAGGTTTTCCTCACTCCAAGGTTACAAAAAGATTCATTTTTTCCGCTTTATATCTTTGATCCATTTAAATTTATTTTGCTGAAGAATAAACTAGTGATCCTGCTTTATATTTCAAATGGCTAGTCAACTAGCTCGACAATGTGTATTTAATAAACCAACTTCTCACATTGACATGTGACTTATGATATAGAAAATGTCCAGATATTTTTGGGTCTAGTCCTTGACTATTCATTCTGTTCCATTAGTCTGCTTGTCTATTTCTGTACCAGTGTCTCCCTGTTTCATTACTGTAGCTTCATTTTGCATTTCAATGGCTGGTGGGGAGTTTTCTATTATTTCTCTTCTTTTTTTCCAGAATTGTCCTAGCTATTCTCAAATAAGTGTTTATACTTTCCGATGAACTTTAGCATTATTTTGTCATGTTAAAAAAAAAAAAAAAAGCCGTGTTGGGATTACACTGGGGAGTACTGGCTTCTGCAAACTGCCAGGTTTTCCTCTGCAAAACAAAGTTGTTTACTATACAAGTCTTTTTTTAAAGTCCCTCAGCAGATTTTTATTGTTTTCCTCACATAGGTTCTGGACATTTCTTATGTAACTTATTCTTATGTATTTTGTGTTTTTGTTTGTTTTTCTGTTGTGAATGGAATCTTTGAATTACACCCTGATTTCTCCTCCCACTCGTTCTCTGCATCAATCTGTTAGCAAGTACTCGGAGTTCTGCATCTGAAATATATGTCAAACCTATGCGTGTTTCTCTATTACACCCATCATCTCTCACCTAAACCACAGATTATCTGTTCCCACCCAACACTTGCTCCAATCCAACTTCTACATATCTGCTAGAGTTAGTTTTTTAGACCATGCATTAAATCGTGTTAACAGCCATCCTTTTAAAGCCCTTCAGTAGTTTCCTATTGCACTTAAATTAAGTCTCAATCTCCTGCCCATGTCCCCTATGATGCTGCCTTGAGCTCCTTCCTCTCCATACCACCTCTTCACCTCTTCAAACATGCAAGCTCTTTCCCTACCACTCTTTTCCTTTTCCCCACTTGCATTTCCTTATCTAATTCCTTCCCTTAGCTCTTTGCATGACTGCTACTTCTCCTCCTTCATGTCTCAGCTCATATTCCACCAGGTCACTCTATGTAATGTACAACCCCTCCCAACTCCCTGCCACTGACCTTCCCTGGTGCCATTATCCCCATCACATTATCTCTTTAATTCTTCAACAGCACTTACCACTGTCTCAAAATCTTGTCTGCCTATTTGTCTGTTTGTTTATATATGGTTCAACTCCTCCAGCTACAATGCAAGTTATTGGTGAACAAAGACCTCTGTCTCATTACAGCTATATCCCCAAGGCTTGCCACTGAGGAGTCTCTGAATAAAAATGTGTTGAATGAATGAATGGGATATTGTCTCCCTGTTTATTCCTCTGTATATTGTTTGTATAGTAAAAAGCTATTAATTTTTTTTAGTACCTGGCCACCTACTCCTTTTCTTTTAAATAAGGCTTTACTTAATTCTCATGAGGTTTTCCAGATATTCGATTATACCATACCATTTGCAAATAATAAAAAATTTGCCTCTAATTTTACACTATTTATACTTCTGATTTTGTTTTTAATTTCCTTGACTAGCACTTCTGGAACAATTTTACATAATCTTGGTTGTTATTGACATTAAGAGAAACACTTCTGGGGTTTTGCCATAAATATGATGCTAACAACAGAATGAATGTGTGTGTGTGTGTGTGAGTGTGTGTATTTTTAGTTTTATCATGTTAAGGAAGTATGGATCTAGACCCATTATAGGAAAGTTTTCTTAAAAATCAGGACTGTATATTAATTAAGACTTGTTTCAGCATTTATTCAGACCAACAAATGATTGGTGATAAATTTATTAAAATGAATTATGTTAATAGATTGCTTAATGTTGAACTATTATTGCATTCCTGGAGTGATCTCTCGGTCATTTATAATATACTGCCAGTTTCTATTTGCCAAAATTTTATTCAGGATCTTTGTAGCAATATTCAAGAGTACCCATACATTTAGGTGGTAACTCACATACGGTTCACTTTCTGGAACTGTCCTTGATGAATAAGGAAGGAAGGGAGGGCGGGAGGGCGGGAGGGTGGAAGAGAGAGAGGGAGGGAGAGAGGAAGGAAGGAAGAGAGGGATGGAGGGAGGGAGGAAGGGAGGGAGGGAGGGAGGGGGGAGGGAGGGAGGAAGGAAGGAAGGGAGGAAGGGAGGGAGGAAGGGAGGAAGGAAGGGAGGGAGGAAGGGAGGGAGGAAGGGAGGGAGGGAGGGGGGAGGGAGGGAGGGAGGAATCAGAGCCATACCCTCACTCAGGTATATCCTGTGGTAAAAATTTGAACCTTTCATAGAAAGGCCTAAAGCTTCAGTCACAGCTAACAAAATGCCCTGCAGAAATAGCACGTTCATTCAGAACACCGCTTTTAAGACTCTGGATAAGCAGGTGAGAGCGAACAATCATTCCTTAAAGGTAAAAAGTACAGAATTGTAGAAGAAAGGCTAGAGCAACTTTTAAGAGCATGTGACCTCCATCCAAGGAGAAAGGAGGGCCAAGGGACCCTTCTACTGGTGCGCCTATCCCCAGTGACGATCTGAGCTCCTCTGTGGCCGAATAATCCTCTACAATCTAAGGATGATACAGAGTAGTACAATCTAGAATTACCTCAAGCAAGATGAGGAGATTTCCCTTCTTCCAGTTGCGCAACTCCTCAGGTTTATTTAAATCCAGTTTAAATATGCTTTCACTAAAGATTTTCCAATGGTCTACAGCAAAGACAGCACAAATCAGTCTCTGATCTAAGCAATGCACCAAGACATTAAGTGTGCTAAAATATTTTGTTTCATGAGTTATTAAGACTAGAAAATGAAGCTGAGTTCATTGGGACCTGTTTATAATCCTAGAAAACATTTTCACAAAATGGACACAAGTTTATGCTTCAAAACATTTGCCCACATTCAAATCTGCAACATAACAGCCTGATTTTCACCTCAGGAAGTATAGTGCTCTTTCTTTTCCGTCTTCTTTCTCTTTTTAAGTGCTTGACATTTTTTAAAGATTCCTGGAGAAGCAGATGGGTGATGGAAAGTCTCAAAATACCGGGTTTCACATGTGATACTAATATTGGGAGAAAAAAAGTGACACTAGGAATGATTTAGCTATTCTGAAATCTGTCTCTTTTTAAAAACAGCATCAGGATTAGAAAAGAATTAATTGTGCAATGTGTCCTCACGTTTTCAATGCAACTAGTGAATCACGAGGCAAAAATCTCTTAAACTGTTTACCCTAGACCCTTGTCCAGGCCCAGACCGCTGCTTTCACTTGAGAAAGAATCCCCAAACTACCTAATGAGGGGGAAAACTATGCCCAGGATCTGGACAGGAGCCCAGAGATTTGTGGGAGATGACCCATACATGTTAGCCTGGGATACACATGGGAAATTTCTTTAACACCAGCTGGGTGATTAGATGGAATCTCTCAGGAGACCTTGATCTAGGAGTCATCCTAGTACTGGACCTTCGTGGCCTGGCTGGTCACGGGCCACTGTATCTGTGCTTGCTTGCCCATAAACCCCTTGCCACACTCTGCACTGATGCAGCTGCTGGTGCCGCCTCCCTGTGGCCACCACCTGCACCGGCTGCCCTGGCCTCAGGCTGGTCCAGGTCAGGCTGCTTCCCGGCTGGGCTCCCAACAGCCACACTCAATTCCCATTTTGACATAAAACCATGGAAATGGAAATCCAGTTTTACAAAGAGCAAGTGACTGGTAATGAAGACGTGAATGATGCTTATGAGACTTTTATTTAATTTTAAATCAATTGTGCATTCTAATTCATTAATAAAGGAATAAAAGAAAGAATACAGGAGTGCTTTAATCTCTTGTCATTATTCAAATAGAAGAGAGTACTTCTTCATGTAAAATTCTTAGGGAAATTGTCAATTTCCCATTTTGCCTGAAAGTCTATTTTTATAGAAGACCTTGAGCCCAACTCATTCTGTAAAAATTAGATTTGACTTTATTGGACATTATGTAGACAAGAGAAAAAAAAAAAAAAAAGGTCCAACCAAGTGCTTGACAGAATTTTTCACAATTCAGTAATTTTTGTTATTGTAAAAATAACACTATAAGCAAGAAACAATTTGGCTTTGAGTGATAATAAAAATATGATGGCCCTTACAGACACAATTAAAGATCAAAAATGTGCTATAATAGACTTCCAGGTTCTTTATGGGATTGAAACTCTTCACTCACATCTTCCTTGGGCTGGCCTGCTTTTCTTGAGGGTCAAGTTAAGGTCAAGTTTGGGCAGTGGTGATTGTTCTTGGTCTCTCCAGCTCTCCATAGACTTAGAAGAGCAAAATATCTACATGCAGGCTCTTCTCTACTGTTTGAATTAGGGGTGCAGGAGAGAAAAAGTATCTTCAGAGTCGTCTTTCCCTCCACTCAAAATGGGCCCTTTTCCACTTAGAGTCATGTAACTACGGACAAATTGCTTGACCGTCCCGGGTTTTATTTCATTCATCTCATCTTTAAAATAACAGTACCTACCTCATAGGACTACTGTGAGAATTAAAAGAACGATTATCTATCAGTTATTGTATAGTGAAGTGCTTGTGTTAGCCAGTGGTATTATTGTAATACCTAAAGAAAAGTACAAAATTCTCCAAATGGGAGAATGATTTTGAAGTTTTTGAGTTTAGCAAATAGTTACATTTTGCTATAAAATGGGATTTAGTTGATTTTTAGAATAAATGCAAATGTACATGTTGGAAACTTGCTGAGCAGTCACTTACGAAGGCATCATAGATTGTAAGGGATGCACTAAAAAGGATTTGCTGCTGTGTCAGCCCAGGAAGTGGGCAGACACTGTCCTGAGTGGCATTGTAATTAAGGTCACGGTCAAGGGGGGTAGAGTGTATATATCAGGCTGGTAGATTGGGAAGAGGAGAAGTGTAGTGGGAACCATGTCCTGAAAGCATGTGAGCAGAACATTTCACAGCAGGCCTGTGGCTAGCTTTGAGGACTTGGACACCTCTAAGTGCCCCCGATGGAGCCCTGGTGGTGCAGTGGTTAAGAGCTCAGGCTGCTAACCAAAAGGTCGGTGATTCAAATCTACCAGCTGCTCCTTGGAAACGCGTTGGGGCAGTTCTACTCTGTCCTATAGGGCTGCTATGAGTCAAAATTGACTTAATGGTGTTAAATGACAACAAGTGTCCCTCGTACATAGAAAGTGGGAAATGTGAATTTATTCCCATGTGTTTCAAATCAGGTTAAAAACAAAGGTAAGGAGGAAAGTGGAGGAAAAAAGTGGAAGAGAAAGGAGAAGACAACTGTTTTATTGCTGTTATTGTTAGTTGCCGTCTGGTCCATGTGACTCAACCTTTCAGCTAGTAGTTGAGTGCTTTACCATTGGCACCACTCAGGGAGTCCTGGACAACTATAGAAAGAGGAGTCATTCCTAGCGTGGATGTAGGAAAAGCTTAACGCAGTAAATCCCACTTCGTGAGAGATCCACATGAGAAGAATGGTGTCACTAGGTTTATGGCGCATTACCTCTTCTGCCTGTATGTACGTGTGTGTATAACTAAACCCACTGCCATTGAGTCAATTTCGACTCATAGCGACCCCATAGGACTTTCAAGGCTGTAAATCTCTATGGACGCAGGCTGCCACATCTTTCTCCCGCAGAGCCACTGGTGATTTTGAGCTGCCTGCCTTTAGGTAAGTCCATCACTTTAATTGCTGCACCACCAGGGATCCTTGTGTGTGTGTGTGTGTGTGTGTGTGTATGTATTTGTTGTTGTTGTTAGGTGCTGTCGAGTTGGTTTCGACTCATAGCGACCCTATAGGACAGAGTAGAACTGCCCCACAGGGTTTCCAAGGGGCAGTTGGTGGATTTGAACTGCCGACCTTTTGGTTAGCAGCAGAGCTCTTAACCTCTACAATGCCAGGGCTCATATATATTTATATAAAATGTATAAGCAACATATTGGAAAAGGGCCTTGTTTAAATGAATATACAAAAACAAGCTGTTATATAATGTTATTATATTACCAATTTAAGAGCCAGCTTTTAGAAAGTCTTTCCACTGCAACCAAATCAATTAAAGTAGAAATCTGATTGAGGAAGTCCTGTGTGTATAACTCTTTGAGGTATTCACCCTGCCCACAGGGTCAAGTCCAGAGACTTACGGGTCGTCTCTACTTCGGCTCCAGCTTCAGCCCTTCGAGTCCCCCAGCACCTGGGTCAGTTCCTGCCATGGACTCAGCCCACCCTGGAACACTGGTGTGTTGTATCTGATTATTGTCACGGCATGAAGGAGGGGCCACATTTTATTAATGTTACTAGGACAAGCACCAAGCACAGAACACAGCACCTTGTATGCTCAACATACGTTTCTTGAATAAAGGAGGAAGGGTTTTGGAGCTGGGAAACCTTCCTGCCATGTTTCAATGACTGCGTGTATGTGACTGACCAATCCGTCTTCATACAAGGCTGGCCCTGCATCCAGTTTCTTGATCAAAGTCTTTGTAGTCTTACTCTAAGAGCTGTTTAAAAAGAATGATTAAAAAAACAGTGTCATGCTGGTGACCTCCACGTGGTTACTAACAGGTGGAGAGGAATATTATGCTCAAATTAATTACACGTGTAGTTTTCTTTCTTTTTCTTTCTCTCTCCCACTTCCTCTTTCTTTTCCCTCCCTCCTTTTTTCTTGCTTCCTCCCTCCCTTCTTTTCATAATTCCAAAGAATCATTTTTTTCTCCTCATTATTTAGAATTTGAAAAGAAGAATCAAGGTGAGTATTTTGTTTTACTTTGGTGTAACTGTGTTCTGGCCTTGAATATTGCACTGTAGCCAAGGTCATATCTGCACTCTGACAGGATTGGGTATGAATTTTGGGCCATTCGGTTTGCTGGGGGCTAGTAACACCAACCAGCATGAGCACAAATTGCAATGAGCAATTGTCCTGCTGCTTTGTATGGATAAAGACGCAATGCTGTCAGTGTCTTTTTTGATTCTGAGGTGTATGACATTCACAGTTTCAACGCCATTATCACCTTGCAGACTAGTCTGGGTTTGCTTTGGACAGAATAGCCTGGAGTGTTTAAGCATTACTCATCTGCGGAATTTTTTTTCACTCACTCGGGAGTATTTTTTACATTTAATACTCCCAAGATTCATGGTTTTATGGTTTTGAGAAAGTTCTACATATATAACACTTTGAGGTATTCACACTACCCACAGGATCAAGTCCAGGAACTCCCAAAGTCCTCTCTGCCTTGGCTCCATCTTCAGCCCCTTGAAGAGCTCTACTGAAGGGAAAAAAGGAGTGAGCCTTAATAAGCAAAGGGTTTCTAACAACCTAGGTGTCAATGCAATTCAAATGGGACTTTATTCAGTCTTGTTCTCTGGCCCAAAAGCCAAAGGTGGAGCTTTTTAGCTGTGACAAGCAAACTGTCGGTGGATTGTTTTGTTCTGTTTTAAAAGAATAGAGTCCCCAACTGCTGCTAATGTTTATGTCACTATTTTCTACTTCTGTGAGAGCTTGGAAAGCCCGTAAATATCAGAGCGTTTAGCTATTTCTGCCAGCTCTGAGATACTCGGTCCAAGAATTAAACAATCGGGAGGATTTAATACTGGAAGGAACATTTCATAGAAATATGTATGAATAACGTTAGTTTACTCCAATCTGAATTGGAACTGTGATCTCCCACATTGGTACTTAAAAAAAAAAAAAAACTTTTAATTGAAGTATGATAGACATAGAGAAAACACAGGTGTACATGTGTCCTAAACTTCTAGCCCGATGGAGTTTTGCATTGTAATTTTGTTTCTGTTATTGGGATTATTAGAAACAGAAGCTAAGTACATTCTGATTATCCATCATTAAAATGAAAAGGAAAAATGTCCTATATGTATACAGAACCTCAGTCTTTGAACTGAGGCTCATTCACAGCGAATGTCCAGTGTTTCCGGCTGGGAAACCTACGTTCGGTGCAGGAATTACTATTAGATTTCCTATTGCCTCGCGTCCTGCTTCCATTCCCGCTCCTCTGTCTAAGCCACATAACTGTTTATCCTCCCTGCGTATGGTCTTGGGATATTTCTATTTAGTAAGAAAGCAGTAACAGTGAGCATCTCTGTTTTATTAAGTTTGTCAACCAACGGAATATCTGGTCTCTTGGCCAGAATTTGTTAATCTGTTATCACAGCTCTGTCCCAGCTCCTCTTGTAGAGGCTGCTTTCCAGTACATTCCTGGGCTCTTACTTACGAATGGCGAGAATCCACTTGTTAACTCAACTGAGGGCTAATTATTGATGTAAAACCTTAACAACGCTTTTCTATATGTTTCTTTATTTTTCCAGGGAGTCTTGCTCTATGTCTACTCCCAGATCCTTCATTAAGGTTATTTATAAGCGAACAAAACAAACAAACAAAAATCAGTTCCCATCGAGTTGCTCGGACTCCTCACGGCCCCACTCGTGTCAGAGTAGAACCGTGCAGGACAGGTTTTCAGTGGCTGATTTTTTGGCGGTAGATCACCAGGCCTTTCTTTCAAGGAACCTCTGGGTGGGCTTGAACCACCAACCTTCCAGTTGGTATCAATCATTTTAACTATTTGCACCCAGGGAGTCCTTATTTATGACAGCAGCTGATCATTTCTGTACAAGCTTCAGCAGGCTATAATGTGGACGTTAAAAGGGGAAGATTTCTTTTTTAAAAGCAATAACTAGAGCAAAAATTCCCTACCATAGCCAAGGGCCTCCTGGGTCCGACGTTTTTAAAGTGTTGCCTACCAAATCATGCTAATTAAATAGCAGAGATTTCAGCTTGAGCCTGGGCTGTGTCCATGGAGAAGGTTCAGGCATATCTGGGTATGTTTGCGGATCAGAAGGCAGACTGAATCAGAATCTGGCTGCAAGTGGACTTTTCCTTTAACTGCAGGAGGAGGGAGAGGATTGCAGTGTGAAGTTCCCTAGCAAGGGGGATGGCAAATGCAAAGAAAGAGACCTTGTCTGCCTCCCACAACCTCATCCCATTCAAGGATGAGTTCTGATCCCTAGCAGGAGGTTGCTATAGAGAGAATCTAAAAACACGGAGTAAGTCCCCAAGACCATGCTAACAGCAGTCCTGTTTTGGGACTCTGTGAAAAGGGTAATATGGAGTGGGGTAAAAGACAGTCTCTTTACCTCTCTGAATCCTGCAAGACTCGGGCACAAAGAGGCTCCCATATAGTCTACGCCCATGAGGAGCAGCAGACACGCTCATGCTGGCCAGGAGATAGGATATGTCTGAAGTCCCTGGGTGGCACCAACATTTAAGCACTTGGCTGCTAACTGAAAGGTTGGTGGTTTGAATCTACCCGGAAGCACCCCAGAAGAAAGGCTTGGAGATCTACTTTCCCAAAAATCAGCCATGGAAAACCCTACGGAACATAGTTCCACTCTGACACGCATGGGCTCAAGTTGACAGCAACTGATTTGGTTTTTTAGTTTGATGGACACGGCAGTGCAGCAGGTAAGTTTGCCCAGGAGATCAGGAGGGCCCTGGGGGAAATTTTCAGCAAGTGGGGGTGCTGCATGTTGGGAGTGGAGAAGACGATTTTTGTGAACTAGCCTAAGACAGTTCAACAATGCCAGGTTCTTTTGGTAAACTTGAGTAGTGTCCAGTGCTTAACCCTCAACGGTGTCCTCCAGTGATTAAAGATATAGAAAGGCTGTCTGTTTCCTTCTGCACAACACTTTGTTGCACAGAAAGCAAGTCTCAGGCACAATTACGCCACACAAATATTTATGAGCAGGTAGAATGAAAAAAAGATCCATTCTCATAAGTTTGGGGAAGTCCCCTCCTATAAATGGAACACTGTGTAGCACACACAATTGGGTTCTCATGGCAAGTAAGCCATCTTCCTAGTCAGCTCAGGAGACAGGGACATCCTTTAAGTGGGGAACAGGACCGAACCTACTTGTCCCCCCAAAAGATATGTTCAAATCCTAACCCCTGGTACCTGTGAATATGACCTCGTTTGGAAATAGTGTTTTTGAAAATGTCATCAGTTAACACGAGGTCCTACTGCAGTACAGTTGATGATCCTTATCCAATCCGAGTGGTCCTTATAAAGGAGAAGAGACACAGAGAGAAAGACAGAAGGAAGCCGACATGTAACAACAGAGCTATGCTGCAGCTGCAAGCCCAAGACTGCCCGGCGCGACCGGAAGCCAAGAGAGACTTCAGAGAGAACGTGGCCCTGCTGATACCCAGAATTCAGACTTCTAGCCTCCAGAACTGTGAGGCAATAAATTTCCGCCACTTTAAACTACCCAGGTTGTGCTAATTTGTCACACCAGCCTCACCAGCACCAGCTGCCAAGGAGTTGACCGTAACTCATGGCGCCCCCACGTGTGTCGGAGTAGAACTGGGCTCCATAGGGTTTTCAATGGCAGATTTTCCTAAAGTAGATCACCAGGCCTTTCTTTCAAGGCACCTCTGGTAGGACTCAAACCACCAACTTTTCTGTTGGAAACCTAGGGCTTTAACCATTAGCACCACCCAGGGACTCCACAGTAGCCTTGGAAACCAACAGAACACCCCAAATCCAGAGGCCTTCTTCTACCTTATTGATGTAAGGCTGGTAGAGAGCCCCAAGATTCTTCAAGCCAACCACAAATCTTAAACACCCCTCATTTCACCCATGAAAAGTTATTTCTAACACCTATTATGCTAATTGGCGAACCCTCTGAGAGTAGGTTTAGAGAATGAGATTTGAAGCAGTTGCCTCTGGAGCGCGATCTCCTGGTAAAGTCCTTCAAGGTATAACTAATCACACCTGGCATGCGGATTTCTGATCAGGGTATTTCAAACGCTAAATAACCGCTCCTAGGGTGCAGATTAAAGCAAACTTTCACACACACCATACATCGCACAGACAACGTGCTATTCATCCTAACAGAGTGTACGTCATAGCATGTGTGGCCCTTCACGTATAATAAGGCCATCAGTCACCTCAGATCATTTCTAGAACACAAGGTAAACATACATAACCAAATAATTCCTGTATTGGTGCCATCTTTGCAGTTTGTAAGGCACTCACTCTCCCACACAAGGTTTTGTTTAATCCTCATTTTATAGACGAATAACTTGTTTTCATAACGAAGAGCTTGAGAGGTAGAAAATGTAAGTGCTTCACATGGGGCAGAGGTGGTTCAGTGGTGGAATTCTTGCCTTCCACGCACAAGCCCTGGTTTGGATTCCTGGCCAATACACCTTATGGACAGCCACCACCCGTGTTGCTGTCATTGCATGTTGCTATGATACTGAACAGGCTTCAGGGAAGCTTCCAGACTAAGATGGACTAGAAAGAAAGGCCTGGTGATCTGCTTCTGAAAATCACCCAGTGAAAACCCTGTGGATCACAAAGGTCTAATCCACAGCCGATCACAGGGATGGAGCAGAGTGTGGCAGTGCAGGTAATCCCTGCCTTACCACATATTTGAGTTAAACGAACCGCACTTATGACCCTCTGTTTTTTGTTTCGGATACCTTCTTGGTAGTAATATGTACTGCATACGACGTTACAGCGTGTAATTTGTTGATGTTATCATTCTCGGGTGCTTATTTATTCAGAACTGCCTTACGACAGGGACGGCTGCAAACCAAAAAGTCAGCAGTTCAAATTCATCAGCCGCTTCTTGGAAACCCTATGGGGCAGCTCTACTCTGTCCTATAGAGTCGCTATGAGTCAGAATGGACTTGACGGCAATGAGTTTGTTTTTTTGTTGTTGTTTTTGACTTATGATGGAGTCGTTGTAGTGGAGCCCTGTCATAAGTCAGGGAAGGACCACCTGTATTTCATTCCCTTGCACATAGGATCTCTGTGAGTCAGAGGCCAACTTGAGGGCAGCTAAGAACAAGAAAGTGCTTTACACAGCCTCCTGAGGAGGGAACTCAATAATTTATACATCATTCATTCTATTAGTATTTATTGACAGCTTATCATGGGCCAGACATTAGGCTAGGGGCTGGCAATGCAGTGATGAGCACATGTACTAGTCATCTATCGTCGGATAACAAATTAACCCAAACGTAGCAGCTTAACACAACAAACACAGTCTCTGTGGATCAGGAATCTGGGTGTGCCTCAGCTGGGTGCACCTGGCTCAAAATCTCTCAGCAGGTTCAGGCAGCTGAGACTATGGTCATCCCAAATCTCAAACAGAACTGAGAGATCTGCTTCCAAGCTCACGTGAGTGGACGTCTCTCCACAGGGCCATCTCACGACATGGCAGGTGGCTTCCACAAGAAGGCGAGATCCCAGAGAGAGTGCCCAAGAGGGCACAGCAGACAGGAGCCACAGTCCTTTTATTACTTAATCTCAGAAATGACATTACCATATGCTATGTGTCAGAGTGGGTGAATAAGTTCAACCCTCATTCAAGAGGAAATAATTATACAAGAACATGAGTACCAGGTGTGAGGATCACTGGGGTCCATCTCAGAGGCTGTCCACCAGAGCAAATCATACCCTGATCCACCCTCAAGGTGCTTACAATATGCTGATAGAGACAGCTATTAATATGATAGTTACACTTGTAATTACACGTATTTAGGTAATTCAGTTACAAGTACTTGTAATTAATTACACATATTTAATTAATAATGTTGGTTTATGTGCTGTAAAGGAGAGGTATAGTATGATATAAGACTCACAGAGGCGTAAGGAAGGTATAGCAGGTAGGGTGTGGGGCCCTGAGCACCACCTGAGGTGGGATGCCTATGAGCAGTTTCTATTGGCCTGCAGTTTCCAACGTCAGCTATGAGATCATTCATCCATTTAATACTAATTGCCCTTTTCTGTAGACACACACACACCTGTCGCCGTCAGTTAGCAGCCGTAGCTCTTAACCACTATGCCACCAGGGTTTTCTTTCTGTAGTTAGTACCCTGTATAGACAAGAGGGGCCTAAGACAGCCTGTAGGGTGAAGGAAAGGTCTCTCTGAGGAAGTGATATTTGAATGAAATATGGACAGTCAGTAGGGGTTACCAAAGAGGAGGCAGGAAGGAAGAGGAGGAGTAGAGTCTGTGCAAGGGCCCCAAAGTGGGAAGAAACTTGGCTTTTTCAGGAGCTAAGAGAAGGTCATAGTGTTCATACAACTACATACTTGGCTCTGGGTAGCATCCCAAACCCAAACCCACTACTGTTGAGTTGATTCCGACTCATAGCAACCCTTAGGACACAGTAGAACTGCCCTATAGAGTTTCCATGGCTGTAGTCTTTAAGGAAGCAGACTGCCACATCTTTCTCTAGACAGGAGCAGCTGGTGGATTTGAACCACTGACCTTTCAATTAGCAGCTGAGCACTCAACCACTGTATCACCAGGGCTCCTCTGGGTAGCATAGAAGTTATTTTTGTCTCTTGGAACACCACATAAACAAGAAATCCAGGACTGGTATAATTGTTCTGCTTTAAGTCCAAGGCTCTGCATTCTTCTGTCTTGTTGTTCTTCTATTGCTAGGGTAGAATCCTCATCCCCAGAGTCTACAATGGCCAACCACTACAGAGGCGGATCAGCTAATGAGCAAGGTAAGCACGGGCTTACTTGTGCTTACTTGCTAATCTGTAGTGAAGAATTTCACATGGGTTTCACTTTGGTGTGGTGTGGTGAAACCCATGTGAAGTTGTTCACTACAGATTTGTAAGTAAGCACAAATAAGCCTGTGCTTACCTTGCTATTGGCTAATCCACCCCTGAGCCACCACATCTGGGTTCTAAGGAGCAGGGCTGGGAATGGAACAGAGAAGAAAGGAGGCCATGCCCTTTCCCTTTCAGGGTGTGACCTAGGGTTGCACACTGGCCAGTATTAGATCACATAGCCACACATCACTTCATCGGAGACCAGAAATGTGGTCTTTATTTTGGGGAGTCATGCGTCTGCATAAAAACTGGAGACTCAGTTATTATGAGAGCATAATAATACTCTCTGCTTCGGGCTGTTCTTTGGCCCTCCAAAGAGCTACGTATTCCCTTCTTTCGCATAGAACACACTCACTCCACTCCTCCAGAGGTAAAATACCAGTCTTATATGGATACTGAATCTAGCTTAAAGTCCGGAATCTCTGGGTGATGCTGAGTTTCCTTCATCAGGTCCGTACGTGGAACTTCATTTCTGGTGGGCCTGAACTCAAAGACAAATGATGTGTTCTGGACACATCCATTATATACAATGGAGGAGAAGGAATGGAGTAACTATGATAACATCTCCTCCAATTTGGACAGAGAAAGAGTGGAAATTTACAGAGCTCCCTCATCAACAGAATTTTTTAAGAGCTTGGCTGCTAACTGAAAGGTCAGCAGTTCAAATCCACCAGCTGCTCCTTGGAAACCCTATGGGCAGTTCTATTCTGTCATGTATGGTCACTATGAGTCAGAACCGACTCCATGGCAATGGTTTTTTTTTTTTTTCGGTTTGCCCTGGCTGTGCAGTAAGGTGTGCGTGTGTGTAAGGGGTGTGTATAAGGTAAGTGTGTGTGTGTAAGGGGTGTGTGTGTAAGGTAAGTGTGTGGGTGTGGGGGAGAGGTTCACTTGGCAGCCCCTAGTTCTGCTCTCTGGGAGGAACTCCCTTGTACATTGTCTTCTGTGTTTTCACACTTTGCCCTCTGGACTTTATCCATTATCCTCCATGGCAACATCTGTGATGAGCATTGGCAAGTATGTCCTTCTTGGGAACTGTTCAGCTTTCACAGGCCACTTCCTGGCAGTGCTGTTCCGGGGCCCAGGGGTGGCTTTAGGGGTTGAATGGTCACAGGCTTTGGCAGGCCAAACATGTGACTTCTTTGGCAATATCATTACCTCAAAAACTCAGTCCTTTTCTGGCCTGTTTGCTTCTGGTCAGTGCCATGAGCAAGAAACTTCAGCCAATTATCGATAGTTTCTAAGCCGGAAGACTTTGATTATTTATTCACTGGCTCTATGCTCTCTATCCATTTCTCCTTCTCTCAACTTAATGGCATCCACTTGAGACCCTCTGAAACAATAGGTTTCTGTGAAAGGTCACACTTCTGATCTGATGGTTGACACTGGGCTGACTTTCTCTCTCTCATTGCCTGGCAAAAACAACCAACCAACCAACATGTAAATAAAACCAAACAAAAAACTCCCACTTAACCAGAAAAAAAACCCCAGGGACGCCTGAAAAAGACTTTGGGCCACAGTCTTACCTTCTGCTAAACCTGTAGCTTCACTTAAAACGGCTTCACTTGGGGTTACCGATGCACTGGGCTTTTAAAATTGTCTCTCAGTCAACCTAGATTTTATGCTGCAGACATTGAGCCCTGCCCTTTGCAGAACAAAATTCCCTTCCATCACTTCTTGCCACCTGACTCTCTCTACCTGAATTCATCTCTCTCATTGAGGCCTATACTAAAAACAGCAAAATGCAGCCAATACTCATCATGATTCTCAATTTTTTCCAACCATTTTCCCCTGGAACTGAGATTCAGTCAGCATATGGTCTGACTCCCAGCTTATTGCAGAAGATAGCTAGTTTTACCAAATGTTTTGTCATGTCATAAAACGGGTCACTGACCCTCCAGTCTGCAATTTCTGAGTCCTTGAAACCGGCTTCCATTGGAAAGCCAATGCCACATATTTTAGGCACTTCTGGTACCAATTCTATTTTATTTGGATACGCTGTACTTCTAATTAAAAAAAGAAAAAACCTGTTGCCATCCAGTCAATTCTGACTGATAGTGACCCTATAGGACAGAGTAGAAGTGCCCCATAGGGTTTCCAAAGAGTGGCTGGTGGATTTGAACTGCCGACCTTTTGGTTAGCAGCCTGAGCTCTTAACCACTATGCCTCTGGGGCTCCGTACTTCTAATGGGCACCCAAAATAAAAGTGACTTAAATTAGACAGGCATTTATTGCTCACTCATGCACCTGTCCATAAGTAGGTGATCCAAGGATGTTGTGTGGCTCTGCTCCATTAGGTCATTCACAAATGTCTTGCCATCTCTAAGGTGTTCGTCTTGACTACATGGCACAAGAAGGCTCACTTCTGTATCCATGTTCTGTCTGATTATGAAATACTGCCACTACCAACTACACTACCCCCTAGTTCCATAAACCAGTGCCCTGATTATTTCCAGTTTGTAAAGGGAGATGTTTTCTACACATCTTCCTTTACGAATCTAGGGTATCGTGAATATAATCCTGTGTGTGTACTAAGTGCGGGACACTTTTTATAAAGCATTGACAATTACAGACACAGCTCACTTTGGGGCTGCAAAGATATTTTTAGTCAAACATTTTTAAGTGTACACAGTGAGCATACTACTTCGGTTCTATTATGAAGCACTTTGGTAAGAAAGTAATCTTTGGTCTACTTTGGCTCAGTCTGGGTTTCATGCTTTCAGTTTGTACTTATGCCTACAAGTAGTTAGCGGAACTGGGAAACCAACTTCTCTACCAGCCCTTCCATTTGGTAGGTATTTTTGGATATCACTTGTGCTTGAGAAAGGTAATCTTTATGTCTTCATCAGAGAACGGTTTTGGTGATTTACATACCAGATCACTGTGAGAAAAACCTTCTGTAAGAATGGATACAAAATTGAATGGGGGTTGGAAGGATGTGCTGGGGAGATTAGAAATAGAGATAGGAAAGGGGTAGGTGAGAATGCCCACAGTTTTCTCTGGCTCCCCTGGACTCGTGCCCCCTATTCTAACCATCAAAATAGAAGCAGAAGAGGATGCAGAGGACAACGCTGTACCAACCTGTGATGGTTAGTGTTATGTGTCAACTTGGCTAGGCTATGATTCTCAGTGGCTTGGCAAATACTGTTTCCTTAATGTAATACAATGTAATTGCTTTCCATGATCTGATGTAATCAGCCAGTCAGTTGAAAGGGGAGTCTCCTCGGGGGCATGGCTTGCCTCGAGTATATAAATGGATGTCCTGGAAAAGCTCATTCTCTCTCAACCCTGAACTCTTCTCATCACCTGACCTCCAGTTCCTGGGATGTAAGTCTGCGAAGTCTCCAGCCTGCCACCTGACTGCAGATTTTGGATTTGCCAGCCCTGACAACCCCATGAGCCAGGAGAGGCCTCCTGCTTGCTGCCTGACCTATGGTTTTGGGAATTGTGTGAACCCCACAATTGCACGAGCCATTTCCTTGAAGTAAATCTCTCTCTCTCTTTCTATACATATACATTGTTATCATTGTTGTTGTTAGGTGCTGTCCAGTCAGTTCTGACTCATAGAGACTCTATGTACAACAGAACAAAACAGTGCCCAGTCCTGCGCCATCCTCACAATTACTAATATGCTTAAGCCCATTGTTGCAGCCACCGTGTCAATCCATCTTGTGGAGGGTCTTCCTCTTTTTCACTGACCCTCTGCTTTACTAAGCATGATGTCTTTCTCCAGGGACTGATCCCTCCTGATAATATGTCCAAAGTATGTGAGATGAAGTCTTGTCGTCCTTGCTTCTAATGAGCATTCTGGCTGTACTTCTTCTAAGACAGATTTGTTTGTTCTTTTGGAAGTCCATGGTATGTTCAATATTCTCCAACGCCATAATTCAAAGGCATCAGTTCTTCATCAGTCTTCCTTATTCATTGTCCAGCCTTCACATGCATATGAGACTATTGAAAATACCACGGCTTGGGTCAGGCGCACCTTATATATTTAAAATCAGTCTTACTGGTTTTGCTCCTCTAGAGAACCCAGACTAAAACACAACAAAACAGACTCTCACTAGAATGTGCAGAACTGGGAGCTATGGCTGTGAGCCATGCAGAACCCAGAGAAGGCTTAGGGGAGAAGTCCTCATATCCAGAAATAATTTTAAAATGGTAAAAAGTAAGACCACAAAGAAATGCTAAATGATTCATAATTATTTAGCCTAGAGTTAAAATTAAGGAGAAAAGACCATTAATTTTCCTCTGACTTAGAAGCGCAGTTTCTGGCAGCAGTTCTGAACGTCTACTCTGACAGAGCAGAGAAAATTCACTCAGCCACGAAGGGTTTAGACTCTGAGGTAAAATTTCCTGATGGGAGCTTTTGTTTATTTGTTTTAAAAACCATTTGAGACTAGGTTGGGAATGCATCTTTTTTTGGTGGCTTTTTAAAAGAAACACAGAAACATAGAGATGGAGGGGAAAGACAGCAAGAAATCACATTTAACTATCTAACAAATACTAACACGATTTTAGTTTTATTATTATTATTATTTTCATGAATTGAGTGAAGGAGTCAGGGGAGGGGAGCAAAAAGCCAAAGTATTTTGACTTTTCCCACCCTACCCTAGGCAAAAGATAATATAATATTCACAACCCAAACAGAAGTAAAAAATTGGAGCAGACAAAAGAAAGGAAGAAAGAAAAGGAAGGAAGGAAGGAAGGAAGGAAGGAAGGAAGGAAGGAAGGAAGGAAGGAAGGAAGGAAGGAAGGAAGGAAGGAAGGAAGGAAGGAAGGAAGGAAGGAAGGAAGGAAGGAAGGAAGGAAGGAAGGAAGGAAGGAAGGAAGGAAGGAAGGAAGGAAGGAAGGAAGGAAGGAAGGAAGGAAAAAGAAAGGAAGGAAGGAAGGAAAGAAAAAGAAAGGAAGGAAGGAAGAAAAAGAAAGAAAGAAAGAAATCCGGTGAAGAAAATGTTGCACAGAGAGGTGCAGTAACATCGCCCAGGGCACAAAGCTCACCAATCCAGGCAAGGTCCAACCTCAGGCCTGACTGGCTCCAAACCATGTGGTGCTGTGTGATTCCCGCAGCACAGACGCGTTAGGGTGTATGGGGGTCAGCGATGAGGCCTGGGGACCCACCACCCTCTGGCAGCCCAGCATGTCCCTAAGAGACCTTTAGGCTGGCCAGGTGCTTCTCCATGCTGCAAACGTGGCGCTTTCAGGCACACGACACAGCGTCTCAGAGTTCTACTATGCTGTGCTGGTTGAGGTGAAAAGTGCATTTTTTCTGACATGTTAATGTCTATTATTGTAAGAGATGAAGTAAAATACATACCAGTGCACAGTAAAAAACCAAGTACCACAAATAGAAAATAGAAAGAAAATCTGCCTTTCCTTTCCTGGCGTGTCCCTTTCCACACAGAAAATCACTATTAATAGTCCTGCGTATGTCCTTCCAGAAAAGTTTCCTAAGCATATAACCAGGTCCTTTCTCAGGACGGAGCTTCTGCCAAAATATCTTAATCCAAACAGTGATCAATATCGTCAGAGTCTGAGCCACAATAATCATGTGGAAATAATTTGTGTGTGTGTTTTCATTATTTTTTAAAAAACACTTCACTGATAACTTACATTGAAACCAAGAAGCCAAACACTTTGCCATGGAGTCAACTCCCATTCACGGTGACCCTGTGGGTTAGAACTGCTCCGTTGGGTTTCCTTGGCTGTAATCTTGACTCAAGCAGATAGCCAGGCCTTTCTACTGCAGCACTGCTGGGGGGCTTCCAACAGCCAACCTTTAGGTTAGTAGTCGAGTGTAAACCATTTTTGTCACCCAGGCATCTTATTAATCATATTAGCCAAAGCTTATTAGTAAATTGTTTTGGTTAGCATGGTGACAACTACTTTATATATGTATTACTTAATCTTCACGAGAGCCTTATGAAGTAGGTATTATCATCATTTTCCAGATAAGACCCTTCAGAAGAGAAGCCTCCTGAAGTCTTACAGTACTAAGGAATGAACCAGGAACTGAACCTGGGCAGTGTGACTTCAGATCTTGCCTTGTTAGCCACAACCATAGATTGCCATTCATTCCAGAAATGACACAGACACTTAAGAAAAACAGGGAAAAGAAGAGCAACACCACTCGGAGACCACCTGCCCAGATGAAATTCATGTTCGCCTTTATTTTGAACTGTTTTCCTTACAGTGCCTTTATTTCCTGAACTCAAAATCTAGACATAGAATTCGGTAACTGATGTAGTTGTCTGATTTGTGAGTGTTTACTTACATGAAAAGTTCTAAAACAGGAAAGGAATTCAGTCCCTGTTGATTACATAACAAATGTTGGGTGCTGCCGAGTTGATTTTTGACTGAGAGTGACCCCAGGTGACGGAGTAGAGCTGCCCCATAGGGTATTCTAGGCTGTAGCCTTTCTGAAAGCAGATCACCAGGTCTCTGTCCCATAGAGCCACTGGGTGAGTTTGAACTATCCACAGTTGCACCACCAGGGCTCCTTATAACTCACCTGAAAGGGCTGTCCTGAAAAATTCAGTACTTGCCGTTACAGTAATTAAGGGGAGGGGAGGGCAGCGAAGTTATGTAATTGCATGTGGCTGTCCCATAGATGCAGCCCTAGCAGGGACCCCAGAATGGTGAGAAGAGGTGGTCAGACAAGCAGTCAGAACCGTGGCAGCCTGTAAGGCTGCTGGACGCTGGCCGGCAGAGCCTTTCCCTGCAGCCCTGACAGATGGCTGACCTGTACCATCACCAAAAGGCCAGGAACAGTGGCTGGGTGACACAGATGTCAACCACCACACCTCCTGTCTTAGACTGACACAGAACCACAGGACTCTGACAGACCCAATAATATTTTGGGTCGCTATGAAATACAAGCCCATTGCTGTCAATTCCAGCTGATGGCCACCCTATCCGACAGAGTAGAAATGCCCCATAGGGTTTCCAAGGAACGGCTGGTGGATTCGAACTGCTGGCCTTTTGGTGAGCAGCTGAACACTTAACCACTGCACCACCAGGGCTCCATGAAATATAAGGAGAAGGATATTTGCTACACCTGAATATCATTGTATTTATAATTCAATCGGTGTTCAGGAGAGGAGAACCAACTACAGAAATTGATTTATATACTGTCTAGCTGGGTATAGATATTTGTTTTTATTAATTATGAAGAAAACGAGTCACAATAGCCTTCTCACATTGGCCTTATAGATGTTATTATTTTTAAAATGTATTTAAGGAAAACTGCCTGAAAAGTGTGTTACAAATAGCACTCTAAGAAAGCTGCTAAGCAATACATATTTCGTACCACTCCTGAATGCGGTCAGATATAAAGAGCAACACAGACATATACGAGCTATTCTCACAGAAAAAAAAAAAAAAAGTAATTAATTGATGTTATACACAAAGGACATCTCTCTGTTTTTTTTTTTTCTTTTGGTAACCAGCCCAGCTTTAATCAAACGTAATTGCTCTCACCACTAGGCTGCTCGTAAGCTCTGCATTTTAGACAGTGATTATGTCCTGATACAGTAATCTATCACTTTCATTATTTTAGTCATTTGGGTGTGTAAGTTTGTATTTAATTCAGACAACAAACTAGGCAGTTTCCCCTGTTACTTTCTTTCAAAGGGTGCATTTTTAAGGCAGAATTGGGATGATTTTGATTTCATTCATCTGCTTTTCTTAGGAAAACAGGAGTATGTTGTTTTTTCTCTTGCTGTCGACTAGGTAAACCTGATGACATCACATGAGTGAGGAGCTGGATTTGTTACCAATTCATCGGGATTTTACCAGCCAACCTCAGTAGGACTGCGTTTCCCACCTCGTTCTAATGAGCTGAAGCTTGCTGAAATTCCCCTAGTGGATTACCAGGAGTCCATCCCTTATCTCGTCCAGAATTTGTAGCTTTCTTCCCCCCCCCAGGCAGACACTGGAACCGTCGCCTGACTCACTAGACTCCAGTAGACTATTTACTTGATACTGGCCCTTTGTGTATCTGAGTGAATTTCAAAACTCAAATGCAAAAGCCTTCCCAGAGCTTCTGATGGGACTGCATTAGATGCTCCTTGCCCGTGGATGGCAACGCTATTTTGTTTTCTGATCTCTTATGCACGCAGGAAGAAATGCTTTGCATCCCGAACAAAATAAGTTTCCTTGAATGTAAGACAAATGGTACTGCTCTTTATTTCTTTTCTAATTTGCACTAGGAAACTCTGGTGGCGTAGTGGTTAAGTGCTACGGCTGCTAACCAAACGGTTGGCGGTTCGAATCTGCCAGGTGCTCCTTGGAAGTTCTATGGGGCAGTTCTACTCTGTCCTATAGGGTCGCTATGAGTCGGAATCGACTCGACAGCACTGGGTTTGGTTTTGGTTTGGTTAATTTGCACTGTGGTGTGTGTCTTGGTCATCTAGTGCTGCTATAACAGAAATACCACAAGTGGATGGCTTTAACAAAGAGAAGTTTATTCTCGCATAGTCCAGTAGGCTAGAAGTCTGAATTCAGGGCACCGGCTCCAGGGGAAGGTTTTCTCTCTTTGTCAGCTCTGGAGGAAGGTCCTTTTCATCAGTCTTCCACCGGTCTGGGAGCATCTCAGCTCAGGAACCTCAGGTCCAAAGGACAGGCTGTGCTCCAGGCACTGATTTCTTGGTGGTATGAGGTCCCCATGTCTCTCTGCTTACTTCTCTCTTTTATATCTCAAAAGATATTGGGTTTAGACACTATCTAATCTTGTAGACCTCATCGATGTAACTGCTGCTAATCCATCGCATTACATCATTGTTGTTGTTGTTGTTAGGTGCCATCAAGTCGGTTCTGACTCATAGCGACCCTACGCACAACAGAACGAAACATTGCCCTGTCCTGAGCCATCCTCACAATTGTTGTTATGCTTGAGCTTATTGTTGCAGCCACTGTGTCAATCCACATCACTGAGGGTCTTCCTCTTTTCTGCTGACCCTGTACTCTGCCAAGCATGATGTCCTTCTCCAGGGACTGACCCCTCCTGACAACATGTCCAGAGTATGTAAGACGCAGTCTCGCCATCCTTGCTTCTAAGGAACATTCTGGTTGTACTTCTTCTAAGACAGATTTGTTTGTTCTTTTGGCAGTCCATGGTATATTCAATATTTTTCCCCAACACCACAATTCAAAGGCTTCAATTCTTCTTCGGTCTTCCTTATTCATTGTCCAGCTTTCACATGCATATGATGTGATTGAAAATACCATGGCTTGAGCCAGGCGCACCTTAGTCTTCAAGATGACATTTTTGCTCTTCAACACTTTGAAGAGGTCCTTTGCAGCAGATTTACCCAATGCAATGCATCTTCTGGTTTCTTGACTGCTCCTTCCATGGCTGTTGATTGTGGATCCAAGTAAAATGAAATCCTTGACAACTTCAATCTTTTCTCCGTTGATCATGTTGCTCATTGGCCCAGTTGTGAGGATTTTTGTTTTCTTTATGTTGAGGTGCAATCCATACTGAAGGCTGTGGTCTTTGATCTTTATTAGTAAGTGCTTCAGGTCCTCTTCACTTTCAGCAAGCAAGGTTGTGTCATCTGCATAACACAGGTTGTTAATGAGTCTTCCTCCAATCCTGGTGCCCCGTTCTTCTTCATATAGTCCAGCTTCTCATATTATTTGCTCAGCATACAGACTGAATAGGTATGGTGAAAGAATACAATTCTGACACACACCTTTCCTGACTTTAAACCAATCATTACATCATAGTGATAGGACTTACAACATATAGGAAAATCACATAAAATGGTGGGCACGATACCTAGAATCATGGCCCAGCTAAGTTGACAGATATTTTCTGGGGACTCAGTTCAATCCATGACAGTGTTTTTGTCCAATTCCTAGGCCAAAAATTGCCGTGAGTCAATTCCGACTTATAGCGACCCGGTACAGACAGAGTGGAACTGCCCTGTAGGGTTTCCAAGGAGTGGCTGGTGGATTCGAACTGCCAACCTTTTGGTTAGCAGCCAAACGCTTAACCATTGGGCCACCAGGCTCCATTCCTAGGCCAGAGAGTTTAAATGAAAAAATGGAATTAAAAATCCTATCCATACTTATAAAAAATTAAAACAATCAAGTGATTCCTTTGGTAAACATTGGCTTAATAGCCCTCATAGAAGAAAAAAAATCTTTCAATTAAAGTTGGGACTACATCATCTGACGGCTAGCTATGCTGTTACCCTTTTCGAAATCTACTTAAAATTAGATGGAAACATTGAAAAAAATTTACATTTAAAGCTACTCATTTTCCTCATTAGTCCATTTTTATTACGCTTTCTTATTGAATATGCATAATATAGAGTTGAACTAGCTCAGTGTCCACACTGTTTTATGCACTCCGTCCTATCTTTCTTTCCCAGGTAAAGTTTTTGTTGAAGTCACGGGACTTCTGCCTAAGCAAAAAGTTACCAGCAATTTGACATTTATTGGGAAACTTCTGTGATCATACATATTTAGTGAGCATAGGACTCATGTTGAAGAACAAGGAAAAGAAGATAGAAGACATATTCCTGTCCTGAAGAAATTCAAAATCCACAAAATAATGTGTGTATGTGTACACACACACACACACAGAGCCCTTATTCAAGATACATAGGTAGATACAGTAAAAACAGAAAAACTGAGTATTTAAGAACCAGGAGGGTTCTGAAAGAAAAGGGACCAGATTTACACTGGAGTTAATTTGGGGAGTTTCCAGAAACATAGTGAAGTGAGCAATAACATAACTTGTCATCAGATAAAGTAGTCCCACCTTCTATTTAAGAATTTGTATTCCACAGGGTTATTTAACCAATGCATATCAGTACTTTACTAGTTTTCACTTAGAGGAAAATTTAATAAATTGTTTTTGGAAGAGATAAGAGATTGCAGGTTTGAGAAAGTTCCAGGGTGACAGATGATAAAAGAACAAGTTTTCAGATGAGAGCCGGCAAGGCAAGAGCAAAGGGAAGTCGAGAGAGGTGAAAACAGGTTATCTGCCTGTATTAAACCAAAACCCACTACCATCCCGAGTCGATGCCGACTCATAGCAACCCTATAGGCCAGGGTAGAACTGCCTGATAGGGTCTCCAAGGCTGTAATCTTTATGGAAACAGACAGTCACATCTCTCTTCCACTGATCAGCTGGTATATTTGAACCACCAACCTTTTGGCTAGCAGCCAAGCTCTTAACCACTGTGCTACCAGGACTCCCTTCTGTCTGTACGGAACTAGTGACAAACAAGACAGGCAATACCATGAGGATAAGTGATGGAGAAGGGAAAACCCAAAAACCAAACCCGTTGCTGTCAAGTCTATTCTGACTGATAGCGACCCTATAGGACAGAGTAGAACTGCCCCATAGGGTTTCCAAGGAGCACCTGATAGATTCAAACTGCCTGCCTTTTGCTTAACAGCTGTAGCTCTTAACCACTACGCCACCAGGGTTTCCTGGAGAAGGGAAGGGCTTTTAAAATCAGGTGGAATTGCTCCAACGGGCAATAGAGCATTATGGGTATCGCTGATATTTTAATGTTCTGATTAATCTCACTTTACATATGTTCTTGTTTAAACCACTTTAAACCAATCACCCAAACCAAAGATTAGTAAAAGTGAAACATAGTATAATAATAACATGTTCAGCCTCTGCCTGCGGAATTTCAAAGCATGTCAATTTAGTGGAAAAAGAAAAATATGGTCATTTGACATGTATGGAAAAAAACCTTAAGCAATTACAGTATTTAAATTTTTAGTTTCCATCCCCTTTGTTAGTGAATAAGGAGCCCTGGTGGTGCAGTGGTTAAGCACCCGGCTGTTGGAAGTTACCGTATTGCCTAAGATGGCAGTAACCTGGGGACAGCCCTGCTTTTAAATGTGTAGAACGTTTTTCAGTTGTCATTTGTTGACTCCAATTGAGGGTGACCCTGTGTGTGTCAGAGTAGAACTGTGCTCCATTGGGTTTTCAGTGGCTGATTTTTCAAAAAGAGTTCTCCAGGTCATTCTTCTGAGGAGCCCCTGGGTGGACTTGAAACTTCAGTCGTTCGGTTAGCAGCCCAGTGTGTTAAGCATTTGCATCAGCCAGGTAGCAAACCGTTAGAGCAAGCGGTGCCTCAGTTCCGTAACCGGGACACGCTGACTCTGTTTCCAACGACTGATGTGAACAAGAAAAGCTGAATCACACCATGACGATATGATCACGTTCCCAATTAATGTGCTTAATGTATAGCCTTTCTGTCACTTGTGATGCACGTATCCGGTACTCAGTAAATGTTTTTCAAATTAAAGAGATTAATTTGCCTCTTTACGATGTGATTTGTACTTCATGCAAAAAGAACTTCAGTAATACATCAATTTAACCAAGATAGTTAATGGGTGAGAGACTCACCCTTCAAACCGTATCGAGAGCAAAGGCAGAAGTTTGGAGCTGCACAAGCAAGTCGGCTAAGGAACCAACCATCAAAAAAAAAAAAAAAAAAACACTAGTGCCAGCGACTAGATTAAATACTTCTGTGTGTTGTATTTTTTCCCCATTTCCTGTTAAAAGACTGGTTCTGCAGTAGCTAAACAGGGTGTTGTAAGCAATATCTGCCTTTCGTAAAAATTAAAGAATTATAAGCGAAAAGATAGATGGATGTGGTTAGAGTTTTGAGAACCCAATTTACAAGTATCCACTAAAAGTTTTCAGCTATAAAACACTGCTATCCATATTGATTTTTATTGTGTTCGTGTAAAGTTTTGTGGGAAGAGAGAGAGAGATTATTTACAACCTAGAAAAAACAGCGCTGCAGCTGGAGACTTTTCTTGCAGTCACAATGTATGTCAGATAGTACTTTGGCTGTGAAACAAATGTGTCCTTTAGAACTTACATAAGGCAGAGTAAATAAAGCTTGAGCAGCTGAAGCAACTGTCATACAAAAAGTAGACGAAAATCGTGTGTCCTGCACAGACAGCTCAAATGCTTTGAACGTTCTACTACTTTTACTAGATGATGTTGTTGTTAGCTGCTCTTGGGTCAGCCCCCAAGGAACTGGATGGGCTGGTCCCGTGCAGCCCCGTGACTGCTAGCAGGGCCGACTATTGGGATCCATAGGGTTTTCACTGGCTGATTCTCCAAAGTAGATTGCCAGATCTTTCTTCCTAGTCCGCCTTAGTCTTGGAGTTCTGCTGAAACCTGTGCAGGGACAGATTACCCAGTAAGCAAGGTATGCACGGGTTAACCTGTGCTTGTTTACTGAGCTATACGGCACAGATTGTGCGTCACAGACCAGTAAGTAAACACAAGTAAGCCGGTGTGTATCTTGCTTGCTGGTTGAGCCACCCCTACCGTTCAGCATCATAGCGACACGCAAGCCTCCTCTGACGGACGGGTGAGGGAATTGAACCAAGGTTGCCCACGTGGAAGGTGAAAATTCTACCACCGAACCACCAATGCCCTTGCTTAATACCGTTATTGTTGTTTGTTGTTGTTGAGTTGATTCTGACTCATGGTGACCGCGTGTGTTACAGTGTAGAACTGTTCCAGAGGGCTTTCTTAGCTGTAATCTTTATGGAAACAGATCCCCAGGACCTTTCTTCTTCAGTACTTCTGGGTGGGTTCGAACTGCCAACCTTTAGGGTTGGCAGTTGAGCGCAAACCTTTTGTGCCACTAGATAATGGAAGATGTTACAGTAACAAAGTATAAGGCAGGCATGGCAGTTAACGTTTCCTGGAATTAGGGAACAGCAAGAACGGAAGCCTGTGCGCTCACCTTGGCCCTGGACAGCCTTTTTGGGGGAAAATGCAGGGAGGACACCTGTGTTGTAAAACAGCCACTGTCTTTTCTGAAAGGTCTTTGCTTCTGTCGTCCCCACCGATTGGGACTGTGTTGAGCAATATTTTTTGAAAGTTGTATCACTAAACAGGTCTTGAATATGAATGCGAAGATTTTAACCTTCATAAGCCTTTCCAGGACATGATAATTTGGCCATCTATTTCAGCTTTGTCCAGAAATAGACCAGCTTTTACTGAGCCATTAGGTTATCCCAACCCCGAGGAGGAATACGGAGTACGTGGGTGGCGCAAACACACTTGGCTGCTAACCAAAATGTTGGAAGTTTGAGTCCACCTAGAGGTGCCTTGGAAGAAAGACCTGGAGAACTAATCCTAAAAAAATCAGCCACTGAAAACCCTATGGAGCAGTCCTTCTCTAGAACACATGGAGTCTCCATGAGTTGGGAACGATTCAACGGCGATGGGTTTTATAAAGACTTTAAAGTCTTTACCTTCAGGAAGCTTACAGGCTACTTAGAAAGCTCACACACACACACACACACACACACCCATAAGGAGATAATAAATCCATTTTCTAGGCGGTAAATCAGTTCCACGTGAGCAGTATGGAGTGCTCACTTCCCTAGGAGCCCCCAGAAAAGGGAGCACTTTCTTCCAACTACAGCGACCAGGGCATTTGGTGATAATGGAGGATGTGTGGCACCAAGGTGGATATTATGGGGTGGGAGGGAGCCTAGGAGATGACCCAGCACTGGCTCTGGGGATGGAAACAATCATTTGTCCTCCAAATTTGCTTGTGTGTGAGACACAGACTGTCTGAGAACAGCTAGCCGGTCAGCCCTGTACTGACTGCTTCAGCCTGGCAGTGTTTGTGTGAAGGGAACCTTCCTTCACCCTCTTGCCCCACTTAATTGTCTGCTAAAATTACAATACACGCCTCGTCAAATGGTGCTCATGGGGAGAAGGAGAGAACCAGGCCAAGATGAAATTTTCCCAAAAGGTTTCTTCTATGTAATCTCAATCTAGCTTTTTATAAACTGACTTGCAAATAGGCCTAACTTTAAATATCTCATTAGGTCTGCCTTGGCTGTTTGTAGGGGCAGGCAACCATCATGGTATTATTATTTTTTTAATCTTCTTTTTCTATCTTTCCAATAGCATCTGGACAATCTTTCAATTCTTGTCTGGTGATAATGAAAGCATTAAAAAAAATGTACCAGAACCCTTTTTGCTTATCTCTGTGCCATTTGGAACATATGTGAGTAAATTGAACACCACTTGCTCGTTGGTTTTCTTTCTTTTCTCTCTCCTCTTGTTTTTAAAAACCCTGTTTGAATTCAGTCTTTCAAAGAGCTAGGCATCTGAGTTAAGTATGGTGCTGGAGGTACTCTCCACATGGTCCTGATCTAGACAAGCAGCCACAATCTACCCCGTGCATTTTTGTGGCTTAAGTCACCTAGAGTCTGGGGTCTTTCCTTTTTGATAGGCTCCAAGTTGATACTACAGCAATGAAAGGCCATTCCAGTCTGGGTGTATCACAAATATTTTGTAGATGACCAGGGGGAATCCACCTCTGCTGTTGGGACTAGTAGCTAAAATATCTCAGAGTGTTTGACATGGATCAAAGAACATCTTTCCCTTTCTTGGAAGCTATGTTCCCAGTCTTTTCCAGCCATGGGGTAAGCGAGAATAGAGGAACTCTGTCATATCCCAAGAGAGGCTTCCTGGAAGAGATGGGGAAGACTTTTCCAGAAGGGGCTTGCTCCGAAGCATAAAAGGTTCAGCCTCCGGCCTATCATTCAAAAAAAAGTTTTAAAAGCCTTTTTAAGGAAACAATTTAAACCCGGCTGCACTTATCGATCAGTGATTTGATTTCGCTTTGTTATGAGGGATTTGTAATCTGCTTTTAAATGTTTTTTGTTCCTGGCCTTCATTGATAGCAAGTTCTGCCTGAGGCTACTTCTCAAAACACGTCACTAGAGCTTTCAAATCTATGTGAATAACTACAATAATTTTAATCTAGATCTTTCCTTCCCCCCGCCCCCTTCTCCTCTGTACACGGAAGGAAATGTTAGCGGGTTGTAGAAATTTTTCATCCAATTCTGCCAAACCTAAAACTTATGAAAAGGAATCATTTGTCTTAAAAAAAAGGAGAGAGCAAGGGAGCAAATTCGACTTACAATGTCAGAGTCAACTAGATTTTATTTTCTCAAGTACATTCCATTAGTCTCCACAAGCACGCAGCTTCTAAAGCCTCATTCCTGCCTGATATCTGCTGCAATTAAAAAATAAATAAATTTCCAAAAATACCTGGACTGTAGTCTCACAAACAATTTTTTTTAAACAAATAGATTTTATAGAAACTGTTTTGTGTTTACAGACTTTAAAGGTTGTAATTGCCCCCTTTTATGGCACTGTGAAATACTGATGTTTTTAAAACTACCATAAAAGAGTGGTTAGTTTATTGTTATAGTATGAACTGAAGAATGGAAACTGAGCTCCTAATTTCGCTCATCATTTCTGATATGTCTCAAGCTTATAGAAACCAAAAACACTTAGAAGATGTCTGTCCTTTGATTCTTTTAATGAAATACACCCACATGTTATTTTTATAATAAAACCATGTGCCTATACACGTATGATCTCCACAAGTTTATTTAACGAGAAACCAAATATGTGAGCAAAACAGCTTTTTTTCCGATGGGGCTTTAATTGTCTCTCACGCATGTTCTATAGATCATTACTGAATGCTTAGAGATCCTGCAAGGAAGGGCTTTACACCCAAGAGGAGGGTAACAGATCTTCGTTGTTTATAAAAATGACAGCTCCTAATAGACCATATTAGCTTTAACACAAACTATTAAATCCCCTTCATTAAATTTTTCTGTGTTCTGTTTCGGCTCTCGTTACCTCTGGGAAGTAGGTGCAAACTCCTGAGGAAACCTGAGCACACATTGAGACGATTACAGATCATGGTTATTAGATAAGCCTCGGGAGGATGTTTTTCTTGGGCTGCTCACAAGCATTTTGAAAGAGTCGTGTTCCAGGTTTGAGGTCCCATGTTTCTTCCTCTTAAACTATGAGCAGCTGTAGCATATGACCTACTTCTGTAGGGCCCTGTAATGATTTCCTTCCTTCGGAGGCTTCAGGAGTCCTCCTTCTGCCCTGTGAATAAAAGGGACAAATATTTTAATCCAAGCAAAATGCTGAAGCAGGTTTTGTTGGTTTCAGGGAAGAAACTCAATACAGCTCCAGTGCTGAGTGTAGGCCTCAGATTGGAACCATCTGGGCTGCAGAGGGCTCAGAGACCTTTGGGGAAGGCAGGGATATTCTTGCCCAGGGCTGCAGCCCATACACCTGCAGAGATGGCCGACATCTTGGCAGGCTGGCTGGACTCATCCAGGAATTGAAGCCGTTCACACAGCGAAGGAGCTCTCTCTCCCTGGCACTAAACCCAACACCCACTGCCGTCGAGTCAATCCCTGGCATTAGGCATTTTGAATACCGTGTAAGTAAGGTGACACCTACTCAGGCGACAACTTCTCAAGTAAAAGTGAGCAATGACTCTTTATTCTTTTGGAACATATTGGACACAAATCACACGGAAATACACATTTCCTAATGATTTATTTTAGTGGCCAGAGGAGAAAGTCCTCAGGAAACCATATAGGTTGGTATACACAATATTTGTAGCGTTATCCTTGAAGTTGGGGGAGGGGGGTAGCAGTGTTTAAAAAGCAACACGTGCATGTTTGATATTCTCTGTATTCTTTTTATTTGTTGGTTTAGAGTGTTGTTATTAATGTTGGCTGGTCTTACTTTCCCACTAAGTGAAAGTATTTTTCAAATGTGCTCTGATATCTAGATATCTAAATGTCTAAGACCAGCCAATTCCTGGAAGGTTATTTTAAGTAAAATAATGTTTTAATTTTGGGTTGCAAACTCTCTGTGTGTGAGGGATGAGAGTATCAACCCATTTCCAAACAGAAATGCTGAGACTTTTACTTAGTCAAAGACCAGAAAGCTTATCGTCACTTGTTTTTTGCCAGCTCAGATTATATTAAAAAAAAAAAAAAAAAAGTGGGCGGGAGAGGCATTGAGAACAGGCTGAAATTGTATATAAATTATCCATTTAATAATTCTATTTTTCAAATATTAGTTTATGCGAAGTGTATCCTTTTTTAATCCGGGCTTTAAATTCTTTACTGTAGTTCAAAGCATAATGATTTCAGCGTGGCCATTACAGAACTCCTAAATAATAAGACAAAATTGAAACCCTGAGAGTGCGAGCCCCATCAAAATCTTAAAGCCAAAGTCAAGGGTAATATATTCAGAAAAGGTAGGTAACTGGAAAAGAGAGAGTGATGGGCAAATATAGGAGGGGTTGATGAAATTTTGAGTTTAGTTACATTCTTAGATGTGAAAATGTATCTGGCTTCTTCTAACTACTCTTTTTAAATAAGCCAGTAGACTACACATTTTTGCTTATTGTCATTAAATTTATTAGATTTTTTTTTTGTAATTAAATTTCTTGGCTGTTGGAGATTAAACAGGGAAGATGAGGACAATGCACAGGAGTTAAACGCTATGTATGTATTTTAAAGGAAAGAATTGTTAGCATTTTTTTTTTTAATTCCTAAAGGGAAAATAAGCATTTAAAAGTCATATTTTGATAGCAAGACTCATGGGACCTATCTAATGTTTTAAAAGTTTTAAGAATATAAAGGCCATATAACAGCACAAGGTGATAGGACCGTGCTGTGTCTCAGCTGCTGAAGCCTTGTCACACGCATGCCAACTGAGGGGTGAAGGAAAGTTATGTCAGTTGGGTTTACTTTTTTTGCCCTGTTCTAAATTTGTATGCATGAATCTCAATTTTTAACCAAATCTTTGTTCTCTTTCCTCTTGAGGATGTTTCACGCTCCTGCCCACACACCCAGCTGCACCCAGATAGATCTCTGTGCAGCTACAGGGCTTAATGGAGCTGAGCACACTTCCTATCAAGCTTCCTGTGGAAAGCCAGTCAGCTGAGACTGGGAAAGACCCGGCCACCATGTGCCAGAAGACCAGTCAAAATCAAATGGGGCAATGTCAAGGAAGCGTCTCCCTGATATTTAGGACTATTATTTTGTTAATTAAAGAATAGAGAGAGAGAGAAGGAGGAACAAGCAGACGTGGACAGAGGAGAGTGTAGGCCTCACAAGTGTATCCCGGGGGCGTTGGGGACACAACCCCAGGTGACTCATCACATACTGATCTCACTTAGATTGTAAATGACTAATACAAATACCATAATATCCTTAAAAAAAGAAAGAATAGAGACTGGAGTTTCTCTGGAAAACATTGGAGCTTTCTCATTTATATAGCTCTGAGAGAATATCTATACCCAAAACCTACTCCAAAGAGTGGTGACTTTCTGAAAAGTGTCAGTGCCTGGACTCAGGAAATTAATAGACTCTGTGGTGTGTGTCTTCATTAGTATTTTTAAATACAAGGTTTGCTATCATCAACTTAGTCTCTAAATGAAAGGAATGATAACCACAATCACCGAGCACCAAAGTCAACGTCCCGATGATTTTATTTGAAAAACACCATTTTCAACAAACGAGAATGAGTTCATATAAAATACACATATGTGGACTTGAAAGAAAAGCCCACCCTGTTCTCGGAGAAGGTAAATAGTTGGGAGGGAGCAATTTCAGATTGATTTATGAACTGGGAAAATACTTCTGATTTTCACTTTTTTTTTTTTTTTTGGCCAGAATGGTCAGGAGGTGATGAAGGCTGACTTCCCAGCCCTTCGCTGCCAAATTTTAACCGCTTGAAAACTTACAGAAATGCTTGATTAAAACTAGAATAAAAACCTCTGGTTGCCCTCTGCAAACCACAGCACCAGGGTGGGAAAAACAGCACCAGGCAGCAGTATAAGTATAGCTCCTTGGCGCCTGCTGAAAGTACTGCTTCCCTCCTGTTTAATAATTAATTCAATTTTAAAGCCCCAAGGATCTGGACTCAGCACCAGCTTCACAGAGCAGTACAGAAACAAAATGCTTCCAGAACAGGTAGGGGGATAGAGGAAGAAAGAATCTAACATTTCAAGAAATCTCACCACATGAGGCCGGGAAGTGGGGGTGGGGTGAGGCTTGGAGGGGGAAAGAACCAGGGTGAAGAAATTTAAAATAAATAAATACACACAAAAGCAAGGTTATTCACGGCCACTGGCACCAAGGCTGCAAGCTGCACAGTGAGCCAGAAGTCATCCATTCGGGAAGCCGGCTTGGTGCCCTCGGGCTAGTACGGACCAAGAGGGTAATGGGCTCAGTCTCTGGAAAAGCAGCCCAGCCTCCCTCTTCATTAGTAGCCTCTGCTCATTACTCATTAGTCAAAGTGTCACACTGGAAAAGGCGTCAAAGGTAGGCAGTCGCCCCTCCCCTGGCTCTCCTCCTCCTCCTTACCCCACAGCGCCACATTTCTCTTCCTAGGAGAAATGGCCAAAGCAGGGGTGGATTATCCAATAGGCAAGGTAAGCACGGTACTTACCTTGCTTACCAGGTCATCTGCAGTGAACAAGTTCACAGCTTTTCACCACACCAAAGATTCTGCTTCTAGGTATGGCTGGCATCTGTTTCTCTCCCAACGCCACAGCACCTTCCCACAGAATCAAAGCCTCTTTTTACATTCACAGTCCCTGACAGAGGTGGATGACCCAGTAAGCAAGGTAGGCACAGGGTTACTTGTGCTTACTTCCTAACCCGTGTTCACTACACATTAGGAAGTAAGCACAAGTAAGCCTGTGCTTACTGTGCTTGCTGGCTTATCCACCCCTGGGCAGAATTCACTGATGTAAGGGCCAGCCACGGAGAGGAAATGTGGGCAGACACACAGCTGAAGGAAAAGGGGAGCTTCTCCCTGCGTTATGAACAACACAGAAAACCAAGCAAATTCCTAATCGTTACCGAAGCTAATACCCAACACAGCAAAAAGAAGGCCAACATTTGGCAGGGTTCCTGCATTGTGCTTTGTGGTTTTTATAAATGTTTGCTTTCTACAAACTGGTGAACCCAGCACAGAAAGTGATACACTGTGGAGGCTTCACACAGGCAGAAGCCACTAACAGCTTATCAAATCTCTTATAATACATACGATCTGAGGAAAATCGTTACCAGAATCATTGTATGCAGACCCACCTTCCAACTCAACCAAGTATCAAACCACATGGACTGTTCTTTTGTACACCAGAAGTCTAAATTCCTCAAAGCGGTGCAGAGATATGGTACGAACCAGCAATGAACAGATTAATTAAATGAAATGAACGCCCGGGTGACCAAAAAAAAAAGAGGAAAACTATTTAAACACCAAATTGTATTTACTTTTTGCTTATTATTATCATAAAGAAGACATAGTATAGAACTCTCACGCATACTCTCTGAGGTTGTAGTATGGTGTTTTGAAAAAGACATTAAAGTCATTAAATGGTTGAGCTGAACAACTAATGACCCGAATATATTTCCTAATCCTCAAAAAGGGCTGCTTTTAATTCTCTACAATGATCAAATTTATATGGATTTTTATTATATTTTACATGATACACAAATTAGTTATAAAATGCTTATATTACACCCTCCATACATCTGCCCCGCCCCGACTAGAGATTGATGGCATTGCCTTGAAAATGCTGCAGCTGTCTTGTAAAAATAATACAAAGTGGGGTTTTGTATTCCTCTTGACTGATCCCTTAAAACTGTGCCAAGCTCAAGTTTGAAATGAGTTTCCAGCTCCTCAACAATTTGAAAACCAGAAGGTCAGTAGGTTTTCTCTATTTTTGAGTCAGAATGACATGCTGCCATTTTTTTTTTTTTTTAATTTCGATTTCAGATTCAAGCTAACGTCCCTATTTTCTTGCAAATCTCAAAATGATCTAGCCCTCCAAGAGGGACCTGACCTCGACCAAGTTACCTAACCTCTCCACGCCTCTGTGTGCTCATCCGTAAAATCGGGATAGCTCTTAACTAACCAGGTTGTAACGAGAAGGCAACAGCACAACGCAGGTGGAGTACAGAGCACAGCGCTTGCTGCAGAGAAAGCTCTTCTCAAATTTAAAATTGGTGAAGGGTGTCCCATCCTTACTCGTCTGTGAAACCTTCCTCAGCTGACACTCCTACCAGTACCAGTACCAACTGCCGTCGAGCAGACTCCAATTCCTGGCGGCCCAGGGTGTGTCCGGGTAGAGCTGTGTCTCAGAGGAGAACTGAGCTCCATAGGGTCTGAGTGGCTGATTTTTTGGAAGTAGGTCACTAGGCCTTTATTCTGAGTTGCCTCTGGGTGAACTCAAACTTCCAACCTTTTGATTAACACCCGAGCATGTTAACCGTTTGCACCACCCAGGGACACCTATAACTGATATTACCAAACTGAGAGATTTTAGCTTCCATATCAGTAAAAGCATTGCTTACAGTCAGTTTCTAAAAGTAACAGATTTGTACACACAGGCTTACAGTAAGAAAGAACGGGAGAATGTGCTCCGTTCTAATCCTTGGCATACCATCCGTAAAAGGAAGCAGTATGGGCTCTGTCACTACTTACTGGTGAAGAGTAGGCTCTCGGTATGTAGACAAGTGAAAACCAAGCAAAAGTGAGGATTATTACATTGGAGAAGAATCGATACGCGTGATACACTTGTTGACTTAACTCATGAAGTTTTCTGAACAGGTTGTTTGTCATCGAGTCAATGCCGACTCATGGCAACCCCACGTGTGCGGAGTAGAACTACACTCTATAGGGTTTTCAAGGCCGCGACCTTTCAGGAGCAGATCGCCAGACCTGTCTTCTAAGGCACCTCTGGGTGGATTCAAACCACCAAACTTTTGGCTAGCAGTTGAGCTCTCAACCAACCGCATCACCTTGAACCCAGGTATATCCAGGCCAAGAAGGAAGCTAACAAGCTGTACCAGACGTCAAAGTATAAAGGTTCTTGGCTGGGCCAAACTGACCAAGGCTTGACCCAGCACTGCCAGGTCATCTATACGTTTTTCATACAGAACGTTGTGACTTATTCATTTATGATGAAACAGAAGAAATGTTTTACAAATGAAGTTCACATTTTGCTTCCGTAATCTCCAGTGACTGATGAGCCTGTAGCTTCCCAATGTATTCTTCTCTGGGAATTGTCCTTCTCAGGTGCCTCGTCCATACCTGCCTTTTCCCACAATGGCTACATCACTCCAGCCATAGTGCAAGAGAGAATTGGGGTAATTATTTAACTAATTCTAATTTCAAATTTCTTACTTTGAGAAGGGTAGCTATATAATAAGGATAGATGTATGTTCACGTCCCTTCGAATTTTTTTCTTTAGGGCTTTCTTGGACTTTCATTTTGGGATTTGCTAAACATGTTGGTCCAAGGAAGGTATTCGAGCAGCGTATAATTCTATTGGAAACCCTCGTGGTGGTGTAGTGGTTAAGTGCTACCGCTGCTAACCATAAGGTCCGCAGTTTGAATCTGCAGGTGCTCCTTGGAAACTCTTTGGGGCAGTTCTATACTGTCCTATAGGGTTGCTGTGAGTCAGAATCTGACTTGATGGCAACAGGTTTGGTTTTTTAAAATAATTTTATTAGATACTGGGCACTGCGTTGCTTGAACATGAAGCTTTCAAAGAAAACCAAATTAAAAAAAATAAGAACTGGTATTGGTTATTAACTCCATCTCAGGGTGACTTCTCTTCAGGGGCAATTAGACAGCAGCTCTGGGCTGTTAAGTTTAGTGGCTTTCCTTCTAGGAGGTACCTCTTATTCAAGGACAACCTCCTTTCAGATCTGCTTTGACTTTACTTTGCTAAAACTGAGGCTGCCTCTCCAAAGCCAGATTTCATTTTAAATTAGAGATGTGACCACCTATATGTGCCCTGACCTTTCTTCTTTAAGAAGTTTTGCATTACCAGGTAAATGCCCTTTCCATGTAATTGTCATGGAACACTGGTGACATCCTGTGGTCAGTTTGGTTTAAGGCAGCCAGTCTTCCTCAGCAACTATCTCAGGGGATAAAGATAAAAGTCCCACAGAAATCCTAGTTTGTTTTACAAGATGAATAGGAAAAACAAAAACCATTCTAACTCCTCATCGTTTTGACAATATGGAAATTTCCTCTTTTGGAACAGAACTTTTCAGTGTGAAAGTGAGACAGAGCCAGTTCCGGTAATCAGAATTTTTTTTTTTTGAACGATGATTATTTTGTTGAAACAAATGCAGCTTTATCAAAACAGAGGAAGATGGACAGAGACTGAAGGAACCCCCAAGACTATGGCCCCAGGACACTTTGCTAACTCAGACCTCAAACCACTCCAGAAGGCCCACTTTTCAGACAAAGATTAGACAGGTCTATAAAACAAACAATAAACACTCTGGAGGAACGTACTTCTTAGTTCAAATATATGAGACCAAATGGGCGACTCCTGCCCAAAAGCAAGATGAGAAGGCAGGAAGGGACAGGAAAACTGGATGAATGGACACAGGAACCCGGAATGGAAAAGGGGGGTGTGCTGTCACATTGTGGGGATGGCAACTAATGTCATAAACAAAATGATGTGTATAAATTCTTGAATGAGAAACTAACTTGGGCTGTACACTGTCACCTAAAGCACAATAAATTAAAAAAAAAAAAAAACACACAGAAAAATCACCATGACATCAAGCATAGCTGTTAAATCGTACCTGGTGCTTACCATCCGCTAATGTGAGTTTTCTGTACCTTGGCTCAGCCTCTAGTCCTGTGCAGACTTGCATCCTGCAAAAGAGCACACAGCATGGCTGAGAGGGAAAACAGTGGGTATTTTGGCGTTTTTATGCAGTAGATAGTGCACCAGTGACACTAAATTGAAGTCATTTAGTTGTAAATGTGATATTACACTTGACGGTTTTCCCTGGCAAAGCACTGAGCCGCTCATATTGAATAGATGCAAAGAGATGGAACTTGGGGAGCAAAGCCAATCACCAGAGTCGCCGACCAAAGGGGCTCATAAAAGCATTTGTCAGTAGTTTAGAATCATAACTCAGCTCAACACGCCTGGTACCAGGAGCAACCTGCTCGGCTTAAGCAGTAGAGAGCAGGCCACAGAGTTTATGTTGTTCTTCTGTTTATTAAAAACGGATGGGAGCACTTGACAGAAAAATCAAACTTCTGGTCACGGCTCATTAATCCCTGTTGTATCTGTCAGAGGTATGTGTCTGGAGTTCCAACAAGACCCTAGACGTAAGATCACTGCCGGGCTGTGGTATTTTCTCTAATTTTGAACGGTAAAAGAGGATGCCAATCACCTCGAATGAGAGATAGAGTGTGAGGTTATTTTTATCCCAGCTACTTTAATGGACATTAAACATAAGGAAATTGGTTTAAGATAAAAATGATTATGCCTAACACTTTCGCTGCCATTATTTGTCAGAGAGCCTTCTTCAGGAGAAGAAAGCTAAAGATGAATGTAGAATCAAGCCTCATAATATGGCTCTTTTATGAAAAGCACAGCTCTTGGAAATAGATCTACGGGCATGTAGGTACCTTGGCATACTCTTTACGTCCTCGTGTGGTCCTTGAAGTCCTCTATTAAGTAATTCCTAGGCGTACACACTGGCGCCTCACCCAAGATGGAGATAAGACCCCAGTCAATCAAGAGTATTTACATCAAATCAGAAGAAAGGACCAGCAGTGTTCAGGACCCTCTGTGGGGTATATCGCTCATTTGTAAAAACGTACGTGTTTCAAAGCCTTCACTTGGTGCCTGACGCAGCGTTACTATTGAGCGAGGTGGCAGGATGAGAATATACACTGTTTCTCTTGCCGATTTGGGGCTTGGACCCACGAGTCCACATTTCTGAATCTCCCAGTCACAAGCTTCTTGGGTGTTTCGCCACCACCTGTCACCATTGAGTCAATCCTGCCTCCTGGCAACCCCGTGCCTTACAGAGTAGAACTGCCCCATTGATGGGTTTTCTGGGCTGTCATCTTTGCAGAAGCAGATCACCAGCCCTTTCTTTCACGGTGCTGCTGGGTGGGTTTGAATTGCCAAACTTTCAATGTGTAGTCAAGTGCAAATTGTTCGCACCACCCAGGGACATTCCTTCGGTGTAAAAGGTTAGATTGTTCATAATTTAGCACATACCTCAAAAGATTTTATAAGAATTAAATGAGATCATGCACGTAAATCACTTAAACACAGCACCTGGCCCATAGGAAGCACTCAGTAAATGTTGTTCTTGAAGTTATTATGCTCAAGCTCATCATCATCATTATTATGAATACCATGGTTTGCTCTAAGCTGTGCTGTCTCTACACAACATTCTCAAGCTACAATTAGGAGCATGCGTGAAGAAGGAAGGGTGAGGCCAAAGGAGGGCCGTGCTAGGTAAAGACATTCTATTGGCTGAGGCTATTACTTAAATAATAATTTTGAACCCTTTTCTGAGCCAAAGGAGCACTGGTAGCACCAACAATTAAGTGCTTGATACTAACTGAAAGGTTGGGAGTTTGAACCTAACAGCTGCCCCGTGGGAGAAAGACTTGGAGATCTGCTTCACTAAAGATTATAGCCAAGAAAACCCAATGGGGCAGCTCTACTCTGTCACGTGGGGTCATTATGAGTTGGAATCCACTTGACATTACCCAAAAATAACAGCAACATTCTGAGCTAAGTACTGTGAATGACACAGAGAAGTAATAAATGTATTCTCTGCTTTCGGTATACTTAAATCCAATCCTTGTTGGTGGACATTGGAAGTTTTCTGTGTAGTCAGTCTTAGGACAGTAGCTTTAAGAGAAAGTAGATGAAGCCCCAGAAGGGAGAACGGTATTGAGTAGAGTGAGAATTCAGGAGAGAGCAGGGAGTGGAACCTAGTATCTGCTACTCATGTGGACTCATCTTCTAGGAGCAAGAAGCCTGAGGATTAGCTTCCAGTGGGTCTCAGAACCTCTTTGTGTATTCTTGGTTCTTTTCAAATTTGGTCTTTGTTTTGAAATATACACTATGGATCCCTTCCTTTGCTAATGGTCTCTGTCAATGAATGAAAAATAAACAATCTGAGCTATGAGTACCCAATCAGCATGTAGCAAGTTTGAGCTACAAGTTAGAAGCTCTAATAACCTTGCTTATTGTGGTTCTGTCTTCATCTCCGACTTAAACTCCAAGTGAATGCTAAAAATACTTACTGAACACTTAAGGTGGTGGGTGTAAACCATGATGCCAGATTTGGCTGGAGAGACCAAAACAACATGACTCCACCCTCAGGAAACTTACGTTATCCTGGGCAGAAAGGAGCACCATGTGCACAAATAAGTACCATGCAGGAGAGTAAACTTTAGGTGACATACACGAAGGGCAAAAAACGTGGGACAGAGGTCAGAGCAGGGATGGAGCCCTTCCACTGAGAGGAATCAGGAAAGCTTTCTGAATTAAGGGATTTTTCTTTTTTAAACTGGGCCTCAGAAGATGATTAGAAGCTGGGCACGTGTGATCGGAGTATCTAAGAGAAGGCATTCAAGTAGAGGGATCAGAGGTCTAGGGCCAAGGCATCATGGAGTTTACACAGGAAGGAATATTTAGAAAACCTACAGGGTATCCATTGGAAATTCCTGCTTGGCAAGGACAAGCAAAAATATCTCAAGGAATGCTTTGGTAAATTTTATCCTGTTAATCTTGTCGGGACCAGTTCATTCCACCCAAAGGGGTGCATCCGCGTTTGGAATTCTAATTAACCCTGTGGTTTTTACTCACACTATGTTGCAAGTCTGCTGACACCTCCCTTTCTTACTGGCCAGAGCAGGTGACCCTGAGGACCCAGGGCAGCAACATCATAAAGGAGCTGTGAGCCGTATTTTCAATTTTTATTAGCATTTCTTATTTGCCCACAGCCTGATTTCTTTTAAGCTTGACATAATTTGCATGATTGAGTTAATCCAAGTGTGAAATGCAGTAGGGACCCGATTCAATGGGTGGCCGGAAAAGCAGCATTATCAGAACATAAAAGAGATGGAGCAGGGCGCTGCCTCCACGAGCCCAGGTGCAAACACACTACAATGGAAGATTCAAACTGATCTGCAGGGTGGGGAGGAGGACGCTCCAAAAGAGCAAACAGTGCGCGCTCTGCACAGGAAAGACATTTTTAAAGCCCTTCGGGAGGAAATATTTCTCAGGCTAAGAGATATATTTGAGCTGGACAAACACAAGCCCTCCACATGACATCGAAACCTCCGTCTGACCACTCTGCTTCTTCTTGTAGGAGAGATATGTCCAGCACTAAGTTTATTATTTTTTTGTTAACTTTAAAAAAAAATAACTGTAGATTTATAGAAGAGTTGTGATGATAGTACAGGCAGTTCCTGTATACCCTTCATCCTGTTTCCCCTAACCTTAGCATCTTATATTACTAGGCTACACATCTGCTGCCACTAAGAAATTAACATTTCTACAGTACTCTCAACTAAACTATAGACTTTATTCAGATTTCCCCAGCTTTTCCACTAATGTCACTTTATTTATTTTGAAAGAGATATGTCATCCCTACTTGTTTTGGTAATTTTCTTTAACCAACAGAGAAAGTCATTCTTGATTCCGTTCTGCAACCTGAAGGACCTGTTTGGCCCTTCGGGCTCATTAGGGTGCAAAGCACACTCCCCATAAAGCCAAGCAGAGCTTGAGAGCCCTCCACATCCTTCCCAGAATCTCTGGGGATGACAGGTTTTCTGCTCAGCCATTCCTGGAGCACCTAGAAGTGCAGAAAGCCAGTTCCAAGGAGCAGCTGATAACCTGCTGCCAATCAGCCAGTCCTGGCTTTAGAGTGCTGGTTGTCCTCATGGACCGTCAGACCCAAAGAAAAGACCTCCAACAGTAGGACGCGGACATTCAACCAGGGGGCATTTGGTGCGGATATTTCCAAACAGTGATTCTTGGCTTTTTATTCTTTATTGCAAACTTCTTTAAAGGGATAATAGTCTCTTATATCTCCTTATGTATTTTTTCAAATAATTTCATTGTTTTGTGATGTTTAAGCTTAAAAAAATTTTATATCAACGTTATTAATACTATACCTTAAAGTTCGTATTTTATAATCTTTAAATATTATTATCTATGACTATAATATGGTTTATCAAGTTATAAATAAGTGGCACTGGCTGTTTTGTTCACTTTAAATTAAGAACTTAAGAAAAAGCATAAATTCTGTTGATGAATTAATTTTAAGGTGATATATTGTATCACTTTTGAAGACTGAATGTATATTAAAAATGCAGGTTGAGATTTAACTACGTATTACTGTGTCAAACGCATTAAAAACAATTTCATGACCTGATATTTAGAAATCTTGCATGTTGCCCTTAAAAAACAACTGGTTTATTTTTTAAATTTTTACATTTTTTTTCTCAATGATAAGGGAGAAAGTTTCACACTGACATTTGTAAAAACCTTACAAATAACACACTGTGGGTATGGTTAGTTTTACATTTTTAATTCCCTATATATTTTATATTTATAAAAAAATTTTTTTTTATAAATATAAGTTGGTCATTTTTTTTTTGACACTGAATTTTAAAACACTAGTGGCACCACTGTGTGCAATATGAGACATCCCGCAGATCAATGCAGATAATCTTGAGAGGAATTTGCAGGTTCATTATCATTTTTATGCTCCTTATTGACTATTTTCTAACATCAGTGTTCTGATGCTTCTTGTCATTCTAACCAAATGGCCAAATATAAGTCATAATATATGACTAAGAAAAAAAGAAGCCTTGGTGATGCAAAGGTTAAGCACTCAGCTGCTAACTGAAAGGTGGGCGGCTCGAACCCACACAGTGGCTCTGTAGGAGAGAGACCTGGCTATGTGCTCCTGCAAAGATGACATCATAAAAAACCCTATGGGGCAGTCTGACTCTGCCAATTGGGTGGCTATGAGTCAAAAATCTACTCGATCCCAAGAGAAGGACAATCATGCTTGGCAAAGCAGAAGGTCAACCAAAAAGAAGAAGACTGTCAACAATATGGATTGACACAGTGGCTACAACAAGGGGCTCAAACATAGCAATGATTGTGAGGATGGTGCAGGACTGGGCAAATTCTGCTACACACAGAGTCACTATGAGTCAGTGCAAACTCGACAGCACCTAACAGCATTTCTCAATAGATAAGTGACTTTGACAAACTCATTTCTGGTAATCGCATCTAGTAAGGTTGGTGATTCAAATCCACCAGTGGCACCTCGGAAGAAAGGCCTGACTATCTATGTCTGAGAGGCCACAGCCATTGAAAACCCTGTGAAATGCAGTTCTACTCTGAAACACATGGCATCAGCATGAGTTGGAATCGACTCCATGGTGACTGCTTTAGTTTTTTGGTTTATTTAACTTTGGGCTATGGATAGGAGCCCTGTCGGTGCAGTGGTTAAGACCGTGGCTGCTAACCAAAAGGTCAGTAGTTCGAATCCACCAGCCACTCCTCGGAAACCCTATGGGGCAGCTCTACTCTGTCCTATAGTGTCCCTATGAGTCGGAATCAATGGTAATGAGTTTTAATGGGTAGGAAGACAAATCATGAAACTATTTCATAAGAGTGATGAAATCTGAATTTCTCACCTGATTCCTGCTATGTCTCCCTCATTCATCCATTACTTTAGGTTTGGGACCCTAGATTCTAAAGAGAGCACGGCCCTTGTCTATTCAGCTTACTATCATATTCCCAGTGCTTATTGGAACATAGGAGAGACTCAATAAATATTTATTTAACAATAAATGAAGTGGGTAGTGAAAATGGCAAAACATGCCTATCAATCACAAAGCAAATGACTATGAGAAGGGTCTGTGCCCTTCCCAGCCAGGTAAGTCATAAACTCAGACCTGTAACTGCTGTTTAAAAAACCAAACTTGCAGTATATCTGCCTTGCTGACAGTGAATAGAAGCATATTTGTAAGAGGATATTGCTTTTCTTTTTTTTTTTTTATCTTTAATTATGGAAATTAAAAAACTGCAAAAGTAGAAAGAGCTCGTATACTCATCATACAGCTTTAAGAATTATGTACACAAGGCTACACTTCTATACCCCACTTTCCCATCACCCCCACCCTGCACTGGATTATTTGAAAGCAAATCCCAGATGTTATATACTTTCATGCATAAATATTTCAGAACGCATCCCTGAAAGATAATTACTATAATCATATCTAAAAAAAAGCTAACAAAAATTCATTAATACTATCAAATTTCTAATCATCATCAAAAAATTTCAGGTAGTTTTATAAATTTTTATTGAAACTTGGCTTATTCAAATCGGAATCCAAACAAGGACCAAATTACATTTTCCTGATACATCTCCTAAGTCTCTTTTAATTTACACATTCCTCCTTCTTTTTTACTTTTCTCTGCAATTTTTATGTTGAAGGAACAGGGTTGTTGGCTTTGTAGAATTTCCCACGTACTGGATTTTCATTGCATCCCCCATGGTGTCTTTCAAATGTGTTCCTCTGTTCCCTATGTTTCCTATAAACTGGTGGTTAGATTTAGAGGCTTGATGAGATTTGGATTTGTGTTGTGTACTTCTTATTATATCATATCAGGAGGTCATAATGTCTGGTTGCCTCTCTTTTTAGTGATTTTAAGATTAATCAACAGGTTTAGGCATTGTCAAATTGATCTGTCCGTTATGATGTATCCTATCAGCTACTCATGTAAAAGTTTAACAACCATTGGTGATCATCAGCTGGATTCATTCTCTCATTGAGGTTTTAAAATGGTGATATTCTACTTATCCCTTTCCTTGTAGAAGCAGATTTTCTTAAATACGAGGTATTTTTTCTTGAGACTCTATCATCTCATATATAAAATAGGGATAATGATACCTGCCTTACCTGCCTCACAGAGGTGTTGGATGGATGTATAAAGCATTTGGTAAGCTGAAGTCACTATACAAACGTGTGGTAGACGTCTTGGTTGATTCCCCGAGAGTCATTCCCGTTTGGAGAGAGCACACTGGTTGTGTGTATGCTCTGTAAAAAGCACTGTGCAAAATACTAGTGAAATTTAGCAGAGAGAGATTTCCAGGAATGGACTACACATAATTTCTAGTTAAAACTGTCAGCTCTGATGTCTGTGCTGGGAAATACTAGCCCATGACTTCACGATTCTCTTAGATTTGGTTTTCTCTTTAATGTGAGATTATCTTAAAATCTCTTTGCAGGATAACAACATCTATGAGTGGAGGTAACATTGACTTCAGTTCCACCTCAGGTAAATGCTAAATGTCTTCCCAGAATTGTGGCTTTAAGGTCTTTAAGGGCATTCTTAAACGTCCAAAGTGCTACAGAGAATTCTCACCATTGAGAGCCAGGCTAGATGTGGGGGATGCTAGAAATCACACTATAGTATTTAGACCCATGTCTTTGCCTGGGGAGGGAGACAATAAAAACCCAGGCCAAGTGAAGAGAAAGGGCCAAAATTAGAAAGCGGAAGTAGATGTAGAAAATGGAAAAGTGGGTTTGGTAATCAGGACTGAACCCAGAAAGTGTCAATTTCAGGGTTGAGAAACATGGATGAAGCATAAAAACAGGAACCAGAGTCTCTAGAACAAATAAAACCAAAGAATAAGTGCAGGAAACACAATCCAAGATGTCTTGAGAGAGAGGAAATGACTCATGTTTGGTCCAGGCAGACAGGGATCAAAGAGATTAACAGGGCTACCTAGAGAAGAGAACAGGGAGGCTAACATGTATGGACCCATCAAAAGGCTCCATTGCTCTGTGGCCTCTGATTGGGTTTGGTCAATAGAAGACACTAGCAGGAGGTCAGAGAGAGGGTAGGGAGTAAAGGTAGGGTATGTATTCTCTCAGCAACTTCCTTGCTAAGTCACTGTGGGTTGACTGTGACCTACAAAAGGCCACAACTCCTGTCAGATAGCTCACTCCATTCAGCCAAATCACACTCATACTTTCTATATTTCTATATATTTCTACATTATTTGTCTATCTCTCTCTCTTTCCACACACGTGGCTTTGAACGTGCTATTAAACAGGATTTTGATTGAGGTAGGGACTAACCTAACCATTGCCAATAAAGTTGTTTTTGTGTTTGTTTTACTTGAAAAATGGATTTCTTTTAATTTTTTAAAAATTTTTATTGTGCTTAAAGTGAAAGTTTACAAATCAAGTCAGTCTCTCATACAAAAATTTATATACACCTTGCTATATACGCCTAATTGCTCGCCCCCTAATGAGACAGCATACTCCTTCCCTCCACTCTCCATTTTTGAGTCCATTTGGCCAGTTTCTGACCCCCTTTGCTTTCTCTTCTCCCCTCCAGACAGGAGCTGCCCACATAGTCTCATGTGTCTCCTTGATCTAAGAAGCTCATTCTTCACCAGTATCATTTTCTATCCCATAGTCCAGTCCAATCCCTACCTGAAGAGTTGGCTTTGGGAATGGCTCCTGCCTAGGTTAACAGAAGGTCTGGGGACCGTGACCTCCGGGGAGCTTCTAGTCTCAGTCAGACCATTAAGTCTGGTCTTTTTATGAGAATTTGGGGCCTGCATCCCATTGTTCTCCTGCTCCCTCAGGGGTTCTTTGTTGTGTTCCCTGTCAGGGCAGTCATCGGTTGTAGCTAGGCACCATCTAGTTCTTCTGGTCTCAGGCTGATGTAGTCTCTGGTTTATGTGGTCCTTTGTGTCTCTTGGACTCATAATTACCTTGTGTCTTTGGTGTTCTTCATTTTCCTTTGTTCCAGGTGGGATGAGACCAACTGATGCATCTTAGATGGCCACTTGCTAGTGTTTAAGACCCCAGAAGCCACTCTCCAAAGTGGGATGCAGAATGTTTTCATAACAGATTTTATTATGCCAATTGACTTAGATGTCCCCTGAAAACATGGTCCCCAAACCCCCGTCCCTGCTAAGCTGGCCTTCAAAGCATTCAGTTTATTAAGGAAACTTCTTTGCTTTTGGTTTAGTCCAGTTGTGCTGACCTTGCCTGTATTGTGTGTTGTCTTTCCCTTCACATAAAATAATTCTTCTCTACTATCTAATTAGTGAAAGCCCCTCTCCCTCCCTCCCTCCCTCCCTCCCCCATCTCGTAACCATCAAAGAATATTTTCTTCTCTGTTTAAACTATTTCCCCAGTTATTATAATAGTGGTCTTATACACTTTTTGTCCTTTTGCAACTGACTAATTTCACTCAGCATAATGCCTTGCAGATTCTTCCATGTTATGAAATGTTTCACGGATTCATCATTGTTCTTTATCGATGCGTAGTATTCCATTGTGTGAATATACCATAATTTATTTAACCATTCATCTGTTGATGGGCACCTTGGTTGCCTCCATCTGTTTCCTATTGTAAACAGTGCTGCAATGAACACGGGTGTGCATATATCTGTTCGTACAAAGGCTCTTATTTTTGAAGGTTGGATTTTTAAGAGGAGTTGGTAAAGCAACCTTCTTACTTGTGATGAAAAAGAAAGGGCAAGTCAACCCTCTTGTGAGAGTCAGAGGATTGCTGAGCAGAAAACCAGAGACCCCTGCCTCTACTCCATATCGTAGTGATAGCAAGAAAAATCAGCCTAGAGACATGGCAGCTTGCTCTAGAAACTGCCACGTCACCAGGAGGTGTTCATTCACATTCTCTTTGCCAGGCAGGTCCACTCCTGCCCTAAATGCCCATTTCAGTAAGACCCCTACAGCCAGGCCATTGGAACACCAGCATTGCTGAAAGTGCCCGGAGCAGCAGCAACCTGGGAGTGCACAGAGGTATAATTTGTTGTTGCTTTTACATGACCTGGCTGAACTGCTCTTTGGTAAAGCTCTTCTTGTTACTGGGAGGGTTGGATTCCCTGCTACCAACAGCCACAAGCATTCAGGAAGTCAACTCACTGAGAAGGAACAGGGGCCAGTAAAGAACTTCCTCCTGTCTCAACCTTCTTTATCTTTAAATTCTAGAATCTGGATTTCTGTGAGGGTCAGCAAACCCTGACTCCCTGACATTCAGCAAGACTTTCTAGTATCTCCTCAGTGACTGCCACAAGAAACCTCAGCACTCTGGGATAAATCAAATGACTTAGTGGAAGCATTAATCAACAAATATTCTCTGAGCTTTTTTAGAAGCAACACCCTGTGAGTGGTTCTGTAGGCAACTTGGTTCTCAAAGGTCTGGTTTAAAGAGCCCAATCCACTCTTCTTAACCTAAACTAGTCAACCTCTTCAAGTAGCCCAAATTCACCAGGTGATTGGAGTGTTCATTTTTAATTTACCATTCTTCCATTGATTCTTTCATTCATTCATTCAACAGATATTTATGGTTTTCTAGGTACTGGGTCTATACCAGGTTATACGAATAAATAAAGCCATGGTCCCTGCCCAAATCTGTCCAGAAAACAGATGACTAAACAATTGCCTGGAACACAATGGGAGCCTGGGAGCAAAGAGTGGCAAGCAGACAGAGGAAGGAGCAACTGATTCTGCTGGGGTTGGAATGGGGCCAGTGGGGTCAGAAAAGTCTCTCAGATCAGAGGTGGTGACATTTGAATTGAGTTTTGAAAGATGAATGGGATTTCTCCAGGCGAAGGAAGGGGAGAAGGGCATTCCAAAAGGAATACCATAAATAAAGACTTGCCTCAGGCAGTTCACCCCATGTGCTCTCTTCAACACAACTTCTAAATATTGGAATCCCTTGGGCCTTGGGTCGGGTTCTCATCTATCCTCTATCACACTTTCTCATTAGTGGACATATTTAATCTTGTGCATTTAAATCTCTGTGCTGGTATCTCCAGGTCTCATAACCCTCCTCTGTGCTCCAGGCTCATCTATACATCTATAGACTTACATTTCCATTTGGATGTTTCTAGGCATTTTAAGAGTATCCTACCCAAAATGGCTATCAGCTAAGGGCCACACAGTCTGAAGAAATCTGACAGTCTCCTTTCACTCCTCTCTTACCCCATCCAATATATCATCAGGCTCTTTTGGTTATAATGCTAAAATATACCTCAAATCCATCTATTTTCCTCTATCCCCATTGTCACTTCCCACATCTAAGCCACCTTCATGCTTGCCTGGATTACTGGAATTATTTGTCTCCTGGTGTCCCCATTCTCACCTTTGTCCCACCTCAGCCATTCTGTTCTCCGTACATCAGCCAGACTGATCTTTTTAAAGCCTAATTGGCTTTATTCTTCCACTTAAAACACTTTAATGATTTCCTATTGCACTTAAGGAAACCCCAGTGATATAGTGGTTAAGAGCTATGGCTGCTAACCAAAAGGTCCACAGTTTGAATCCACCAGGTGCTCCTTGGAAACTCCGTGGGGCAGTTCCACTCTAGGGTCACTATGAGTTGGAATCCACTCAATGGAAACAGGTTTGGTTTTTGTTTTTTATTACATTTAAAATAAAACCACATACTGGCCAGCCTGGCTTATGAGGGTCTATGTCAGTTCCTAAAACCTATGAACCTCATTCACAGGGGACTCCATGCTTGTGTCTTCTCCTTACAGATCCTTGTGTGGTGGGTCCTCCTCATCTCCCCTCCTTCCTTTTTTCACATCTTCTTCCTTTCCCTTGGTGCATGAAGCTAGAACTGGCCTATTAGTCTTAGTTGGAGTCCCAGGGTGATGCCCATGGTTAAGTGCTCAACTACTAGCCAATAGGTTGGCAGTTCAAACCCACCCAGACGCACCTCGGAAGGCAGATACTGCACTCTGCTTCCAAAAGGCCACAGCCTTGAAAATCCTATGGAGCAGTTCTATTTTGCACATACGGGGTGGCGAAGAGTTGGAATCAACTCGAGAGCAACTAACAAGCACAACATATTTCTGACATGTTAGGTCTAAGTACTTCTGAGGACAGAAAAGAAGGATGAAGGAGCTGGTGAGTTAACTACCTACAGAGTAAAGTTGCACCAAGGGATTAGACCACTCGGACTCCCACTCTCGCCCTGGCCCAGCTCAGCAGGAAAAGAAAGCAAAACTGAAGATGAAACATGAGGTTGACAAGAATCAGGTAGGACAGGTTAATAATTTTAGTGTAATTATGTGCCCCCCTGGCAAACTTAAGAACAGCCTCTGCTCTTCCATTCCTACTTCCAAAACCTGTAAAAATTACTTTTAATTTTTGAAATGATCATAATACGGAATAGGAAAAAAGGAGGATATCTGTTCGGGAAATGTGTAATTAAATACAGTATTTAACGTAACCATTAGCTGATGTCCTCCTTTCTCAATTTATTTAAAGTACATTCCATTCACTGTATGTGTGTACAGTGTAGTTTATGGCAGTTCAATCTCTATTGGGTACATATTATATGCTGGATAATAAGCCTGCCAGGTACAGGCAATCCAAAAATGAATTAGACACCCTATACTTCTTGAAGGAAGTTCAGAGGACAGACAAACATGCCAATAATGAATTAAAACAGTGTGATATTTGCAGCGGTAGAAGTGTGTGCAAGGCAGGGAAGACATAAATTCTGCATGTGAGAAAAACAGAAATAAGTTGTGGCTGGGGATCAGACCATGGCCGTTTTTAAACATGGCGCCCGAATTTTTTGACACTTCTCCCATGGAGAGATGAAGCCTGTGTCCCCTTGCCTTGAATCTGGGCTCTGTGACTGCTTGATTGATAGAAGGAGGTGGAAGTGGCACTGTGCTATTTTCCAAGCCCAGGCCTTAAAGACCTGGCAGCTTTCATGTCTTGTCTCTGTGGTTGCTTGCTCTTGGGAGCCACTGCCATGCCTTGGAGCCCAAAGTAGCCCACTTGGAAAGAACATGTCGAGAGGCACTAAAACTTCTTGAAGAGAGAGAGAGAGATGCTGCCCAGTCCCCGGCTGCTCCAGCCTTTATCGTTCCAGCTTCAGCCACTATCTGACTGGGATCCACCAGGGAGCTCTACTGATCTCCTGTGGGGTCTTTCATGCAGTTGCAATCAGGAAGTGGCTGGGCCTGGAGTCATCTGAAGGCTTCAACTGGGACACAGGGCTGGTTGACCTCTTTCCTTCTCCATGTAGCCTCACTACTTTCCATGTGGCTATCTTTGCCTAGTGGAGCCCTGGTGGCGCAGTGGTTAAGTGCTCAGCTGCTAACAGAAAGGTTGGCTTTTCAAACCTACCATCCACTCCCCAGGAGAAAGATGTGGCAGTCTGTTTCCATAAAGGTTAAAAGGTTAAAATCCTATGGGGCAGCTGTACTTTGGCTTATATGGTTGCTATGAGTCAGAACCAACTTGACAGCAATGGGTTTATGAGACTATCTTTGCCCATCTTTGCATGGCTGTGCCAGGCTAGTTGGATTTTTACAAGGCAGCTGGCTTCCCCCAGAGAGAGTGTTCCAAGAGACTGAGGTGGAAGCTGCAAGGTTGCTATGGCCTAGTCCCAAAAGGCTTGCTGCCAGCCCAGATCCAATGTTGAGGGAACAACACCAGGGCCTGAATACCAGGAGACATGGTTCACTGTGGGTCACATCTTTGAAGACTAAAGTGTTGCTTAGACAATACCCTATAGATAATAGGGAGTCATCAGAGGCTTTGAAGCAGGAGAGAGATTTGTTTAGACTTTTGTTTAAAATAATCATCTGGGGTTAATTGTACAAGATTAGAATTATACATTTCTTTTGCAGGTGACACCAGGGATATCCGGGGAGGCTTGGAGACCTCTGAAACACCTAGATGGCAGATCCAGAAGCCCTGTGGCACCAAAAGCAGAAAGTATCAGCCCATATAAATAGCAGAACCAGAACTGCCTCAACAGAGCAGCTTCAGTATGATTTAAATTCTCTCTATCGCTTTCCAGTGTAACTTCTTAATGTTCCAAAGGAAACAAAGAAATGGGTAAAGCATACATCTTGGTTCTATTTGTTGTGTGACAATGTGGAAACGGCAACGGGAGGGGGGTTGTTAAATTAGAAACTAAAAGTAAAAGACAACCATGAATTCTATCTTGGCGAGAATCTATACTGCATCTTCACACCATCTAGTTGGTTTTGCCGTTGAGAAGCCATCAGCCCAACTGGGAGCCTAGGGGTATGAAAGTGGGTGCTAGTGGGGAGGGAACAGGCTGCCACCATTGCCCTGCATCTATTGTGTGCCAGCTTCTGGCTCAGCTCTTGACAAATAGTATTTCACTTACTTCTCACAAAGACCATCCAAGGCAGGTATCACTGTCATGTCGTTCAAGATGAAGAAGTCAGAACATAACTCATCCAAGATCACCCAGCTTATAAGTATTGGAGTCAGGAATTGAAAACATGGCTCTCTGTCTCCAAAGCCCATGCTATGGCCTACATAGTTTTTTTTTTTTTTTTTTTAGTTCCTTTCAGCACTTTGTATTCAGAATGTTTACAAATGAAGAAAACAAGGACTTTACAGCTGAATATATTCCACGAATTCTGAGGTGTAACTCCGATCACAAGAAGTATAATAAATGCTTCTAAAAGGTAACCTGGGACTTTGAGTCACAGGCATTTCCAACCCAGAGTTTAAACTTCTTTTATTTATCAGCTCCCTTTAGGAAAAGAAATCCCTCTATTCTCCTATTTAAGAATTCTCAGCGGAGTTCAGCTGGAGAAATTGGCAAATGCTACTTTTCTGGCTTCTATTTCTATCATTTCCACAATGCTTCTATTGCATGAGCTTTTTCAACCCGTTAAACATAAAGCAAAGTTTGGCAGAGCCGAGATTTTCAGCTGGCACCCACTGCACTAAGCCGGGGTACTTCTTTATCATTGTGAAACTATTGAGTTCACAGCTCAGCGACACGGCGTCCTGGTGAATGCAGACTCAGAATCCAGAGAGAGGCTGAGAGCTCAGAAAGCCCCACAATTGTCAGTCAGTCAGGAGGGCTTTGCTGTGCCTCCATACCACTTAGAATCCAGTCAAGGGACTGAAACCACACCAGTTACTTTAAAAGAGATAATTTAACGCCAAGAACTGTTAAACTAGGTATTGAGGAGCTGAAAAGGCAAAAAAGGGAAACTAAGCCCTGGTGGCTCAGTTGTTAAGCGCTCAGCTGCTAACCGAAAGGTCAGCATTTCGAACCCACCAATTGCTCCATGGTAGAAAAATGTGGCAGTCGGCTTCCATAAAGATTTACAGCTTCAGAAACCCTACGTAGGGTCGTTAGGAGTCGGAATCAACTCAATGGCAATGGGTTTTCAGATATCACAGGAGTCCCTAAGTGGTGCGAAAAATCATTGTGCTCAATTGTCAACTGAAAGGTTGGAAGTTCGAGTCCAACCAGAGACAGTTCAAAAGAAAGGCTTGGTGACCTACTTCTGAATAGTCAGCCATGAAAATCTTATGGAGCACAGTTCTCCTCTGATGTGGGGTCTCCATGAATTGCAGTCAACTTGAAGGCAACTGGTTTTTTTTTTTTTTTTTAAAGATATCACAGAAGTGGCAACTGCAGGAAGCAGCTACTTTCCCCTAGGGCTGGGGGAACAAAGGAAAAGGCTGGAATTATTTAAACTTAGAAGCTTGAAGAAGAGGCCCTACAGAGCTGGGACTGAGACTTCTAAAGAAGGAGCTGGTGCCTCTGACAGAGTGAGAAGAAGCTGGGTCAAGGAGTGTTGGAAATACTGCAGACTAGATTCAACTAGTGACAGGTACAGGAAGCAAACAGGAAGGAGCCAGTCCCTCTCTGCTCCAACCTGGACAGAGTGTAACGGGGAAGCAGCTGGCAAAGCAAAAATGTGGTTTGCAGAGTCCTGGCCCCAGGTCCATGAAACAGTATAGAAGTGAGTTTGAAGCTGAGAGATGATAACTTAATAAGTGACATATTTAGTAAGACTTTGAAAATAAATTTGACACCAGAGAGCACCCCCTCCCCCTCCCAGCCACACACAGACAAAATCATAGCATTATAAAGACACTCATTTGGGAAAATGTTTTCAGTTTAACCATTTGCTTTTTATATTAAGCCATTGCCTGGATACTGGAAGGGAAAATAGTCTTGCATTATTATTGGAAACCTTGCATTCAAGTAATGCAAATCTGTCTTCAAGTTCATTTAACAAAGTGACATTTAAATTACTAAGAAGAATGGAATAAACTCTATGTTATTTGCAATCTCCCAATACACTAGGATGAAATCGTCCTGGGATCAGCAACTGATTAAGCTGATTATATACCTCATACATGTAGGATGTGGTTTTCAACCGGCCACAATCAAAATACAATTTACTTCTGTTAGTGTAATAATGTAGATGCTATAAAAGGCATCTCTTGGTAAGTGTTTTTCATTTACACTTCTCCCACTATTAGCAGGGTATTTTCACAGCCTTGCTCTATCTTCTCCCTGCCTTAAACTCTAAATTCTTAGCATGTAATTTTTCTGACTTCTCCGAGCCAAGATTATAAGAGAACTCAGATGCATGGTGTGAAGGAAGGTGGCCAAGCTGTCAGCAGCTGGAAACCAGGCGCAACATATGGTAGACTGGAAAAAGACATCAGAATATGGTGGTTCCCCAAAAGGTGCTGGGCAAAATGTAAGGTGGACTCACTGAGAAGCTCAAACTTAGCTAAGATCTCAGTGAAAATTTATCAACCAAAGAATAGCCATTCTCTCTCTGCATTGTGGGAAAGACGAGGACTTACAGTTCCTTTTAGTGGGCATGAGGGCAGTGATCCCAAGGGGCAATGGCTCATCAAAAAGGAAAAACAAACAAACAAACAAAAATACAAATTCTGAGTTACTCACTCACCATTTGGATGGCCAGGCTGCTGCCTGTGTCTCTCTTGTAATCAACATGTCTATGATTGGAGTAGTGCCTATCTCCCTGGGCCAGTTCATGAAAGGAGAAGTTATATGAAGTAGTGTACTGGGTTGAATAGTGTCCACCCCTCCCCAAATATATGTCCACCTGGAACCTTTGAATGTGACCTTGTTTGAAAATAGGGTCTTTGCATATGTTGTCAAGTTAAGATGAAGTCATACTGGACTAGTGTGAGCCCTAAATTCAATATGACTTGTGTCCTCATAAGAGAGAAGAATTTGGACACAGACAGTCAGGGGAAAATGGAGACAGAGATGGGAGTGATGTATCTACAAGCAAAGGAACACCAAAGATTGCCGGCAACAGCCAGAAGTCAAAAGAGGCAAGAAAGGATTCTTCCCTAGAAACTTCAGGGGGATCATGGCCCTGCCAACGCTTTGATTTTGAACTTCTGGCCTCCAGAACTGTGAAAGAATAAATTTCTGTTGTCTTAAGCCACCCACTTGGTGGTGTTATGGCAGCCCTAAGAAACTAAAACAGTGTGGAAGACCTTTTCTGCATTTGCTTCTAGTAGGTCATGCAGGAATATATGAGTGTCCTCAAGCCTTCTCTCCAACTCCACCGCCACATCCTAGTCCATGCTATCATCATTCTTGCCTAGACTTCTCTAGTCATCTTCTAGTTGGTCTTTCTAATCCTATTCTTGTCCACTTCTAATATACTCTCCATAAAATAGTCAGAATGAAGCTCTTAATGACTCAAATTGGACCATGCCCTTCCCTTCCTTAAAAGCTTCTAGAAGTTTCCATCTCTCTTAGACTAACCCTTCTTTATCTCATCCATGTTTATTCCTAGGACTCTATTTGGTGCCATTCTTCTTCTTGTTCGCTCTGCTCCAGCTGTGTGTCAGTTGCCCTCTTCCATGCCCATCTCTCTGAAATGTCCTTTTTCCATGTCTTGCACATATAACTCTTACTCCTTTTTGTCCCTGACCTCAGAAGTCACTTCCTCCAAAAAACTTCCCTTGCTCCACCGTACCCTTTTCCCTATTTTGGTTGAGGTCTCCTTATTGTTCATTTCTCTCCTGATTCCAATCATAACTCCTATTCAAAGTGTGTTTATTTAATTAATAACCTGATACCCCACTAGAAAGTAAGCTACAGCAAGATAAGATCTTGGCTTTTTCTTTTTTTAATTAGCTGTTGTATTTCTAGCACCTAACATAGGGCTGGAAACCCTGGTGATGTAGTGGTTAAGAGCTACAGCTGCTAACCAAGAGGTCAGCAGTTCAAATGTACCAGGTGCTCCTTGGAAACCCTATGGGACAGTTCTATTCTGTCCTGTAGGGTTCCTATGAGTCAGAATTGACTCGATGGCAATTTTTTTTTTTTTTAACATAGGGCCAAACACATAATAGGTACTCAATAAGTATTTGTTGAATGGATTGTTGTTGTTAGCTCTTATGGAATCAGCCCCTGACTCATGATGCTTCCATGCACAAGGGAACTGATGTCAGCCTGGTCCTGCACCACTCCCGTAATAGGTTGTAGATCAGACCGTTGTGATCCATGGGGTTTTCCTTGACTGATTTTCAGAAGTAGATCGCCAGGCCCTTCTTCCTTGTCCTTCTTAGTCTAGAAGCGCCTTTCAAATCTGTTCAGCATTATGGCGACACAAGCCTCCACTGACAGATAGTTGACGGTTGACGCACATGAGGTGGATTGACTAGGAACTGAGCTCTCTCAGGGAAAGTGAGAACTCTACCACTGAACTACTAACACCCTCATTGAGCGAACATAACCTGTCCTCAAAACCCATTCCCTGACATGGGGGATTTTTTATTGCCCAAGTTTATCCCTTAGGGTCCAACTTGTTGGTATTTTTTTCAAGTTGGTATTTTTTCCCTCTCAGTGGTATTTTTTCTCTCCTCACAAGCTGCTGGCTGCTAACATCCAAGGTCATACTAATTTATTCTCCACCTTAGATTAGCTTTTCACTTAGGTGGGCCCTAAACTAAGCACAGGGCTGCCCTTGCACATTCAAAAATGAATTAAGTTGATCTGCTGAACTAAAGGAGCCCTGGTGGCGCAGTGGTTAAGAGCTTGGCTACAAATCAAAAGGCTGGTAGTTTGAATCCACTAGCCGCTCCTTGGAAACTCTAGGGGTTCTACTCCACCCTAAAAGTTTGCTTTTCTGGTCCCCACCCTTTAACACCACCGGGAGAAGCCCTAAACTGAGAGTTTATCCTTTATCAAGGACCCCCAACACTAGTTTCTGTAAGTAAAGGGAAAAATGTGCATAAAAAAAAGTAAAGAGGGAAAAATAGTTCATTTTTTCTTTTTTCTTTTTTTTCCCAATTTCCAGAACAACCTCTTGAAGTCATGAAAACTTTTGCTTCCTGTTATATGTTTGGTTTGTGTGTAGTGTCTAAACCCAGCCAGCAAGGTGTTAGTCATAGGACAGCGGCTTCATCCCCAAATGGAGAAAACGTCACCACTTTCGGGTGGAGTCTGGGTTCATTCACCCGAAGTGCCAGGTACGCTTCTGGTGAGGCCTGCAGACCTGGCACTGCCCGCACGGGTGTGCACTGTAGTGGGTGATGCAATAAGGGGCGAGGCCTTGGTGAACACGAAAATTCCGATGTTTGGCAAGGAATTGGTCTCATTGTTAAACATCCCTGAAATCTGTCAAAATGTTTTTAAAATAAGGGCTGTGTGCTTTGTGCCATAAATATTTCACTTCTTATTTTAAAATATTCCAACTCACACAGATACTGTGGAGACTGTTTTACACTAGGTAAGGAAGGATTACATTAGCGTGAATATTCATGAAGGAAAAATACTTAATACACTCCAAGAACCCTTTACTGCCTTAACAATAGCGACAATTTTTCTAGAACTGTAGGTAGATGGCAAGAGGAAAATAAGGTGCATCGAAAGGCTTTATGAATTAATGGCTGAGGCAGAATTAATACACTAGTATTAACTAATATTAAATTACTACTAATCCCTTCAGCAACAATCAAATGTACTTTTCTCTGCTGGTGACAATCAGATCACACGGTATCATATACACTAAAAACTCTAATGGAACCCAAGCCTGCCCCGGTGACATGGGCAAGGTCCTCCATGAGAAATTTGCCAGTGTAGTTGCCGTGGTCCCGAATTCTAAACACAGCTATTACACTGATAGAATTCCTCAGACCCCAGAACAGAGAAAGAGTCTGCAATCATTAAATCAGTGTAAAATGGAAATGTTTCACCCTGTAACATCAAAAGTCTTGGGTTTTTTCATTCTGCCCCTAAATTCAACTGTAAGCAGTGTGGCTTTATTTTTTATGTTTAAATGCTTAAAACAGAATTATAATCCAATTGGGACAATCATACTTTGAACTTCCATAAGCACCTTTCATTCAAGACTTTTTGCTCAACTTATATTATGGAGGCATTTTCATGATATTAAGCTCTACACGAGTTCCTGGGTGGGGCAAACAGCTAACCCACTCAGCTGCTAACAGAAAAGTTGGAGGTTTGAGTCTACCCAGAAGTGCCTTGGAAGAAAAGCCTGCTGATTTAATTCTGAAACATCAACCACTGAAAATCCACCAGAGCACAGTTTTACTCTGACACACACAGGGTCATCACGAGTTGAAGCCGAGCTGAAGCCAACTTGTCAGCCACTAGTTGAGCTCTAAGTAGAGAATAGACGAGCAGGGAGACAGCCAGTGGCTCTGTCCAAGGTCATTTGGTTAGTGGCAGATTTGGAGGGGAGCCTATGGCTTCACATTTATAAGATAAACTTGGCCATTATTAACTACATCTGCATTCTCCAATTGCAGGGCATTTAGGGAGGAGAAAAGGAGCATTTCAGAATTGAGCCTAGTAGAAGTCTGAGTGTTTACAGAGGCTGGTTAATTCCGCGTTCTACAATTTAGAAGAATTTTTTAAAGATTTTATTAGAAGAATTCTTGATTTAAAGAGGTACTTCGGCAAGTTATCAATTGTTTTACTGTCAAATTGAGATAAGAGCTATTTCTCAGCCTGTATAAACTGAAGTAATATCAATATCTCCACCAGAACACAATGAGAATGAAGACTTCTAGAAAAAGCTGACCGGAAAAGGATCTTTACAACTCAAAACCCGAGACTCTGATCATGACGCCAACACACTGATCAAGGAGATGTGGTAAGAGACAAATATTATCAACATCCGTTTATTTCTGATTAGGTAGTAAAGGAGAAAGAGAAACGGAGAGTAAGTAAAAAGAAAAGAAAATAAAGAATGGGGATAAAAAAAAAAACCTCTAATGTCAAATATAAAACTTGTCTTTGTTATTCCAAAAACCTCCATTTAATTCAATCAATTTACTCAATTAAAAAAGAAATCATTTTAAAATACTTTTAGCATTGTGCTTCTTTTACTAATTTTTTAATTTTCTATCTATTTCTTAAATAAGTCACAATGTTAAAAACCCATTGTTTACTCATCAATTTAAAGTAGGCCCTTTAGCATGGAGCCAGATCATCTTAGTGAACCCAGAGGGGGCCATGATAAACACCCCACCACTGCTGCCATCATTTTTGTTCAAGTCAAAATTAAAGCAAAACACTGTTCCGTTTGTCTTGGCTGAAATGTCATTTAGATTTGTGTCCTCTAGGAAGGACATGGTTTCCCTGCCAATAAGCAGAATGACTCAGGACTGAATCACATAATGAGTATCTGACAACAGCTGAGATAGGAGGGAAGCCAGTTTACATGGTCATGGTCGAGGCTGGTTTATAGAGCTAGTTACACAGATAAGGATCTGCCTGTAAAAGGATTACAACCCAAAAGAAGTAAGCAATCAATATGTAACCTGAATGAAGTCAAGTCTTCCAGTCCACCGGGGTCACCCTTTAATATGTGGATATGACCGAAGCCCGTGCCACATACACTCTGGGTCGTCTATACTCTCCCCTACATCTAAGGATTCTGGAGGGAGGAGGAACTCCAAATTTCTTCTTCCACTTCCACTCTCAGGGTCAATCTCATGCTTTGTGGGTCAGCAGCTCCCCTCAGTACTTTTTCCGTCATAGATGTAGCCCCCCTTCCTTCTATTTTGTGAAACATTCTCTACAGAAGTTGTAGAGACAATAGAGTGTTGCACCACAGGATAGAATAAAAAACAGATGAAAACTGAATATCATTGTTTTCAAAGTCTGTCAACTCTTTGTCACCAAAGGCCTCTTTTTCTTTGGCTCCCAGCTAGCCAACATGTTACTCTCTGTACTAATACCTTCTCATCGCACTGGTGAGTCTTTGGGGCCCCACAAAGCTTCCTCCTTGATAGCAGTCAATGAATCAATTCCAGATTATTTTTAAGCTATTATAATCAATTCTGGTGGTTTTGGCCGCTAGGAAGAAAAAACACCTAATTAAAACATACCGCATTTATTGTTGACTTAATCAGAAGTTCAAATATTATGTTATCTCAGAGTTGGCTCTACAGCTCAACCACATAATGAAAGACTAACTTTCTTCCTTCTTCCCAATCTAACATCCTTTGAGTGTTGGCATACTGGTGGCCTTATGTTGCAAGATGGCTGCTGTAGCTCCAGGTGTTATATCCATGTTTAAGACATGGAAAAAAGCACTACCAGGTAGCTCTCTTCTTAAGCCAAATTTTTATCGTGAAAGCAAAATTTTCCCAGAACCGCGTCATTAGCTAGAACTGGGTCATATGATTCCAGGAAAGGAAAACAGGATTGTCATGAGTGGCTCATTAGTGCCCTGCATAAAATACAGATTACAGTAGCAAAAAAAAAGGGGGGGGGCATGACAACTGATGACATCTGGTATAGGAGCTGTCTCTTTCATAATCACAAAGGACAGCAGGATTTGTATCAGTCGGTACATTTTTCTTCCAATATGGTTTCCTTTTACCCTGCACTTTGCCTTCATTTGTCCTCACTGCAAACAAGCTTCCTCTTCTTAAGGGGAAACATGCTGGCAGGGTGATCCTTAATTTTACACCTTATGCTTCTACTACTCTTTTTCAGAATTAGATAAAACAGAAAACAAAAATTAACAGAAAGATCTTTGCTGGGGCCAGCTCAGGTAGCGTGGCCAGCCCTAGACCAATCAAAGGTGGCAGGGAGAGGGGTAAAAGACAATGATTCCCACAGCTTGAACTAGAAGCACTCTCTGAACCAATTAACAGTGGCCTCAGAGGAAGGATTACATAAGAAAACAGAAGTTCTTGAGATGGCCTCCTGGGAGGGGACCAGTTCCAGGAAAAGGAGGAGAGGGCTGCTTGGAGTCAACCCATAGACATCCATCACAAGCTGCCTTTGACTCCCTAAAACCCAAATTTGACTCCCTAGAACCCCAGAAAGTAAAGGCAGCCACTGCCATTAATGATTAATGTACTGTCTTGTCCTGGGTTCCCTAGGAAGCATAGCCTGAAAACAAGATCTTTGAACTGCCACTTCATTAGAGAGTTCAATTCTAGGGAGGCATTCCATGGCTGGTGCAAATAGTTAACATGCTGCATTGCTAACCAAGGAAACCCTGGTGGCGTAGTGGTTAAGTGCTATGGCTGCTAATCAAAGGGTCAGCAGTTTGAATCTGCCAGGTGCTCTTTGGAAACTCTATGGGGCAGTTCTACCCTGTCCCATAGGGTCACTATGAGTCAGAATCGACTCGACGGCACTGGGTTTAGTTTGGTTTTTTATTGTTAACCAAAAGGATGGACGTTTGAGTTCATCCAGATGTGCCTCAGAAGAAAGACCTGGTGATCTTTTTCTAAAAAAGCGGTCCTTGAAAACCCTATGGAGCACAGTTCTACTCTGACATATGTGTCATTACCATGAGTCAGAGTCAGGTCCAAGGTAACTGGCACAATCACAGGGAAGTAAGACTCATAGAAAGGAGGAGTGGGGGAAGGACAGTGGAGAGGCAATGTGAGAGTGTGTTGCCAGGCTGCCATGATTTGGTATCAAGCTAATCTGATCAACCAATTGTTCCATCTCCCTGGACCATCTTCCCAAAGGCCTTAGGAACTAGAATCTCAGACTGAGAAGAGGAGGGAGGGAGAAGAATTGATCCACCAGTTCCTGTCTTCTACTGGTCAAATTTTTGCTCATGGATATAAACTGCTTTCATTGAGCTTCCGTGCCAAGTGGATCCTTCAGCATCTCATGCTTCAGTGGCAACAAGAAGCCACACAAGAGGACGTAAGAGGTGCGTGGAGGGAGAATGAAATTCAGCCTGGTAAAGACAAATGCTGGGGCTGCTGTGTGGAGCCCAAGCAAGGTTAATGAGTGTTATGGATTAAATTGTGTCCCCCCAAAACATGTATCAACTCATCTAGGCCATGATTCCCAGTGCTGTGATTGTCCACCATTTTGTGATTTTCCTCCGTGTAGCAAATCCTGCCTCTATGATGTTAATGGGAGCCCTGGTGGCACAGTGGTTAAGAGCTCGGCTGCTAATCAAAAGGCCAGCAGTTCAAATCCACTAGCCGCTCCTTAGAAACCCTATGGGGTAGTTTTACTCTGTCCTATTGGATCACTATGAGTCGGAATCCACTGGCAAAGGTAACGGGTATGGGATGGTGTATGATGTTAATGAGGCAAGACTCAATTTAAAAGATTAGGTTGTATCTTGAGTCAATCTGTTTTGAGATATAAAAGAAAGAAGCCAGCAGAGAGACAGGGGGATCTCATACCACCAAGAAAGTAGGGCTGGGAGTGGAACATGTCCTTTGGGCCCAGGGTCCCTGCACTGAGAAAGTCCTAGTCCAGGGGAAGATTGATGACAAGGACCTTGCCCCAGAAGTAACAGAGAAAGAAAACCTTCTCCTAGAGCTGACACCCTGAATTCAGACTTCTAGCCTCCTAAACTGTGAGAGAATAAACTTCTGTTTGTCGAGGCTGTCCACTTGTGTTTCTGTTATAGCAGCACTAGATGACTAAGACACTGAATTTGGTGGCTGTGAGGAAAAACAAATGTCTGAGGTTCCTGAAGACAGGTAAGTGAGGCTCAGGGAAGATGGGGTGGTGCCTGAGAGGTGTCAGATACAGGCCATAATCTCTTTCTTTCCATTTCAAGTAAGTGTTCACCACCTATGCGCAAGGTGCTTCACTAGAAGAGAAATAACATGAGGAACAGGACGGTGTTCCCACCCTGAAGAAAATTAAAATCTAGTTAGGAAAGCAGGGTACGTGCTTGTGCAAGAATACTAACAATACAAGCTTATACATTGAAAAGATATATCTATGCAAACAATGAATACAGAAATACTCGTATGTATTCATTCGTTCATTCACAAACATTTATTTAGCACCGACTATCTATTGGGCATTCGAAGATACGTGATATCAGATACCTTATAGTATAATTGGAAACCCTGGTAGCATAGTGGTTAAATGCTACAGCTGCTAACCAAAAGGTCTTCAGTTCTAATCCACCAGGCACCCATCGGAAACTCTATAGGGCAGTTCTATGCTGTCCTATAGGGTCACTATGAGTCGGAATCGACTCGATGGCAATGAGTGTAGTATAATTATGCTTCCTATTAGCATTCGTAATAACGAAGTGTTTTTACAACACAGTTGGAATCTATATATTTGTACAGTAAGATCTATGTTCATTTCTCTTGATGAGTATGAAGAGGTAGTTTTTTGAGAACATCTATAAACGACTGTTAATTCCCTTGGGTTTCCTTTCTTGAAATATTTGATTTCTGAGAGAAGAAAAACAATGGGATGATATTTTATCACTATGAATAGTACTGTAAATATGCCCCATTGCTGTCACTTAACCCATCAATGGAAACAGAATGGAAAAACTCATCTAATTCAGAATTTCCATCCTTCCACTTAACAGCTGTGTGACTTTGGGCCAATCCCAATCCTTCCAATCCTATTTTCTTGTGTAAAATATCGGAAGAGAAATACCTGTCCTGCCTGTCTCAAAAAACCCATTGCCATTGAGTTGATTCTGACTCACAGCGACTCTATAGGCCAGGGCAGAACTGCCCCATAGGGTTTCCCAGGAGTGGCTGGTGAATTGGAACTGCCAACCTTCTGGTTAGCAGCCTCAGCTCTTAACCACAGAACTTCATTAAAATAACTTCTTACATATGTGTAAATCTCCCAGTTAACAATGCTATCACAAAATTTAAGCTCATAGATTCATTATAACCCTTGATCCTCTCAACCACATGAGAGATTAATATATTAGAAAGTGCTTTGTAAATTTTAAGGTATATTAGAATATCGAGAATAATAATAATAATTAGTTCAACTTAGTAATAAATGTTATACTTTGCATTTGTATAACAAAATTTTTAGAGTGTACAAATATAAATAGGATCTGGGCTTAAATGTGGAGAAGAATACCACACCTTGGAGATTTTCGCTGCTTTTTCTCTTAATTGCCTGGTGAGTGGGCATTTCAGATGAAGCTCCTGTTGTTGTTGTTGTTGTTGTTAGGTGCCATTGATTCTAACTCATAGCGACCCTACGTACAACAGAACAAAACGCTGCCTGGTCCTTCACCATCCTCACAATCGTTACCATGCTTAAGTGTATTGTTGCAGCCGCAGTGTCAGTCCATCTTGTTGAGGGTCTTCCTCTTTTTCACTGACCCTCTACTTTACCAATCTTGATGTCCTTATCAAGAGACTGGTCCCTCCTGATAACACATCCAAAGAAGTCTTTAATCATTGTGTCCACACTATCAGTCCTAAAGGCTACATCTCCACTCACGCGTTCAATAAGTAATTGTTGTTAGGTACCATTGAGTCAACTCCAGCTCCCGAAGACTGGTGTAGCTCAGTGGTAGGGCCCTGGGTTCAATCCCTAGCACCTTTATTCAAGGAGTGATAGCACTTTAAATTGTGAGCTTCTTACTCTTGTATTTAAACACTTTAACCTTTACTAACATTATAAAACATGACAACATTCTTACAAAAGAGTAGTCATTTTTATTCTTCATATTTTGCAGCCTGGACACTGAAGAGTGATAGGAATTCCTTGAGATTTCAGAGCAAATTATTGGCAAAGGAAAAAACCCAAAACAAACAAGAAAAAACTCCTTTCTGCTAGGTCATATTGCCTTCCAACTCTAATAGCACCACTGAAATTCCATGTTGAACAGAAGTTACATAAAATTAAGAATTCTATACTTACGGAGAGCTTTGAAAAATTAAGACACATTTCTTACTAAGTGTAAAAACATCCTAAATACAAGGAATTGTTATAAAAAAAAAAGTTTCAGCTCATTTTTCATTTAGAGAGTAAGAAAAGGAGGACGAAAAATTGATATAATCAAGACATAATCTCAGAAATAAGACTTATCTCGCCTTTTAGGTTCTACAGATATATTGCTTATGTCCCTTTAATTACCTTTCAACACGTAGGTAAGCAAAGGCTTAATACAAATAACTAGTATTCTTTCTGACAAAAATGTTTACATTTCAGTTTGCAAGCAAAATATGTTGGTCTTACAGCAATAATTATTCTAGAGGCTCTGACTTAAAATTTTTTTACCACTGGAATTGCTTTTAAGCGTATAGTTGCATCCTTATCCCTCCTTTGCATGAGGAAGGGCTACCACTTCAGTGAGAGGAAATTTATCCTTTCACTCACTGATCTATTCATTCATGTATTAAATGAGTACTTACTGTGTGTTCTGTTGTGTTGTAGTTAGATGCCATTGAGTCAGCCCCAACTCATGGTGACCCCATGCACAGCAGAATGAAAAGCTGCCGAGTTTTGCACTATCCACGCGATTGGTTGTGGATGAGACAGTTGTGATTTACAGGATTTTCACTGGCTGATTTTCTGAAGTAGATTGTTAGGCCTTTCTTCCTAGTTCATCTTAGTCTGCAAGTTCAGCATCATAACAACACGCAAGAATCCACTGACAGATGGGTAGTGGCTGTGCATGAGGTCCACTGGCTGGAAATCAAATCTGGGTCTCCCACGTGGACAGCAAGAATTCTACCGCTTAATTACCAATGCCCCCATACTGTATGTTCTATGCACTAGGAACATAACAGTGTGAAAAAAATACTGTGTACACACGTCTCACGCCCTACATTCTAGCTAAGGTAGACAGACAATAAACAGAAGCAAATTCTTATATAATAAGCAAGTGATAAATGTTTTGGAGAAAAATCAAGTGGGGAAGAAGGATAAGGGCTGCAGGTTGCAATTTAAATAACGTGGTTCTAGGAAAGCCTCACTGACAAGGGGGCATTTGAACATGTTCTTGAAGAGGTGAGGGGGTCACATGGATATCTGGAGTAAGAGAGACCCAGGAAGAGGGAGTGGCAAGGGCAAAGGCCCTGCCTGGGAGCATGCCTGGCATACTTGAGAAACAGCAGAATGGTGAGTCTGGCTGGAGCAGAGTGAGCAAGCAGGATCTGCTATGGGATGGGTTTAGAGAAGTAAGTGGAGTTTGTTGAGGGGTGTGGCAAGGTGGAGACCCTCTAGGGGTTTTTTATTATTATTACTTTATTGTTCTTTAGATGAAGGTTCACAGAGAGAATTAGTTTCTCATTAAAGAATTAATACATGTATTGTTTTATGACACTAGTTGCCAACCTCACAACATGTCAACACTCTGCCCTTTTGACCTTGGGTTCCCCATTTCCATTTATCCAGCATTCCTGTCCCCTCCTGCCTTCTAGTCCTTGCCCCTGGGCTGGTACGCCCATTTGGTCTCGTTTTGTTTTATGGGTCTGTCTAATCTTTGGCTAAAGGGTGAACCTCAGGAGTGTCTTCAGTACTGAATTAAAAGGATTTCTGGGGGCCGTGCTCTCAGGCTTTCTCCAGTCTCTATCAGACCAGCAAGCCTGGTCCTTTTTTGTGAGTTAGAATTTTGTTCTACATTTATCTCCAGCTCTGTCTGGGACCCTCTATTGTGATCTCTGTCAGAGTAGTCATTGGTAGTAGCCGGACACCATCTAGTTATGCTGAACACAGTCTGGTGAAGGCTGTGGTAGTTGTGGTCCATTAGTCCTTTGGGTTAATCTTTTTAGATTATTGCAAAGGCTCCTTTTACTCTAAGTGAGATGGAAACCACAAGAAGATTTTGAACAGAGGAATGAGGTAATCTGACATTTTAAGAAGGCAATTGTGGAAAGAAGGTCTTAGAAGGTTATTGCAACAATCCAGGTGATAAGAGAGTGACATGAGCTAAGGTGGAAGAAGTGGAGGTGATAAGAAACAAGTGGGTTCTAGGTATATTTTGTAGATCCAACGTGATTTCCTGGTGGGTTGGATGTGAGGTTGAGAAAAAGAAGAGTCCAGGTTGACTCTGGGTTTTTGGTTTGAGTTCTGGAAAGGTGGAGTTGCCACAAACTGATAATGGGGTTGGAGCAGGGCTTGGGGAGGGGGGCAGAGAGCATTAGTTCACTTTGGTAACATTAAGGTTAAGATGTTTACTAGACAGCCAAGTGGAGGTGTCAAGTAGACAGTTGGACTTACCAGTCTACATTTCAGAGGGGTGATCAGGACTGGAGATTTGATTTTGGAATTTGAAGCCATAAAATGATATGACATTATTGAAAGAGTGGGGGCAGATAGAAAAGGATAGAGGTCCAGGGGCACTCCAACATTAAGAAAGTCAAGACATATGGAGGAATTGGCAATGTTAGGAGGAAAACCAGGAATTGCCAGTGTCCTGGAAGCCAAATGGAGGAAGTGTTTCAAGGATGGACTGATCAGATGTGATGAATGCTACTTCTGATGGGTCAAAGAAAACAACTGAAAATTAATAATACATTTAGCCAAGTAGAAGCCATTGTTGGCCTTATCAGTGGAGTGTAAGGGAAGCCTGATTGGAGGAGGTTTAAGATAGTATAGTAATTGACAAATTACACTGTGAAGGAGAATGAAGAAATGAAAGAGTGACTTGGCAGGGAAGTGAGGCTGAGAAAGGGATTTTACATATAATACTGCCTAGATTAGGTCTCCGTGAGAAATTTACTTGGAGTGCAATATAATACCTTGACGTGAGTGGGACCAAGGAGTAAGATGTACTGATAATATTAAAAAAAATTGTTTTTTAAATTTTGGTGAAAATATACAGTCATATACCATTTCAACAATTTGTACATGTACAACTCAGTGACATTGATTACATTCTTCAAGTTGTGCAAACATTCTGACCACCCTCCTCCAAATTGTTTTACCACCATTGACTTAAAGTCACTGCCCCCTAAACTCCTCATCTAACCTTTTGAGTTGCTGTTGTTAATTTGATCTCACATAGATAATTGTTTAAAAGAACACAATGCGCAAGGCAGACATACATTACTTATTAAGATAAACTATTGTTTAGTTCAAAGAAGACTTTAGGGGATAGTTTTAGTTTAAGTTTGAAAGCTTAAAGTTGATCTCAGAGCAATAGTTTCGGGAGTTCATCCAGCAATGGCACCATAAAGTCTGGATCCCAGTGAGAATGTGAAATTCTGTCCTGCATTCTTCTCCTTTTGATCAGGATTATTCTATAGAACCTTGGAACAAAATGTTCAGTGATTGTGGCTGAGCACCTTCCAGTTATTCTGGCCTCATGGCAAAGAGGTAGTTATTCATTGAGGTAACCAGACACAATTCATTTCCTCCTCTGATATCTGACTCTCCTTCTTCCTCTGTTGTTCCAGGTGAATGGAGACCTACTGTTGTACCTTGGGTGGCCACTTCCTAGGTTTTAAGACACAGGCACTATGCTATGAACTAGGAGATAGAACAGAAGTACTGAGAAACAATATTAGGCCAATTGATTGTGATGTCCCTCAAAACTATGTCCCTAAGCCTCCAAACCAAGAAAACAAATCCCACGAGGTGTTTGGTTTATCTAAGTGACCTCAACAGCTGCTTTTTTTTTTTTGGTAAAAAAAAAATATATATGTATATCACAACATTTGCTGAATCAATATTTTTCAGGGGTACTGTAGAGTAATATCAGTTATATAAATCAGCTGTACAACTATTATCCTTAAAAAAATTTTAAATAAATTCATGTAATAACATTAAAGAATACCATTCTTAAATAAAGATACCATTTTAAAATAATATAAAATAAAAATTTTAAAATAACCTTTAAAAATAATTAAAAATCTTAAAAAGAATTTAAAATGAGGTTTTAAAAAAGTGATCATATATAATCATATTTAGCCTAGTGGGTTAGGGTAAATATTATCAACTAGAGTTCATCATTTAAAAAACGCAGAAGTCTAAGTGTCCGACTCTGCAAGTAGTTTTTTCCCCGTGGCACCGTGTAGAAAGCAAACAACCCAGAGTCAGGAGCCATGTCTAAGAACTCAGTCCCCAAAGAGCCCATTTATGTCTTTGACTGATGTGAGTGCTGCAGTGAAACCATTATCAAGAATACTAACGTGCATGACAGAATATAGAAATAGTTGAACATATGAACTGAATGTTTTATGTGATAAAAGAAAATTTCAAAGGCCCTAGCTAAAAGATGAACTTCACACATAAATATAGATAAGTTTTATGAAAAGTACAACTATAAGAATATCTACTATTGATAACACATCTACTATCAGCTAACAAATTTACAGACCTTGTCACCAATTACCTCCAACCACCTGCATTGCAGATACCAATGTACTGGTTATACAGACTCAGGAGACCAGGTTCAAGGAGGTTTGTAACTAAACAGCTAATAACTGGTCATGGTGGAATTTATATCAAGTTATTGGTGTCTGACAGCAAAGCCCATGGTTTTTTTTTTTTTTTTTGGCACCATGATACTTTACAAAAAGTAAAATTAAAGCCAATTGACATAATTACTGTCAATAAGTAGTACACTTGTAAAAAGCTGAACTTATAACCATGGCAAGAAAAAACAGTAGGTGCTGGGGCTGCTTATGTACAACCAAACACTTCATGGGATTTGATTCATTGGTTTGGAGGTTTAGGGTCATGGTTTCATGGGACGTGAATCGTGCTTAGTGCTTCTGTTCTACCTCCTAGTTTGCTGTGTAGTGCCTGGAATCTTAAAAGCTAGCAAGTGGCCACCCATATAACAATAGGTCTCTGTTCACCTGCACCAATGGAGGAAGAAGCGTAGTCAGGAATAGCAGGAGGAAATGGAATGTGTGGCTAATTGCCTCCATGAACAACTGCCCCTTTGGCAGGACACAAAAGACCTGGACAGTGCTCAGCTACCATTACTGACCATTTTGATCAGATTCTATAGAAGAATCATAATCAAGAGGGAAAAATGCAGAACAGGATTTCGAATTCTCATGGAATTCAGATTTTCTGGAGCCATGGAGGCTGGATGAACTCCTGAAAATACTGCCCTGAGATAATCTTTCAACCTTAAACCAAAAATATCCTCTGAAAGCTTCTCAAAACCAAACAGTAGTTTAGCTTAACTAATAAAGAATGTCTGCCTTGAGCACTGTGATATATCTACATAGGATCAAATTGACAACAGCAACTCAAAAGATTAGGTAGGAAACTTGGGGAGCAGTGAGTGTATGTTAATGGGGGAGGAACAAATCAGAAAAGGAGGATGGCTGCACAACTCAGCGAATGCAGTCAATGTCACTGAATTGTACATGTAGAAACTGCTGTGCATACTCTGAAAAACAAAACAATTATTTCAATAAGAGCAGAATTAAGTAAACTTCCTATTCAGGACAAACAAAATCTTCTTGGAGGAAATGACAAATACGCATATAAAGAATAAATGCTACTTAAAGGAAAATGGACAAAGATAATTCAGAAGTCTGCAGTGTTGAAGGAATTCTGTTCTTTCTGTAGAGTGTTAAGACAATTCAAAGGGAGTGCCAGAAACAGTGGTTAGAAAGAGGAAATCTTCAAATACCTTCTGAACTGAGCTGGTAAAAATCGTGGGTATTTGAAAGAGTTCCTTCTAAAATCACTATGCAATGTTACTATGTTGTGGCCAAAACACCAAAGTATGCTCTTGATAATTTTTTCTAAAACAATTTGCAGAATTCTGTTATTTATCCAGGGACACAAACAAAGATAATATTCAGGAAAGTACCAAAACTTAAATTGAATGTGTCAAGTTTCCATCATCATATTACATCATGTTATATTGCTATTTAAGCATAATATCAGTAATTATACATTGGCCACCTGCCTAAATGCTGGTGCACATCTATAATTTAAGTACATATCCCACTAAATAGTGTCATTATGTAAAAGCCAACAGCTAGTCAGTGGTTGGTGTTTTCCGCCTTCCTTAAACACAAAGAAGTCCTTTCCATTCTGTAATATGCAGGTGTAATGTAGGAAAACTCCTTGAAAATTCCACCCATGCATTTGTCTGGGAAATTGACAGATTTTTTAGGTTATAAAAATACACTTGCTTTTCCATCTGAGTGAGTGAATGGAAATGGGTAGAAATGTATCATTTTCAGCTGATATATTTATATGTATTGAAGCCTTGAAAACATTTCAAAATAAACAGTCCTAGAGAGGGGGGCCAAGATGGCTGACTAGATAGATGCTACCTCGGATCCCTCTTGCAACAAAGACTCAGAAAAACAAGTGGATCGATCACATACATGACAATCTACGAGCCCTGAACAACAAACACAGATTTAAAGAGTTGACCTGAGTGACAGAGACGGAGAACGAACAACTATGGGGAAGCAGTGACTGTTTTCGGAGCCTGGAGCCAGCGTCCCAGTCAGATAACCTTGGCGCCGGGCTTAGGACTGGGCCCAGGGGAGCTGAACACAACATCTTGTGACGGCGCAAACACGGGGCACAGCCCTACGCCCCTGAACTGACCCTGGGAGGGGGCCCAGCCAGTCCACACGAGCGGTATGGCCACGCGGCTGGCAGGCGGAGAAGTCCCCGGGAGGCAGAGACTGGTTTTGGAGCCGGGAGGGCAGCGTCCCAGCAGCGGAACCTTGACGCTGGGCTCTGGACTGGCAGCGGAGGATCTGACCGCGGCTTCAGCGGGCCAGACTGTCAGGAACAATCTCCACACAGCCAGGACACATAGTCTACACGCCCCTTGGGAATCTCAGATAAAATAGTCATCCCAAGCAAGATAAGCAACTTTGGCTATATTCCGGGGTGCTACTCTCTCCTGTTTTTCTGAACCCTCCCCTCCCCTTCCCAGGTGGCTTCATTAACATTGGAATTTCCTGAGCCAGAGGGAGAACAGCTCCGGCTCCAGTGGCTTTGCTTTTCCCTTTTTTTTTTTTTTTTTTTTTTTTGGTCTTTTCCTAACCAATTCTTCCGGCCTGAGAGAAGCAACCACAAAAAACCCAGGGACCAAAAATCCTTCCCTAATTGGACTAAAAACACAGAACCAGCTCCAGCCAAACATGTATGATCCAAATCTCAGGCTTTCATCCTTACAGGGAACAAGGTGGCTGTTATAATGCAAAGGCAGTTCTGATAGGGATCTGACTGCATTTTTTTTAGCGCATTTACTGTAAAAACAAGTTTCCCAGGTCTGATAGCTCTGCTTATTCAACAGAGCCCTAACTGACCCACAACAGGGAACTGAGGGCTGAAGCTCCCCCCCAGACCACCTAGCCTCTTGCCTTAGGGGTCTAAGAGGATGACACCTACCAACCAGTAAAGGTACTTGCATTGGGGGCCTAAGGTACAGCTGCAGAGCCCTCCCACCAAGGTGCTTTAGGAATAGAGACACACCTACCTCACTGACACTTGGGGGAAGCCTGTCAGCATCCTGCACCCCCTGGAGGGTGAACCCCAGCTGCTAATAGAATCTGGTGCACACAACTATCACCACTACTTCTCGAGGTAGATGGGTGTTAGGGTGCAGCACACACTTAATGACCCAAAATCAGATTCTACTCAAGAATAGTGAATAGACTCAGGCAATATATCTGGCAACAGCCCAAACCAGCTGGTAATAGGTCATAAGTAAGTCAAGGGCTACAACAAACAAGACAGCACAATCTAATAGCCCATCCACATATATTGAAAGAAAACAAAAGAAGATAAGACTCAGTGAGCAAATATAGAATAAATCACTACTATATCTTTTTTTATATCTTAGTGATGGCTCAGAGACAGCAGTCGATATCAAACCACATAAAGAAGCAGACCATGACAGCTTCTACAACCCCCCAAACAAAAGAATCAAAACCTTTCCCAAATGAAGATACAATCCTGGAATTATCAGATACAGAATATAAAAAACTAATTTACAGAATGCTTCAAGACATCAGGGATGACCTCAGAAATGAAATAAGGCAAACTGCAGAAAAAGCCAAGGAACACACTGATAAAACAGTTGAAGAACTCAAAAAGATTATTCAAGAACATAGTGGAAAAATTAATAAGTTGCAAGAATCCATAGAGAGACAGCATGTAGAAATCCAAAAGGTTAAAAATAAAATTACAGAATTGGACAACGCAATAGAAAGTCAGAGGAGCAGACTCAAGCAATTAGAATGCAGAGGGGGAAATCTGGAGCACCAGGGAATTAACACCAACATAGCTGAAAAAAAAACCAGATAAAAGAATTTTAAAAAAATGAAGAAACCCTAAGAATCACATGGGACTCTATCAAGAAGGATAACTTGCATGTGATTGGAGTCCCAGAACAGGGAGGGAGGACAGACAACACAGAGAAAATAGTTGAAGATCTGCTGACAGAAAACTTCCCTGACATCATGAAAGACGAAAGGATATCTATCCAAGATGCTCATCAAACCCCATTTAAGATTGATCTAAAAAGAAAAACACCAAGACATATTATCATCAAACTTGCCAAAACCAAAGATAAAGAGAAAATTTTAAAAGCAGCCAGGGATAAAAGAAAGGTCTCCTTCAAGGGAGAATCAATAAGAATAAGTTCATACTACTCAGCAGAAACCATGCAGGCAAGAAGGCAATGGGATGACATATAAAGAGCACTGAAGGAGAAAAACTGCCAGCCAAGGATCATATATCCAGCAAAACTCTCTCTGAAATATGAGGGTGAAATTAAGATATTTACAGATAAACACAAGCTTAGAGAATTTGCAAAAACCAAACCAAAGCTACAAGAAATACTAAACGAAATTGGTCAGAAAACCAATAATATCAGATATCAGCGCAACACAAGGTCACAGAACAGAACATCCTGATATCAACTCAAATAGGGAAAACACAAAAACAAGTTAAGATTGATTAAAAAAAAAATGCTCAAAACAAGGAATCATTGAAGTCAATATGTAAAAGATCACAATAATCAAAAAGAGGGACTAAATACAGGTGGCATAGAACTGCCATATGGAGAGGGATACAAGGCAATATAGGACAATACAAGTTAGGTTTTTACTTAGAAAAATAGGGGTAAATATTAAGGTAACCACAAAGAGGTATAACAACTCCATAACTCAAAATAAAAGCCAAGAAAAACGTAACGACTCAACAAACATAAAGTCAAATACTATGAAAATGAGGATCTCACAATTTACAAAGAAAAACGTCTCAGCACGAAAAAGTAAGTGGAAAAATGAAATTGTCAACAACACACATAAAAAGGCATCAAAATGACAACACTAAACGCTTATTTATCTGTAATTATGCTGAATGTAAATGGACTAAACGCATGAATAAAGAGACAGAGAGTCTCAGACTGGATAAAGAAACACGATCCGTCTATATGCTGCCTACAAGAAACACACCTTAGACTTAGAGACACAAACAAACTAAAACTCAAAGGATGGAAAAAAATATATCAAGCAAACAACAAGCAAAACAGAGCAGGAGTAACAATATTAATTTCTGACAAAATAGACTTTAAACTTAAATCCACCACAAAGGATAAAGAAGGACACAAACAAACTAAAACTCAAAGGATGGAAAAAATATATCAAGCAAACAATAAGCAAAAAAGAAGAGGAGTAGCAATATTAATTTCTGACAAAATAGACTTTAAACTTAAATCCACCACAAAAGATAAAGAAGGACACTACATAATGATAAAAGGGACAATTGATCAGGAAGATATAACCATATTAAATATTTATGCACCCAATGACAGGGCTGCAAGATACATAAATCAAGTATTAACAGAACTGAAAAGTGAGATAGACACCTCCACAATTATAGTAGGAGACTTCAACACACCACTTTCGGAGAAGGACAGGACATCCAGTAAGAAGCTCAATAGAGACACAGAAGACCTAATTACAACAATCAACCAACTTGACCTCATTGACTTATACAGAACTCTCCACCCAACTGCTACGAACTATACTTTTTTTTCTAGAGCACATGGAACATTCTCTAGAATAGACCACATATTAGGTCATAAAACAAACCTTTGCAGAATCCAAAACATTGAAATATTACAAAGCATCTTCTCAGACCACAAGGCCATAAAAGTAGAAATCAATAACAGAAAAACTAGGGAAAAGAAATCAAATACTTGGAAACTGAACAATACCCTCCTGAAAAAAGACTGGGTTATAGAAGACATTAAGGAGGGAATAAGGAAATTCATAGAATGCAACGAGAATTAAAATACTTCCTATCAAAACCTCTGGGACAGAGCAAAAGCAGTGCTCAGAGGCCAATTTATATCGATAAATGCACACATACAAAAAGAAGAAAGAGCCAAAATCAGAGAACTGTCCCTACAACTTGAACAAATAGAAAGTGAGCAACAAAAGAATCCATCAGGCACCAGAAGAAAACAAATAATAAAAATTAGAGCTGAACTAAATGCATTAGAGAACAGAAAAACAATTGAAAGAATTAACAAAGCCAAAAGCTGGCTCTTTGAAAAAAGTAACAAAATTGATAAACCATTGGCTAGACTGACTAAAGAAATACAGGAAAGGAAACAAATAACCCGAATAAGAAACGAGAAGGGACACATAACAACAGACCCAACTGAAATTAAAAGGATCATATCAGATTATTACGAAAAATTGTACTCTAACAAATTTGCAAACCTAGAAGAAATGGATGAATTCCTGGAAAAACACTACGTACCTAAACTAACACAATCAGAAGTAGAACAACTAAATAGACCCATAACAAAAAAAGAGATTGAAACGATAATCAAAAAACTCCCAAGAAAAAAAAAGCCCTGGCCCGGATGGCTATACTGCAGAGTTCTACCAAACTTTCAGAGAAGAGACAACACCACTACTACTAGAGGTATTTCAAAGCATAGAAAATGACGGAATACTACCTAACTCATTCTATGAAGCCACCATCTCCCTGATACCAAAACCAGGTAAAGACATCACAAAAAAAAGAGAATTACAGACCTCTATCCCTCATGAACATAGATGCAAAAATCCTCAACAAAATTCTAGCCAACAGAATTCAACAACATATCAAAAAAATAATTCACCACGACCAAGTGGGATTTATACCAGGTGTGCAAGGCTGGTTTAATATTAGAAAAACCATGAATGTAATCCACCATATAAATAAAACAAAAGACAAAAACCACATGATCTTATCAATTGATGCAGAAAAGGCATTTGACAAAGTCCAACACCCATTTATGACAAAAACTCTCACCAAAATAGGAATTGAAGGAAAATTCCTCAACATAATAAAGGGCATCCATGCAAAGCCAACAGCCAACATCACTCTAAATGGACAGAGCCTGAAAGCATTTCCCTTGAGAACGGGAACCAGACAAGGATGCCCTTTGTCACCGCTCTTATTCAACATTGTGCTAGAAGTCCTAGCCAGAGCAATTAGGCTAGACAAAGAAATAAAGGGCATCCGGATTGGCAAAGAGGAAGTAAAATTATCTCTATTTGCAGATGACATGATCTTATACACAGAAAACCCTAAGGAATCCTCCAGAAAACTACTGAAACTAAGAGAAGAGTTTGGCAGAGTCTCAGGTTATAAGATAAACATACAAAACTCACTTGGATTCCTCTACATCAACAAAAAGAACATCGAAGAGGAAATAACCAAATCAATACCATTCACAGTAGCCCCCAAGAAGATAAAATACTTAGGAATAAATCTTAGCAAGGATGTAAAAGACCTATACAAAGAAAACTACAAAGCTCTACTACAAGAAATTAAAAAGGACATACTTAAGTGGAAAAACATACCTTACTCATGGATAGGAAGACTTAACATAGTAAAAATGTCTATTCTACCAAAAGCCATCTATACATACAATGCACTTCCGATCCAAATTGCAATGTCATTTTTTAATGTGATGGAGAAACAAATCACCAACTTCATAGGGAAGGGAAAGAAGCCTCGGATAAGCAAAGGATTACTGAAAAAGAAGAAGAAAGTGGGAGGCCTCACTCTACCTGATTTCAGAAGCTATTATACAGCCACAGTAGTCAAAACAGCCTGGTACTGGTACAACAACAGACACATAGACCAATGGAACAGAATCGAGAACCCAGATATAAATTCATCCACATATGAGCAGCTAATATTTGACAAAGGCCCAGTGTCAGTTAATTGGGGAAAAGATAGTCTTTTTAACAAATGGTGCTGGCATAACTGGATATCCATTTGCAAAAAAAATGAAGCAGGACCCATACCTCACACCATGCACAAAAACTGACTCCAAGTGGATCAAAGACCTAAACATAAAGACTAAAACAATAAAGATCGTGGAAGAAAAAATAGGGACAACCTTAGGAGCCCTAATACAAGGCATAAACAGAATACAAAGCATTACCAAAAATGACGAAGAGAAACCAGATAACTGGGAGCTCCTAAAAATCAAACACCTATGCTCATCTAAAGACTTCACCAAAAGAGTAAAAAGACCACCTACAGACTGGGAAAGAATTTTCAGCTATGACATCTCTGACCAGCGCCTGATCTCTAAAATCTATATGATTCTGTCAAAACTCAACCACAAAAAGACAAACAACCCAATCAAGAAGTGGGCAAAGGATATGAACACACACTTCACTAAAGAAGATATTCAGGCAGCTAACAGATACATGAGAAAATGCTCTCGATCATTAGCCATTAGAGAAATGCAAATTAAAACTACAGTGAGATTCCATCTCACTCCAACAAGGCTGGCATTAATCCAAAAAACACAAAATAATAAATGTTGGAGAGGCTGTGGAGAGATTGGAAATCTTATACACTGCTGGTGGGAATGTAAAATGGTACAACCACTTTGGAAATCCATCTGGCGTTATCTTAAACAGTTAGAAATAGAACTACCATACAACCCAGAAATCCCACTCCTCGGAATATACCCTAGAGAAATAAGAGCCTTCACACAAACAGATATATGCACACCCATGTTTATTGCAGCTCTGTTTACAATAGCAAAAAGCTGGAAGCAACCAAGGTGTCCATCAACGGATGAATGGGTAAATAAATTGTGGTATATCCATACAATGGAATACTACGCATCATTAAAGAACAGTGACGAATCTCTGAAACATTTCATAACATGGAGGAACCTGGAAGGCATTATGCTGAGCGAAATTAGTCAGAGGCAAAAGGACAAATATTGTATAAGACCACTATTATAAGATCTTGAGAAATAGTATAAACTGAGAAGAACACATACTTTTGTGGTTACGAGGGGGAGAGGGAGGGAGGGTGGGAGAAGGTTTTTTACTGATTAATTAGTAGATAACAACCGCTTTAGGTGAAGGGAAGGACAGTACTCAATACACGGAAGGTCAGCTCAACTGGACTGGACCAAAAGCAAAGAAGTTTCGGCGATAAACTGAACGCTTCAAAGGTCAGCGGAGCAAGGGTGGGGGTTTGGGGACCATGGTTTAAGGGGACTTCTATGTCAATTGGCAAAATAATTCTATTATGAAAACATTCTGCATCCCACTTTGAAATGTGGCATCTGGGGTCTTAAATGCTAACAAGCAGCCATCTAAGATGCATCAATTGGTCTCAACCCACCTGGATCAAAGGAGAATGAAGAACACCAAGGTCACACGATAACTAAGAGCCCAAGAGACAGAAAGGGCCACATGAACCAGAGACCTACATCATCCTGAGACCAGAAGAACTAGTTGGTGCCCGGCCACAATCGGTGACTGCCCTGAGAGGGAGCACAACAGAGAACCCCTGAGGGAGCAGGAGATCAGTGGGATGCAGACCCCAAATTCTCATAAAAAGACCATACTTAATGGTCTGACTGAGACTAGAGGAATCCCGGCGGTCATGGTCCCCAAACCTTCTGTTGGCCCAGGACAGGAACCATTCCCGAAGACAACTCATCAGACATGAAAGGGACTGGACAGTGCGTAGGAGAGAGATGCTGATGAAGAGTGAGCTGATTATATCAGGTGGACACTTGAGACTGTGTTGGCATCTCCTGTCTGGAGGGGGTATGGGAGGATAGAGAGAGTTGGAAGCTGGCAAAATTGTCTCGAAAGGAGAGACTGGAAGGGCTGACTCATTAGGGGGAGAATAAGTGGGAGTATGGAGTAAGGTGTATATAAACTTGTATGTGACAGTCTGACTTGATTTGTAAACGTTCACTTGAAGCTCAATAAAAGTTAATAAATAAATAAATAAATAAACAGTCCTAGATAGTTAGGCTAATTTAAATTTTGCCCTGAAATGTTTGTTATCCTTATTGCTTTGCATTGAACTAATACAAATGAAAATTAGATTAAGTACATTTCATTACATTTGGAACTTGTATAAAAAGTCGCTTACTGTGGCTACAAGGTCAGGAAAAGCTCAACTATCTCCTTTAGGTCTCAGGGTAAATCCCATTTCGGGGATCTATAGTCATGTAACTGTTCTAAAACAAAACCCTTTGTTGTCAAGTGTATTCCAATTCATAGTAACCCTATAAGACGGAGTAGAACTGCTGTATAGGGTCTCCAAGGAGCAGCTGGTGGTTTCGAACTGCCGGCCTTTTGGATAGAAGCCAAACTCTTAACCACTGTGCCACCAGGGCTCCAGCTGTTCTAAAGTCACATAAAATAGTTACTGTTGATATGTTTATACTGAACACATGTTGTTCTGTTGTGCTGTTGAGTTGATTTTGACTCATGGCAATCCATAGGGACTTATTTGGTTGTAATCTTTACAGGAACAGATTGCCAGGCCTTTCCTTCCATGAAGCCAGCCGGTGGGTTTGAATTCCCAGACCTTTGGTTACCAAAACCAAAAAACCAAACCCAGTGCCGTCGAGTCGATTTCGACTCATAGCGACCCTATAGGACAGAGTAGAACTGCCCCATAGAGTTTCCAAGGAGCGCCTGGCGGATTCGAACTGCCAACCCTTTGGTTAGCAGCCATAGCACTTAACCACTACACCACCAGGGTTTCCCTTTGGTTACTAGCCAGGTGCAAACCATTTGTGCCACCCAGGGACTTTCTCAAATATCTTCTTAAACTCTTTAAGTACAATGAATTTGTGGCAATAGAAGAATTTGAAAGAGCATGGCTGGGAGGTGGTAATCATGCTACTTACACCTCCCCCACCCACAGTGTATGTTAGAAAAATGTGGACAAATAGATGGCCTCTGTGCTCAGTCCCTATCATCCATGGAATTGTCATGTGCGCTGTCATTGTGTCTATGTGTCTACTACTGTGAGATGGTCTTTGTAACAGCTTGGGTTGTTAGAGAAAGTCTGTTTCAGTTCTTCAGACCTCAGATGAAACAGTTTTAGAATGCGGTACTTGTAAAAGGAAACAAAAGGCCTACCTGCTTGATAGTGTGAACCAAAAAGAAAAGATATAAGTGGCATTACTTGCCCATCTTTCTATTCTCACTCCTCTGGCACAAAGTAGCAGTGTCTTATTATCTAGACATTCTTCCTCGGGATGATCATAAACTGTCAAAGATGTGATGCTAATGACCTCTTCTGCAGACCGACTTGGCTACTGCTAATTCCTTATTTTCTGTAGCTTGGCTTGCTCTTTTGGGAGAGTTGACAAGGAGGCACTTAGATCTTCAAGCACTGTGGTAGATTACTAAAAGCGGTTACAAATTATTTGTAGCTCCTCTTATCAAGAGGTAGGGTTGCTTTCCCCACCCCTTGAATCTGGGATGCCTTGTGACCTGCTTTGAATGATAGAATGCAGCAGAAGTGACATTGTCTGAGTACCAAGCCTAAGTCTTAGGAGACACTGTAGCTTCTTCTCTTGCTTCTGGGAGCCCATCTCTAACCGTATGAACAAGCCCAGGTTGGCCTCGGAATATCACTTAAAGAGAGGCCCTAACCATCACAGCTGTCTCAGCTTTCCCAGCTAAGGCCCCAGACATGTGAGCAAGCCTTGCCAAGAGGAGCCAAGTTGGGGACAGACAAGGATGACTCTGCTGAGCTCAGCCCAAATTGTAAGTTTGAGGTAGCTTGTTATTCAGCAATAGGTAACGATTATAACCACTCTCTGAACAAGCGTGGTAAATCCCATACTGGCCTTCTTATAGAGCTTCACTATCGTCTTTCCTTTCTGTTGAAGCAAGACTGCTTCTAATAGACCCTAATCTGCCAATGGTGATTATATCAGTGACTGCTTTATCTACCTTAAGTGACAAGCCTAATTGTGAAAATCAAGAGGCTTCCCCGTACAGGGTATGCTGACCAACACAGAATCAACTCTAGTCCATTGTACATATTAAACCAAAAGATATTCATTAGACTGAACTTTAAATATAGAGTGATAGTTGTTTCTCTTTCCAAAGATGAGAAAAACCATAACAACATAGGTTTTACTCCTTACATCCAAATCCCTATGGTTAGATAATAACAAAAGCTTTTGAAAGAATCTCCTATATATTTACAGAAAAAGCCACTGATCTCACAAAAATATAGTATGTCAAGGAGAAACAAGGCATGGTGGAAAAAACACCGTGTGGGCAGAAACTCAACTTCTCCCCTTAGTCATCAACCACTGTGGAGTAGTGTCTTGAGTCACTTTATCATTCTGGGTCTTAGTTCCTACATCTGCGTAATGGATGTTTGGATGAATGATGAACTTTGGGAAAGAAATCTTCATATCAAAAGATATAGACGTAAAGTTTCAGCTTGCCAGGCTGAATTGACCCCCAACAGCCCGCCCAGAGCTTGCAGACTGCGGAGGGAAAATTCGTTGTCCTGATTATTCAGTGAGGGAATGGCATTGGTAGACTACGGGAGACATGGTTACCATATACTATTCTCCGTCTGCCCTTCCACTTTCATTTTTTTTGTGCAGGACTATATCTGCTGGGCTCCTTTTCTGGCTCCTTCTGCTTGGCTTTGGTCAGTAGGAGGCACCAGTTGGTGATTGACAGTCAGGGAGCAAGCGGGGCTGAGGTACTGCTTCAATGCCATGGTTTTCTCCGTGACTACGGCTCCTGCCACACTGACTATGGCTCCTCCTCGATGGTAGGATTTCGCTGGAACCTAGTGGATTCCTGAATTCCACAACCCCATATAAAAGAGTCAGGAGAGCCTGGAAAAGGAATTTGTGAAAAAGTTTTCTATAAGAAGAATTACACTGTATCACCCCCAATCCAAAAGAAGAAGTAAGGGTGTGCTTCCCCTTTCATCTCAAGTCAAGAAAGGAGCTGCAATAGACCTTCTTTCCCTATAGTAACAGGGACTAAGTGAACAGGTACAACTTCCACTTGGGAAATCTAGAAAATGACAAATTGGTTGGCTAGCTGTTCTGGAAGCAAAGTGAAGGAGGATTGTTGGTGCACAGTAACCCCTCTGAATTCCCAAAGTTTGTTTAGGGATAAATTGTGGTGCTTCCCATGCACCCAATGGAAGTGATGCATGGACAGAGAGCCAGTATGGAGTTTGTTTAAGTTTTAGGTCCTATCCAGGGATACCTCCTGGAGGAGCAATGAGACACAGGCACACAGGAGCTGGGGGCAAAACACTGGATTATTAGAGGCTGTGGAGGGAGTAACTGATCAGCTGGAAGAGAAAGGCATTCTCCTGCAACGAAGGAACTGCAGACAAAAGATCACCAGTGATGAGAATCTCCAAAGAATCAACAGAAGTGTCCTATGAAATCAAGACTAAATTTTAAAACTTTCTCAGGACTAGAGATCACAAATTTCTCTTATGAAAGTACTAGGAAGATTTTTTTCCCTCTCCTTAGCTCTCCTGTTTTCTGCTCCACTCTGCTTTCACTTTTCCTAGAGTCAGAGCCATGGTAAGCAACATGGGGAGAAGAACAAAGAAGGGGAGAAAAAGGATCATATGCCACTTCCTTTTTTTTTAACTTCCTACCTGTAGAAGATACCAAATGGACATGGGGAGATGTTATAAAATAAATCAAGTTTGGAGATTTCATTATTACAGATAAGATGATACATTAAAAAAAAATACATAAGAGGGGTTTAATCCTCAACTTGCAAATAAACCTCCATTTTCAGAGGGGTAGAATTAGCGTGGGTAACAGCTAGCTATCATTTTTGCATGGTATTCTACAAGAAAAATGGTGTGCAAACTGTTGTGACTAAACTTTTTCTTTTGCTACCCTAAAAAGTCAAGTTAAAAAGGATCAAAGAATCACCTGACTGAAAGATAGCTTGGTAGTCTCTAAAATGTTCCTAGAAGTTATTCTTTGCACATGTTACATGAATGCCATATGTCAGAGACGCAGGCATTAGGGGGAAAGAGAATATCCTATCTAGAACATTCGATCTGTTTCACTAGCAGCAATAGTCTTGGGGTTGTATTGATAATATAACTTACGAGACACAATAGGCTTCACTCCATGCCAAATTTACTTACCTTTAAAAAAGGGTAAAAGGGAATCACAGACATAAATGTAAAACCTAAGACTACAACACTTTTAGAAAAACAAAACAGAAGAGAAAATCTTTTGGAATTAGGGCTAGGTGAAGAGTTTTTAGATTGCTACCAAAAAACAGGATCCATAAAAGTAAAAACTGATTAAAAATGGATTTGTGAAGTTTTCTCAACGGAATTAAAAACTTCTGCTCTGTGAAAGATCTAGTTAAGAGGATGAATAGACAAGTTACAAAATAGGATGAAATATTTGAAAAGCACATATCCAACGAAGGACTTGTATCTAGAACTATCTAAATACTAGTCTAGAACTGTCTAGACTTGAATCTCAAAACTTATTTAAAAAAATGATCCTATTAGAAAATAGGAAGAAGACATGAATGGACATTTTGCTGAAGAGGATATACAGATGGCAAATAATCACTGGAAAGTTGTTTAACATCATTTAGCATTAGGGAAATGCAAATTAAAACCAGAACGGCTATTTCACTATGAAGCTACAGTGCTCAAAACAGTGTAGTATCGATTAAAGAATAGACAAATTGCTCAGTGGAACAGAATAGAGAGCTCAGAAATAGACACACAAAAATATGTCAATTGATCTGTGACAAAGGAGGAAAAGCAACTCAATAAAGGATAGTCTTTTCAACAGACGGTGCTGGAATAACTGGATGTCCATAAGCAAAAAAAAAAGAAGAAGAAGAAACTAAACACAGAGCTCACATCTTTCACAAAAAAATAATGCAAAAATAGACCACAGACCTAAACGTAAGACCCAAAACTAAACAACTTCTAGATAACATAGGCGAATTCTAGGTGGCCTTCTGTTTGTTAATGCCTTTTTAGATACAACACCAAAAACATGATCCATAAAATAAAAATAGATAAGTTGGACTTCATTAAAATTAAAATATCTGCATTGTTCACAATAGCAAAAAGATGGAAACTATCTAGATGCCTATCAACAGATGAATAGATAAGCAAACTGTGGTACATACTCACAATGGAATACTCCACAACAATAAAGCACAATGATGAATCTGCAAAGCATCTCACAACATGGATGAATCTGGAGGGCATTATGCTCAGTGAAATAAGTCAATCACGAAAGGACAAACACTGTATGAGACCACTACTATAAAAACTCATGAAAAGGTTTACACACAAAAAGAAACAATCTTTGATGGTTACGGGGGGGGGGTGGGGATGGAAAAACACTAAAAAGGCAATAGGTAAATGATACCTTTGGTGAAGGGTAAGACAGTATACAATACCAGGGAAGCCAGCACAACTAGTCCAAGGCAAGGTTATGGAAGCTCCATAGACACATCCAAACTCTCTGAGGGACTGAATTGCTGGGCTGAGGGCTGTGGGGACGATAGTCTTGGGGAACACCTAGCTCAACTGGCGTAACATAGTTTATAAAGAAAATGTTTTACGTTCTACCTTAAAAGCTACTTAGCAACCATCTAAGATAGTCCACTGGTCTCACCCTGTCTGGAGCAAGGGAGAATGAAGAAAATCAAAGACAGAAAGGAAAGATGAGTACAAATGACTGATGGACCACAAGTACTACAGCCTCCACCAGACCGAGTCCAGCAAAATTAGATGGTGCCTGGCCACCACTACCGACTGTTCTGATAGGGATCACAATAGAGGGTTCTAGATAGAGCTGGAGAAAAATGTAGAACAAAATTCTAACTGAAAAAAAAAAAGACCAAACTTACTGGTTTGACAGACTGGAGAAACCCTGAAAGTATGGCCCCTGGACACCCTTTTAGCTCAGTAATGATGTCACTCCTGAGGTTTACCTTTTAGCCAAAAATTGACAGGCCCATAAAACAGAACAAGACTAAAGGGGCACACCAGCCCAGGGCAAGGACAAGAAGGCAAGAGGGATCAGGAAAGCTGGTAATAGTGAACCCAAGGTTGAAAGGGGAGAGCGTTGACATGTCATGGGGTTGGTAACCAATGTCACAAAACATTATTTGTACTAATTGTTTAATGAGAAGCTAGTTCTGTGAACCTCCATCTAAGGTACACACACACACACAAAAAAAAAAAAGACAGAAAAAAATTAAAATATCTGCTCTGCAAAAGCCATTGTTAAGAGCATTAAAAGACAAGCCACATGCCGGGAGGAAATATTTGCAAAACACATATCTGATAAAGAACTCATATAGAAATTATACAAAGAACTCTTGAAATTCAACAACAAGAAAACAAACAACCCAATAACAAAATGAGCAAAAGATCTGAACAGACACTTCTCCAAAGAATGTACACAGATGACAAGTAAGCATATAAAAAGATGTTCAACATCATATGTCATTGGAGAATTTCAATTTAAAACAACGAGACACCAGTACACACCTATCAGAATGGTTAAAATTCAAAACACTGACAACGCCAAATGCGGGCGAGGGTGTGGAGCAACTGGAGTTCTCATTCATTGCGGGTGGGAATGCTAAATGGTATGATCACTTTGGAAAACCGTTTGGCAGTTTCTTTTAAAGTTAAACATAGGCTTACCATAAGATCCAATAATCGCTCCTCTAGGTGTTTACCCCCCCTTTTTTTTTTTAACCTGGTGTTACCCAAGTATTCGAAAACGTGTGCCCCCATGAAAATCTGCACACAAATGTTCATTGTAGCTTTATTCATAATTGCAAAAAAATGGAAGCAAACAAAATTTTCTCCAATAGGTGAATGGATAAACAAACTGCGGTAGAAAAAAAAAAATTTTTTTTTTTGTTTATATCCATACAAATGGAGTGTTATTTAGTGATAAAAAGAAATAAGCTATCAAGCCATAAAAAGACATGAAGCAGACTGGAGAAACCCTCAGAATATGGCCCCTGGACACCCTTTTAACTCAGTACTGAAGTCACTCCTGAGGTTCACCATTCAGCCAAGGATTAGAAAGGCCTATAAAACTAACAATAACACCCATAGTTCAACCATGTACATGAGACTAAATGGGCACACCACCCCAGGGGCAAGGATAAGAAGGCAGGAGGCGACAGAAAAGCAGAATGAATGGAAATGTGGAGTCTGAGGTTGAGAAGGGGAGAGCGTTCACACGTTACGGGGTTGGCAACCAATGTCAGGAAACAATATGTGTATTAATTATTTACTGAGAAACTAATATGCTCTATAAACTTTCACCTAAAGCACAATTTAAATAACGATAATAATAAAGACATGAAGGAAACGTAAATGCACATTGCTAAATGAAAGTAGCCAGTCTGAATAGGTTATATAATGTATTATTTCTCTACCACATTCTGGAAAAGGCAAAACTATAGAGACAGTAAAAAGATCAGTGGTTTCCAGGGTTTGATAGCAAAGGGAGAGGGACGAGTAGTTAGAGCATAGGGCATTTTAAGGTCAGTAAAATCACTCTGCATGATACTGTAATGGTGGGCACATGACATTATGCTTTTGTCAAAATCTGTAGGACTCTACAAATTCAAGAGTGAACCATAATGTAAACTATGTCTCTGTTGTCATTGTTAGGTGCCATCAAGTTGGTTCTGACTCATAGCGACCCCATGCATAACAGAACGAAAGACTGCCCAGTTCTGTGCCATCCTTACAATCGTTGGTTACGCTTGAGTCCATTGTTGCAGTCACTGTGTTAATCCATCTCGTTGAGTGTTCTCTTTTCCGCTGACCCTGTACTTTACCAAGCATGATGTCCTTCTCCAGAGACTGATCCCTCCTGAGAACATATCCAAACTATGTAAGATGCAGTCTCACCATCCTTGCTTCTAAGAAGCATTCTGGTAGTGCTTCTTCAAAGACAGATTTGTTCGTTCTTTTGGCAGTCCATGGTATATTCGATATTCTTCGCCAACACCACAGTTCAAAGGCATCAATTCTTCTTCGGTTTTCCTTATTCATTGTCCAGCTTTCACATGCATATGATGCGAATGAAAATACTATGTCTTAGGTCAGGCGCACCTTAGTCTTCAGGGTGACATCTTTGCTTCTCAACACTTTAAAGAGGTCTTTTTGGAGCAGATTTGCCCAATGCAATGTGTCTTTTGATTTCTTGACTGCTGCTTCCATGGCTGTGATTGTGGATCCAAGTAAAATGAAATCCTTGACAGCTTCAATCTTTTCTCCACTTATCATGATGTGGCTTATTGGTCCAGTTGTGAGAATTTTTGTTTTCTTTATGTTGAGGTGTAATCCATACTGAAGGCTGTGGTCTTTGATCTTCCTCATTAAGCCCTCTTCACTTTCAGCAAGCAAGGTTGTGTCATCTGCATACCACAGATTGTTAATGAGTCTTCCTGCAATGCTGATGGCCTGTTTTTCTTCATATAGTCCAGCTTCTCATATTATTTGCTGAGCATACAGATTGAATAGGTGTGGTGAAAGAATACAACCCTTACGCACACCCTTCCTGACTTTAAACCGCTCAGTATTCCCTTGTTCTGTCTGAACAACTGCCTCTCGATCTATGTACAGGTTCTTCATGAGCACGATTAAGTGTTCTGGAATCCCCATTCTTTGCAATGTTATCCATAATTTGTTATGATCCACACAGTTGAATGCCTTTGCACCTTAGTCTTCAATAAAACACAGGTAAACATCCTTCTGGTATTTTCCGCTTTCAGCCAGGATCCAGCCGACAGCAATGATATGCCTGGTTCCACGTCCTCTTCTGAACTGGCCTGCACTTCTGGCAGTTCCGGGTCGATATACTGCTGCAGCTGCTTTTGAATGATCTTCAGCAAAATCTTGCTTACATGTGATATTAATGATATTGTTCTATAATTTCTGCAGTCAGTTGGACCACCTTTCTTGGGAACTGGCATAAATCGGATCTCTTCCTGTCAGTTGACTGGGAAGCTGTCTTCTATATTTCTTGGCATAGAAGAGTGAGCGCTTCCAGCGCTGCATCCATTTGTTGAAACATCTCAATTGATATTCAGTGAATTCCTGGAACTTTGTTTTTTGTAGCTTGGACTTCTTCCTTCTGTACCATCGCTTCTTGATCATATGCTACCTCCCGGAATGGTTGAATGTCGACAAAATATTTTTGGTACAATGACTGTGTATTCCTTCCATCTTCTTTTGATCCTTCCTGCATTGTTCAATATTTTGCCCAAAGAACCCTTCACTATTGCAACTCGAGGCTTGAATTTTTTCTTCAGTTCTTTCAGCTGAGAAATGCTGAGTGTGTTCTTTCTTTTTGGTTTTCTAACTTCAGGTCTTCGCATATTTCACTATAATACTTGTCTTCTCAAGCCGCCTTTGAAATCTTCTGTTCAGCTCTTTTACTTTCTCATTTCTTCCTTTCCCTTTAGCTGCTCTACATTCAAGAACAACTCTCAAAGTCTCTTCTGACTTCCATTTTGGTTTTTCTTTCTTTCCTGTCTTTTTAATGACTTCTTGCTTTCTTCGTGTATGATGTCATTCCACAGCTCATTCTGGCCTTAGTCATTAGTGTTTGATGTGTCAAATCTATTCTTGAGGTGGTCTCTAAATTCATGTGGGATATACTCAAGATCATGTTTGGACTCTTGTGGACTTGTTTTAATTTTCTTCAGTTTCAGTTTGAACTTGCATATGAGTAATTGATGGTCTGTTCCACAGTCAGCCCCTGGCCTTGCTCTGACTGATGATATTGAGCTTTTCCATTGTCTCTTTCCATAGATGTAGTCAATTTCATTCCGGTGTATTCCACCTGTAAGGTCCATGTGCATAGCTGTCATTTACGTTGGTGAAAAGAGGTACTTGCAGTGAAGAAGTTGTTGATCTTGCAAAATTCTATCATGGGATCTCCAGCATCATTTCTATCACCAAGGCCATATTTTCAACTACCGATCCTTCTTTGTTTCTAACTTTTGCATTCCAACCACCAGTAATTATCAATTCATCCTGACTGAATGATCAATCAATTTTAGACTGCGGAAGCTGGTAAAAGTCTTCAATTTCTTCATCTTTGGCCTTAGTGGTTGGTGCAAAAATTTGAATAATAGTCATGTTAATTGGTCTTCTTTGTAGGAGTATGTATATTATCCTATCACTGACAGTATTGTACTTCAGGAAAGATCTTGAAATGTTCTTTTTCACGATGAACATGACGACATTCCTCCTCAATTTGTCATTCCCGGCATAGTAGACCATATGTTTGTCTGATTCAAAATATCCAATACCAGTCCATTTCAGCTGATTAATGCATAGGATATTGCTGTTTACACTCAGTTGCATTTTTGATGACTTCCTATTTTCCTGGATTCATACTTCATACATTCCATGTTCCAATTATTAATGGATGTTTACAGCTGTTTCTTCTCATTTTGAGTCATGCTACATCAGCAAATAAAGGACCCAAAAGCTTGACTCTATCCACGTCATTAAGGTTGACTCTACTTTGAGGAGACAGCTCTTCCCCAGCAATATTTTGAGTGACTTCCAACCTGAGGCACTCATCTTCTGGCACTATATCAGACAATGTTCCACTGCTATTCGTAGGGTTTTCACAGGCTAATTTTTTCAGAAGTAGACTGCCAGGTCCTTCTTCCTAGCCAGTCTTAGTCTGGAAGCTTGGCTGGAACCTGTCCACCATGGGTGACCCTACTGGTATTTGAAATACCTGTGGCATAGCTTCCAGCCTCACAGCAATACTCAAGCCACCACAGTATGACAAAGTGTGATAGTATTGGTATATAAAATTTTATCTTTGTCTTTGAGGTGCTTAAATTATACTATGCTGTATTTAGACATTTATTTTATTGTCTACTCTGTGAACTCTTTCAACTTGAGGTCTTTTGTGTTTCTTTAATTCTTGGAAATTCTCATTTTTTTCAAATGTTTCATTCCCTCCTCAACGACATAAGGATAGATATTAGTAATAAGTAATTGTTTTTACAAAAGAAGAAATAAAGAACTGAGCGGATGATATGAATATCAGAATGAATTCTGCCAAAAATTTTCATACACTGAAAGATCAGATCAAGAAATCCTCCCTAAAGCATGAGGAAGTAATAAAGGATCGGTGTCCATTTAATAGAAGTCCCATAGGCGGGGGGGAAAAACCCAGTTCTCCCTGAAACCTACTGCTAGCTCTTCCACACTGAGCAGCACAGCATTGGCAAGGAAGGTTCTGTTGATAACTATGCCTGTGGGCCCTACACTCTTGACAAGGAAATCACTGACCTGGTCTTGGACAGAATGTGCAAGGTAGATGACTAGTGCATGAATCTTCTTGGTTTGCCACAGCTTTGATAGCAGGACCAGTTCTGGATTCATGTCCCTGATGATGGATGGTCTCTCTGTTGATTTTAGCAAGAAAACCAAGTTAGAATTCTCCATTCATTCTTATCATTGGTTTCTACAAGTGTACTTAAGCCCTACAATGCTGTTCTTCCACCTGCATCACCCTGGAGCACTCTGATTGTGCTTCATGGTCCACAGCGAGACCATCTGTTATCTGTCATGGAAACCATGCTCTTAAGCACTCAATCTACATAAACATAGCGACCTTATTAGCCCGGATTGTGTCCTCCATCATTATTTCCCAAGGGTTTGATGATGCCTTAAATGTTGATCTGACAGAACTCCAAACCAACCTGGGTCCTATGCCTGTATTCATCTTTACCTTGCCTCATATGTCTTAAGAAAACCTATTTTGAACAGTTTCCTGCAGCAGAGTTTATAACGCTTTCTTTGATCCAGATCAAGAAATAAAGAATTCTAATTCTCTCCATGGGAGACACATGGCCTACTGCCTGTTGTCCATGAGGATGTTAATGGTGTCATTCCATCAACAGAGCCAAGTGCAGCACCCAGTTTGTAGATCAGTGTCCTACCAGCTTCAAAAAACCAACCAAACCCGTGGCAATTTAGTCAATTCCTACTTACAGTGACCCTGTAGGATAGAGTAGAACGGCCCCATAGGGTTTCCAAGGAGCAGCTGGTGAATTTGAACTGCTGACATTTTGTTTACCAGCCAAAGCCTTAACCAGTGCACCACCTGGGCTCCACTAACTTCAAAGTGAGCATTCATTACCAGCTTCACACAGTGGTCCCTGTTGGAGATTCGGTCAAGATCCAGAGAACTGGTGCATGCTGAGCAACTCCATAGCCTCCTCTGAGGTCTGGGCTTGCCTGGATCACAAGTTTGACATGAGCATGTGTTTATTTATGATAAACGGGTGATTCATTGGAGGAGGAAGAGTTTTCAGAGGCATATGAGAACACAGTTTCTCTAGAGAAAGATTTTGAGCAGGTTGGTGAGGATCCTGTTGAGAAAGAGAGTAAAGAAGGAGGAAAAATTACTAGATACCTGTTTCTTTCAGTTCTCCAGCATATCACACCACACTAACTGGTGGACAAGAAAGCTGAATGGCTAGACTGCCTTCACTCCCAACTGTGATAGTGTCAGAATTTTTCAAGTGTTCCTGCAAAACTCCCATCAGGTCTCTGAAATTAAAGGATTTAAGAAAAAATACATATGGCATGCTTTTTTTTATGGTAATAAGCATGAATCCACTGAGGTGCACAGACGTTCTCCTCATATTGAATAACAGATTTGCAGTGAGGAGCAGTCATTCCTTTGTTTACAGCAATATTTCCTTGAGTTTATGCCATGCAACATTAGTCCCAAGAGAGCATCCATGGGAAATGATTTTGTAACAATCGAGTTAGAAGATCGTGCAGGCGTTATCGTAATTCACATTAGCAAAAAAAGCTCTGAAGAATCCTGAAGTAAAGACACATCTTTTATTGTAGTTACACACACACACAATCTTTGCTATACATGTTGTTGTTAGTTGTTAGCTGCTGTCCAGTCGATTTCGACTCATTGCAACCTCGTGTGTGCAGAGGACAAGTGGTCCATCGGGTTTTCAAGGCTGTGACCTTCTGGAAGCAGATCGCCTGGCCTGTCTTCCAAGATGCCTCTGGATGGGTTCGAACCACCAACCTTTTCGCTGGTAGTCCAGTGCTTAAACCATTTGCCCTACCAAGTGACTCCTTTGCTGTGCATAACCAACTCTAATTGCCTTTTAGGGAGGGTAGAGCTTGCCACCTGCTGAGAATCTGTAGCTCAAGATATTAAGGGTACAATGTGTTACCTGGCTCTAGCCTAAGTGAGGCAAGTGCAGGTTTGTTTCTTTGCTCACATACCCTCTGCATTTCTCGGATTACTTTAAAAAGATCTGCCCAAATGCTCATTTTATATACTTTAAATTTTTGTCTGCTGCTGTAGTGGAAAGTCACATCATATTCACGTAATATAACATATCCACATAAATACAACTATTAGTTTTTTTAAAAAGATAGAAAAATACTAATTAAAATGGCACAAGAAAGTCTGTCTGCCATTTTTCTCGATGACTACATGTCCCAAAGCAAATGTGAGATAAGAGATCTGAATTGGCCGTTTCCTCGGTTGTTCTCAGTTCCTGAAGGACTATAACACTGAATGTGATTCTAATGTCTAAAAATACATAATTATCATAAAACATTGCTTGGTAATCCCAATAACGGCTCCCTGAAAATGTCCACATTTTAATCCTTGAAGCCTATGAATATGTTGCCTTGCGTGGTAAAAGGGATGTTGCAGATATAATTAATTTAAGAATCTTGAGATGGAGAGATTATCCTGGATTATCTGGGTGGGTCAAACGTAATCACAAGAGTTCTTCTACAAGGGAGGCAGGAAGGAGGAAGGCGGAGGCGGTGTGGTGACAGAAGCAGAAATCGAAGTGATGTGGCCACAAGCTAAGTCATGCTGGCAGCCTCTAGAAACCTCTAGAAGCAAGAAGCAGATTCTCCCCTGGAGTTTTTGGAAGGAATTATCCCTTCTGACACCTTAATTTTAGGGCTAAAGTATCACTTTGGACTTCTGACCTCCAGAATTATGAGAATAAATTTGCATTGTTTTAAGGCACAGGATTTGTCACGATTTGGCATAGCAGTAATAGGAAGCTAATACACAAGGCCTCTAAATACAAGCCAAAGAAGTTGGCTATGCTCCTATGCTGGAGGAAAACTTGATTATGACGGTCTTATGAGGGTATCCAAAAATGCCTCATTCCTAAGCAGCTGCTGTCAGTGCCCCATCTATACCCCTTTAGCACTGACTATTTCCTTGTATGGTACCCCTTCACTATTCTGTTCTTTTAGCAGCCACCTGACTAGAACTGAGTATGATTGTATACTGTTGTTGGGTGTCTAGCAGATTTCAACATATAGCGGCCCCATGTGACAGAGTAAAACTGCCGCAAAGGGTTTTCTAGTATATAGTCTTTACAGGGAAATCCTGATGGTGGAGTGGTTAAGAGCTATGACTGGAGAAGATTGCCAGATCTTTATCCCATGAGCTGCTGGAGGGATTCAAACCATCAACCTTCCGGTTAGCAGCTAAGCTCTTCACCATTCCACCACCAGGGGTCCTTGATTGTATACTAAGCATGCCTAAATAAACAGATAAATAAATACATATATATAACGTGTGTGGGTAGAAGAGACAGCTGATCTGTTTATTCACCAAGGGCCACTAGAATACCAGAAAGTGTCACTAGGGCTTCCATTTGTTGAGTACCTAATTGTTTTTCTGGAAGAAACTGTGAAAATGTATTAGAAGTGGAGTATGAGACAAAGGACTAAGATTAGAATGAAGAAGGGATAGCCCCACCTCTGGATGAATGCCCAGCAAGGGCAGGGAACTCAGAGGTAGGGACAACCAGCACCTTGGTAACTTGTTTCACCTCCGGACATTGGTAACTTGTTAGTGCATAGCAACTTTCTGGGGGGAGAAAAACTGTGTAATGCCACTCAAATTTCTTGTAGATGCAGCTCAAAGGAATTTCCAAGATCCGCAATCAATACCCATGGAACCAGCAGTCGAGAAATTAAACGACTCATTACAATGGGAAAATCTGCTGCACACAATCTCTTTAAAGTCTTAAAAACAAAGATGTCACTTTAAGGACTAAGGTGCACCTGACCCAAGCCATGTTGTTTTCAATTGCCTTATACGCACGCGAAAGCTGGGCAATGAATAAGAAGACCCAAGAATTGGTGCCTTTGAACAATGGTGTTGGTGAAGAATATTGAATATACCATGGACTGCCAGAAGAACAAACAAATGCATCTTGGAAAAAGTACAGTCAGAATGCTCCTTAGAAGTAGGGATGGCAGACTTCATCTCATATACTTTGGACATGTTATCGGGAGAGACTAGTCCTTGGAGAAGGACATCGTGCTTGGTAAAGTAGAGGATCAGTGAAAAAGAGAAAGACCCTCAACAAGGTAGATTCACGAAGTGGCTACAACAATGGGCTCAAGCATAACAACTATCATGAGGATGGCACAGGACCAAACAGGGTTTCATTCTGTTGTACACAGGATTACTATAAATTGGAAGCTATTCAATGGCACATAACAAAAACGACAACAAAGGACTTTGTCCCAAGTTCCTCAAAAGAGAACACAGAAACTAATAAGGGGAATGTTGCTAAAAACTGAGAATCCAAGGCTTTGCTGATACATCTGAGGGGAAAAGAGTCCCCCAAACATCCCGTCAAAAACCTGAATGCACAGAGAAACACTAAAAATTAGTGTAATAGAATATATTTCTTGTGAGTAGATATGACTTGAATCAGGCAGGGTCAACCCAGAAAGTATCTGAAAGGTGCTCCAAAGGAGGGATAATGATAATGGGTTGTATAAGTCATTGTCATGCTAATTTCTAGGAGCCCTGGTGGTGCAGTGGCTTAAAAGCTGAGTTGGTTGGGAGTTCGAAGGCACCAGCTGCTCCTTGGAAACCCTATGGGGCAGTTACACTCTGTCCTATAGTATAGGGTCACTGTAAGTCGGAATTGAGTCGATGGCAATGAGTTTGTTCTTTGTGGTTAACAGAGTGTGGTGACTAAAATCTATTTTTGTTTCCTGAAAAGGATTTTTTAAGATTTATAAAGGTAATTAGGTCCCTAGGTTTATCCATAATTTATGTCAGGAGAATTACATTTGTTCAAATACAAGGGATATATTGGTGTGTTCTATCATTAAGAGATGTTCTATCATTAAGAGATAGCCATTACTCTCACATGAATGCTTATCTAGATAGATAAAGGACAAAAATTAAAGTAGTATTAGTTACAGACAGTATTTGATATTAACTTATTTGGTGGCACAGTGGTTAATGCACTCGGCTGCTGGCTGAAAGGTCAGCAGTTCAAACCCCAGCACTGTGCGAGAGAAAGATGTAACAGTCTGCTTCTGTAAAAATTACAGCTTTGGAAGCTCTATGGGGCAGTTCTACCCTGTCCAGTAGGGTCACTATGAGTCGGAATCAACCAAAGGCAACGAGTTAGGCTTTTGGTTTATATTAATATGCTCCCCTTAGGATCAGCTAATGGGTAGTGGGTGGAATGGAGAGTTAAGCATTAGCAAGTCCTCTTCTGAGACCTAAGAATCCTTGGCTTCCTGATAGTCAGCGTTTGGGTTGCAGAGGGCTTTCAACGGAAACGTGCATCTGATGAATGCTAATCACGTGGTTACCAATCTTCTTTAGCCGATCCATTTGCAGCTGTTACCCGACTTATTTTATAAATGTCTGAAACAGCTGTCAATAGTCCGAGGGGGAAGCTCTTCAATCAATAAATTGACAGAAATGCAATGCTTAGACTTCCTGAGCAGAAGGCAAGAAAACATAATACATATCTATTTAGCGATGTCACCAGCAACGAGAAGGAACGATTGATACTACGGTTGTATTTTAAAGTGTTGAAGAATATTTTCATGCTCATAGGCACAGAAAAGGCATGAGAACAGCTCACTGCTTGGGTCGGAGAACCACAAAGTCAAAGGGAGTGTTTGAGTGTCCTAAGGAAACGAGCAGTAGCAATCTTATTTCCATTCAATAAGAATGCTTCTAGTGGTTTACGGCAACATAGTAAATCATATTTTAATTAAAATTTCAGTACTTGTTGATGTTATTTGTTTATTGTCTCAATAAAACATTTTTTAACAGATGACATCTGGACATTTTGCTTAATTTCTCTCTCTTTTTTTCCCTATAAAATTCCTTAGTAAATCTAATTCTTGAGAAAGGCATCAGACTGTCAGCTCCGCAAATGAAGCCTTTCCTTCAGCCGCAGAATCAGTGTGTTCAGAAAACTGCCTTCGGGCTGCTGTCGGTCTCAGTTCCGCACTAGGGAGACTACCTCTTCAAAGAAGGCTTGAGGTCACTTTAAACCTTGATCTAGCATTTTCTTCTTGGCTAAAGTTGCAGCCTCAGTTGACAAAACGAGCATCTGTTGTAGCAGAGCCTTCTTTTGGATCCTCGTGTGTCAGAAACTAGATTGAACTTGCTCTGTCTTTCCATCTGCAAATGATCCCCAAATGGTTCTTGAAATACCATGACTTACTTGAAGGTAACCCAATATTTTTCTTTCAAGACTGGAAGAACACCCAGTCTGCTGTAACTATTCATATAACCATGTCCCTGCATTGAGTTATAATTTGTCACACGCCAGTAACCAAAGAACATAATAAGGGTGTGTAAGTTTGGGGAAGTCTGCCCGGTTAAGTCACGCCGGCAGAACGTACATGTACTCATCTCTGCAAATTTGATACTGTGTTTCTGATGACCAACTACATGAAACATTTTGTTATTGTTGCTGTTCCCTCGTAGATGGAAACAGCAGTAATCATTGCACCATATTCCTGGGCAGTTTTCAAACACACACAAAATAATTTTTTGATTTTCAAATGAAGATTAAAATAGGAAGTCCTCTTTGTTGACTTTAAGATTTCTTTAAGCATGGCTGAATAACTCCCCCCCCCCATCCCCACAATTTATGTTTCGTTCCTTATTTCTTTTTCTCCCTTAACTAACCTACTTCTAAGAGACCACCATGCTTGGGTTTCCCAGACACAGCTCGACAGGCAAAGACTTGTGTGTAAGTGACTTATTCAGGAAATGCTACCAGGGGAAAGCAGTAAGAGAAAAGGGGAAGCAGGGTAGGGAAGGGGAAGAAGCCAAGCAAGGAAGTGATCTCAGGCAAAGTTCCCTGAGAGCAGATTAAGCACGCTTTGGCAGAGGAATTCTGGGATAGAAGTTTTGCCTCAGTTTATCCCAGCTGGGAACTAGAGAGCTGGAATTCCACTGGCCATACCGGTCAGCAATTGTAAGGGCTGTCCTGAGGGAGCGTGAACTCCCAGGCACTTGCTGCGGTCTGTACTTATACAGAAAGCGGTGCCGGGAGACCTTGAGCAGACCTTCCAAGAAAGACACAGGTGTGGACAGTCAGAGACAAAAAACATACAGAAGCCAGGGAAGCGGTACCTAGGAATAAAAGAGATCTGGCTGAATCTGGAACAGCTCCCAACAGTGTCCCACAGAGGTAGGAATGTCAGACAATATGCCTGGGCTTGTAGAATGATGACAGGTGCTCATGACAAAATCATGAGGTCTGTTCTAGAAGAACATAATACTTGTCTGAGCAGTCATATTTTGTATAGCATGTTTACTGCAGTGAGAAAAAGAAAGCATAATGAGCAGATCATCAAGCTTAGCTGAACATTAGAGTCACCTGGGGAGCTTTTAAAAACTCCAATACTCAGGTCACACCTCAGACCATTGAATCAGAATCTCTGGGAGTAGGATCCAGACATCAGTTGTTGTTGTTGTTACATGCCATTGAGTCAATTCTGACTCATAGCAACCTTAGCACAACAGAATGAAACACTGCCCGGTCCTGCGCCATCCTCACAACTGTTGCTATGCTTGAGCCCATAGTTGCAGCCACTGTGTCAATCCATCCTGTTCAGGGCCTTCCTCTTTCTCACTGACCCTCCATTTTACCAAGCCTGATGTCCTTCCCCAAGGACTGATCCCTCCTGATAATGTGTCCAAAGTATGTGAGACGTAGGCTCGCCATCTTTGCTTTTAAAGAGCATTCTGGCTGCACTTCTTCAAAGACAGTCTTCTTCGTTCTTTTAGCAGTCCATGGTATGTTCAATATTCTTCACCAGCACCACAATTCAAAGGCATCAGTTCTTCTTGGGTCTTCCTCATTCATTGTCCAGCTTTTGCATACTCATGAGGCGATTGAAAACAACATGGCTTCGGTCAGGCGGACCTTAGTCCTCAAGGTGACATCTTTGCTTTTCAACAATTTATAAAGAGGTCTTTTGCAGCCGATTTGCCCAATGTCATGCATCTTTTGATTTCTTGACTGCTGCTTCCATGGGTGCTTATTGTGGATCCAAGTAAAATGAAATCCATGACAATTTGTCTTTTCTCTGTTTATCATGATGTTACTTGTTGGTCCAGTTGTGAAGGTTTTTGTTTTCTTTGTGTTGAGGTGTAATTCATACTGAAGGCTGTGGTCTTTGATCTTCATCAGTAAGTGCTTCAAGTCTTCTTCACTTTCAGCAAGCAAGGGTATGTCATCTGCATAACACAGGATGTTAATGAGTCTTCCATCAATCCTAATGTTCTTCTACATACAGTCCAGTTTCTCGGATTACTTGCTCAGCATACAGACTGAATAGGTATGAAAGGATACAACCCTGACGCACAACTTTCCTGACTTTAAACCATGCAGTATTTCCTTGTTCTGTTCGAACGGCTGCCTCTTGATCCATGTACAGATTCCTCATGAGCACAATTAAGTGTCCCGGAATTCCCATTCTCTGCAATTTTATCCATAATTTGTTACAATCCACACAGTTGAATGCCTTTGCATAGTCAATAAAACACAGGTAAATATAGTTCTGGTATTTTCTGCTTTCAGCCAGGATCCATCTGACATCAGCGATGATATCTCTGGCTCCATGTCTCTTCTAAATCTGGCTTGAATTTCTGACCGTTCCCTGTTGATATACTACTGCAGCCAATTTTCAATGATCTTCAGTAAAATTTTGCTTGTGTGTGATATTTTTATTGTTTGACAATTTCTATGTTCAGTTGGATCACCTTTGTTGGAAATAGACATAAATATGGATCTCTTCCAGTCAGATGGCCAGGTAGCTGTCTTCCAAATTTCTTGGCATAGATGAGTGAGCACTTCCAGTGCTGCACCTGTTTGTTGAAACATC